>NW_027362064.1:600000-1200000 GCF_039654945.1 Dendrobates tinctorius | reverse complement strand
AAAAAACAAAGCAAAAAATAATGCATTTTCATCATTACGAATAAAAAGTGGAATAAAATGCGATCCAAAGGACAAATGTTAATAATAACTAAATTGCTGAAAAGTTATCTTGTTCCACAAAACTCAAGCCACAATACAGCTAAATCAGAGGAAAAATAAAAAAGTTATAGTTCTTAGAATAGAGCGATACAAAATAATTATTTTTTCTATAAAATAGTTTTTGTGGCATAAAAGCAGCGAAACATAACAAAAAATATAAATGTAGCTCTGTAATTGTACTGACCCGAAGAATAAAGCTGCTTTATCAGTTTTACCACACACGGAACGGCATAACAAAAAAACAACAGAACATTCCTGAATTGCTGCTGTTTGTTCATTCAGCCTCCTAAAAATTGGAATAGAAAACGTTCAAAAAATGTCATGTGCCCAAACATGGTACCAATAAAAACATTGACTCGTCCCTCAAAAAACAAGCCCTGACATGACTGTGTCGGCAGAAACATGGAAAAATTATAGCTCTCAAAATATGGCGATGCTTTTGCAAAAAAAGTGTTTAGTGTGTGACAGCAGCCAAACATAAGAAAACAATATAAATCTGGTATAGCTGTAATCTCACCGACCCGAAGAACAAAGTTGTCTAATCACTTATACCGCATGAGGAATGGTATTCTTTACCTGCTTTTGATTTTTTCATTCAGTTATCGCAGCTCACATTTATCCTGAGCTCTACGCTGAGCACTTACTCTGGGGTTTCCGTGTAAATCTCTCAAATATGTGATTCAGACAGAACCCCAATAGAAGATTCCCTATAATAAGGCAAATGGAGGCACTGTGGATGCCATCCAACCTATGATCCGGCAGTGTCCGTCTTTTTTAGGTGTGCACAAAAGTGCCGTCAGCCCCAGGTTTGTGCACCTCTGAAAAGAAGGATAACACTAAACAGAGGCCAGATGGAATCCAGAGTAACTATGCTGCCTCATTATGTCATGTCATCAACATGTTGACATTTAGATGGAAACCCAGATGTAAATGCTTAGCATAGAGCGCAAGATAAGCACCTCAATCCACAAAAAAACAAGTCCCCACTCAATTCCATCATCTGTCAATGGAAATATAAGGGGATTCCAAGTTGCTGATAGTACAAAGGCTCTGGAAATGCAAAATGGCTCTTCTCCCCACCACCACCAATTTTTTGTCAAATTTTAAATATTTTCATAATTAAACGTGAATCATAATACCACTAACATGAAGTACAATTTGTGTCACTAATAGCCAGAAACTGAGCATTGCACGTATGTGTGTCACTGGTGCTTTATACAAGCCTATGGATTAATAAAACTAAGCAACCACCCCCCTATGAATGATAGATGTATAAGTGGTTAATACATCAGTATTTAGAGTTCTGCTGCCTCCACCTTTATCATAGGGGCCTGCTGCATCCTGCTAGTGCATTACCATTGTACCATTGGGAATGATCAGAGGTGTATCTAGGTTTTCTGGCACTAGGGGCTAGAACTCAGTTTAGTAACCCCCCTCCTCTCAAGCACATATGTGATTTGCACACTTAGCCATGTGCCGACGACCTGCTCTTCCTAATTCAACGTATGTGTGTCACTGATGCTCTGTATAAGCCTATGAATTAGTAAAACTAAACAACCACCCCCTTATGAATTGCAGATGCATGAGTGGTTAATACATCAGTATTTAGAGTTATGCTTCCTCTGCTTTTATCATAGAGGCCTGCTGCATCCTGCTAGTGCATTACCATTGGGAACGATCAGAGGTATATCTAGGTTTCCTGACACTTGGGGCAAGAACTCAGTTTAGCGACCCCCCCAGCACATATGTGATTTGCACACTTAGTCATGTGCTGACGACCTGTTCTTCCTTATTCAATGTTCAGTGAAAAAAACAGAGAAGCAGGAAGAGAAGCTCATTGTAACTTGACCATTAGTATGAAAATTGCATGAGTGAAGTGTCCATGTGATGACTGCTGGAACCAGCAAGCAGAGCTGAATCCTGACAGTGATTATATTACATGCTGTTAAGGTTGGCTACAGGGCTTCATTTTATAATTAAAGTTGTTCTGTCCTCACTGCTCTCCTCTGAAGGGAGTAGTACACACCGTTGTAGGAAATCTTCAGTTTCTTGGCAATCTCTCGCATGAAATAGCCTTAATTTCTAAGAACAAGAATAGGCTGTAGAGTTTCACATGAAAGTTCTTTTTTTCTGACGATTTTGAGAGTTTAATGGAACCAACAAGTGTAATGCTCCAGATTCTGAACTAGCTCAAAGGAAGGTTAGGTTTAAAGCTTCTCTAATCAGCCAAACTGTTTTCAACTGTGCTAACATACTTGCATAAGGGTTTTCAAGGGTATTCTAACCATCCATTAGCCTTCTTACACAGTTAGCAAACACAAAGTACCATAAGAACACTGGAGTGATGTTTGCTGGAAATGGGCCTCTATACACCTATGAAGATATTGCATTACAAACCAGACGTTTGCAGCTAGAATAGTCATTTACCACATTAACAATGTATAGAGTGTATTTCTGAATCATTTAATGTTAGCTTCATTGGAAAAAACTGTGCTTTTCTTTCAAAAATAAGGAAATTTCTAAGGGACCCTAAACTTTTGAACGGTAGTGTTTATTGAACAAATGATTTGGAAAATGTTCTGTCAGTCACATGATGACATGGCCAGACCATTATATACTTTAATAAAGAAAAATCAAGATATGTTTATTGAACTTTAATATAGACTATGTTGTATTTTATGAGCTTCTTTGAAGATAGAGACAGTAAAAGTCTGTTTAAAGTGTGCGAAGAGTCATTGGAGGTGAGAAGTAACATCAGTAGGATATGATCAGGACAAAAAATTATAAAAGGACAAGTAAATAAATCACATACTTTTCTACTATTTTGAGCAAAACTATTGCCAAGGCTGAAATGACATATAGGCACAGTGAGCAGTAATCCAAGAACGTAGCTACGGAACTATAAGGGATATAGGAGGAACATTTACTTTTAACTTTAATTCTTTGTATTACTTACAGTATATTTGATGTAAGACTAATCATGTACTTTTATGAAATGCACCTTGTTACATACTTATTTTCATCTTTGATGTATACCATTACTTCTTTTATACACTTACCTGTGTCAGGCATCAAGGTGCTGTTCACTTTTCTTGCCTGTCCAGTATTTTTGTAATATCTACAGTATATTTTTCAGGTTAACTATTTTCTTCTGGTGCTCACCACATTTTAAATATATGTGATTGCTATGTTGGATGTTAATTCTTCCTGTCCCCCTTTTTAATATTTAACCTTATTAATTAAAATGTATGCTATTCATTTTGATTTTTGTCCCAACACACTTTTTTGCTTTGCTGTTCTCCATGTGCATGTGGGACATTTACCCAACCCAGGGTTATAATTCCTCTGTTCTAACATTATTTTCTTACCAACAGTTACAATTTTCCATATACAAGGAAATAAAAGAGTTGTCTTATACAGTCTGTTTTAGGGTCTTACCCTGCAGTACCTTAAGCAATTTTTAAATCACTGATTTTTGTCTTAAAAGCATTGAGAAATGTGGCAGTCACTTATACATCTGGGATGGAACTCATTTGAAACATAAAAAGAAGACAGTATTATCATCTCGATTCGACTGGCGAGTGACCTGGGACCAGGGGCACCTTTCCTGGCCCTAACACTAAGGGGCACCCTAGCTCGTCCTGTTCCCCGGGATACTTCAGATGACTAAGACGCCATGGCATCCACCCTTGCTCTATCTCTTAGCACAGCCCTTAATCTTTCCCCTTCATCCACCCAGGGAAGAGAGGCGCTACTGTGCACTGCAGTACACCAACCCGACAGACAGGGTAACAAAGACCTTGTGAACTGAAAACTTCACACACACAAAATATACACATATAACAAAGGTATTCACCAGGGTGTGTAGTGAGGGTGAAGAAAGCAAAACAGAGAAGGATAAGGAATTTCCAAGCGTACAAACCAGATAACAGGTAATACTAAATTCCTCCAGCTCTCCTTCACAAAACCAACTTCTCCCACTCCAATATCATGCAGCAAATGCTAACTCTGATGATGACTTGGTAATCGAGCCCAGATTTTTTTTAGGGAAAAGGGGTGGCTAGCCGAGTACAGCTGAATGTAGGAAAGTAACAAAAAAGTTAAACCTGGTAAAAAATTGTGCCCATCTTGCCTGTCATGGTGTAAGACATTTCGCCGATTCCAAGTATACCATATTCTTATGATCTGTGATAACCATTGCTGGGTGAACCGCTTCCTCCAAGAAATGATGCCACTCCTCAAATGCCCATTTGATAGCTAGAGTTCCCTATTACTAATATCGTAATTTCTCTCAGCTGGTGACAGTTTCTTGGAAAAATAAGCACACAGTTGCCATTTACCAGGAGACACACCTTGCAATATTACAGCCCCCACTCCCACCTCAGATGCAGTTGGGTCGTCCTCCCAGGGCTGTGGGGTACTCGGTACCGGGCCCGATGAGCTTCAATGGGAGATGTCACGGCAGCTGGGACCCGGCCCGTGGCCCTGGGCGCCCATTGTAACAAAGGGGAATGTTCAGTGTGCTCATGATGATTAAAGTTTCTGAATGAATGAGTCGTGACTCGTGACGCCACCTGTGGTGTTCGGCAATGAAGATGTTAAGCCGACGCTGCAGACAGATCCTCCTGGACAGATGGTGGGGTGCAGCAATGATGTTATAGCCCTCCACAGGCAGGGCTGTAGTCCCAGGGCAGTGAGATGAAGTGACACGTAGATGGTGTAGTGTCGGGCGCAGGGCTAGGCACAAGGATGTAGCAGTGCTGGGTGTGTTGACGCCGGAATAAGTGGAGGACACCAGGGCGTGTAGTTCCAAAGCTTTACTCACAGTCTGTTGCAGGTACAGGTGCCGGCCTCGGTGCCGTGTCCTCCGGGTCAGGGGCTCAGCCAACTTCCAGGCAAGATGAAGCACTCCCTTCCAACACTCCGCCAACATATATGCCTTTTCTGAACGTCTCCCTCTTAGCGCCTTTAGTGAAGTACTCACAGTACTGAGTTACACTGGAGTTCCTCCTGTCAGATGTTCCTATGAACTCTACTTGTACGGCAGACAGCTGTAGCCTGTTTTGGGGACTCCTTACTACCTAGTCCCAGCTCATTATCGATGCTGTTGTGCCCCCAAGTCTGGTGTGGGAATAAAGTGGTGATAACTTCTATTCCTCCAGTGTCTGCTGCAGGACCACTAGTATTCATACAACCTCGGGGACCGGACCCCGGCCTTGCGCTTAGAACTTGGGAAGGGTTCTCCTCTAACCCTAATTCTTAGTTCTCTTCTTCTCCTCACGTTCCATACTAATGCTTTCCTTCTTATGGAGAGTTAGGCTTTCTGAATATCTCTTTCCTGTGCCAGCAGACCCAGGTCACTGAGGTCTGCTGCAGCACTTCCTTCATCCATCCCACTCGGGATCTTCACTCTTCCTCTGACTCTGTCAGACTGACTAAATCCTAAACTCTTCCCGCTCTTTTGATGCAACCTAAACTCCACCCGCCTCCCAGCACGCTTCGTGTTCCAAGCAGGGAGCCACCAAAGGGTGATTTGCTACACTACTGTGTTGTGTGGGATGCAGGTGTTGGAGCATAATCAGGTGTCTCCACCTTACCTGGATAGTGGGGTACCACACCTCAGGAGGAGGTGCAGTACCTCTGTGGCGACTGAACCCTCAGGGGCGCCACACATTGACCTCCACAATGAAAGGCAGAGAGACATCAGGCTGGACATGAATGGGTGCAGAAATAAAACACCTTTTCAGTGTGTCAGATGCCTCCCTGGCAGGACTGGACCACTTGGAGAAGTCCATCCCCTTCTTGGTCATATCTGTGAGAGGTTTGGCTACTACCGAAGTTCTTTATGAATTTACGGTAATAGTTGGCGAAACTCAAGAATCTTTGTAACGCCTTCAATCCTCTGGATGATCCCACTCAAATACCACCTGGACTATCGCTGGATCCATGCGAAAACCGGTGTCAGACAATACATATCCACGGAAAGAGATCTCATCAACAGAGTACATTCACTCCTCGGGTTTGCAATAAAATTTATTGTCATGAAGTATATGTAATACCTGCCTAAGATGTCCCCGGTGTGTCTCCAGGTCAGGTGAACAGATGAGAATATCATCCAGAAAGATAACAATGAACCTGCCTGCCTGGTGACTAAAGACGTCATTAATAAAATGCTGAAAAACGGCGGGCTCGTTAGTCAACCCAAAAGGCATTACCCTGGTTTTCATCGTACCATTCAGGCATATTGAATGCAGTCTTCCACTCATTCCCCTCCTTAATGCAGATGAGGTTATACTCCCCCTTGAGGTCCATCTTAGAGAACTATTTTGACCCAACAATAATCTGACTAAAAGAGGTTGGGGATCAGGGAAAGCGGATACAGATCACGGACAGTGATTGCATTGAGTTCCCGGAAATCCAGGCAAGGACATAAACCCCCATCTATTTTCTTGACAAAAAAGAACCCTGCAGCAATGAGAGATGATAGTCTGATATGACCCTTAATTATACTTTCCATAATATAGTCCTTCATGGCCTGCCTCTCTGGACCTGAGATGCTATAGAGTCTGTTCTTGGGCAGCTTGGCACCAGGAACCAGATTGATGGCACAATCATAAGGACGATGGGGGGGAGTTCTTGGCTCCCCTGCTCAGAGAACACATCCCCAAAGTCTGACAGGTAATTGGGCACGGATTGGGTATCCACCCCTGCCAACTGGGCACCCAAGCAATGTCCTTGACAGCAGCGTCAGACTGGAGCACCTTGGGCCCACCAGAGAAAATCATTCTTGGGGCCCACTATGTAGTTACATAGAAATAAATACAAGACCACCAATTGTGTGGTAAAACACGCTAATATCAGGGTATAATATAAGGCAGTACACATCCTAATTATGTAGCAGGGGTTGGGGTAGCCCCCTCATAGAATATAAAGTAGCCCCCTCATAGAATATAATGTAGCCCCCTCATAGAATATAAAGTAGCCTCCCTCATAGAATATAATGTAGTCCCCCTCATGGAATATAATACAGCCCCCCTCATAGCATATAATGCAGCCCGACTCATAGAATAGAATGCAGCCCCCCTCATAAGGTATAATGCAGCCACCCATAGAATATAATGTAGCACCCTCATATGGTATAATGCAGCCCCCCTCATGAGGTATAATGCAGACCCTCCAAAGAATATAATGTAGCCCCCTCAGAAGGCAGCTTCCTATAGAATATACTGCAGCCCCCTCATAGGGCATAATGCAGTCCCTCTCATATAGTATGAAGTAGCCCCCTGAGAGAAAAATGCAGCTCGCACACAGAATATAATGCAGCCCCCCACAGAATATAATGTAGCCCCCTCATAAAGTATAACACAGCCCCCTCATAGGGTATAATGTAGCCTTCCTCATAGGGTATAATGCAGTCCCCCTCCATCATTGTTCTCTCCCTCCACCCACATCATTGTCCTTATCACCACCTCCATCATTTGCCGTCTCACCCACCACCCCTATCATTGCCCTCTCCACCACCATCATCATTGCCCATTCCACCACCTCCATCATTGCCTCCTCCCCACCACCAATGTCCTTTCCACTACTACCATCATTGTCCTTTCCCCACAGCCATCATTGCTTTCTCCCCCACCACCCCATCATTGCCCATTCCAGCACCTCCATCATTGCCTCCCCCCACCACCCCATAATTGCCCATTCCACCACCTCCATCATTGCTCCCTCCCCCACCACCCCATCATCCTTTCCACCACCACCAACATTGTCTTCTCCCCCACGGTGTGTTGTGAGGGGGAAGAAAGCAATACAGAGAATGATAAGGAATTTCCAAGCTTACAAACCAGACAACAGTCACTAATGAACTCCTCCAGCTCTCCTTCACAAAACCAACTTCTCCCACTCCAATATCATGCAGAAAATACTAACTCTGACGATGATTTGGTAATAGTGCCCAGATTTTATAGGGAAAAGGAGTCACTAACAGAGCACAGCTGAATGTAGGAGTTTTCCAATATTGCTGATTAACCCCTGTTCTGATGGAAGAAATAAACATGTTTAATTCACTGGAGAAGTACTTCTCAGCTGCAGTCTTCTGGCTCTGCGCTGTTTCAGTAACCCTGTGAATATTATCAAAAATACCACATGGTCAGTGGAGTTCCTGGAAAGTCAATCAAATGTTGCAAAGTGCACTTGATGTGAGAAGATCAACCATAATGCTGTGCATTAGTTTGTAAGAGGAAACATGTAAAGCCATACATAATAAGATATGATCTACTTGATGGGCAGATTCTAAAGATACATTTACACTGGCCAATAAACTGTCAGATTCCAACCTTAACGACCCATCCTTCTTGATAATTGTGTAATGAAAATGGATTGAGCGACTGAATGATGTGTCGAAAAACGCATGTTCATTATGTATAAAATGGTTTAGGCGAGTGAAAAAATTCTCGTTCAACTTTCGAAAGGTTGAGTGAAAATTTAGACATAATAAAAACTGACTTATGCACAGTACTTATCAATATACAGATTCACAGACAGCCATTAATAGGTAGGTTGTCAGAATAAAACTTAGTTGTTGTTTATGAGTGCAATTTTATACTGAAAACTAAGAATATTCTAATATGCTTTATCTTGAAAACCTTGTTTTTAGAGCCATATACAGAACCATATCCAGTCATATGTAATTGGTAAAACCTCTTGCAAAGTTTTTTTTTTATTATTCAACATGAAGGGATCCAGTTCTAGTTCTAAACATATAACTTTATTTGGATCTATTGGAGCATATGCAATATATGAACCCATTGCCTACCATGGTGTCTCAATGGTAACCTGTATGCCTCCTCAGCGCCGCCTTACTCACTGTGGTCATCATGTGGCTCACTGAGTTTTGCCTCCTGCAGCACTGCTGCATCTTAGGGTGCCTTAGGGGATGCAATTTTGCCTTAGGGTGGCATAACCAATCTCTGCAGGAATTTAATCCTGCTGTGTCCTGCAGAGATTAGGTTCCCCAGCATATCCCGTCTCAGTAGGATGTATATCTGGCAGCTCCATCCACCACTCCTGGCCGGTCCGAACATTGGATCCTAGCCTGTTTGTTCAGCTAGAGTTTGTGCGTTGTCTGTTTGTTAACCCAGCTCATGAACCCGTCCTGTCTGATTCCAGCTGTGCACTGCAGAAATTAAGTTTCCAGGCCTATCCCATGTCAGCAGGCTCTATATCTGGCAGCTCCTTCCACAACTCCTGGCCCGCACGTTGGTTCCTGTAGCGTCTGCCGGCGTCTCCGCATGGTTCCCCTTATCCCACCATGTGGGGATGCCAGCTTACTCACTGCCCTGGCCACAGCAGCATTCCTGTGTGTCTCTTCCTTCTCATCTATGCGCACAGCACTCTGGTTTGGCAACGTGCCTAGCATGCTTGTGCGTGCGCTCCCCTGCTTTTAAATGGGCAGCGCGCACACATAAAAATGACCCCAGCTGTCAGATGGGAGGGATTTAAAGTATTCACTTGCAAGTTGAGTCCCAGCCAATAGCTGGGAGGCATCTTGTATATAAGGCACCCTACCAAAAGGGAGTTGCCTGAGCAACCACTACAATTTCTGTTAGGTGGATTAGTGTGTGGAATATATGTTCTGATTTCCCCCTTCCCTAGTCTTCATATTTCCTGTGCCCCATATCCTGTGTCCGGTTAGTTCAGTATAGTTAGTCCATGTTCCCTTGTCTGACCCCGAAACCGCATCGGTGGTAACTGAACGGTTTCCTGAGACCAGTGTGTCTAACCTGTCCCTGTGGCTGTCCCGTCTGTTATTTGAAGACTGTATAGTCTGAACCTGTCCCTATGGCCACCCTGTCTGCTATCTGGTTGGCACAGTCAGAACTTGTCCCAAGTCGCAGTCCTGTTGACACCATCTGAACCTGTCCCAAGTAGCCATCCTGTCTGCACAATCTGAACCTGTCTCAAGAGGCTGTACAGTCCTATCTAGGAATCTGAGTAAACTGCTGGCGGACGTTGCCTGGAGTTGCACCTGGTGGTTACCCGCTGCACAAGCCTGACCTCACCACTAGAGGATCCAGTGAACACCAAATTGTAGAGACACAGGTGGTCTGTGGGTGCCCCGGTCTACTAGCCGGTTGCACATGGACCAGAGATCGCCGCGCTGAACGCCCGCTCTCCCTTTATCGTGGGCAAAACACTACTCAGACAATGCAGGATGAGGATAAAACAGTGTGGCAATGCTTTATTGAACCACAAAACAGGCAGATAACATGTAGAACAGTCCAAGCAAAATACCCCAAGATGGTGCACATTGCAGAGTCTCACCCTTCCGCTGACTCACCAGGAAAATGGCAGCTGTCACTTCAGAGCTTCCAGGGTTGACTACCCCACCTGTAGCACACACACAGAGAGGAGGTAATGACAAGCATAGGAAGATGACAGTCCTTTCAGATACAAGTGTCAGTTGACCAGAGGGTCACAACCTGGCTTCATCTTCCAGGGTCGATAACCCCATCTGTGGCACACACACAGAGAGGAGGTAAATACAAGCATAGGAAGCTGACAGTCCTTTGAGGTACACAACCTGGCTTCTCTGAACATCTCCACGGAGCCAGGCGACCAGCAGGTCACAATCCTGGCTTCCTCCAAACGTATCCATGGTTCAGCGATAGTCAATAGAGCAGATCTGTATTCTTCCAACTGGGGCCAAGGTCTCCTACGTAGAGTTGAGCGAAACGGGTCGAAAAAATTCAAAAGTCGCCGACTTTTGGCAAAGTCGGGTTTCATGAAACGAAACCCGACCCTAGGATGAGGTCGGCCACGAGGTCGGCGACTTACGCGCCAAAGTCGCGTTTCAAAAGTTTGTTTTGCGCTCTTTTTCAGCCAATCAGGATCCACGGACACTGTGGGCAACGTGATGACCTAGGCACGGGTCACCACCATCTTTCAGAAGGGCATGCAAGTGATTGGCTTGCTTTGGTGGGCGTCACAGGGGGTATAAAAGGGCGTGCACGCCGACCGCCATCTTACTTTTGCCGATCTTAGTATAGGGAGAGGTTGCTGCTGATTCTGTAGGGAGAGTGTTAGGCAGGGAAGAAGACAAAAAAACTGCTTCTGCTGCTAGCAATTTGGCCTGCACAACACACAAGTCACTGTGTGTGCAGTGCAAGGGGAGGATATATTGTGGTGTATCAGTGGTGTTGGTTGTTGGGCTGCCTTTTAAGGCTTCCTGACACGCTGGCATTGCTGTTTACCCACTGCTCCGCAAACTGCTTTTTTAAAAGCAATCCAATCTCCCTTATCCTCTAGTCACTTTTGTCACAGCTGTGCCATCGAGCCTGTCACATAGCGCTCAGATATCAGTGGGCCTCACACAATCCACAAGTGTCCAGTGTCCAAAAGTGTGCGCAGAGATTCAAAATCTCCATTATCCTCTCGTCACTTTGGTCACAGGCAGCTGTGCCATCGAGCGTGTCACATAGCGCTCAGATATCAGTGGGCCTCACACAATCCACAAGTGTCCAGTGTCCAAAAGTGTGCGCAGAGATTCAAAATCTCCATTATCCTCTCGTCACTTTGGTCACAGGCAGCTGTGCCATCGAGCGTGTCACATAGCGCTCAGATATCAGTGGGCCTCACACAATCCACAAGTGTCCAGTGTCCAAAAGTGTGCACAGAGATTCAAAATCTCCATTATCCTCTCGTCACTTTGGTCACAGGCAGCTGTGCCATCGAGCGTGTCACATAGCGCTCAGATATCAGTGGGCCTCACACAATCCACAAGTGTCCAGTGTCCAAAAGTGTGCGCAGAGATTCAAAATCTCCATTATCCTCTCGTCACTTTGGTCACAGGCAGCTGTGCCATCGAGCGTGTCACATAGCGCTCAGATATCAGTGGGCCTCACACAATCCACAAGTGTCCAGTGTCCAAAAGTGTGCGCAGAGATTCAAAATCTCCATTATCCTCTCGTCACTTTGGTCACAGGCAGCTGTGCCATCGAGCGTGTCACATAGCGCTCAGATATCAGTGGGCCTCACACAATCCACAAGTGTCCAGTGTCCAAAAGTGTGCGCAGAGATTCAAAATCTCCATTATCCTCTCGTCACTTTGGTCACAGGCAGCTGTGCCATCGAGCGTGTCACATAGCGCTCAGATATCAGTGGGCCTCACACAATCCACAAGTGTCCAGTGTCCAAAAGTGTGCGCAGAGATTCAAAATCTCCATTATCCTCTCGTCACTTTGGTCACAGGCAGCTGTGCCATCGAGCGTGTCACATAGCGCTCAGATATCAGTGGGCCTCACACAATCCACAAGTGTCCAGTGTCCAAAAGTGTGCGCAGAGATTCAAAATCTCCATTATCCTCTCGTCACTTTGGTCACAGGCAGCTGTGCCATCGAGCGTGTCACATAGCGCTCAGATATCAGTGGGCCTCACACAATCCACAAGTGTCCAGTGTCCAAAAGTGTGCGCAGAGATTCAAAATCTCCATTATCCTCTCGTCACTTTGGTCACAGGCAGCTGTGCCATCGAGCGTGTCACATAGCGCTCAGATATCAGTGGGCCTCACACAATCCACAAGTGTCCAGTGTCCAAAAGTGTGCGCAGAGATTCAAAATCTCCATTATCCTCTCGTCACTTTGGTCACAGGCAGCTGTGCCATCGAGCGTGTCACATAGCGCTCAGATATCAGTGGGCCTCACACAATCCACAAGTGTCCAGTGTCCAAAAGTGTGCACAGAGATTCAAAATCTCCATTATCCTCTCGTCACTTTGGTCACAGGCAGCTGTGCCATCGAGCGTGTCACATAGCGCTCAGATATCAGTGGGCCTCACACAATCCACAAGTGTCCAGTGTCCAAAAGTGTGCGCAGAGATTCAAAATCTCCATTATCCTCTCGTCACTTTGGTCACAGGCAGCTGTGCCATCGAGCCTGTCACATAGCGCTCAGATATCATTGGGCCTCACACAATCCACAAGTGTCCAGTGTCCAAAAGTGTGCGCAGAGATTCAAAATCTCCATTATCCTCTCATCACTTTGGTCACAGGCAGCTGTGCCATCGAGCGTGTCACATAGCGCTCAGATATCAGTGGGCCTCACACAATCCACAAGTGTCCAGTGTCCAAAAGTGTGCGCAGAGATTCAAAATCTCCATTATCCTCTCGTCACTTTGGTCACAGGCAGCTGTGCCATCGAGCCTGTCACATAGCGCTCAGATATCAGTGGGCCTCACACAATCCACAAGTGTCCAGTGTCCAAAAGTGTGCGCAGAGATTCAAAATCTCCATTATCCTCTCGTCACTTTGGTCACAGGCAGCTGTGCCATCGAGCCTGTCACATAGCGCTCAGATATCAGTGGGCCTCACACAATCCAAACGTGTCCACTGTCCACAAGTGTGTGCAGAAATTCTAAATCTCCCCTGTCCTATAGACACCTTGTACCTTGTTTTACATTACTATATAGTTTGTTGGGTTTTGTCTACATTTCTACCAAAAATGAGGAAGGCTGGTGGAAGAGGCCGTGGAATTGGGCGGGGGTTGGCAGCTGGTAATGATGGTGTTGGTGGTGGATCTGATGGTAGTGGCAAGAGCAAAATAGGACCGAATGCAGGAGGTGCTGACCCTGCGTCATCGTCTGGCTACATAAGGCCTCGAACGCTTAGTTTTCTAGGAGTTGGCAAACCGCTTTTAAAGGCAGAGCATCAGGAAAAAGTTTTGTCTTACATTGCTGACTCAGCCTCCAGCTCTATCGCCTCCTCTTCTTCAGTTGTAAAAAGTAAAAGCACTGAGTCGTCATTGGAGGCTCATGTTCATGAACCACACCTTTCCTTGTGTCCTTCACCCCAACCAAGATTGAAGGATGATGCAGGCCATACTACTGATTACTCCATGGAGCTGTTTTCACATACCATGCCTGGATTATTAAGTGAAATGGTGAATTACCCAGGCCAAGATGAATCTGACATGGAGTGCACTGATGCACAGCCGCTGATGGATGATTCTGCTGGTACATTCACTCAGAGCACTACATTGTCCTCGCAGTGTACAGAGCCAGATTTTGACCCTGATGAGACTCAGGTGCCCCTTCCCGCACACTATACCACCATACACGGTGACACAGAGAAAGGTGCACATGACATAGAAGAGGAGGTGATGGATGACCCAGTTGTTGACCCAGATTGGCATCCATTGGGGGAAGAGGGTGCTGCTTCCAATAGCTCAGATGAGGAGCATCCACAGCAGACATCGACATCGCAACAGCTGTTATCTGGCAGGCCCGGAGCACTCCAAAGACAGGTTCCAAACATCAAAAGAGTTGCTGGACAGCTTGTCCAGAGGGTCAAAAGATCACAGCGTGCTAGGCCGCAAAATGTCTGCCAAAGTAGGAAGAGTGCAGTGTGGCACTTTTTTGAACAAAATCCTCATGATCAGGCCAAGGTTATCTGTAAGAAGTGCGCAAAGACCTTTAGCCGAGGGAAAAATCTGAAAAATTTGAATACCAGTTGCATGCTTAGACATTTAACCAGCATGCACTTGCAAGCGTGGACACAACACCAAACCTCAAGTGCCACATGTGCAACTGATCACAACGAAGGTAGTCAGCAACGCTACATTGTTTCCCCCACTGTAAGCCCACCGGTTAGCACAGCAGCAAATGTTGAGGTGTCGTTGCAAGACCACAGCAGTCAGGGAATCCCACTGTTATATCAACGAAAGACTGATTCTAGGCCATCAGAAAGAACACCAACTCCATCACCATCATCAACCCTCTCTCAGTCCGCCCTGTCCACCGCTACTTCCACCATATGCAGCTCTCAAGTCCAGCTCACCCTCCCAGACACTATGAGTAGGTCAAGAAAGTACTCAGTCTCTCATCCGTGTACACTGGGTTTGAACGCCCACATTGCCAAACTAATCTCGTTTGAGATGATGCCCTTTAGGTTGGTGGAAAGCACAGCTTTCCGCGAACTCATGGCCTATGCAGTACCACGCTATGACCTACCCAGTCGCCACTTCTTCTCTCGCAAAGCCATCCCAGCCCTCCACCATCATGTGAAAGACCGCATTGTCCATGCACTCAAGCAGTCAGTGAGCGGAAAGGTGCACCTCACAACTGATGCATGGTCCAGTCGGCATGGCCAGGGCCGTTACGTGTCCATCACTGCGCACTGGGTTAATGTGGTGGATGCAGGGTCCACAGGGGACAGCGGTGGTGGGACAGTGCTGCCTAGCCCACGGTCTAGGAAACAGTTGGCTGTAGGCGTTCGACCCTCCTCCTCCTCCTCCTCCAGAAGCGAAAGCTCGTCCACAGAGCGCAGTCGTACGAGCACTCCATCTGCAGCTGCCACTGTTGCACACAATGTGTCCCCCTGTTTGGGCGACAGACACACCGCCGAGGTGCTGGCCGAGTACTTGAAGTGACAAACTGAGTCATGGCTGGGCAGTGTACATCTTGAGGCAGGCAAGGTAGTTAGTGATAACGGCCGTAATTTTGTGGCAGCCATAGCCCTTTCAAAACTCAGCCACATACCTTGCTTGGCTCACACCTTGAACCTGGTGGTGCAGTGCTTCCTCAAAAATTATCAGGAGTTAACAGCCCTGCTCCAGAAGGTGCGAAGACTGTGCGCGCACATCCGCCGGTCGCCTGTACACTCCGTTCGTATGCAGAAGCTGCAGCGATTGCTCCACCTTCCCAACCACCGCCTCATTATCGACATTGCAACAAGGTGGAACTCCACCCTGCACATGGTGGAGCGGCTGTGCGAGCAGAGGCAGGCCATAATGCATTTGTGGGAGGATACACGGCCAGGCACTTTGAGAGCAGACATGGAGTTGACAGGCGTGCAGTGGTCGAAGCTGAAAGACCTTTGTAAAGTCCTTCAGTGTTTTGAGGAATGCACACGGCTGGTAAGCGCAGACGACGCCATCCTAAGCATGAGCATCCCACTTATGCGTCTGCTCATGCAAACTTTGACGCACCTTAAGGAGCAGGCGTCTGCAGCCAATGTTGATGAGGAGGAAGAGGAGGAGGGAATCCTTGATGACATTCAGCCATTGTCTGCTCAGGGACCTCTCCTGGACGAGGTGGAGGAAGAAGAGGAGGAGGAGGAGGATGATGGGGATGATTACTTAGGGGAGGAGGATGCATCTCGTGGGGCAAGTGAAAATGTTGACGTGGCAAGGTCTGGTACAGGATTTGTGCGTGACTGGAGGGATGTGGATTTGCCAGAAAGTGCTCCTCCACCCAGCACTCGCAGTGCATCATTGACACCGGAAACATTGGCCCACATGTCAGATTATGCCTTGCGGATCCTAAAAAGGGACCCCCGCATTGCCAAAATGATGAACGATGACGACTACTGGTTGGCCAGCATCCTGGATCCATGCTATAAAGGCAAATTACAAAACATCATGCCACAGGAGAACCTTGACCTAATATTGGCTAATAAACAAGCAACTCTGGTAAATCAGTTGCTTGAGGCATTCCCAGCACACAGCAGCGGTGATGGTTCTCACACGAGCCGTACGGGCCGGGGGCAGCTTGGCAGAGGTGTTCGTGGTGCACACAGCAGAAGTGGCGTTGGAGACAGGGGTTTCATGACAATGTTGTGGACTGATTTTTCAAATACCGCTCACACAACTGGTAATACTGCATCGATGGAAAGTGACAGGAGACAGCAGTTGTCAACTATGGTTACAAACTACTTTTCCTCCCATATCGATGTTCTCCCACACAGGTCATTCCCCTTTGACTATTGGGCCGCTAAACTGGACACCTGGCCTGAATTGGCCCAATATGCCTTACAGGAGCTCGCTTGCCCAGCTGCAAGTGTGCTATCGGAAAGAGTCTTCAGTGCAGCTGGATCAATCCTGACAGAAAAAAGGACCCGTCTGTCAACCCAAAATGTGGATGATCTAACCTTCATTAAAATGAACCACGCATGGGTTTCCAAGGATTTTGTCCCACCTTCCCCTGATGACACATAGGGTGACAGAAAAATGGCTTGCTTTGGTCCACCTCTTCCTGGTACTTCACCCATTTCGCCTTTTGCATCAGCTGAATGTCCAACATCAACATATGCCACTTTCTAAAACTCCCTAACTGTGCTGCCTCCCCCCCCATGGCCGGGGTCACCACCTACCGCACGACACCGTGCGAGTGCCATTGCCCTGGACAGGTGGGTAGGCCGACTCTTGGGCGCGGGCACTGGCACAGGGTCCCTCATAGTGCAATCAAGTGTCTCTGACGGTGGTGGTGCACACCCGCCGTCAGACACACCGCTGTACTATGAGGGGCCCAGTGCCAGTACCGACGCCCACGAGTGGGCCCCCCTTGCTTGGGCAGGGCCCCAGCATTTGCAATCTTTACCTCTCCCTGCTCCTCCGCTGTGTAATCTGGGCCGTCAAATCCATACTGTGCCTGACACCGTCTGAGCCTGCCTCCTGAGACATATATTTTGAATGTGTACGCTATCCATACATGTTATCCGGGGATACGGTACCCTTTCTAACCTTTGTGCAATCACGTGCAATCCATACTGGGCCTAACACCGTCTGAGCCTGCCTCCTGAGACATATATTTTGAATGTGTACGCTATCCATACATGTTATCCGGGGATACGGTACCCTTTCTAACCTTTGTGCAATCACGTGCAATCCATACTGGGCCTAACACCGTCTGAGCCTGCCTCCTGAGACATATATTTTGAATGTGTACGCTATCCATACATGTTATCCGGGGATACGGTACCCTTTCTAACCTTTGTGCAATCACGTGCAATCCATACTGTGCCTGACACCGTCTGAGCCTGCCTCCTGAGACATATATTTTGAATGTGTACGCTATCCATACATGTTATCCAGGGATACGGTACCCTTTCTAACCTTTGTGCAATCACGTGCAATCCATACTGGGCCTGACACCGTCTGAGCCTGCCTCCTGAGACATATATTTTGAATGTGTACGCTATCCATACATGTTATCCAGGGATACGGTACCCTTTCTAATCTTTGTGCAATCATGTGCAATCCATACTGGGCGTGAGAACGGCTGGCGAGCTGTTAAGCAAGCTACAGCACCTGTCCAGACAAGTACAGGGATTCCCTAGCGAGGAGACTTATTTGATTGTTTTCAATGTTGGGACAGCAATTTTTGGGGAGCACTATACTCTGGAGAATGATAGATGGGGCCCACCATACACTGGAACATTCCAAAGGTGGACATCAGACACTGGAGCAGCATTTACAGGGCCCATTATACACTAGAGCATTAGAAATGGGGCCCATTATGTTTGGAGCATTATTTGGGCCCATAAGACAGTGGAGCTTCATCCATGGGGACCAACATATACTGTAGCATTATGTGGAGCTCATCATATACTGTTTCAAACATTATATGGGACCAATGATTCTGTAAGGAGAAATAGATGGGCCTCGTCATGAGATGTAAAAAGTGAGGTATTTTTCATTGTACTATACCGCTATTTATCTGCCGTATCGGAGCATGATGAGTTGTGGTATGTGTTAAAGGGGCGCTCTTTCACCCAGGGCACATGAAAACCTGCAGCCAGCCCTCCCCCCCCACAACTTTAGTCAAATAACCCCCATTTTTCAGTGCGTAACTTGTATTATGAAGTTAATTAAGGTTGACAAGCTTAAGTAAGAAGAATTGATGCTTTTGGCATTCAAATGGGCACTGTAGGTGTGTTTCCTGTCCTCCTCTCACTGCCGACTTTTATTCCCCATTGACTTACATTGGGTTTCATGTTTCGGGACGACCCCGACTTTTCCCTATAATCGGACGATCTTGCTCGACCCGACTTTTGGAAAAGTCGGGTTTCACGAAACGAAACGCGACCCTAAAAAACCAAAAGTCGCTCAACTCCTACGTTATTTCCAGTAGAATGATAGATCCGTGTCCCCCCTCGTGATGGAGCCATGATGTATTGGCAGCAGTCTTGTACGGTCCCCTGGATATTTCGATGTCTTGGCAGAATCTTTGGCTGTCTCTCAGTCTCCCTGTACAGAGGCATTTATCCTATTTTTATACTTAACAAGTGTCCTTCATTCATTATTTACATAAAGAGTAAAAATGGAGATGAGAACTATTATAGTTTTTTCACCTCCTGCCTACACAATGCATAATTAGCATGTCTGTAAACATCACTAGTCATCAAGGATAAGACCACACTATGTTATATTAAATATCAGCTTACATGTCAATATTCCAGGCTTAGGCTAGGTTTACATTTGCGTTTGAACCAACAGCGTATCATCCGCATGCGCAAACACATGCAAAAACGCATGCAAATGCAGCATTTTTTATCTGCATCATCTTACGCATGTCGGCAAAAAAAGCTGCGTGTGCATGCGTTTGTGCTGTTTATGCGCATGAGTTCGATATTTCCAATGTTTTCCAGTAGCTTTTCCTTGACATCACACACCCAATGGGCGTGTCTCATGGGATTTATATATATATATATATATATATATAGACACACTGGTCTGAGGAAATCCTCGTGTCTGGCTGCTCTATCCAGCTGCAAGATGGATCTTGACATGGAGAGCTTCTATGATAATCTGGATTTACAACTGAAATTGGCTGTTGCCTTTGCTTTTGCTTGTCAAGAAGAAAGAAGACAAAGACTGAGAAGACATCGTCGGCGCTCTGACAGCACCCCATCCTTGAACTCCGAGAGAGCCGTGAAGCTTACCACTCTTTTTACACCGAGCTGTGTGCAAACCCTCAGAAGTTTTTTGACTACTCGAGGATGTCTGAACGGAGTTTCGATGACTTGATGCAATGTGTCCAAGGATCCATCACCAAGCAGGACACACAACTCAGCCATTCCTGCTGAGGAACATTTGTGGGTGACCCTGAGGTTCGTAATTGTGAAAAGCAAACACATGTTCATAGTATTATTGTTAGAAAACCCATGTATTAATTTTCTGTTTGGCAGCTTCCTGGCTACCGGAGAGACCTCATCATCCCTCCTTTTCCAGGTCTGGATTGGAGTGTCAATCCTTTCTGGCATTGTTGGAGACACCTGCAGGGTTTATGTGTAGTTCTGCATCAAGAATTCCTTCCCCAACCCACAACTGAACTCTGTCTGGAAAATGCTGAAAAATTCCAGGACATTTGTGATTTTCCTAACTGTGTGGGGGCTGTAAACGACAAACACATTTGGAATATGAAACCTGCTGGAAGTGGAACTGAGTATTTTAATTACAAAAATACCTTTCGATTGTTCTCATGGTGATTGCAGTTGTAATAAAGTGCATGAGCTGAGTATGTCACCACGGAACAGACGGACCAACAGTTAAAGGGAGGTTTATTTACAGAGGATAACACTGACGAAATAACAGTGCAAATATGAATATTATGAGAACGAGTTATGGAAGCAGACAAAAAGGCATCAACAGTATTAAACAGTGTTAGAAGAAGTTTTCCTATGAAGGAACTTATCAGTCTGAAGGGGTCTTCATTGAAGGGTCACTCTTCTCCCACGTTGGCGCCGAATCACCAGCAGCGCTTGTCGTCTGTAGTACTCTGTATCCTGTGTCATTAACAATGTCCAACCGAGATATGAGGGGTTACTGTGGGAGCCAGAGGGGTATGAGGCAAACAAGATCCCCTCTGCTCCGAGTCCTTCTCTCCAACTCTGCAGCGATGCTCTCTCACCGGAATCACACCAAACGGGTTTTCAACTACCAACTGACAAGGGCACGAAAAACTGTGGAGTGTGCCTTTGGCTTGCTGGTATCTAAATGGTGCATTTTGGGAACAGCCATAAATCTAAAAATTGAGACAATTGATGAGGTTGTGAAAGCTTGTGTTGTTCTGCACAATTTCATCCTGGCAAAAGAGCGACCCAACTTAGAACCTGAGGAATCTGTTACATTGCATGATTACCAAGATCACCATCTGAGAACTACAGTGGAAGTTGCCCAGAAGAGGGATAAGTTTGCTGCTTACTTTGTGTCTGATAAAGGACGTGTGGCATGGCAAGACAGAATGGTTAGCCGCTAAGTAAAATGTACCTGTAATGTTAAAATGTACCTGTAGTGTTAATATGTACCTGTAATGTTTGCAGAATTAAATAATAAAATACCTGTAGTAAAACACCCGTTACAAGTTCCCTCAACAATACAATACACATGTGTGTGTTTGCGTTGGTGGCGGCGCTTAAAGACAAAGAAAACAGATATTGTGCAAAGAAACTAAAAATTAAATTTAACAAAAAAATAATTGGGTTTAGGATTGGGGTCTATCTGAGGGTGAGATGGGGTGGACCTTGGGGGTGTTCAGCTGGGAGGATTGGGTGGTAGTTAATGAGGAAGGGGTTACAGGGAAGGGGCAACAAACTGAAGGATTGGATCAAGGATTGAATCATGTGAATGGATAGACAAACTGGAAGGGACAGAAGGTAGTGACACATTTGACAACAGAGACACATTGGTAGGTGAGGGTGGAGGTGGTGGGTCCAATTTTGGCAGGATTTTTTGCCTACGAGTCATTGTCCTGGTGGGAATCTGTTTTTTTGTCCTTTATTTTCTTGGCCGAGTGGGAGTGGTGGCCTCTGTAGCATTCTTCTGGCGTGTGCTAGACTGGGCAGCATGGTGGATGCTGCTGGCTACAGGGGTGCTGAACTTGGGAGCGTGGTGGATGCTGCTGGCTGCAAGGGTGCTAAACTTGGGAGCGTGGTGGATGCTGCTGGATTCAGGGGTGCTGAAACTGGGAGCGTGGTGGATGCTGCTGGCTGTAGGGATAATGAACTTGGGAGCGTGGTGGATGCTGCTGGCTACAGGGACGATGAAGTCGGCAGCGTGGTGGATCTGTGAACTGGAGGTGGTGATGGTGGAGGATAGGTTGGTGCTGTGGGAGTTGTAAAGTATATGTTCGGCTGCTGGTAATATCCTCAAGCCTGTGGATTGTAGCTTTGGGACTCCTGCTGCTGCAATGCTTGGCTGTAAGCAGCCAGGCAAACCTGCATGACGTTGAGCTGGAATTGAGGCATAAGTTTTTCCGACACTTCCCACTCTATTGCAGAAAAAAATGTTACACCGGTCTCTCAAGGTTGGCTTCCAGGCAGTCAAGGCGTTTGTTGACATCCTGTATAACTGTGTTCACATGGTTGAACCCACTCTTCTGTCTACCACCAAGCACCTTAATCTCATCCTAGAAGCCTGCATAAACTTGAGCACAAGTGACCTCTCCCAGGCCCTCTGCCGATGACAAGAAGACCCAACAAAAGCAGCAGAAGAGGGCTGGGAGAGGGGAAAACCTGATGGACTGGTGGCTGCCTGTTCCTCAGCCTGTGAGGCCTGACAGGTTTCTACATCGCTGGTGGATGATTGCGACTGCATCTGTTCGTTGTCTGGTTGATGAGGGGCTGCTTCAACAGAGGATGACCCAGGTTGTGTTGTGGTGCACCTGGTTCTGTGGTGAAAATAAAAGAAAGACATTAGTAAAAAAAAAAATAAAAAGGTTAAATAATAGTAGGACAACACCAAAGATACTCACGTTCGTTGAGCAAGAGAAGGCCTCAGAAAAGCAAGGTTACGGTGGTATTTGTATTTTCTTATTATCCTTTGAGCAGCACCACTTTTACTCTGGTTCTCCTGTCTCATGTCCTTGTTGAAGCGATCCTTCATTGAGCGCCAATCGGACTCTTATTCTCTTCACTATGAAGGGGGAAAAAAAAGAAAAAAATTAATTGTAAAACAATGCACCTACATTTACCGTTTCACTGGCATGTCACACCACATTGCAATACTTACTAAAATCATTTCTGGTATGTGGCGTGGCACGTTCCCAATCATGCAACAGCGATCTGGCCACATCTTCCCAGAGTCGTCGAATCACAACAATGTCAGAGTGCTGACGATCACAGGTGTCCCACAACGGTACTCGCACGTTAATGAGTTGATCGTTCACAATGTCCTGTTTGGATTTTTATGGGACCTATAGCTCAAGTAAAACAAAATAATTTTAAGTAAAACTGAAAAAAAATTCAATTACAACTCTGATAAAAAGAATACTTACACCCCGTCTTTCCTCCTGAGACACATGAGCCTGACGACCCTGGGAAGAATCATTTCCTCTCAACTGCTCCTGCTCTTCATCAGTGGAAGGTACCTCTAAAGAAATTACATGATTTAACACAGGTATAGTATTGCCAGTCAATACATACCAATCAGTATAGAAAATGTGATTACATAATTGGTGTCATGTCCACCCTGGGAAGCAGTCAGTTCTTCACTTGAGGACATGGTTGAAGAGCAGGCAGCAGTCAAGTGAAACACTACAAAAAAAAAAGATAGCAAAAATTAAACTTGTTAAGAGCCAAACAAATTGTAGCCCAAAAAAAAGCAATGGACACCAATGCTTACATTACAGGCAATAGTCCAGCAGCACAGCAGTCAGCACAGGACAGGAACAGACGACAGCACCAGGACAGATGGCAGTACCAGGACAGACGCCACCACCAGGACAGACAGCAGCACAAGGACAGACGGTAGCACCAGGACAGATGCTAGCACCAGGAGAGACAGCAGCACCAGGACAGATGGCAGCACCAGGACAGGCGGCAGCACCAGGAGAGAAGCCAGCACCAGGACAGACGGCAGCACCAGGAGAGAAGCCAGCACCAGAAGAGACGGCAGCAGCAGGAGACAACCAGTTTAAAAAGAACAGAAAAAAAAATTAAAAGAGACAGACATTTTCAAAGCTCCTATACTTACATAGACAGTGTTGTCCTCACCAGGATGGCAGCATCAGGACAGACGTTAGCAGCAGGAGAGACAGCAGCACCAGGAAAGACGGCAGCACCAGGAGAGACACCAGCACCAGGAGTGACGGCAGCACCAGGAGACAACCAGTCTAAAAGGAACAGAAAAAAAAAATAGTACAAAATACAGACTGCAGTGAGAGGGACAGAAAAATATTCAGAACTGAGAGTCCTTAGTGGTTGATACCTTTTAATGGCTAACTGAAAAGATGGTAACACATGGTATGAACCACTGAGGACTCTCAATTGTGAATATTTTTCTATCTACTGGCTAACACGGTACAAAGATATACATCTTTCCTGTGAGAGAGACAGACATTTTCAAAGGTTCTATACTTACATAGTCAGTGTTGTTATCAGATCCAGAGTCTTGAAAGTAATGGCCTTGCAGTTTCCACACTTTCTTTTATATACAGCTTTGTTTTGGGGGTGGATGAAACCATTTCCTGGACCTGCATATTCTGAAATACGCATGCTTATCGAACGCATGCGTTCCCATAGACAGTAATGCATTTTTTTTACGCACTCATCCGCATGCGCATGCCTGCGCATATTTGACGGATTTTTGAAGCCTCAAAAAATGCAACAAAAAATGCCCCACCGCAAACCCTGAAACATCGCATGCGTACGCAAAAGCATGCAAACGCATGTCCCTGCATACACCATGTTAAATATATGTACGCGTGGTAATAGCAGGTACGCAGGATGCAGTGACGAGACGTGAGACAGAAATGACTTTAAGGCCGGAGTCACACTAGCGATAAAATCGGACGAATGTAAAGCGATAAAAAATCGCATTGCATTCGTCCCAATGTTATTTAATGGTGCTGCGCCCATCATGCGTTTTTTATGGGATCCGTTCCTCGGACCGAGACAATCGCAGCATGCTGCGATTGTCACCGATTTTCGGATCGGATTCGACAATGCAAGTATATGGATGCGATTAAAAAACGCATTGAAAACGCACCACACGTGTGACTTGCGATTAAATCGCAAGACTTCTCCAGGTCAACAGGAAAGAGCATCAGGCATTGACATTGGATGTCAATTTGATGCTTAGATGCGAATAAAATCGGTTCATCACCGGAAAATGGGATGACTGACGGATCCCTGGACAAGAATTCTTTGTGCGATTTCGTACCGTTAAAATGGGACCGATTTTTTTATTCGTTGTGTGTGACTCCAGCCTAAACGTTAACTTTTATAGATAAATGCCATTAGGGCTATTGTTACGCAACCAACAGAATAACAGTAGTTGTCCTCGCAGGGAGCCAATACACATAAACAAGGATTGAGAGAACACGACTAATCCGGCAAAGACCGGTCACTGGCCGCGGAATGGCCGACTACGGGTCCTTAGTCACTATGTATCACTTATCCATCCTGACGTCCCTCGGCATTCTGTTCCACGGTGTGTCTGGGTCGCAGCCACTGGGCCCAGCTGCTGAAGATTTGGCGTAGTCTTCGGGCATTCCGACGCCTAGGAGGAGTAGGGGCACAACAGGCCCGCGGAGAGTTCTTTGGCGGGTTGTCCCCTAGCGGAGGCAGCGGGCTACCGCCTGGGAGTGAGAGAGGGGAGGCCGCAAATCCCTGACAGGGACCGGCAGCGGCGGTGATAAGTGGTGGTTGATAGGCCACAGGCGCAGTCTGAGGCTGCACTGGAGGATCCACAGCGGGCACAGGCCCAGTCTCTACCGCAGACTGGAGCTGGGTGGTGGCAGCTGCGGGCGGCGAAGGAGGAGTCACCGCCGTGGTCAGGAGTGAAGCGGCGGTGGCTGCGGGCAGCAGCGAGGAGGCCGCAGCCGCGAGCTGGAGTGAGGCGGCGTCGGCCGCGGATGACTGTGAGTGGGCCGCAGCCACGAGCTGAAGTGAGGCATCGTCGGCCGCGGACGGCTATGAGTAGGCCGCAGCCAAGAGCTGGAGTGAGGCAGCAGTCTTCTTTTGTCGGTAAGCTCGGCGCCGTCTCCCTGCGGTCCACCGAGAGTCTCCCTCCTGTCACTGTTCTCCTCTCTGGAAGCTGCTCGTGGCTCTCTCTCTCTGGCCCTCCCCAAGTCTCCACCTCCTTCTCCCTCATTCTGCTGACTCACACAATCTGGCCCTCTCCGCCCCTCTTCTCTGGACTCCTCCCCCAACTGCCCTGTCAGTCTCAGCAGTCCATCCCCTAGCTCTGCTCCCTGGAAACAGATACCCCAGGAACCTGGAAGACGGTCCCCTCGGTTCCGGCCCGGGTACTCGGCGGAGGCCTCTCCTCCTACATACGCAAGACGCATGTGGATCTATGCGGATAAAGCTCTATGCACACAGACACAAGTGTAAAACCAGCCTTATACAAGCAAAAGTCTGTTTTCTTGACCAACCCGAAATCAACACTTAAATTTAAAAATCAACATATAGATAATAGTCTATTGTTCCTGGCTTGCTAAATATAGTCCTCTGGTTAATTAAGATACAATGCTGTGTCTCCACACAGGGTAACTGCTTAGCCACACACCTCCAGGGTAAGTACGGTTCATGGCACAGCGGGTCCACAAACCATGTGCATGACAGTTTGCTCAGGCCATAGACTCCGCTCATCCCAAGATTTCCCAGGTCTCGAACCTGTACGAAGAAGTCTTTCGTTAGTGTGATCAGCAATACATAATTTTTTTTCATATTTGAGGACTGTAACTACCTGCCTGGATGCTCTGACCACAGACGCTTTTTCCACTGCAGCTACTGGCAATGCAACCCTGCCTGCAACTTATACCCTGGAGCTAATATCGGCTTATCAGCTCCTCTACGATTCAGCGGAGACCCTAAACAGTGCTGTGGATTCTTGAACCAGTGCACCCTGCACTATAAACTTTTGGCCCATCAGTTCCCAACTGATTCCTGATATCCCACCTTGCAGGACAAGCCCTTGCATGGATTATTCTCTTCTGGGAGAAAGGGGATTCAGTGACCATGGATCTACAGGCCTTCCTGATGACCTTCCAGAAGGTGTTTGATGAACATGGTTATGCTTTTGGGCCGCCCTCCCAGGGCTGTGGGGTACTCGGTACTGGGCCGGTCTCACAGAGGGGAATGTCACAGCAACGGTGACCCGTCCGTGGCCCTGGGTGCCCATGTAAAAGGGGTTAAGAGTGTGGAATAAAGTTTATGAGTGAATGATTCGTGACTCCACCTGTGGTGTTCGGCAATGAAGGTGTTAAGCCAACGCTGCAGACAGATCCTCTGGGACAGATGTTGTGGTGCAGCAATGATGTTGTAGCCCTCCACAGGCAGGGCTGTAGTCCCAGGGCAGAGTAGATGAAGAGGGAAGGTGTTGAGGAAGAGGGTGTAGTGTTTGGCACAGAGATGTAGCAGTGCTGGAGAGGTTGCAGGAAGAAGGCAGGGACACAACAGGGTGCAGTTTCTTTACCTTTACTTTGCTTGGCAAATGCAGTCCAGGGTCCAGATTACAGATGGCACAGGAGCTGACAAGCCTGGAAGCAACTTAGGAATCTCTCTAGGCAGATGGGTTGTGTAGTCTCCTTGCTAGCACTTAGTTTTAGGTACTTGCAGCACTGTGTTACACTGAAGTTCCACTTATTCTCTTTAGAACTCCCTCGTATGGCAGACAGCTGTAGCCTTTCTCTTCTGGCTCACACGTCGCTGTTGTGCCTCCGAGTCTTATGTGGGAATACCGCATTTACAGCTTCTTATTCCTCCGGTTTCTGTTGCAGGACCATCAGTGTCCATACAGCCTTGGATACCGGGCTCCAGATCATGTGCTATAGCTAGAAGTGAGCTCTGAACTCTGCTCAATCTTCCAGCTCCTCTCCTCAAGTCCACACACGTTGCCCTCCTCACACGAACTCACCCTTTCCCCTTCCTGGTCCCCAGAGAGCAGCTCTTCCCCCAGTTTTGGGTTCAGAGCTCCCTCTGCTGGCCTGGAGTGGGAGCTGTGTTGTGTGTTGTAGTTAACTGCCAGAGAGATCCTTTATTGCTTCCAAGCATGACATCACACTCCCTAGGAGGAAGGCAATGCCACTGTGGCGACCATACTCCTGGGGGTGCCACACTTCCTATACTGGATCTTCCCTGCTCAGACTGTGTCAGGGAGAATTGTGTGTCAGCCAGTATGCCGTCCAGTACCGCACCTTGTCTTCCGAATTGGGATGGAAGGACAAAGCTTTGGTAGCCAACTTCTGGGAGCGATTATCTGGATCTCCCTAGATGAATTGATCACCCAAGAAATTTGCATCGACCTCCGATTTCAAAAGCAGACCACAGAGGAGACTAGTGCGTCTGGTTCCGTCTTTCCAAAAGCTGCTCTTTCCTCATCTTAAAACAGCTGTCTTGGCAAATCCAACACAAGTTGATGGAGTTAGGCTGGCAGAGTGGCAGTCAGAGAGTGGTCATGCCAAGGGAGTGTGCTTCGGTTGTGTGCTTCTGCTACAGTAGTGTCCTTGGGGGCTTGAAGAAGTAGAGGCGTAAAGGAGGGGTATTGTAGCATTTGCCGGAGTCTCTACTTAGTTCCTCTCCTCCCACCATCTAGGGAAGCCAGCTTATTCACTGTCCTAGCCACAGAAGTGTTCCCGTGTGCCTCTTCCCTATCCTCTGTGCGTACTACACTCTGGTTCGATGGCACGCATAGTATGCACGTGCGTGCATTCTCCTTCTTTGTGCGTGAACATAGTAAATAGCCCCCAGCTGTCATCTGGGAGGCATTTAGTTAAAGTATTCAGCAATAGCTGGGAGGCATCTTGTATATAAGGCACCCTCCCCAATAGGGAGGTGCCTGAGCAACCCCTACAGTTTCTGATAGGTGGTTTAGTGTGTGCAACTGTATGTTACCAGGTCCCACGTCACTAGTCTGTTCATGTTTTTTGTGTCCCGCATCCTGTGTTCCGTTAGTCCAGTTTTGTTAGTCCTTGTTCCCTTGTCTGCTTTGGCGGTTTCCATACCCTGAAACCGCATCGGTGGTACCTGAACTTTTTTCAGAAACCTGTTGTGAGTTCATTTTCCCCTTCATTTCTGAGGCCCGAGGAATTCCCTCTTCTGGTAAAGAAAGGTAGTGAGCCTGATTGTCAAGCACCTGAGGCTGATGATTGTGACTGGCTGAGTGGAGTTACGGACTGGATATAATGCTGCCGACGCCCTTCTGCCCTGCGGGTGATTTCTCTGTGGGATCCTTGGAGACCAGTCTGAATTCCTGCTCCTCCAAAGCTAAGTTTGCTGCTCGGCCTTTTGCTTTTGTGCTTTGACTTTGTTATTGCTTTGTTTTTCTGGATTTCTGCCATTCCCTGCTGGCGTGTGCTGAATTCATTTAGCTCTGTCTTCTGAAAATACCTGAGTGCTGATTCAGTTTTTGAAGCCTAGCTGCTTCAGGGCCTTTTTATATCAGCTGGTTGGCTTATGTCTTTGATAGGGTTTTGGCAGATTGCAGACAGCAGCCTTCCTGTCCGTTCCTATCTAGGTAGTTTTGGGGCCCCATCTTTGCTCAGTCTATCTTTCTGTCTGTGTTAGTATTTTCATCTTGCTTCACCGTCATTATATGTTGGGGGCTGCCTATTGCTTTGGGGTCTGCTCTGGGGCAGTTTAGATTTCCCCTTTCTTTCTTTAGGCCTATGTATTTCTCCGGCTGTGATCGAGGGGTCTAGGGCATCGTAGGAACCCCCCACGGCTACTGCTAGTTGTGTTGATAGGTTCAGGGGTCTGCAATCTGTTAGTTGCCAACTTCTCTGGTTTTCTGGACTTAGCTTGTATTCCTGCTTTTGCCTCCTACAGTGACTCATTCATAACAGAATCACCCGCCATACCGCAGATTCTAGGGTACTCAATAGCAGGAAAGAATTGTAAAAAAAAAAAAAAAAAGGTGTGTATATTTTTTCTTCTATATCTCTGAGGCCGTAGGGGGAATTTTTTTTTTTTTTCTCTCAATGGAGATAAAGCAATTGTCTGATCGTGTGGAGCAGCTCGCTGCGGAAGTGCGGGGAATTTCCGTCTACCTTGCTCATTCACATGCTGCTGAACCAAAGATTCCTACACCTGATGTACTTTTTGGGGATCGGTCTAAATTTTTGAACTTCAAAAATAATTGTAAATTATTTTTTGCCTTGAAGCCTACCTCGTCAGGGAGCTCCGCGCAGCAGGTTAAAATTGTCATCTCTTTGCTGCGTGGCGATCCCCAGGATTGGGCGTTTTCTTTGAAACCAGATGATCCTATTCTGACTAATGTGAACGCATTCTTTCAAGCTTTGGGGTTGTTGTATGACGAACCTAATGCCATTGATCAGGCTGAAAAGACCCTGCTGGCATTGAGCCAGGGTCGTGATTCTGCAGAATTGTACTGTCAAAAATTCCGAAAGTGGGCAGTACTTACTACCTGGAATGATAATGTCTTGGCTGCTCTCTTTCGGAAGGGGTTGTCAGAAGCCGTAAAAGATACTATGGTGGGATTTCCTGTTCCCTCTGGTCTTGACGATTCTATGTCATTAGCCATTGAGGTTGATCGGCGTTTGCGCGAACGCAAAGCTGCACGAGAGGTGTTGCCACCTGTTGAGCAAATGTCTGAACCTATGCAATGTGATAGAGTTTTTTCCAGAGAGCAGCGTCAGGAGTTCAGAAGGCGTAATAAGTTGTGTTTTTTCTGTGGAGATGCCTTGCATATTATTTCTGTCTGTCCCAAACGAGAGAAACGCTTTGCACACACGTTTTCTGTTGGGGGTGTTCAACCTAAGTTTCTTCTGGCTATTACTCTGATCTGCTCCCTGTCCACATTTTCCGCCAAGGCGTTTGTGGATTCGGGAGCAGCCCTAAACCTAATGGCTTGGATTTTGCTAAACGTTGTGGATTTCCGATGACACCTCTGCAGACGCCTATCCCTTTGAGGGGAATTGATGCTACTCCTTTGGCTAAAAATAAACCCCAGTTTTGGACCCAGGTGGTAATGCGGGTCGCCCCAGACCATCAAGAAAATTGCAGATTTCTGGTGTTGCATAATCTGCATGATACTGTTGTTCTGGGGTTTCCCTGGTTACAGATTCATAATCCAGTTTTGGATTGGAAATCTGTGTCTGTGGTGAGTTGGGGTTGTCGGTGTGCCTTTAGTGAGGCTCCGGTGTTTTCCATCTCTCCTCAGTCGCATGATGTTCCTGATTATTTGGCGGACTTTTATGATGTATTTAGTGAGAATGAGTCTGCGTCTCTGCCTCCTCATAGGAGTTATGACTGTGCAATTGAACTGAGCCCGGGGTGTAAATTTCCCAAGGGTCGGCTCTTCAATTTATCTGTACCCGAGCACGAGGCTATGCGTTCCTATATTAAGGAGGCGTTGGAGAAGGGTCATATTAGACCATCCTCGTCACCCTTGGGTGCCGGTTTTTTTTTTGTAGCCAAAAAGGATGGATCATTAAGACCTTGTATTGATTATCGTGCCCTCAACAAAATTACTGTTAAATATCAGTATCCGTTACCCCTGATTTCTGATCTATTCTCCAGAGTTAAAGGTGCTTGCTGGTTTACCAAGCTTGACCTCAGGGGGCGTATAATCTTATTCGCATTAAGCATGGGGATGAATGGAAGACGGCGTTTAATACTCCGGAGGGACATTTTGAGTACCTGGTGATGCCTTTTGGGCTCACTAATGCCCCTTCTGTCTTCCAGTGCTTCATGAACGATATTTTCCGAGATTTTGTCGATAAATTTTTGATTATCTATCTGGATGATATTTTGATCTTCTCCAAGGATTGGGATTCTCATGTGGAACATATTCGGACTGTGTTCCGGATCTTGAGGGAGAATTCCCTGTATGTCAAGGGATCTAAATGCCTTTTTGGAGTACAGAGGATCTCTTTTTTGGGATTTATTTTGTCCCCGTCAACTATTGAAATGGCCCCGGCCAAGGTACAGGCCATTCACGATTGGGTTCAGCCCACTTCTTTGAAGGCCCTCCAGAAGTTTTTGGGTTTTGCTAATTTTTATCTGAAATTTATAGCAAAATTTTCTAGTATTGCCAAGCCATTGACTGATTTGACTAAAAAGGGTGCTGATGTGTTAAATTGGTCTCCGGAGGCTGTTTCTTCCTTTCAGGAGTTGAAGCGAAGATTCACCTCCGCCCCGGTTTTGCGGCAACCTGATGTCTCACTTCCGTTCCAGGTAGAGGTGGCTGCTTCTGAGATTGATGCAGGAGCTGTTTTGTCCCAAAAGGATCCTGTAACATCTAAAATGAATCCCTGTGCTTTCTTTTCCCGAAAGTTCTCTCCATCTGAACGTAACTATGATGTGGGGAATAGGGAACTGTTGGCCATGAAATGGGCATTTGAGGAGTGGAGACATTGGTTGGAGGGAGCTAAGCATCAAGTCGTGGTCCTCACTGACCACAAGAATTTGATTTACCTAGAGTCGGCTAAGCGCTTGAACCCTAGACAGGCTAGGTGGGCCTTGTTTTTTACACGTTTTGATTTTGTGGTTTCTTTTCTTCCTGGAAAAAAGAATGTCAAGGCAGACGCCCTCTCTAGGAGCTTCCTTGCTGATTCTCCTGTGGTGACCAAGCCTGCTACCATCTTAGGCGAAGGGGTAGTTCTTTCTGCCATCTCGCCCGATTTGAGACGTGCTCTGGAAGAGTTCCAGGAGGACAAACTTGAGCGTTGTCCCAGTGGAAAGTTGTATGTTCCTGACCAGTGGAAGAAGAGAGTGATGTCTGAAGTTCATTGCTCTGCTTTGGCTGGTCATCCAGGTATTTTTGGTACTAGAGATCTGGTGAGTCGGTTTTTTTGGTGGCCTTCCTTGTCTCGTGATGTCAGGAATTTTGTGCAGTCCTGTGGGACGTGCTCCCGGTCTAAATCGTGCTCTCGCTCTAGTGGGTTGTTGATGCCTTTGCCTGTCCCCAAGAGGCCATGGACCCATATTTCAATGGATTTCATCTCTGATATGCCTGTCTCTCAGAGGATGACTGTTATTTGGGTGATTTGTGATAGGTTCTCTAAGATGGTTCATCTTGTACCACTCCCTAAGTTGCCGTCTTCCTCTGAGTTGGTGCCCCTGTTTTTACAACAGGTGGCTCGCTTGCACGGGATTCCTGAGAACATTGTATCTGACAGAGGAGTCCAGTTTGTGTCTAGATTTTGGAGAACTTTCTGTTCCAAGCTGGGAATTCAGTTGTCCTTCTCCTCTGCTTTTCACCCTCAGACCAATGGGCAGACAGAGAGAACAAACCAGACCTTGGAGTCATATTTGAGATGTTTTATTTCTGCTGATCAGGATGATTGGGTTTCATTTTTGCCCTTGGCCGAATTTGCTTTAAATAATAGAGCTAGTTCTGCCACTTTGATGTCACCTTTTTTTTGTAACTTTGGGTTTCATCCTCGATTTTCTTCAGGGCAGGTGGAGCCCTCTGCCTGCCCAGGTGTTGACACTGTGGTGGAGAGAATGCACCAGATCTGGGACCAAGTGGTGGATAAGTTATCTCTCTCCCAGGAAAAGGCCCAGCGGTTTTCCAACCGACATAGGACCATTGGTCCCCAGTTTTAGGTTGGTGATATGGTGTGGTTATCATCAAAAAATATTGCTATGAAGGTGGCTTCTCCTAAGTTTAAGCCTAGATTTATTGGACCTTACAAGATTGTGGAGATTATTAATCCGGTCTCTTTTCGTTTGGCTCTTCCTGTCACATTTAAAATCCATAATGTGTTCCATAAATCTTTGTTGAAGAGGTTTGTTGAACCTGTTGTTCCGGGGGTGGCACCTCCAGACCCTGTATTGGTTGAAGGTAACATGGAGTATGAGGTAGAGAAAGTACTGGATTCCCGTCTGGCTAGACGGAGACTCCAGTATTTGGTTAAGTGGAAGGGTTATGGTCAGGAGGATAATTCCTGGGTCTCCGCCTCTGGTATTCATGCCAAACGATTGGTGCGTGCCTTTCATCGGGCTCACCCTGATCACCCTGGTGGCATAGTTGAGGGTTTGGTGACCCCTCCTCAAGGGGGAGGTACTGTTGTGAGTTCATTTTCCCCTTCATTACTGAGGCCCGAGGAACTCCCTCTTCTGGTAAAGAAAGGTAGTGAGCCTGATTGTCAAACACCTGAGGCTGATGATTGTGACTGGCTGAGTGGAGTTACGGACTGGATATAATGCTGCCGACGCCCTTCTGCCCTGCGGGTGATTTCTCTGTGGGATCCTTGGAGACCAGTCTGAATTCCTGCTCCTCCAAAGCTAAGTTTGTTGCTCGGCCTTTTGCTTTTGTGCTTTGACTTTGTTATTGCTTTGTTTTTCTGGATTTCTGCCATTCCCTGCTGGGGTGTGCTGAATTCAGTTAGCTCTGTCTTCTGAAAATACCTGAGTGCTGATTCAGTTTTTGAAGCCTAGCTGCTTCAGGGCCTTTTTATATCAGCTGGTTGGCTTATGTCTTTGATAGGGTTTTGGCAGATTGCAGACAGCAGCCTTCCTCTCCGTTCCTATCTAGGTAGTTTTGGGGCCCCGTCTTTGCTCAGTCTATCTTTCTGTCTGTGTTAGTATTTTCATCTTGCTTCACCGTCATTATATGTTGGGGGCTGCCTATTGCTTTGGGGTCTGCTCTGGGGCAGTTTAGATTTCCCCTTTCTTTCTTTAGGCCTATGTATTTCTCCGGCTGTGATCGAGGGGTCTAGGGCATCGTAGGAACCCCCCACGGCTACTGCTAGTTGTGTTGATAGGTTCAGGGGTCTGCAATCTGTTAGTTGCCAACTTCTCTGGTTTTCTGGACTTAGCTTGTATTTCTATTTTTGCCTCCTACGGTGACTCATTCATAACAGAAACCAGTGTGTCTAACCTGTCCCTGTGTCCATCCCTTCTGTTATCTGGAGACTGCATAGTCCGAACCTATCCCTGTGGCTGTCTCATCGGCTATCCGACTGGCACAGTCTGAACCTGTCCCAAGTGGCCTAGCTGTTGGCTCCGTCTGATCCTGTCCCAAGTGGCCATCCTGTCTGCAAAGTCTGAACCTGTCCCAATTGGCCATCCTGTCTAGGAATCTAAGCAAACAGCTTAGACCCTTGGGGTCAGTTGCTACTGATGGACATCGCCCTAGAGTAGCATCTGGCAGCTACCTGCCACACAACCCTGACCTCACAACTAGAGGCTCCAGTGAACACCAAGATAGCTGCTTAGTCACACCCCTCCAGGGTAAGTCCAGTTCGTGGCACAGTGGGTCCACGAACCAGGTGCGCCACCTTCATGCGTGACAGCTCCTAGCCTTTTTGTTCAGCCAGAGTCCTGTTTGTGAATGGTCTATTTGTTTCTGCCATTATTGACCTTGCTCGTGTCCCCATCCTTTCTACTTATCCTGAATCTGTGCTGCCTACCCCGACTTTGGACTGTCTGACCACATTTTTGTCTTTGCCCTCCTGTACCATGTCCCCATGCCTCTGACCCTCGGAGCAGCTGATGCAGACAAGGGACTGCCTTAGAAGCTCTTGCAAAAATCTGTTAGTCGCCTAATCACAACCTTCCAGGGTAAGCATGACCCATGGCACAGTGGGTCCACATCCACCAGCGTTACACATGGTTTATTATTGTACCAAAATGTACTTAACACTGGTATTGTCGGTGCTCCAGTGGGAACCCTCCCTTAACTAAATCTTCCGAGTTGAATACCCAAAACCTCACCCCAATCCGAGCCCCAAAATAAAAACAAAGACACCATAAATTGGATAATTTTGGCCACAGCAACCTTTAATTGTACAACATTCAAATATTTAACAATAACATAAATAAAACAAGCTCCCAAAATCTGGTGTTTAACCAAACAAAGAACTGCGGACATAATAACAGACCATAAATTACTCCCAGCCGTTACCCCACTGGCTCGGGAGCACCAATACCCCAAGGGGTTTCCATTGTACACTTAAACCCTGGTGATCTGACAAACCATTACCTAAGATCCCCGAAAATCACCAGACCAAAACCATAATATATTACCAATTGGGGAATCCATATACCCATGGACCCCCCAGACCAATTTAGCATCAACTTCAAGGACCCCCAATCGCACAAGGCCACCATGACCTGATAATGAAATCTATCAAACCCCACCGGAATATATATAAAATTAGTGAAGACGACTTCACTGCACTAAAACAAGCAGCACTTGCATTCAAATCAGCGCTCACCTCTGCTAAACAGGCCTACTTTACATCCCTTGTATCTTCCTTATCCCAACAACCCCAAACAGTTGTTCAATACTTTTAACTCCCTCCTCCACCCACCACTGCCCCCTCCAACTTCCCTAATCTCTACTGAGGACTTTGCCGCGCACTTCAAAAACAAGATAGACCAAACACGGCAAGTCTTTGTTATTCAACCACCACATCCCCTTTATATACCAGACCAATGCCCAAACCCCATAACCTCCCTATCCAACATCACTGAAAGGGAGCTTGCTCATCTTCTCTCCAAATCACACCTCACCACTTGTGCACTCAACCCCATCCCACCTCCTCCCCAACCTCACCACCACTCTTATCTCATCCCTAACCCACCTCTTCAACCTATCACTTACTTCCGATACCTTCCCTTCTGCTTTCAAACATGCTACAATCACGCCTATCCTTAAAAATCCAACTCTCGACCCAACAGCCATGTCCAGCTATCGCCCAATATCGCTGCTCCCATTCGCTTCTAAACTCCTGGAACAGCATGTCCACGCTGACCTTTCCTCCCACCTTTCATCTAACTTGCTCTTTGATAATCTACAATCTGGTTTCTGTCCCCATCATTCCACTGAGACAGGCCTGACCAAAATTACCAACGACCTACTTACAGCCAAAGCCAAAGGACAATACTCTATACTCCTCCTTCTAGACCTATCCTCTGCTTTCGACACAGTTGACCACTGCCTCCTACTACAGATCCTCTCCTCCTTTGGCATCAAAGACCTCGCCCTATCCTGAATCTCCTCATACCTTTCCAACCGCACATTCAGCATCTCCCACTCCCACACTACCTCCTCATCCCACCCTCTCTCTGTTGGAGTCCCCCAAGGCTCTGTTCTAGGACCCCCTACTCTTCTCAATCTATACACTTGGCTTGGGGCAACTCATAAAGTCCCATGGATTCCAGTACCACCTTTATGCCGATGATACTCAGAGCTACCTCTCTGGCCCAGACGTCACCTCTCTGCTGTCCAGAATCCCGGAGTGTCTATCAGCCATATCCTCCTTCTACTCCTCTTGCTTCCTCAAACTCAATGTAGACCAATCTGAACTGATCATCTTTCTCCCATCTCACAGATCTTCCTTACCCGACTTATCTATAACAATTGACGACACCACACTTTCCCCCGTACCAGAGGTCCGCTGCCTCGGAGTAACCCTTGACTCTGCCCTGTCCTTCAAACCGCACATCCAAGCTCTCTCCACCTCCTGTCGCCTGCATGCTCAAAAATATTTCCAGAATCCGCCCCTTCCTCAACCCTCATTCTACTAAAATGCTTGTACATGCCCTCATCATCTCCTGTCTCGACTATTGCAACATCCTTTTCTGTGGCCTCCCTGCTAACACCCTCGCACCTCTCCAGTCCATCCTTAACTCTGCTGCCCGACTAATTCATCTCTCTCCTCGCTACTCCTTCACTTCTCCCCTCTGCAAATCTCTTCACTGGCTCCCATTCCCTCAGCATATCCAATTCAAATTACTAATACTGACCTACAAGGCCATCTATAACCTGTCTCCCCCATATGTCTCTGAATTAATCTCCCGATACCTTCCCTCACGTAATCTCCGGTCCTCTCAAGACCTCCTTCTCTCCTCCACACTTATTCGCTCCTCACCCAACTGCCTCCAAGATATTCTCCCGAATAGCCCCCATCCTCTGGAATGCTCTGCCCCAACACATCTCTTCAGGAAAACTTACAGCCTGCAATGATCCCTGCTGTCTCCTCACCACTACTGGAGCTACCGCCTCACCATCAATGGAGCTGCTGCAACCCCCCAACCTACTGTCTCCTTCCCCACCATCCTGTAGAATGCAAGCCCGAAAGGTCAAAGTCCTCTCTCCCCTCTAGATCAGTCTGTGATTGTTTGTTTACTGTAAGTGATATCTGTACTTTGTATGTTACCCCTTCTCATGTACAGCACCATGGAATCAATGGTGCTATATAAATCAATAATAATAATAATAATAAAATAGGGCGGGCAGGACTGCTGTTCACCTCTAGGAGCAGGAAACTGAAGCACCCAACCTTCCCTATAAAATTTCCTTTAGCATATCCCCACCCCACTAACCCTGTTCCACCCCCTCCAACCCATTGTCATGCCGGCCTCTGGCAACGCCGCAAGGGGGAGGGGGCGCCTTTACTTTTAAGCTGCCATACGCTGCATTATGAGCATTTGGTCAGACATCAAGGCAGACTTACCTGCTAAAAGATTTGCAGTGTGACAGCAGTGTTTCTTACATTTGCACAAATATAACACAACTGAGTTCAGCCAAGAACATTGGCACTCCTCACACCTTCATTATCCTTACTAGTTCGAGCGCCAAGTGTTTTTCTTGACACAACCTGTCCCTGGCACTTTTTTCCATGGTGCTCAGGGTAATTCTGAGTAATTTATAATTGCTTTGCACTTGGAATAAAATATACTTTCATTGGGGCATATACATTATGTAAAAAAGATAAAGTACAAATACCATCAAGCAAAATAAAATAACCAAATATGACCAAACATAAATAGACATGTACCTGTTTGTATCAACCCCAGAACGGCTCTTCATTCGTCCTCTTCAGTATAGTCATATGCTGTAATACATGATTATTTCAATGTAAGCTAACACCATTAAACATCTCCTACACCCTTTACCCTTCTCACCTTAAGTTTGCTTTTTCTTGTAGACATTGCATAATTCCATTTCTTCATTTTCAGATATGAACTGGTCATGTCCAATGCAAAGAAATAAACCCATAACCATATTACAACCTCTTTATTTGATTTTGTTCATAGTGCACCAAATGCTATAATCAGTTTAATAAAGAGCTACAATCAGTTTAATAAAGAGCACCATGTTGCTACATGCCTCCCTAAGCAATGAAAATATTTCACAATATTTCAGTAAGAAGGTTATAATAATCATATAAAGAACTGGCAGAGAATGCCATGTGAGCATTGTGCCAATTATGACTTGTTCGCATTTCCTCATACTGATATTGCGTCAGCGTGGGATGATTAGAGATGAATTCCAGGAGGAAATGTACCATCAGTTCCTGATAATTACTTGGATATATCGTAAATACAGGCTCATCTGTCATTATAAAGGACTAAGGCTGGAGTCACACACAACCATTTAACGGTACGAAATCGCACAAAGATTTCTTGTCCAGGGATCCGTCTGTCATCCCATTTTCCGGCGATGAACCGATTTTATTCGCATCTAAGCATCAAATTGACATCCAATGCCACTGCCTGATGCTCTTTCCTGGTGACCTGGAGAAGTCTTGCGATTTAATCGCAAGTCACATGTGTGGTGCGTTTTCAATTTTAATCGCATCCATAGACTTGCATTGGCGAATCCGATCCGAAAATCGGTGACAATAGCAGCATGGTGCGATTGTCTCGGTCCGAGGAACGTTCCGATAAAAAACCGCATGATGGGAGCAGCACCCTAGAATAACATTGGGACGAATGCAATGCGATTTTTTATCGCATTGCATTCGTCCGATTTAGTCGCTAGTGTGACTCCGGCCTAAAGGCCCTGTCACACTAAGCGATATCGCTAGCAATATCGCTATAACGTCACTGGTTTTGTGACGTTATAGCGATATTGCTAGTGATATTGCTATGTGTGATACTTACCTCCGACCGCTCCCCCGCTGATTATCGCTGATCGCGCGAGAACGTCCTGGACCGTTTCTTGTCGGGCGCTTCCTGCTGGGCTTCCTGTGGTGCCGACGAGCGACGCGTGGATGCGGACGGGAGGACGTCAGGATCGCCTCATCTGACAGGTAAGTAGCGACCCCCGACCCCTGCTATGTCGCTGGTGAGATCTGCCTGTGTGGCAGCTCACTAGCGACCACTTAGCGATGCACCAGCGATCCTGACCGGGTCATATCGCTGGTCGGGATCGCTGGTGCATCGCTAAGTGTGACAGTACCTTAATTCTTAAATATTGAGGAAAATGAAAAAGTAAGCACAACCTGTTCCCATACGTAAAATCAAGAGTCAATGACTTCCAAGGTCAGTAACCTCACTGCATACTAATTGTGTAAAAACAAGAAAATAAGTAAATTACTCATAGCATATAAATGAGAAACTTCAATTATTCTCTGAAAACTAAATAAGAAGGGTCAGATGTAAAACATTTACAGCATACCTACTAATGTAGGCCTACACCTCTTTTGGACAGGGTGATATTTCTATTTTCAAGACTTATAACAATTTTATTTTTGTCCACATAAGCACAAATCTGCAACAGTTTTTTAGGGGTTTTGCTTTTACGACGTTCAATATATGGCAAAAAATAACCTGGAAATATTACTCTCCAGGTCAGATTTATTCCATCAACACCAAGTATGCGCAGGTTTTTTTTTTTATATATTTCAGTTTGAAACAAAACTCAGAAATTCATAATATTGCAATTTTCTGAGACCAGTAAGGTTTTCATTTATTTGGTTGATGTGATTGCATGAGTGCTTGTTTTTTAACTTCTGAGCTGACATGTATAGGGGCTATAGGGTGCATTATATGGTCTATGTGTCTGTGTGAGGACTAGTGTGGGTGGCTATCATATAGTGTGGGGTGCATTATACTGTTTATAGGGGAATCAAACTGTGTATAGAGGATACTATACAGTGTATAGGGGCTATGGGGTCATGATATTGGGTATACGTGGCTATGGGGGCATTATTCTGTATATAGTGGGTGCAAGATGTCTGCCGGACAGGTCCTTGAGGGGAGATATGTATCATTGAGGTTGGTAGCTTTGGTGATGTAAACCCAGGAAAGCAGGATCAAGCACTTATAGTGCTGAGAGAGTTAATGGAGCACATCAGGGAAAGGTTTAAGAGATGGGTAGGACAGGCTGCTCACATATCCTCATTCCAGGGCATGATATAGCACATAAAAAGGAGACCTGTTGTTAGTGGCGTAACTACAAAGTTATGGGCCCCGACACGAACTTTCAAATGGGGCCCCCCATGCCAAAATACATGCACATCTCCGCTCCTTACACCTCGTATACACACAGCTCTGCTACATCCACCCTGTAAACCCCTCCTGAACCCACACAGAAACTTACCTCATCCAGCACCATGACAACCAGCACAGCAGAGTCCTGCAGACACGAGGCTCCGATCATGTGACCCCTGACTCCTCCCCTCCTATGACCTCATCACAGGTACTGTGCGCACAACTACAGAACAACCTAGTTCGTCATTGCAGGCTGTGGAGGGCTGCGGTGGGTCTATCTTGGAGGGCGAGGATGGGGTGCATGGGGGGGTATGGTGGCGCAGTGCAGGAAGAATAGACTACCGGGCCGGATGCGGGGGGGGTCAAAAACGGGACTGTCCCGCGAGAATCGGGACGGTTAGGAGATATCATGGTCTGACCTACCGGGCCCCTGATTTCCCCAGGGCCCGGTCGCAGTGGCGACTGCTGCGACCATGATAGTTACGCCCCTGCCGGTTGTCTCATTTAGTGTTTGTGTCTGGAGGTGAGTAGTATTGCTTGTGTTTGCGAAAGGACTCTAGAGCTGGAAACTAACCTGAGTGGGCAATCCTGCACTACTGTATGGGCTATTTACTTTGTGTTTTTACTCGGCCAGAATGGGCTGTCTTTTTGTTTGGTTATGCTGAGCGGTTTATGAAGTTATAATAACTCAGCATGGACATTTTACTGAAACCGCCTCCTGTGCCTACCTCAATTGCAGCTGAAGGCTTAGAAAGCCTACAGGGGCTATGGAAGGCATTTTCCTGTGTAGAAGGGGAATCAAACTGTGTATCGTCAGTATTAGGCTTCGGTCACATTATCAGCATTTAGTCAGTATTTCACATCAGTACTGGTGGTAAACCAAAACCAGGAGTGGGTCAAAAATGCAGAAGTGGTGCACATATTTTTATGATACTTTTTCTCTGATTGTTCCACTCCAGATTTTGGCTTATTAATACTGATGTAAAATACTGACCAAATACTGAATGTGTGAACATGGTCTAATACATGTACTGTACATTTCTATGCTTTGCAACCTGTCAGTGCTGCACTGACATACAAGCTTGACACACCATGCTCTGAGCATGGTGTAACAAGTTTGCTAGCTATGGTGACCCGGATTTTGATCATGGCAATGTTCGGCCCCTTACGATGATGTTGCGGGGGGTGCCAATTGTAGAGCAGAGGTAGCCCCCTCCCTCTGCTTGCCTTCTAAATGCTGCGATACATATCGATGACAGCACTTAGCGGGCTAAACTGCCGGCAGCGGTGCAGGCACTGCTCCTAGCAGTGAGTGCCGAGTGTCAGCTGTCATATCAGCTAAATACCCAGCATCAATTATTGTACTTCTCAACCATGACGTGTATATATATATACTTCAAATGTCAGGAAGAGGTTAAGTCGCTATCTATAAATGTACTGTAATCACTTAAATATTCTCTAGGACTTTTATCTAGCACTCTATGTCATTGTATGGCAGGAATATCAGCATTGGTCTTTGCAAAGAGATTTATTTTCAGAATCAGTGTTCTCATCTGCTGCGGCTCTCCAATTCCTATGATTAGTGTGCGCCATCTTAGTTGCAAACATGGTTACCTGGCTAGGGGTCCACTTATATGTTTTGCCCAACCTCCCTGAGCTGAATCCCTATCTTTGCCTCTAAAGTTGCATATAGCAAAAATCAAGGTCTCCTATGAATGCCAGCCACATGGTAATTGATCAGTTGGGCAGTTAGAACAGTGTGCATCCCAGGCTGGGATCTGTAAACTTTGCTGTCAGATATTGATAAGCTGCGTTATGGCTGGAGTGATGAGCGGTCGCATCACTGATGTCACCGCTCACCACACCATCTGCATTTTCCTCACGCGGACAGATGAGGATTACTTTGATTTTTTTATTTTCATTTTTACGTTAATAAATGGGTAAAAGAGGGTTGGGGACTGTTTATTTTAATTAAATGATTTTTCTGTGTGTGTGTCTTTATTAATTTAGACTAGGGGGGTTAGTAACCAGGATTGAAAAAAGAGAAACAAAGGAGTGGTTTTTTTTGGGTTTTTTTTAAATCCAAAAATCTTTATTACAACACATAAGCGGTATAAAGAAGACATACGGTTGTGGCAATAAGTATTGACACCCCTGCAATTCTGTCAGATAATACTCAGTTTCTTCCTGAAAAATATTGCAAACACAAATTCTTTGGTATTATTATCTTCATTTAATTTGTCTTAAATGAAAAAGCACAAAAAGAATTGTCCTAAAGCCAAACTGGATATAATTCCACACCAAACATAAAAAAGAGGGTGGACAAAAGTATTGGCACTGTTCAAAAAATCATGTGATGCTTCATCAAGAAGTTTAAAGCCCATGGCACTGTGGCTAACCTCCCTAGATGTGGACGGAAAAGAAAAATTGACAAGAGATTTGAACGCAAGATTGTGCGGATGTTGGATAAAGAACCTTGACTAACATCCAAACAAGTTCAAGCTGCCCTGCAGTCCGAGGGTACAACAGTGTCAACCCATACTATCCGTCGGTGTCTGAATGAAAAGGGACTGTATGGTAGGAGACCCAGGAAGACCTCACTTCTTACCCCGAGACATAAAAAAGCCAGGCTGGAGTTTGCTAAAACTTACCTGAAAAAGCCTAAAACGTTTTGGAAGAATGTTCTCTGGTCAGATGAGACAAAAGTAGAGCTTTTTGGGCAAAGGCATCAACATAGAGTTTACAGGAGAAAAAAAGAGGCATTCAAAGAAAAGAACACGGTCCCTACAGTCAAACATGGCGGAGGTTCCCTGATGTTTTGGGGTTGCTTTGCTTCCTCTGGCACTGGACTGCTTGACCTTGTGCATGGCTTTATGAAGTCTGAAGACTACCAACAAATGTTGCAGCATAATGTAGGGCCCATTGTGAGAAAGCTGGGTCTGCCTCAGAGGTCATGGGTCTTCCAGCAGGACAATGACCCAAAACAAACTTCAAAAAGCACTAGAAAATGGTTTGAGAGAAAGCACTGGAGACTTCTAAGGTGGCCAGCAATAAGTCCAGACCTGAATCCCATAGAACACCTGTGGAGAGATCTAAAAATGGCAGTTTGGAGAAGGCACCCTTCAAATATCAGGGACCTGGAGCAGTTTGCCAAAGATGAATGGTCTAAAATTCCAGCAGAGCATTGTAAGAAACTCATTGATTGTTACCGGAAGCGATTGGTCGCAGTTATTTTGGCTAAAGGTTGTGCAACCAAGTATTAGGCTGAGAGTGTCAATACTTTTGTCTGGCCCATTTTTGGAGTTTTGTGTGAAATGATCAATGTTTTGCTTTTTGCTTCATTCTCTTTTGTGTTTTTTCATTTAAGACAAATTAAATGAAGATAATAATACCAAAGAATTTGTGTTTGCAATCATTTTCAGGAAGAAACTGAGTATTATCTGACAGAATTGCAGGGGTGTCAATACTTTTGGCCACAACTGTATGTGGTGCCCCTGAGGGTTCAGTCACCACAGAGGTACTGCACCTCAACCAGAGGTGTGGTATCCCACTTCGCAGGTAAGGTGGGGACACCTAACAGCACACTAACACCTGCACCTAACACACACCCTATAGCAGCAGGGCACCCTGGATGGACCCCAAGGGAGGAGGATCTCAACCCTGCCAGGTAGTAAAGCGTGTTGAGAAGTGGGTGGAGCTAGAGGGTTCAGAGTGGAAGAATGGAGTGGGAGTTTAATCGGTCTTCCAGTAGGGGAAGAAGTGGAAGGATGCATGTAGACAGTCTTCCCGTAGGGGAAGAAGGGAACAGACGTGTGTGGGGCAGCTCCTGGTCTGGAGGAGCTGCTGAAAGGAACAGAGACAGAAGTTAGCTCCCTGTAGACGGAAAGGGTCCTAGAGGCATGGAGCAGCAACCATACTGCCTGTGGGGCTCGTTTCACTCTGACGGACGTCAGGTGGAGGGATCAGGTCGCAGAGGAGTATCGTATCGGCCCCTAGCCTAGTGAAGTGGACAACGGACTCAGCTAGCAAGCCGAAGGGTGAGGCACCTTTAGGTACCTTAGCCACAAGCCATAGTTATCTTCGCCAGAAAGGCAGCCATAAGGGAGCAAGGGAACGCAGTGAGGACATTACCTGTCAAGGTCCGCTGTTGTGAGTTCATTTTCCCCTACACTACTGAGGCCCGAGGAACTCCCTCTTCTGGTGAAGAAAGGTAGTGAGCCTGATTGTCAAACACCTGGGGCTGATGATGATGACTGGCTGAGTGGAGTTAGTGTCTGAATATAAGGCTGCCGACGCCCTTCTGGCCTGCGGGTGATTTCTCTGTGGACTTCTAGGAAACCAGTCTGATTCCTGCTCATCTAAAGCTAAGATTTCTGCTTTGCGTTTTTGCGTTAGTGTTTTGTTTTCCTTGCTTTTCTGGATTCTGCCATTCCCTGCTGGGGTGAGCTGAATCTCCTTTTGCTTGTAGCTCTGTCTTCAGAATATTCCTGAGTACTGACATAGCTTTTTTGAAGCCTAGCGTCTTCAGGGCCTTTTTTACTGTCAGTTTGTTGGCTCTTATTTTCAAAGGGCTTTTTCATGGATTGCAGACAGCAGCCTTCCTGTCCTTTCCTATCTAAGCTAGCTTGGGCCCCATCTTTGCTCAGTCTATCTTTCTGTCTGTGTTTTGTTCTTTCTTCTTGCTTCACCGTCATTATATGTGGGGGGCTGCCTTTTGCTTTGGGGTCTGCTCTGGGGCAGTTTAGATTTCCCTTTCTGTCTTTAGGCTATGTAGTCCTCCGGCTGTGATCGAGGGGCCTAGGGCATCGTAGGAGCCCCCCACGGCTACTGCTAGTTGTTGTTGATAGGTTCAGGGGTCTGCAATCCGATAGCTGCCAACTTCTCTGGTTTTCTGGACTTAGCTAGCACTTCTATTTTTGCCTCCTACGGTGACTCAATCATAACAGAATCACCCGCCATACCGCAGATCCTAAGGTACTCAATTGCAGGAAAGAATTGTATTAAAAAAAAAAAGTGTGTATATTTTTTCCTCTATATCTCTGAGGCCGTAGGGGGAATTTTTTTTTCTCTCAATGGAGATAAAGCAATTGTCTGATCGTGTGGAGCAGCTCGCTGCGGAAGTGCGGGGAATTTCCGCCTACCTTGCTCATTCACATGCTGCTGAACCAAAGATTCCTACACCTGATGTATTTTTTGGGGATCGGTCTAAATTTTTGAATTTCAAAAATAATTGTAAATTATTTTTTGCCTTGAAGCCTAACTCGTCAGGGAGCTCCGCGCAGCAGGTTAAAATTGTCATCTCTTTGCTGTGTGGCAATCCCCAGGATTGGGCGTTTTCTTTGAAACCAGATGATCCTATTCTGACTAATGTGAACGCATTTTTTCAGGCCTTGGGGTTGTTGTATGACAAACCTAATGCCATTGATCAGGCTGAAAAGACCCTGCTGGCATTGAGCCAGGGTCGTGATTCTGCAGAATTGTACTGTCAAAAATTCTGAAAGTGGGCAGTACTTACTACCTGGAATGATAATGCCTTGGCTGCTCCCTTTCGAAATGGGTTGTCAGAAGCCGTAAAAGATACTATGGTGGGATTTCCTGTTCCCTCTGGTCTTGACGATTCTATGTCTTTAGCCATTCAGGTTGATCGGCGTTTGCGCGAACGTAGAGCTGCACGAGAGGTGTTGCCACCTGTTGAACAGATGTCTGAACCTATGCAATGTGATAGAGTTTTTTCCAGAGAGCAGCGTCAGGAGTTCAGAAGGCGTAATAAGTTGTGTTTTTTCTGTGGAGATGCCTCGCATATTACTTCTGTCTGTCCTAAACGCGAGAAACGCCTTGCACACACGTTTTCTGTTGGTGGTGTTCAACCTAAGTTTCTTCTGGCTATTACTCTGATCTGCTCCCTGTCCACATTTTCCGCCAAGGCTTTTGTGGATTCAGGAGCAGCTCTAAACCTAATGGACTTGGATTTTGCTAAACGTTGTGGATTTCCGATGACACCTCTGCAGACGCCTATCCCTTTGAGGGGGATTGATGCTACTCCTTTGGCTAAAAATAAACCTCAGTTTTGGACCCAGGTGGTAATGCGGGTCGCCCCAGACCATCAAGAAAATTGCAGGTTTTTGGTGTTACATAATCTGCATGATACTATTGTTCTGGGGTTTCCCTGGTTACAAATTCATAATCCAGTTTTGGATTGGAAATCTGTGTCTGTGGTGAGTTGGGGTTGTCGGTGTGCCTTTAGTGAGGCTCCGGTGTTTTCCACCTCTCCTCAGTCGCATGATGTTCCTGATTATTTGGCGGACTTTTATGATGTGTGTAGTGAGAATGAGTCTGCGTCTCTGCCTCCTCATAGGAGTTATGACTGTGCAATTGAACTGAGCCCGGGGTGTAAATTTCCCAAGGGTCGGCTCTTCAATTTATCTGTACCCGAGCACGAGGCTATGCAATCCTATATTAAGGAGGCGTTGGAGAAGGGTCATATTAGACCATCCTCGTCACCCTTAGGTGCCGTTTTTTTTTTTGTAGCCAAAAAGGATGGATCATTAAGACCTTGTATTGATTATCGTGCTCTCAACAAAATTACTGTTAAATATCAGTATCCGTTACCCCTGATTTCTGATCTATTCTCCAGAGTTAAAGGTGCTTGTTGGTTTACCAAGCTTGACCTCAGGGGGCGTATAATCTTATTCGCATTAAGCATGGGGATGAATGGAAGATGGCGTTTAATACTCCGGAGGGACATTTTGAGTACCTGGTGATGCCTTTTGGGCTCACTAATGCCCCTTCTGCCTTCCAGTGCTTCATGAACGATATTTTCCGAGATTTTGTCGATAAATTTTTGATTATCTATCTGGATGATATTTTGATCTTCTCCAAGGATTGGGATTCTCATGTGGAACATATTCGGACTGTGTTCCGGATCTTGAGGGAGAATTCCCTGTATGTCAAAGGATCTAAATGCCTTTTTGGAGTACAGAGGATTTCTTTTTTGGGATTTATTTTGTCCCCGTCAACTATTGAAATGGACCCGGCCAAGGTACAGGCCATTTACGATTGGGTTCAGCCCACTTCTTTGAAGGCCCTCCAGAAGTTTTTGGGTTTTGCTAATTTTTATCGGAAATTTATAGCAAAATTTTCTAGTATTGCCAAGCCATTGACTGATTTGACTAAGAAGGGTGCTGATGTGTTAAATTGGTCTCCGGAGGCTGTTTCTTCCTTTCAGGAGCTGAAGCGAAGATTCTCCTCCGCCCCGGTTTTGCGGCAACCTGATGTCTCACTTCCGTTCCAGGTAGAGGTGGATGCTTCTGAGATTGGTGCAGGAGCTGTTTTGTCCCAAAAGGATCCTGTAACATCTAAAATGAATCCCTGTGCTTTCTTTTCCCGAAAGTTCTCTCCATCTGAACGTAACTATGATGTGGGAAATCAGGAACTGTTAGCCATGAAATGGGCATTTGAGGAGTGGAGACATTGGTTGGAGGGAGCTAAGCATCAAGTCGTGGTCCTCACTGACCACAAGAATTTGATTTACCTAGAGTCGGCTAAGCGCTTGAACCCTAGACAGGCTAGGTGGGCCTTGTTTTTTACACGTTTTGATTTTGTGGTTTCTTTTCTTCCTGGAACTAAGAATGTCAAGGCTGACGCCCTCTCTAGGAGCTTCTTTGCTGATTCTCCTGTGGTGACCAAGCCTGCTACCATCTTAGGCGAAGGGGTAGTTCTTTCTGCCATCTCGCCCGATTTGAGACGTGCTCTGGAAGAGTTCCAGGAGGACAAACCTGAGCGTTGTCCCAGTGGAAAGTTGTATGTTCCTGACCAGTGGAAGAAGAGAGTGATGTCTGAAGTTCATTGCTCTGCTTTGGCTGGTCATCCAGGTATTTTTGGTACTAGAGATCTGGTGAGTCGGTCTTTTTGGTGGCCCTCCTTGTCTCGTGATGTCAGGAATTTTGTGCAGTCCTGTGGGACGTGCTCCCGGTCTAAATCGTGTTCTCGCTCTAGTGGGTTGTTGATGCCTTTGCCTGTCCCCAAGAGGCCATGGACCCATATTTCAATGGATTTCATCTCTGATATGCCTGTCTCTCAAAGGATGACTGTTATTTGGGTGATTTGTGATAGGTTCTCTAAGATGGTTCATCTTGTACCACTCCCTAAGTTGCCGTCTTCCTCAGAGTTGGTGCCCCTGTTTTTACAACAGGTGGTTCGCTTGCACGGGATTCCTGAGAACATTGTATCTGACAGAGGAGTCCAGTTTGTGTCTAGATTTTGGAGAACTTTCTGTTCCAAGCTGGGAATTCAGTTGTCCTTCTCCTCTGCTTTTCAACCTCAGACCAATGGGCAGACAGAGAGAACAAACCAGACCTTGGAGTCATATTTGAGATGTTTTATTTCTGCTGATCAGGATGATTGGGTTTCATTTTTGCCCTTGGCTGAATTTGCTTTAAATAATAGTGCTAGTTCTGCCACTTTGATGTCACCTTTTTTTTGTAACTTTGGGTTTCATCCTCGATTTTCTTCAGGGCAGGTGGAGCCCTCTGCCTGCCCAGGTGTTGACACTGTGGTGGAGAGAATGCACCAGATCTGGGACCAAGTGGTGGATAAGTTATCTCTCTCCCAGGAAAAGGCCCAGCGGTTTTCCAACCGACATAGGACCATTGGTCCCCAGTTTAAGGTTGGTGATATGGTGTGGTTATCATCAAAAAATATTGCTATGAAGGTGGCTTCTCCTAAGTTTAAGCCAAGATTTATTGGACCTTACAAGATTTTGGAGATTATTAATCCGGTCTCTTTTCGTTTGGCTCTTCCTGTCACATTTAAAATCCATAATGTGTTCCATAAATCTTTGTTGAAGAGGTTTGTTGAACCTGTTGTTCCGGGGGTTGCACCTCCAGACCCTGTATTGGTTGAAGGTAACATGGAATATGAGGTAGAGAAAGAACTGGATTCCCGTCTGGCTAGACGGAGACTCCAGTATTTGGTTAAAAGGAAGGGTTATGGTCAGGAGGATAATTCCTGGGTCTCTGCCTCTGATATTCATGCCAAAAGATTGGTGCATGCCTTTCATCGGGCTCACCCTGATCGCCCTGGTGGCGTGGTTGAGGGTTCGGTGACCCCTCCTCAAGGGGGAGGTACTGTTGTGAGTTCATTTTCCCCTTCACTACTGAGGCCCGAGGAACTCCCTCTTCTGGTGAAGAAAGGTAGTGAGCCTGATTGTCAAACACCTGGGGCTGATGATGATGACTGGCTGAGTGGAGTTAGTGACTGGATATAAGGCTGCCGACGCCCTTCTGGCCTGCGGGTGATTTCTCTGTGGACTTCTAGGAAACCAGTCTGATTCCTGCTCATCTAAAGCTAAGATTTCTGCTTTGCCTTTTTGCATTAGTGTTTTGTTTTCCTTGCTTTTCTGGATTCTGCCATTCCCTGCTGGGGTGAGCTGAATCTCCTTTTGCTTGTAGCTCTGTCTTCAGAATATTCCTGAGTACTGACATAGCTTTTTTGAAGCCTAGCGTCTTCAGGGCCTTTTTTACTGTCAGTTTGTTGGCTCTCATTTTCAAAGGGTTTTTTCACGGATTGCAGACAGCAGCCTTCCTGTCCTTTCCTACCTAAGCTAGCTTGGGCCCCATCTTTGCTCAGTCTATCTTTCTGTCTGTGTTTTGTTCTTTCTTCTTGCTTCACCGTCATTATATGTGGGGGGCTGCCTTTTGCTTTGGGGTCTGCTCTGGGGCAGTTTAGATTTCCCTTTCTGTCTTTAGGCTATGTAGTCCTCCGGCTGTGATCGAGGGGCCTAGGGCATCGTAGGAGCCCCCCACGGCTACTGCTAGTTGTTGTTGATAGGTTCAGGGGTCTGCAATCCGATAGCTGCCAACTTCTCTGGTTTTCTGGACTTAGCTAGCATTTCTATTTTTGCCTCCTACGGTGACTCAATCATAACAGTCCGTGGCTGCTGGCCTGGGACACTGACTGTGAGGTGTTGGAAAGGAAGAGGCAAAAAACAACACAGTGAGATGACCAGGGACGGGATATACTGAAGGGAGTCCTGGAAAGGTGTTCTCCATCTGCCTGGGAGTTGACTGAGCCCCTCACCCAGAGGATGCAGCACCAAGCGGGCATCTGTGCACACCAGAAATGTGAGTAAAGCTTTGGAACTGCACCCAGCTGTGTCCTCTGAATTCTTTCTGCAACATCTACTCAGCACTACTACATCTATCACCACAAATTACAACATCTTTCCCATCACCACTGCCCTAGGAAAAAAGCTCTGCCTGTAGAGAGCTATTCCAACTCTGCTGCATCCCACCATCAGTCCCAGAGGATCTGCACTGCAGCGCTGGTCATCTCTGACCAGATACCACAGGTGGTGTCATGAACACGTTACAAACTCTTTATTTTTCCCCAGTAAATATCCCCTTTTATTGGACGCCCAGGGCCACGGACCGGGTCACCACTTCTGTGACACTGCCCCTTTAAGAAGCATCCCGGTACCGAGTACCCCACGGCCCTGTTGGGTGCTCGACATACATGTGTTTAAAGTGCAATTAAGGACACCAGTATGTGGAATTCAGTAATGTGTCAATTAAATATCACATATTGTTGCCATATTTTGTTTCCTGAGAAGGGGATTTAAAGGGATGGTTGCCAAATTGATAGGGTGCTTTTTCCAGTCTGACTCTTTACTACAATGTGATATTTACTGTACGTTTCTATTTCGGTGCACAGGGATTGGACTGTGCACTGCATCGTCTCCTCTCCATCTGTGGTTCCCCAGCCCTTCTGTCACCTACGGACTTTGAATAACCTGCCTAGTCTTTTTGAAATCTCAGAAGTGACCTATTATTCACAGACTGGAGGCAGGCGGAAAGGAGGGAATCACATACAGGGAGCAGAAGTCCGGCCCCTGTGCTCCAAAATGTAAATCAGCAGAAACCTTCAAATGGTGATTAAAGAAGAACAATAATCACCTTTGGTGATTTCTTCACCAAAGGTATAAATTTAATCAGTACAGTATTAATGCACCATTACAGCCATGTCTGTTCTCTTTAAATCACCACCAACTGGCAATTAAATAAATGATTGGCAGTTATTTAATACTACAAGTCGGCCAGTGTAAACCCACCTTAAGTTGTAATGGCAGATGTCCCAAACACACCAAACGGGCCCTATGAAAACTCCATGCTTGGACAAGTAGACATTCCTCAGTCTATAGGTCAAGACTAAAGGTCCAGTCACACTGAGGCATTGGCATCTTGGGTGAAAAGTAAGTTGACAATGAGAAACACTAATGAGTAGCAAAAGAGATGGTCATGTTGTAAACAAGTCAAGCAATGAAGATGAAACTTCTCAGTAAGATCCCAAGCCGCACATATGTTGCAGGTTCATGTATTATTTATTTCATGGGACTGAATAACCATCAGCTCTTCTCATCTTTGTGCTTTCTTTATACTCTCATCACCATACAATGGCAGGGCTTAGGCAGAATTGTAAAGCCGTATGTAAACACAGAGGATATTTTCCTCCATAGAGAAAGTCTGACATCTGTGACAAAGTCTGTGTGTGTCAGACACTGGTGCTCTATGCTCAGTTTAGAGTGAACCAATATAAATATAGACATACGAATAACACAGAAGAAGATGACAGCCAGGAAACACAGAGCGGCTGCCAGCTATAGCCACATGTTATAATAACAGCAGTCGAGGCGTGGTAAGTGCCCTGGCAGCCGCCATGGTTTGGGCTTGTAGCTTGGCATTCAAAGCAAACCCTTGAGTGCTCATTGTCGTCAATACCAAAGTTGATGGTTTACTGTTACCATAGCCCCTGTACTGTGCATCACTACATTAGACGTGACAGATCCTTATTACGGCCCTTGACTTCATTATTCAATAATTGCATATTAACTTTCTTTCAGAACTTGAATTAACAAACTCTCAAAATTCTTTACATACTGATCTACTTGAAGAACCCTACACTTATGTTTGCTTTGATTTGGATTATCGTTACAAATCCATACATTCCCACATTGTATTATGAGCAAGTTAAAAGTACATTAGGGATATTATTACACTTTCTCCATTCACAGTATGGTATCCTTTCATTACAAGTTACTTCCCATTAGGGATAACAATTCACGGATGAATAATGCTCATTCAATTCTAGCCCTAAGATTGAATATAACCCCATTTATTCCAATTTTTAAAACTTATATCTAAAATTACTAGGACAAATATAAAGAATAACAGGGATGAGATACAGTATGTATGAAGCCATTTTTGGGGACACAAATTAAGTTTTTTGTCAGAAAGTGTCACCATTCCACCACAGATTTAATAAATATTTTCGCCAATGGTTCAGCTAAGAAAAGGAGAGGTGAACAATGCCAGATGAGTTCTGGTGTTCAGTAGTATAGACTTCATTAGCAAATAAGGTGCACATCATGTTGGAATCTGGCATTAGCACACCAAAAAATATTACTGTAAAAAATGCTAAATATTAATGTGGCGCCCCTGAGGCTTCAGTCTCCACAGAGGTACTGCACCTTCTCCTAAGGTGTGGTACCCCACCATCCAGGTAGGGTGGGAACTCCCTTTCACATTCCAACACCTGCACCCCACACACAGGATAGTTCAGCAGGGACCCATCCATGCTTTATGCTGGAAAGGTCATGGGATGCCTTTTGTGGTCACTGGCATCGTAAAACGGGAGGTGCTGGGGAGGCGGGTGAAGTTAGATATAAAAGAGAGGGAAGGTGTAGGATTTCAGGTCAGTCTGGGGTGAGTCCCAGAGACGGAGGTCAGTCTGCAGAAGAGGGCAGGCGGAGTAGGAGAGGACAGCCACTCGGTGAGGAGTGGGGATCCCTGGAAGAAGGGATAGAAGAAGGAGTGCTGCAGCTGCCCCAGTGAACTGGGCCAGCTGGCACAGGAAGGAAGAGGAGAAAGACACGTAGACTGGAGACTACAGATTCCATAAGAGAGAGAGAACAGATCGGAACGAAGGAGAATAAAAGGACGGTGGGAAGCAGGTTGAGAAAGAGAGAGAACCCTTCCAATCCAGAGCACAAAGGCCGGGGCCCGGTCCCCAAGGTTGATTGGATCTTTATGTCCGGCAACAGACACCGGAGGAGTAGTGAGCCACTAACGTCTTACTCCCATCATAGACATGGGAGACAACAGCAACTGGATACTGAGCCGGGACGCAGAGAGGAGTCCCCGAAGCAGGCTACAGCTGTCTGTCATACAAGTAGAGACTAGGAACACCTAGAGAGAGGCATTCCAGGGTAACTAATTACTGGAGTGCGTCGCACCTAAAGGCGCATTGGAGGAGTCGTTCAGTAAGGTACATATTGGCGGAGTGTGGAGGGGAGAATCCTATCCTGCCTGGAGGTTGGCTGGGGCCCTGACCTGAAGAACACAGTGCGGAGGCAGGCATTTGTGTGAACTGCAAACAGTGAGTAAAGCTTTGGAACCGCATACTCTGGTGTCCTCCAGTTATTCCAGCACTGCTGCACCTGGGTACCAGCCTCTATACCATTCTGCGCCTCTCCTCATCCATTGCACCTACACTGCCCTGGGACTACAGCTCCACCTGTGGGGAGCTACACCATCTCTGCTGCACCACACCATCAGTCCCAGTGGATCTGCATGCAGCGTTGGCTCAACATCTCACTTGCCAAACACCACGGGTGGCGTCACGAACTATCCAAATAAACTATTACACCATTAACATCACCGCCATTGATATTGGGCGCCCAGGGCCACGGACCGGGTCACCGCTGCTGTGACACACATTCCCCCTGACACCGGCCCGGTACCGAGTACCCCACTGCCCTGGATGTGAGGGGTGACCCATTAACACCATTCCATAAACATATATTACCGCCATATACTTATACTGAATAGAATCATAGAATGTTAGAGTTGGAAGGGACCTTCATGGTCATCATGTCCAGCCCCCTGCTCAATGCAGGATTCATTAAACCATCTCACACAGATGTCTGTCCAGCCTCTGTTTGAAGACTTCCATTGAAGGAGAACTCCCCACCTCTCGTGGCAGCCGGTTCCACTCATTGATCACCATCACTGTCAAAAAGTGTTTCCTAATAACTAATCTGTATCTTCTCCCTTTCAGTTTTATCCTATTGCTTCTTTGTGTAAATGAATATAAAGATGATCCCTCTACACTGTGACATCCCATCAGATTTTTATAGACAGTTATTAAGTCTCCTCTTGGTCTTCTCTTCTGCAAGCTAAACATTCCCAAATCCTCTAACCGTTCCTCATAGGACATTGTTTGCAGACCAGTCACCATCCTGGTCGCTCTTATCTGAACTTGCTCCAGTTTGTTCATGTCTTTTTTAAAATGTGGTGCCCAGAACCAGACAAACTATCCCAAATGAGGTCTAACAAAAGAGGAGTAATATTAACATACCAAACAAATATACTCACAACATAGCATCTCCATAGAATATCATCCTACTTCTGGCTAAAGTGAGTACAGTACAGGTTACACATAGTGACTTGTCTGGATATGCAAACAATGAATAATAATATTAAAAATGTGTCCCATCTTGCACATTTATAGCTATGGGGCTCCATTCTTGACCTAGAGGTGGGTATTAGCCAGGGCCAGACTGGCCTTCTGGCAATTCTGGCAAATGCCAGAAGGGCCTGTCTGGTCGTGGGCCGCCTTGTCTGCTACATTGTTAGCATAACCTGTGTTCTCAAGATACCCATACTGTTAAGAGTTGTGGCGGTGCACAAAGTTGCTGACTCAGTCACTTACCCCAGCAGGTCACAGGTATGATTAGAAATATTGGTCTTGTAGTAAATCTTGCTTTCCTCCATGCAAGGAAATATTATTAATATATCCCCATGTGGTGCTCCGGGGCGGGGACACCGTGGGCCTTTGTGATTTCAAATGCCAGGGCTGAATTTCAGCCCCAGTCCGTACCTGGCACTAGCTGTGGGATCTGCACCTGTTTCAGGAACAGGGGCCCTTCGATGTGGGGATGTCAGGGAAGCGCTATCTGCACATACACGGCTTATCTTTCTGAACGTGAGTTTTTAAATTAGCTAAGGACTAGATGAGTGTATCGCTTCGCGCAAGCCCAGTTCACGGTCCAGGTCAGTGCTATCTGGCTGTGGACAGAAGCTGCACAAATCTCCTGAGCTTATGAGTTCCCCAGCATGGTGTTTATTCACATGCCTGGCGTGACGTCATCTGCGTAGCGTACAGGTGACGCCTTGCCAGTCTGACTGTCCATAAGCCGAGCCTGAGATTCTGGAGGGTAAGGAAATTCATACACTTTCTGTCCACTTCCAGAGAACACTGACCTGGACTGCTCATCTTTAAGGCCATGCTAGACTACCCTATTCTATACAGTGACTCTCCTCCTTGATAAAGCGGCGGGGGACGTCGCGAAACGCGCGTCGGAGGCCCCACTGCTGGACTCCTTCCTCTTCCCCTCCCTGGTGAGTTGATGCCTATTTGATCTTTTATCTTTACCAGCATTTTGACCACCACTGGCAGTGTGTGTTGGCATTGGTATCATCGGTCACCGCTTCTATGATTATTCACTTTACATTTGCTGGGGCGGTATTTTGATCTATGGCACTATCCGGAGGTTACCTTTTACTTCCACCAGCACTTTGATCTCCGCTGTTTGCGTGTATCGACATTGATGATATCAGTCACCGCTATCTTGATTATGTATTTCATATTTGCTGGGATGGTATTTTGCTCTAAGATATGATTTGAGGCTCTTAATACATACTCACCTGGTTTTCCATCTGGAGGGGATTGGGTCGGTACATGGGATCTATTGTCCTAATTGTTCATGAGCACATCTTTTGCTATCCATTTTTATATTGTTGTTAACTATTTAATAAAAAAATTTATATTTTTCTATATGGAATTTATTGCGTGCTCTTGTATTTCTTCTCCTAAGAATTGCCTATTCTATACAGAGTAGAAATTATGTAGACTATGCTATTCAATACAGAGTAGAGACAATATAGTCTGTGCTATACCATATACACATGTGGTCAAAATTGTTGGTACCCCTTGTTTAATGACAGAAAAACCCACAAAGGTGACAAAAAGAACTTGAATCTGACAAAAGTAATAATAAATAAAAAATCTATGAAAATGAAAAAATGAAAGTCAGACATTGCTTTTCAACCATGCTTCCACAGAATTAAAAAAAAAAATCTCATGAAATAGGCCTGGACAGAAATGATGGTACCCTTAACTTAATAATTTGTTGCACAACCTTTTGAGGCAATCACTGCAGTCAAACGATTCCTGTAACTGTCAATGAGACTTCACCTATCGACAGGTATTTTGGCCCACTCCTCAAGAGCAAATTGCTTCAGTTATCTCATGTTTGAAGGTTGCCTTTTCCAGACTGCATGTTTCAGCTCTTTCCAAAGATGCTCAATAGGATTTAGGTCAGGACTCATAGAACGCCACTTCAGAATAGTCCAATGTTTTCCTGTTAGCCATTCTTGGGTGTTTTAAGCTGTGTGTTTTGGGTCATTATCCTGTTGCAAGACCTGTGACCTACAACTGACACCAAGCTTTCTGACACTGGGCAGCACATTTCTCTCTAGAATACCTTGATAGTCTTCAGATTTCATTGTACCCTGAACAGATTCTAGACACCCTGTACCAGATGCAGCAAAGAAGCTCCAGAACATAACAGAGCCTCCTCCATGCTTCACAGTAGGGACAGTGTTCTTTTCTTGATATGCTTCATTTTTCCATCTGTTAACATAGTGCTGATGTGCCTTGTCAAAAAGTTCAATTTTTGTCTCATCTGTCCATAGAACATTCTCCCAGAAGCTTTATGGCTTGTCAAAATGTAGATTGGCAAATTCCAGTCTGGGTTTTTTTGATTTTTTTTTTAACAATGGTGTCCTCCTTGGTCGTCTCCCATAAAGTCCACTTTGGCTCATACAACAATGAATGGTGCGATCTGACACTGATGATTCTTGAGCTTGAAGTTCATGTTTAATCTGTTTAGACGCTTTTCTGGGCTCTTTTGTTACCGTTCGTATTATCCGTCTCTTTGATTTGTCATCAATTTTCCTCCTGCGGCCACATCCAGGGAGGTTTGCTACAGTCCCATGGATTTTAAATTTCTGAATAATATGTGCATCTGTAGTCACAGGAACATCAAAAACTGCTTGGAGATGGTCTTATAACTTTTACCTTTAACATGTTTGTCTATAATTTTATTTCTAATCTCCTGAGACAACTCTTTCCTTCGCTTCCAAAGGTACTGTCACACTTAGTGATGTACCAGCGATCCCGACCAGCAATATGACGCAGTCAGGATCACTGGTACATCGCTAAGTGGTCGCTAGTGAGCTGCCACACAGGCAGATCTCACCAGCGACATAGCAGGGGTCGGGGGTCGCTACTTACCTGTCAGACGAGGCGATCCTGACGTCCTCCCGCCCGCGTCCACGCGTCGCTCGTCGTCACAGCAGGAAGCCCAGCAGGAAGCTGACGATGAGAAACGGTCCAGGACGTTCTCGCGCGATCAGCGATAACCAGCGGGGGAGCGGTCGGAGGTATGTATCAGACATAGCGATATCGCTAGCAATATCGCTATAATGTCACAAAAACCAGTGATGTTATAGCGATATTGCTAGTGATATCGCTTAGTGTGACAGGCCCTCTATGGACCATGTTGAGTGTGATACACACCATGTCACCAAACAGCACAGTGAGCATCTGTGGCCCTATATACAGGCCCACTCACTGATTCCAAGATTGTAGACACCTGTGATGCTATTTAGTGGACACACCTTGATTTAACATGTCCCTTTTGTCACATTATTTTCAGGAGTACCATCATTTCTGTCCAGTCCTATTTCATGAGTTTTATTTTTTTTTTAATTCAGTGGAAGCAAGGTTGAAAAGCAATTTCTGACTTTCATTTGTTCATTTTCATAGATTTTTTATTTATTGTTACTTTTGTCAGATTCAGGATGTCTCAGTGACTATTTTGGGTTTTTCGGTCATTAAACAACGGGTACCAACAATTTTGACCGTGTGTATAATAGAGACTAAGTAGATTAAGCTATTCCACACATGGCAGAGACTATGCTATTCTATGCATAGGGATCCAGTAATAACGTTTGATATTTAGTATATACATGTATGTATTTATATTATTTGTTTTGGGGTTTTTTTACAATGGGAGTTTATCCCACTATACAACTATAGGGTGGTATACATTGCAGCCTCATACAACTGGCCATTCTCTTATCATACACCCAGTGTGAACAATATAAATATATGTGCAAAAAAAAATCGAAAGTTCTCACACAGTCACTCACAATAGGCAATGTTGCGTAGAGATGACGTCCTGTTTACACTGAGGAAGGATCAACTTATTGTCATTAAAGGGGAAATTACAATAGTAAATAACAGCTTTAGGCTACAATGCAAGATCCCACCAGTGACAATAGATGATGGGAAATCTCCTCTTCCTTTCTTCTCATTCATGTCCAGACAGTACACAAAGATATAGGGCAGATTTTCTAATCCTATCTAGTATGGAGACAGCGTAAACATAGACTAAACAGTCTTAACATAAACCAAATATATCACAGTGGCTCATGCTGGATGAAACTCTGGTGCATTGTTCAGACTCAAACTTTATACCATCTTGTAGTTTGCTGACTTTTAAGGAATTTGGAGTCTTTTACCAATACGTTTAGCCATACCCCCTTACCACTTACCCGACTTCTTGCTTACTGGATGAGGTACGTTTTTGATGATGGCTCAGCTGCTGGTCCGAACTGCACAAACGATCAGCAATAGTAGGGGAGAATGATGAGAGTAATATTCAAATGATAACAGCGTAGCAGGAGGCAGAAGATGAGATTACTACTCCCATCAGTAGTGAGAGCAGGCGGCTGCTGATGGGAGTATTCATCAGCCATCGCCTGTGCTATAAATAATAAGTAAAAAAACCTTGTGGTTCCCCAGCATTTTTGATAACCAGTCAGGCAAAACTGACAGCTGCGGGCTGGAACCCTCAGCTATCACCTTTAGCAAGGTTGGTTATCAAGAATAAACAGGTCTTCATAACGTATTTTTAAATTAATTAAATAAATAAATAAAAACTGCATGGGGTCCCCCCATTTTTGACAATCAGCCAAGCTAAAGCAAACAGCTGGGGGATGGTATTCTCAGGATGGTAAGTGGCCATTGATGTTGGCCCCCAGCCTAAAAATAGCAGCCCGTAGCCACCAAGAAAAGGTACATCTATTAGATCTGGCACTTTGCCTGGATCTTCCCACTTGCCCTGTGGTGGTGACAAGTGGGTTAATATTTGTAGAATTGATGTCACCGTTGTATTGTTGGGTGACATCAAGCCAACGGAATAGTAATGGACAGTCCTCTATAAGACACCTAGCCATTACTAATGCTATAGTTATATGGTAAATAAAGACACAGTGAGATATTTGAAATAAAAGCAAAACACACATTTCCATTTTTATTTAAAAATAACAAACACAGTTATATTCATCTAACACCCATTCCATTGAAGCCAATGCCTCCTGTAATAAAACAAAAATAAAAAAACAACCATATCCATCACCTGTCCATCGTTCTGTCCCACGCCGTAATCCATGTCTGGGGAGAAAAGGTTTTCAACCTTGACAGTGCCAAGATGCAACCATCCAGGCTGAGAACCACTGATGAATGAGCTGCTGTGAGCTCAACACCATGAGAAAAAGTCACTGAGTTCACAGCTGGAGTGGTATCACTAATCCCTGCTGTGGTATCACTAATGTGGTATCACTAATACCACTAATGTGGTATCATTTATGTGGTATCACGAATCCCTAGTATACTTACCATACGCCACCTTGTGATATTCCTCTTGCCACTGCGGTTCCGATCTGCCATCTTGTGACCCCAACTTCTGACTGACTGGAAGTGAAAGCTGTCGGTCACAAACTCTCAATGCAAGTGTAGACAGACAGCTGTCTTTCTCATATGATAATTGAATTGCAATCCTTGGACTGACCGTCAGCTCTCCTGACCTGAGTATGACAGCTGCATTGAAATACATCAATCTGTCACACTCAGGTATGGAGAGGTGCCAGGCCATTCCATGCACTGTGATGCTGTAAGACAGAAGACCGGACTGCGGGTACCTTCACAATGATAGATCCGGAACTGCCGAGGCTGCGTCCAGTGTTGCTGGGGTGGAGAATGGGGAACCAGACAGGACCCATGACCTGGAAGAGCGGGAAAAGAGTTCAGTTTCCCGACAGCAGGAAAACCCTCTCACTGATTTGATCAGGATAGTTTTGTTTGGCAACAAGTTGTTCAAAACATAGAAGAATGTCAACGCATACTTCAAGCACTCTCGCCCATGGAATGGCGAGCACAAAGAGAGGGGGAATGTAAGGGGAAGGAACTAACTAGGTATGTCTCCTCCGTGAAGTGTCCACAACCGTCGGGGCTGTCACCTATAATGCGGGGTAGAAAGCTTGAGACTCCAGACCGTACTCTGTGTTTGAGAAAAGGGGGCATGGCTAAGCAGACAGAGCTGCAGCACGCGAGTGACCAGACAGTTTGGGTGGGAATTTCGGGTGTGTGGAACGCCTGTGAGGTAAAATCAGCTGAGAAGCATCTGGGCAGAGAAGAGCAGAGCCTGGGACGGCAGAGCGCTTTGACAGGATACAGTCGACTGAGTACTGCTCAGACACCGCTGTGCCAGCCAACATCACTGCCCTCGCTGAGACCGCTGACACAGCCAACAACGCTGCTACAGCCGCCCCTGCTGACAGTACTGACCGTGAGAGACAAGGTCTGTGAACGTGACTTAGGCGTGTGTCGATTTGGCACAGCGAACCAGGCTGCCCATTGTAAACTGTGTTTGGGCAGTGCTGCAAATCTCCGTAGTGTTGGGAAACTCACCGCTGAGGATAAGAACGTGTCCCTCTTCATCACCTCATCTGCTGGATCCAAGATCCGCATAAGGATCCCGAGGATTCACCGCCATTGTCAGGACCACGGGAGGACACCGTCAATGTCAAAAGATACTACATCATTTACCTCAGGATTGTGACAGACCCCCACTGCGATGCAATCTAGTCAGCACCAGTCACAGACAGAAGTTCAACCGTGACTGTCGGCTTTACTTGTCCCTGTTCCTGTTCCTTAATTATCTCCATTAGCCTTTTGCTGTATTAGGGAATAATATCCCTCCGTTTTCTGCCTGTGTGGAGTTTCTTCTGTATAATAAACCCCTTTTGCCCTTGGTCTGTGTACAGTCCGTTACTGCATCCTACGTGCCTGCAGTCTCCTTGCAAATGGATAACCAGTGCAGTGACAGGCACAGGGTAGAGCCATCAGTGAAGTGGCCTGATAGAAATACGACCCTGCCTGCTGCATTCAGGACAGATTAGAGAGCAGAAGGTTTGTTACAGGTAGACCGATCTGTTATGATTGAGTCACCGTAGGAGGCAAAAACAGAAATGCTAGCTAAGTCCTGAAAACCAGAGAAGTTGGCAACTATCAGATTGCAGACCCCTGAACCTATCAACACAACTAGCAGTAGCCGTGGGGGGTTCCTACGATGACCTAGACCCCTCGATCACAGCCGGAGAGATACATAGGCCTAAAGAAGGAAAGGGGAAATCTAACTGCCCCAGAGCAGACCCCAAAGCAATAGGCAGCCCCCCACATATAATAACGGTGAAGCAAGATGAAAACACTTACACAGACAGAAAGACAGGCTGAGCAAAGACGGGGCCCAAAAACTACCTAGATAGGAACGGATAGGAAGGCTGCTGTCTGCAATCTGCCAAAACCCTATCAGAGACAAAAGGCAACAAGCTGATATAAAAATGGCCCTGAAGCAACTAAGCTTCAAAAACTAAGTCAGCACTCAGGTACCTTCAGAAGACAGAGCTCACGGAACACTGCACACTCCAGCAGGGAGTGGCAGAATCCAAAAAGCAAGAAAAACAAAAACAAATCTTAGATGCAAAAGGCAAAACAGAAAACTTAGCTTTAGGAGAGCAGGAATCAGACTGGTGTCCAAGAGTCCACAGAGAAATCACCCGCAGGGCAGAAAGGGCGTAGGCTGCCTTAAATCCAGTCAGTGACTCCACTCAGCCAATCGTCTTCATTAGTCCCATGTGTCTGATAATCAGGCTCACTACCTTCCTTCACTAGAATAGGGAGTTCACCAGGCCTCAGTGACGGAGGGGAAAATGAACTCACAACACCGATCAGAAGAGCATTGCAGTAGTCCAGACAAGAGTGAATAAGAGCAACAGTAAGAGTTTTTGCATTTTCAAAGGTGAGAAATGTCATATTCTGGAGATGTTTTAAGGTGAAGGGGACATGAGCGAGTGACTGGATATAGGGAATAAAGGAAACTTCTGTGTTAAATATGACCCCCAGACAGCGGGCGTGCTGCTTGTCAGTTATGGTTGCACCACTCAAGGAAATTGAAAAGTTGGGTATAGGTACATTGGTAGATTAGTAGATGAAGGAAACACAAGGAATTCAGTTTTAGAGAGATTCAGTTTCAGATAGAGGGAGGACAAACAAACAATTCCTGGTATATTTTATTAAAGTGGGGGTGATGTCAGGTGAAGAGGTGTATAGTTGGGTGCCATCAGCATAAAGAGGATGCCGTAAACCAAATCTGCTGTTGGTTTGTCCAATAGGAGTAGTATATAAAGAGAAGAGGAGAGGGTATTGGACTGAGCCTTGATGAACCCCGATAGTAAGGAGAAGATTAGAGTAAGAAGAGCCGGCAAAAGAGACCATGAAGGAGCTCTCAGAGAGATAGAAAGAAAAGCAGAAGAGAATGGAGTGCTTGAGGCCAATAGAGCGGAGCATAGTGAGGAGGAGCTGATGATCCACAGTGTCAAATGCAGCAGAGAGATCCAAGAGAAACAGCAGGGAGTAGTGGGCATTGGATTTTGCTGTTAGTAAGTCATTAGAGACTTTAGTAAGGCCAGTTTCAGTAGAGTGTGAAGAGCGGAAACCAGATTGTAAAGGTACTGTCACACTTAGCGATGCACCAGCGATCCCGACCAGCAATATGACACTGTCAGGATCGCTGGTGCATCGCTAAGTGGTCGCTAGTGAGCTGCCACACAGGCAGATCTCACCAGCGACATAGCAGGGGTCGGGAGTCGCTACTTACCTGTCAGATGAGGCGATCCTGTCGTCCTCCCGCCTGCGTCCATGCAACGCTCGTCGGCGCCACAGGAAGCCCAGCAGGAAGCTGACGACGAGAAACAGTCCAGTATGTTCTCACGCGATCAGCGATAACCAGCGGGGGAGCGGTCGGAGGTAAGTATCAGACATAGCGATATTGCTAGCAATATCGCTATAACGTCACAAAAACCTGTGACGTTAGAGCGATATTGCTAGCGATATCACTTAGTGTGACAGGCCCTTAAAGGGTTAAGAGGAGAGTTATCTGAGAGATAGCAGATGAGACTGGGGAGTGGACTAAGCATTCCAGGAGTTTTGAAATGAAAGGAAGATTAGAGACTGGTCTGTACTTAGAGGTGCAGTTCTGGTCCAGGGGTGGCTTTTTTAACCCCTTCTGGTGAAGCTTGATGTGAAACGTGCATCAAGGGATTCTGTTTGACATACATTAACATGATGGGTCTGTATGCTTGGGTTTGCCACGCTCCATATTGGATGGTCAAGGTAGTATCTGACTGTCATATCGTTATATTGTAAGGAAAAGAACCAAGGCAGGCGTACATTTTCCGTGACGGATCTGTAACTGTCGGGACTTTTGCACCCAGTGATAGGGGCGTGGCTAAGCTAAAAAAGCTGCAGCGCTCGGGAAACAGAGCAGACTTGGCGGGAATGCGCAACGCACAGGTGGACAGTGTGAGAGCTCTGACCTCGGAGCATCGCGTCGGAGCAGTCCCAAGCCTGAAGGGCCGCAGTGCCACGACCAGAGACTGTCGACAGACACTTGCCTCGAGTCTGCCGACTCCGCTGCTACCACTGCCATCAACGACTGTGCTGCTACAGCTGACTTCACCAACTCCGCTGCTACCGCTGACACCACTGATGTCGCTGACTCCTCTGACAGTGAGTCATAAGGCCCGTGCGAGGAACATAGACACGCGCCCGTACCAGCAGGAAAGCCGGGTGACCCGTTTTGAACTGTGCCCTGATAAGTCCGCATATAGTCGCCGTGCAGTGATAAACTCTGTCCAGGATAGAGACTTTATCCACTCCGTTCTCTCATCTTCCGTACCCAGGACCATCACCAGAACCACGAGGAATCACCGCCGTTTCCAGGATCCAGGACGCCATATTCTTCAGGACTGCGCCAGACTCTATACGCGCCAAGGCCTTGGTGCCAACGTTTACACCCAGGACTCCAACTGCTGAAGTCGCTGGTTTGATAAGTTTATTACTTCTGAACTTCTTGCCTTATTTGCCTAAACCTGTTTTCCCTAGTTATAATACCCCCACTGAAGTAAGCCTTTTCCCCACTTCTCCCTGCGTGGAGTATTCACTGTATTATTAAACCCCCTTTAACCCTTGCTCTGCCCCCAGTCCGTTACTGCATACCGCATTCCTGCTGTATCCTACAATATCACATTACGTTAGGCTAGTCTACTATATGTTTTATTTGATTCTTATTAGACCATAGGTGATTGGTATTGATATTGCATAATACTACATCACTTTAATTGTACTGTTTCCAGCCACACTGGCTTGTTCCATTTAAACCCTACTTGCTTATATAGGATATAGCATTTCTGTTGCGCTAGATAGCCTATTTAGCTTCATTGTTCCCTCCACCATAGATGATGTCCTGGTTATCTTTTGAACTGATTCCCTCATAGTGAATGTGCATTTTTAATTATCATTGATTATATAGCATGGTGACACATGAATATCTGGTTTATGGGAATCACTGCATTATTTTTTTATCAAGTCTGTAAGCCTTTATTTTACTGCTAAACAATTATGACGATGTATACAATGACTCAGATATGATCGATAATTTATAACTAGACTGCATCTGTGGAATGTTATGATTCAACCGGTGTACTGTTCTTTCATGGTGCATAATCCTCAAATATGTGTATTTTTTATTGTTTTTATATATTGTTCTGTACAATTCAATAAAGATTTTCTTTTTTTGTATTCGAGTTGTATTGGGAGTCTTTTCTTCTGTTTTGGATAGCTTTTTAAGTAAATTAGTTATGATGGCTTATTTGAACGAAGAGAGAAAGATACCCGAATAAAGAGAGGTTAAAAATTTTAGTTAGGTGTGTAGTGACAGCTGGGGAGCAGGACTGAAGGAGATGTGAGGAAATAGGGTCACTGTTGTAGGGCAAGAAGAAACGAGGAGTCTGGTCACTTCTTCTGTGACAGGCTCGAAGATGAAAAGTGAATTTGAGTTGCAAGAGGGAAAGGGGATTCAGGCTCTGAGGGGATTATTCAAAAATGTCCTGACGGATATGATTGATTTTTTTGTAGGAAATAAGTGGCCAGATCATCAGCGCTGAGGTTTTGACGGAGATCTGTACTTCAGGGCTCAGGAGGGAGTGAAAGGTTTCAAAGAGTCATTTTGAATTGTTGGCTATAGACAGCCAGATGGAGGGCAGAGGTATAAATTTTGAGCATGAACTTATAGTGGATGAAGTGATTTTTTCCACAGACACTCAAACAAGCAAAATATGGTTGTTTGATTGTACCCTAACGTCTATGGTCATTGAGACATCTGATGGTGTTTATGTTCTGTTATGCTGATGCAAAAGTTGGGGGTCTAATCCTTCTCCTTCTAATGGAAAAAAGGAAAGATCATTTACCATGTGTAAATCCTCAAAGCGGACAAATCTCCATATTGGAGGTATGCACCTCATGGAAGGATAATTCTCTGAGTATAAATTCATTTGAGCAACAGCACGACTCTAATGACTATAACAAAGCTTACTATGCTCATTTCCATGCCTCCCAGAACCTCGCTGTTATTTGCATCTGCTCACTGATGTCTTTCACAATCTTTTTATAGTAAGTAACTTCTTGGAACCATTCCATAAGTGTAATTTAATGGGCCAAAGTCCAATATAGAGGAAGAAATAACAAGCAATGCAAAATACCAATTTGCCTTTCCATCGTTATAAAAGTCCAAATTAAAGTATTGTACAGTTCAAAAAGTGGCCCCGAAAGGGAGTATTTCATTCCTATTGACATATTTAATGTGCTAAAGCTGACAGTGATTAAATCTTAATCTACTTTTCTTTTCCATTACAAGCTATAGTAAGATGAAAGCATGCGTTCTTGCCTTCTCGTTAATTCCTTGACAGATTTCCCACAATGCCAGGAATGTAATATTGGTTAGGCACTTTGGTCCCTGCAATCTTTGCCTGCCTTGGCCCAGTTAGCACGATCCTATTGGCTATCTGAAATGATAGGTGCCTGTAATCTGAAATCTGATTCCCAATCAAAGACTTTCTATGTTCTGCCCTAATCTGGGTCATTCTGAGATTTGCATACTCTGCACTTCAGAAAAAATGCATACATTCTGTTAAGTTCTCTGATTTAATATTGTTTATATTTTAAATTCTGAAAATTGTATTTATATGTCTAATCTTATTTTTACAGCTGTTTCCACCATGTCTACCACTGAAATTAAAGGAATCCCAAAGAAGAATTTTTGCTTGCATTCCTATTTCTGCCTCCATGTATCAGCGGTGTCTTCTTTCCTTCTCAGCTTATATACGTAGTAAAATACAGAGCGCTGACATAGCCTAAACTATGAAGGGTATCTCTGGAATACAAACTGCAGCTCTGAGAAGTAAAATATTATTGGTTATCATCTGGGTGTTATCACAAGTTGCAATCACACCACTTTTTTTTATATATATTTTTGCAAAATCTGTGATTATTATTTTACACTTTTCTTACTGTAAATATATAGACATTTTCCAAGAATAATACAAACTCAAAAAAAATTTAAGGTTAATGTCCAGTGTTCTGAGCCCTCAATAATATGTGCAATTTGATGTTTTTTTAAAATGAGAAAGAGATAAAAGAAAAATGTGGGAGACAAAGGGGTACAGCCCACAAGACAAGGGGTAAAAAATGAGGGGAGGATTAGGGCAAAAGGGATCAAGGAGAATGGCATTATGTTTGTGACTCCATCAGGCTTCTAGGAAGTTGGTTGTGGCATCAAAGACATTCCAAGGGTGCAAGATTGGCACAAATTTATCCAGGGTGTTGTTGGTAGAGGCAATAAGGCTCTCCAGTGAGTAGACTTCCTTCAGTCACCCATATAGATCTAAATTAGATGGGGCTAGGCTGCTTGTTTTCAGGCTCTTGCTATCAGAGATTTAGCTGATGTGCAAATGTATAGGAATGACTTGGTAGACTTCTGGGAAAACAACCAGTAAGTAATTTAGATAGTACAGAGACATGCGAATGGAGAAGAGGCATTCCACCAACATATCCCAAAAAGGGGTAATAAGACTACATTCACAGAAAATATGAAGCCCCTCCAGCTGGTGGGTGGATCTGAGGGGTTTAGGAAGTGAAGGAGAGAAAAAGTATGGCACCAATGCATGCGTAGTTTTAACTGTGTTCGGAGACAGTACAGACAAATGATTTAGTTGCTTGGTACCACATAGTACTTAAAATTTCTGGGGAGATATTTACATCAAAAGCCTGTTTCCATTTATCCATGAGTTTAGGGCACAGTGGGGTGAATGTCTTTTGGGGAGAAAAGTATCTGATGGATTGCGGTGATAAGACCCTTGGCGGAGGAATCTTATGTTGCACTTTTTACAAAATCGATGCAAACAAATGTGACATGGCAGCAACATGTGAATACATCAATGAACAAAAAGTAAAAGTGCATCTACGACCTCATGCTAGAACATATTGGGTAACCATGAGTTCCCATAAGAGAATTTTCCGTTATACACATTACTCCATGATTACCTTCAGCAGTAAATGATTCCATAACATGAAGAACTTATACTTATCTTTGCTTCTGGCTTCAAATCTATGTCATGCTTATTTTTATAATCTATATATATAAAACTGAATGTATGTATGTGTGTATCACCAACCAATCACGAAGCAGCAGAGTGGGACACCAACCAATCACGAAGCATGAGAGTGAGACGCGGATGGAGAGCGGGGCTGAGGATGGATACAGCTACAGCAGGACAGTGCATGGAGAGCGGGGCTGTGGAGGAAGACAGTCTTCAGGACAGGGCCTCCCAGGCCTGTCCCGGCTCAGTCGGCGCTCTGCGTCGCCAACCACGCTATCCCCCCTATCCCCTGCAGCTTCCCGGCCTAAACTTAGTCCCCGGCTTCTACGGCGGCCTACTATAGCGCTAGGCCATGCCCCACGCAGGCTGCCCAATCACACGCGCTGCAGCTCCGCTCTAGCTCTGCCGAACAATCTGCGCAGCTCTCTCTCCTGGTTCCGGCGTCCCCGCGCGTGGTGCATAAAGAGTGAGGCTGACGCTGTTGAGGAAGCGGGGCTGTGGAGGGAGAGAGGAGGAGAGCAGGGCTGTGGAGGAAGACAGTGGGGCTGTGGAGGGAGAGAGCGGGAGAGCAGGGCTGTGGAGGAAGACATCGGGGCTGTGGATGGAGAGCGGGAGAGCGGGGCTGTGAAGGAAGAGAGCGGGGGCAGTGGAGGGAGAGAGTGGGGCTGTGGAGGGAGAGAGCGGGAGAGCAGGGCTGTGGAGGTAGACAGCTGGGCTGTGAAGGGAGAGAGCAGGAGAGCAAGGCTGTGGAGGATGAGAGCGGGAGAGCAGGGCTGTGGAGGAAGACAGCGGGGCTGTGGAGGGAGAGAGCAGGAGAGCAGGGCTGTGGAGGGAGAGAGCAGGGCTGGGGTTGAAGACAGCGGGGCTGTGGATGGAGAGCGGGGCTGTGAAGGAAGAGAGTGAGGCTGTGGAGGGGGAGAGTGGGGCTGTGGAGAAAGACAGCGAGGCTGTGGAGGGAGAGAGCGGGGCTGTGGCGGGAGAGAGCGGGAGAGCAGGGCTGTGAAGGAAGAGAGCGGGGCTGTGGAGGGAGAGAGCAGGAGAGCAGGGCTGTGGAGGGAGAGAGTGGGAGATCGGGGCTGTGAAGGGAGATCGGGGCTGTGAAGGAAGAGAGCAGGGCTGTGGAGGGAGCGAGAGAGTGGGAGCGCAGGGCTGTGGAGAGAGAGAGAGGGAGAGCAGGACTGTGGAGGAAGGCAGCAGAACTGTGGATGGAGAGTGGGAGAGCGGACTGTGAAGGAAGAGAGCGGGGCTGTGGAGGGAGGGAGCGGGGCTGTGAAGGGAGAGAGAGGGGCTGTGAAGGAAGAGAGCAGGCTGTGGAAGGAGAGAGCGGGAGAGCAGGGCTGTGGAGGAAGAGAGCAGGGCTGTGGAGGAAGAGAGCGGAGCTGTGGAGGGAGACAGTGGGAGAGCGGGGCTGTGAAGGAAGAGAGCGGGGCTGTGGAGGGCTGCGGAGGGATAGAATGGGACGTCGGGTGGAGAGCAGGTCTGTGGAAGAGAGAGCGTGATGGCGGGTGGAGAGCGGGGCTGCGGAAGGACAGAGCATGGGGGGGTGGAGACCGGGGCTGTTAAGGAAGAGAGTAGGACCCACAGTTAGGTACTATGCCCGGGCAGCGCCGGGCTCTTCAGCTAGTGCACAGATAATTCTCAAGCTAATAAAACAGTACTGGAATTATGCACAGTCATAGAATATGCACACAGAGACATCTTAGGCTGGGTTCACATAATGTTTGACCCCACGTTCAAGACTCCACCAGAAGCTTATGTTTGAATTCCTAAAAAAACAGTATTGGACAGAATCCCCAACAGAACCATTCACCAGTGGTAAAACTAGAGTTCTAACGGTCATGGTAGAAAAATTTGATTTAGGCCCCACCAGCATGTTGGTCAGATGTATGGACTCCTGTAGCATTCAAGATCAAATAAAGACATATCTGTACGCTCCCACTCCTTTACTGGGCTGCCATACAGTGGAGTACTTTGATGCTGCATTGTCATGGAGCATTGTTTTGCATAAAAATAATTTTCTTCAAAGATGCACACTTTTTCTTGTACCAGTGCTTGCAGAAATTGTCTTCTAAAAACTTGCAGTTGGTTTGGGAGTTGATTTTGAGTCCATCCATCTTCAACGTATAAAGGTCCAACAATCTTATTTTTAATAATACCATCCCATAGCTGCACCCCACCTCCACCTTGCTAGTATTTGAGTCGATGTAATGGTCTGTGTTACATATCGAGCCGCTGGCCCATTCATGTGGTCCATCAAGAGACACTCATCTTATAAGTCCATAAAACCTTTGAAAAATCTTGACGTTGGTATTGTCAAGTATTTACCTCGTAAGGGGATATCAAGCGTCTTGACTTACCCCAAAACCCCCCACCGTGACCATAAAATGACCACCCCCAACTCGGCGCCAACTAATACACAGACACCGGTATTTCTTTTGGAATTTTATGGCCATAGCAGCCTTTTATTATAACAATAAACAAACAATAAACACTGTATCATAAACAATACAATGAATTTAACCCTGGAAGGAGAAGTCCTTGAAGCCACAAGATCGTGGTGAAATAGTACAAATATCGTGGACAACCCCCGACCATTTGCTCCCAGCCGTTACCCCACAGTCTCGGGAGCACCAGCACACCAATAGATGTTGTCCACAAACTCCTTGGGGATCCGCCCTCTTCCGACGGAAAACTCCCCATCCACCTTTCACCAGATCACGACCAGCATACCTTTAAACGAAGGAGACCCTACCCAGAGAGTCTCCCAAACCAATTTCCACCGACTTCAAGGACTCCCCCTCCCCCAAAACCGCCATGACCCAAAATAGAATCACGTACTACCAACCCAAAAGAAAAAGGGAGGGAGGGTGGGACTGTTCTGGAGCTGGGAAAACAGGAACAGAGGGCGGGCACCCCCAAGACCCTGTCTTAAATACCCCTTAGCTCCCCCTCCCCTTTAACCCTTCCCCTTCCCTCACTAACTTCCAACCCCCCGTCATGTTGGCCTCCGCCCACGCCTCCTCTAGGGGGTTGGGAGGCTCACTCCGGCCATTTCTTGACGTTGGTATTGTGAAGTATTTACCTCGTAAGGGGATATCAAGCATCTTGACTTACCCCAAAACCCCCCACCGTGACCATAAAATGACCACCCCCAGCTCGGCACCAACTAATACACAGACACCGGTATTTCTTTTGGAATTTTATGGCCACAGTAGCCTTTTATTATAACAATAAACAAACAATAAACACTGTATCATAAACAATACAATGAATTTAACCCTGGAAGGAGAAGTCCTTGAAGCCACAAGATCGTGGTGAAATAGTACAAATATCGTGGACAACCCCCGACCATTTGCTCCCAGCCGTTACCCCACAGGCTCGGGAGCACCAGCACACCAATAGATGTTGTCCACAAACTCCTTGGGGATCCGCCCTCTTCCGACGGAAAACTCCCCATCCACCTTTCACCAGATCACGACCAGCAAACCTTTAAACGAAGGAGACCCTACTCAGAGAGTCTCCCAAACCAATTTCCACCGACTTCAAGGACTCCCCCTCCCCCAAAACCGCCACAACGAGGGGCCTTTGAACACCTCAATGACCCGAGACCCCCCACAACCCGCCAAGCGACAGCCTTCTCTATACCCTCCTGAAGGGCAAGGGCCCAAATATCGGAACCCACTGCATTCAAGTGAATCCCGTCCACCAACCAGTAATCGCCCTCACCCTTCTCCAAATCAAAATGTCGCACGGCAACTCCCCCGTTTTTAACTATATAAGCAGACACCACTCTGTTAACCTTGATCCTGGCCCGGTTGACCTTCTCCAACGATCTCATGGACCGCCAACGCCTGCGTGGCACGATCTCTGACCACACAATCGTGACTTCCCGATAAGTCACCCACAACCGCAAGCAATCTTGCTTAATGTCCTTGATCAACTCCCGGAAGGGACGGACAGCCAGATCATTACCCCCAGCATGAATAACGAGAACATCTGGTGCCCGGTCCAAACGAACACACTCGTGAATTTCCGGCAACACCCGACGCCACACCAGGCCCCGAAAACCGATCCACCGCACCACCGCCGCCGATCTGGAAATTCCCAACTGTCTGCCGTCGGTCCTGATATCGGCTCTCACCGCTCCCCAGTAAACAAAGGAGTGACCAAATATCCAAACCAGCAGCGGTTCCGTACCTGAAACACAAAACGACACTCACAGAAACATATCGCAAGAAAACGCTCCAATACTTGCAATATTTAATCAACCCCATGGACCACACCAACCGGACACACCTCCTGCACGCCGGAAGGCCGAACATAACTCCGATAACGATTAGACCTCCACCCTCCGATAAGCTGTATGAAAGAGGGACCCAAACCACGCTCAGCTGCCTCAGTCGCCGCACCAATCCGAAAAGAATGCGAAGCAAACCTAGAATCATCCAAACCCAAACACCGAATTGACTTCTTAAACACCGCACCAAACTGATATCGAGACTGACTTCCCCCGTCTGAGTGACACAACAAAGATCCGCCCAGACTAGGACGAAGGTCCCAAAATCTACGCAAACACTGAGCCGGGCACATTCCGGAACCAGAGACAACCCCCAACACAACTCGACGGCCTTTCCCAGCCTGGTCCGTTTTCGACCTCCGTAGCCAGAATTCGACGCCCTGATCGGTCAACGTCACATGCCTTGCTAACAACCCGCCCACAGACTCTTTATTGTGAGACACGACTTCCCCGATCCGCAGCGCCCCAAAAAATGCAAAGGAAAAAGCCAGCCGAAACAACGCAACCTCATAACCATCCGCGCATACCGATCCCAGAACCAAACCCAATTGCTCAAGCATATTAAACGACACGGGCCGCCTTAAATCACCCCCCCCCCCCCCGAAAGCGGTGAAAACCTTTCGCCGCCTGTCTCACCAAAAACGTTTTTGTCAAATCCCTGTGCCCGCGCAACCGAAAACAGAAAGACAATCCGGCCAACAAACTTGTCACCTTTGCCCGAGACCAACCTTCGTTTGCGCCCTGCCCCAACCATGACAACAACAGACCCTCTTGCTCAAGCCTGGTCCCACTGGTGAAGCCAGCCGTAATGACCTCTTCCCACGCACACCACACATTCCGGTAGGCCTCCCAGGTTTTTGGTGCCAAAGACGATACGATCAGTGACTCCGCGGCTCGTAAGCTACCCTCCACAATTCCTCCGGACAAATCAGACCCTCAAACTCTGCCTCCGGGGCCAAGGAACGAAAACGATCCCACTGTAAGCGAGAGAGAGAGTCAGCTATCTCATTCTTCACTCCAGGCACATGTGTCGCCGTCACATGCGCATTCAAAGACAAACATGCTAGCACCAACTTCTGCAAAACCCTGACCACTGGAGGGGACGATGCAATAAGACCATTAATCGCGCTCACCATCCCCATGTTGTCGTAATTGAAATGAACGCGCCGATTCCGAAACTCCTGACCCCACAAATGAACTGCCACCAGAATCGTAAAGATCTCCAACAACGTGATGTTACGCACCAACCCAGCCGAAACCCAAGCTGCAGGCCACTGAGCGGCGCACCATTGCCCTCCAAAATAAGCACCAAAACCGAATCCGCCTGCCGCATCCGTAAACAAATCCAAAGCATCGTTGCAGACCACATCAGCCATTACCAACGAACGACCGTTGTACTTCTCAAAAAAGGACTCCCAAACCACCAAATCGGCCCTGAGCTCCGCCGACAATCTCACAAAATGATGGGGAGCCCGAACCCCCGAAGTAGCGCTAGCCAGCCTACGTGAAAAAACTCGACCCATCGGCATTATCCGACAAGCGAAGTTAAGCTTTCCCAACAGCGACTGAAGGTCCCGCAACGATATTTTACGCACCCGACGTGCGCGAACAACCTCAGCCCTCAAATCATCAAGCTTGTCCTCCGGCAACCGGAATTCCCATTCAACCGTATCGATGACGATCCCCAGAAAACGCAAACACGTACCGGGGCCCTCAGTTTTCCCGGGTGCCAACGGAACCCCGAACCGATCCGCCACCCACTCAATCGCTTTCAAAATCCTGAGACAACGCGAAGAATCCGCCGGGCCAATACACAAGAAATCGTCCGAATAATGAACTATCGAATCACACCCAGAGACATTGCACACGACCCACTCAAGAAAAGAACTAAAAGCCTCAAAATACGCATAAGACAAGGAACAACCCATAGGTAAACACCTATCTACAAAAAACCTGTCTTCCCAGAAACAGCCCAACAACCTCACGCTGTCTGGGTGAACCGGAAGCAAACGAAAAGCGGACTCAACATCAGTCTTAGCCATAAGGGCCCCACGACCACATTTCCGGACCCAACCTGCCGCTTCATCAAATGAAGAGTATACCACTGAACAAATCTCTGGATCAATACCGTTGTTAACCGACCTCCCCCGTGGGTAACACAAATGCTGAATGAGCCGAAACTTATTGGGCTCCTTCTTCGGAACCACCCCCAACGGGGAAACGACCAAATTCGGAAAAGGAGGAGACACGAAAGGGCCCGCCATGCGCCCCAATGAAACTTCTTTTTGGATCTTCTCCAAAACAACTGACAGATGCTCCAAAGCAGAGCGCAAATTTTTTAAAACAAACGGGATTTCAAACGGAGGATCCGGAATCCGAAAACCCTCCTGAAAACCAGAATACAACAGCCCCGCTCTTACCCTATCAGGGTATCTATTTAGATAGGGGACCATCCTTTCCAGATTCACTGGAGTCTCACCCTTGCGAATTACCCCCGCCGGATTTGGACTTCCCTTTCTTAAAACACTTTGATGCCCCATGTGAAGTACCGTTGCAGTTTGAGCAGAGGTGTTTAAATTTACAGTTGGCCCCAAACTTACACTGGCCGTCATTAAACTGCCAGCACACCCCCACCTTTTGCGTTCCCGACTGCCCTTGACCCCCACCACCCGTAGAGCCGGCAGTGCCGCTATTCTGGCTGGTGCTTCCAGCCCCCCCAAGAAAGGAACTCCCAGACTTATTTTGCGCTATCACCCGCATCCACAAGCCAATGTATTTTTGGTCCCAGCGGATAGCCGGACGCACAGCTTTCCTCTGACGAAACTGCTCGTCATACCGCAGCCACGCTTGACCGCCATATACTCTATAAGCCTCCCTGATAGCATCCAAATAACAGAATAACGCGGAGCAATTATCAGGGGCCTGTTCCCCGATAACACTTGCCAAAATAGCAAACGCCTGCTGCCAATTTACAAATGTCTGAGGAATCAAGCGCCACCTCCGCTTTTCCTCCTCTTCCTTTTTGCTATCCTCTTTCTTACTTTTGTCCAAATTAAACTTCTCAAGAGGCAATAGCGAAAATATTTCAACATATTCATCCTTCCAAATCCGCTCTTTCACCTCCTTTTTCAAATGGGCCCCCAACGAACCCTCAAAACACACATACACCTCGCCATGCGCCCGATCATCCAGATGCACACGACACTCCTTTTCCTTCTCGGTTTGCACCGACACCGAAACCGGCGTGCCAACACAAGGGCCCGACGCAGCCGCGCCCTGACCCGCCAACCCGCCACCCTGTGGCCCAACCCACACTGCAACCGGTGACGACCCCACTAAACCCTGCTCCAAACGTAAAAGCAAGCTACGCACATCCGCCAACACATCACATACTCCCCCAGCTGACCCTGAACTGCTAAAACCAGCCTCAACCCCACCACCCCCGGACTCTGCTAAGGGGCCCCCTACCACCACAGACGAAGACAAAAGCGGGTGACAAACAGGGGACATAGACGCATACTCACCGGGCTGCGAGGGGGCTTTGTGCCCTCCAGCCGGAAATCCTGGATCCCCAGACGATGACGCCTCGTGGACCTCGCGCCTCCCGGCGGCGAACTCACCGCCTCGTTGCTGCGGCCCGAACACCCCTGCAGACTGAGCTGGGGTGGGAGGCCTGAACCCCCCGACGGAACTGGGCCGTGACACCCCCACAAATGAAGGCTCCTGCCTCCCCCCGCCGAGAGTCAATTCGGCCAAGCCATCGCGAGGAACCCGGTCGCTCAGGGCCCCCCACGGCAACTGGGAGCCCGACAGTGTCCTCCGCTCCAATCTTCTGGCAGCCGGCACCGACTCCGCCGGGCTGCCCTCCGGTCCCGCTGCAGCCATGGGGCTGTGGCACAATCTCGGGGGGTCAGAGGCGAGCACCACTGCAGGGGCACCGCAGCAGCGCCCCCCCGTTCCAGCAAGCTCCCCCCACGGCCGGGGGACGCGACCCAGCTCGGCCCTGCCGCCTGGCCGCTACTCCGCCCGTGGCTGAAGCGCCCGCCGAGGCAGGCCGCGCGGCTCGTCCACACCTCCGCGGCCCCCCGAAGGACCTGGTGCTGCCGGAAGTCGGGCGCATGCTGGCCCCGCCCCCTTCCGGCCACGGGGCGAAGGTCCGGACGCCGCCGCAGGGTCTCGCCGCGTGACAGGATTCCTCCCAGGCCGCGCACCCCCGGACGGGGAAGGCTGCATCGTGGAGGGTCCCGGGAGGGGCTCCGGCGGCGACGCGAGGCCCGGGGAGCGGTGTTGGGGGACAGCCGCTCTGGAGGCCGTGCCCGCCGGGGCCTCCGTTCTCTCACCTCGGCCTGCCCCGGCGCTCGGTGAAGCAGGCCGGCCACCTGCGCCTCCAGCCAGCCAGGAGGCTGCCCTGCCGCTGCCGCCCGCAGTCTGTCCAGGGCCTGGTCCACTCCCGACATCCCGGTAAGTTTTGTGGGACTGCTCAGGAGCTGGGGCAACAGGAACAGAGGGCGGGCACCCCCAAGACCCTGCATTAAATACCCCCTAGCTCCCCCTCCCGTTTAACCCTTCCCTCACTAACTTCCAACCCCCCGTCATGTTGGCCTCCGCCCACGCCTCCTCTAGGGGGTTGGGAGGCTCACTCCGGCCATTTCTGTCTTCAGATATTTCTTTGCCCAGTCGTAACATTTCAATTTATGTATCGTAATCGGTATTGGCCATGTCTCTGAGCACTAAACACCTTGAACTTCTGGGCTCCTGGGAGGTTGCAGTTCTGGAACATGATAGCATTGGAGGATAATGGGTACGAGGACGCTTCATGTTTGATTCTTCTCAAATCTTTGGCAGTTGTTGTGCGTCATTATTTCTCAGCACATTTTTTTTACCCTGTTGAGTATTTGTAATAAATCTTTTTATGGTTCTGTGATCACACCCCAATATATTAGCAATTACAAGAATGCTGCATCCCTCTGTAAGACAATTTTGAACTTTTCAGAAACCGTTAAATCTTTTTTTCTGACTCATTTTGCCTGAGGAAATTCTGCAAATATTAAGGGTGGTGATATCTTTAGACCACAACCTCCATCATTACACAAATACACGTCACCTGATCTGCTTCATCCAATAAGTATTCAAGTTTATACAGCTTGGAGTTGGAAAATCTGCATAAAAATAATATCGTTAAAATACTTACTTGTCTAAAAATGATGTGCACAGTGTAATTATAAATAAGTCATACAATTGCCAAATAACAAATATAACCATCCTGTTACTGAATAAGTCCGGTATACCAAAACTAATATGTGAATAATAAACAACAAAAAGGGGATACATACCACCAAACAATGACCATATATTATCACCATATAGTGACTGAGTATACCTACCATCTAGTTACTGAACAAACTCCATTATACCAAGACAAATATACAAATACTAGAACATATAAATGATAAATACCACTACACCATGACCAGACCACAAATTACCACCACATAGTGACCGTATAATACCATCATACTGATCATTATTAAAAACCGAAGTACTGACACTAATATTACCAGTAGTGACATTATACACAGGAACTCTGTAGATCATATATATATATATATATATATATATATATATATATATATATATATATATAGTGCAGGTAATTCAGAGACTTACTGGTAATGCATCCCATTGAATTCATTCATTTTCACTTTTTTCTTCATCCGTTTACACCACTATTATTTATTCCAGCTAGGACACAACAGATAGTAACAAATATACATTTATGACTGATCTCTTCTACAGCTCCCTCCACACATTTTCCTCCATACTGTGTCAGATGAAGAGGAAAAGTGAGTGCAAAGGTATCGCCCTGCTCAATAACAGTACCCTTTTGTTCGCCCCATAGTAATAGTATCCGCAAAAATAAAATATATTACAGCAGTGACGTCTCCCTTTGTAACCCCCTCACAGTAGGAAAGCCCCCTCTTAGGCCCCTATACAATATTAATGGATATGTCACCTCCTGTGCAATTCTAAAATTCCTCTTTGTGCTCCAATTCAGTAGTAATGTCCATTTATGTGCTGAAATTCAACTATAGTACCCCTCACCAGTGGCAACAATACAGTAGTAATGTATACCATGCTTGTCTCCATGTAGTAATAGTGTCCACCTTTTATGTCTCGATACAGTTGGAATGTCCCAAATTGTGGATCCATAAAGTTATAATAATGAATGGGCCACAATCTGGAATATTATGTCACGGAGTGACTGACCAGTGTGACACGACCAAGCGGTTGGTCGGTCACCAAACGGCACAACAACGATGGAATAAGGGAGATGAAGGCCCTGACAATAGGAAATTAGGAACGATCACCTCTTGAGCTCCACCTTGAGCCTGTCCCTGTTTTCACTTAACACCCTATGCAGGTACTTCCCCCTGCCAACGTCTGGATACCTCATACCTATTTGTCACCTAGATCTGCCCTGGCTAGTGCACTGGCCAGCAAGGAGCTCTAGCCTCACCTCTGCAGATAAAACACACAGGGGGGAGTGACAGACACCAAAGGGACAAGGTAACTAAAATACAACACTTAGCTTGTGCACACCGCTGCTTAGCTCCACACCACAGATAGCACAGCAACAGGACTCCAAACACCAGACTTGGCTGACACCAGCGAGCTGCTTCTGCAAAGGCTGATCTCCAAAAAGGAACTGTATCACCAACAGTCAGCTGATGCATCAGGTGACCTTTTAAAAGATGTGGGAGCGGTCGCCAGCAACATCAGGCTGACCCAGCAGCACTGCAGTAACACCAGCTCGCCAGCGGGGAAAAACTGCATTTAACTCCCGCTGGCCTGAAAGGAAAAACATTTTAATGTGAGAAGCCAGATCTGCCACAGATCCAAAAATGGATTGTGACATATTATTAATGTACTCCATTGTGGAGTAATAGAATAGTAATTATGCCACCCATCTTAATCCTGGTCCCCATCCTGTCATCCTGTAGTGATGTCCCCAGTCATGTTATACTGTCCTTCATCCTGTAATAATGTCCTCAATCCTGTAATAATATCCCATATCCTGGCCCCTTTGTTTAATAATTTCTCCTGTTTTCGCCCCATCCTGTAATAATGTCCTTGTCCTGGTACCCACCCTGTAATAAGTTTTCCCATTCTGACCCCTGTTCTGAAACAATGTCCCCCATCCTGAAATAATGTCCTCCTTCCTGGCTCCTATACTGTAATAATGTTCCCCATCTCTGTGACAGCAATCGCTATGCCCGTTTTATTCACTATAATGAGGCAGATGGAGTCACTTTCTACTCTACATAGCTTCCTTTCCTTCTGGTGGTGTCAGTCTTATTTAAGAGGACACTAAGGCATGATAGTAAACTTTTTCGTGTTCACCAAAAGAGACAATCGACAGGGGCCAAACAAAGTACAAAGTGGCTCTGTTTACCTCATTATAGTGGATGACATTCTTGTGAATTATTTGTTTTTCAGAGCTCAAACGTGGGGTGAAAAGTGATTGGAACCCATCTATAGCACATACCGTATTTTTCAGACTATAAGACGCACCCCAATTTTCAGAAGGAAAATAGGGAAAAAAATAATAATGTGTCAAATGGGGGTCTGTCTTACAGTCTGAATTCAGCTTACCTGGGAAGGGATCTGGCGCAGGTGGAGGAGTGGTCACAGGGGTCATTCAGTGCTCCAGGCTGGTGCGGTGGTGACGGCTCTGTGCTGGGGCAGGTGGGCTGTGCTGGGGCAGGTTGGTTGTGCTGGGGCAGCTGGGCTGGGGAAGCTGTGCTGGGCTGGGGCAGCTGTGCTGGGCTGGGGCAGCTGTGCTGGGGCAGGTGGGCTGTGCTGGGGCAGGTGGGCTGTGCTGGGCTGGGGCAGCTGTGCTGGGCTGGGGCAGCTGTGCTGGGCTGTGCTGGGGCAGGTGGGCTGTGCTGGGGCAGTTGGGCTGGGGAAGCTGTGCTGGGCTGGGGCAGGTGGGCTGTGCTGGGGCAGGTGGGTTCTGTTAGGCTGGGGAAGCTGTGCTGAGGCAGGTGGGCTGGGACAGCTGGGCTCAGTGGGGTGAGGGTGGCGGTGGGCTGGGCTCCGATGCAGGGGCGGCGGCTCTGCTGGCATTTCCTTGAAGCCCGGAGGCCCCCGCACATCCGTTGCTGGCTGCTGCGAGACGAGATCTGAACCTGCGCATGCGCTTTCCCCAGACCGGCAGCCATCTTACCGGCGTCCATGTTCCTGGAGGCCATCGCAACATGGCAGCAGCCAGCAACGGATGTGCGGGGGCCGCCGGGCTTTGAGGAAATGCCGGCAGAGCCTCCCAAGGAGCACAGAGAGCCGCTACCCCTGCATCGGAGCACAGCCCGCTGCCACCACCGCACCACAGAGGCCCGCGGCACCCGCATCAGCCACCAGCCATGGACGGATGTAAGTATATTGCGACCATAAGACGCACCCCCACTTTCCCAAAAAATTTTGGGGGAAAAAAGTGCGTTTTACGGTCCGAAAAATACGGTAGTTACAATCATGACCCAAAGTGTTGGCACCCTTGAAATTGTTCCAGAAAATTAAGTATTTCTCCAAGAAAATTATTGCAATTACACATTTTTTGTTATGTTTATTTCCTTTGCGTGTATATTGGAACAACACAAAAAAACAGAGGGGAAAAAGGCAAATTGGTCATAATTTCACAAAAAAACAAGAACAAAAAAGCAGGACTGAATTGTTGGCACCTTTCCAAAATTGTGGATAAACAACTTTGTTTCAAGCATGTGATGTTCGTTCAAACTCACCTGTGTAAGGGGTCTGGGTAACATGATAATCATACCTGAAACCATATAAAAAGGGACGAATTTGAGTCAATCTTTGCATTGTGTGTCTGTGTGCGCCACACTAAGCATGGAGAACAGAAAGAGGAAAAGAGAACTGTGTGAGTACTTGAGAACCAAAGTTGTTGAACAATATCAACAATCTCAAGGCTACAAGTCCATCTCCAGAGATTTGTCCACAGTGCGCAACATAATCAAGAAATTTACAACCCATGTCACTGTAGCTAATCTCCCTGGGGCATGAACAGCAGACAAAAATTGATGAAAGGTGGATAGTCTGGATGGTGGATAAGCAGCCCCAATCAAGTTCAAAAGAAATTCAAGTGGTCCTGCAGGCTCAGTGTGCATAAGTATTAGTGCAAACTATCTATCCACATTTAAATGAAATGAAACGCTATAGCAGGAGACCCAGGAGGACGTCACTGCTGACAGAGACATAAAAAGTTAGACTGCAGTTTACCAAAATGTACGTGAGTAAGCCAAAATCCTTCTGGGAAAGCGTCTTGTAGATAGATGAAACCAAGATAGAGTTTTTTGGTAAAGCACATCATTCTACCGTCAAATATGGTGGAGGTTTAAAGATGTTTTGGGGTTGTCTTGCTGCCTCTGGCACTGAAATCTGAAGATTATTGAATGATTTTTTGTCGTAATGTAGTGCCCAGTGTCAAAAAGCTGGGTTTGAGACCTAGGTCATGGGTCTCCGGCAGGACAATGACCCCAAACATACTTCAAGAAGCACCAAGAAATGGATGTAAACAAAGTGCTGGAGAGTTCTGAAGTAGACAGCAATTAATCTGGATCTAAATCCAATTGAACACCTGTAGAGAGACCTTAAAATTGCTGTTGCGAGAAGGCACCCTTCAAACATGAGAGACCTGGAGCTGTTTGCAAAAGAAGAGTGGTCCAAAATTCCAGTTGAGAGGTTAAAGAAGCTTTTTGATGGTTATAGGAAGAGATTGTTTGGAGTTATCTATTCCAAAGTGTGTGAAACCAAATATTAAGTTAGGGTGTCAAAAATTTGGTCTGGACAATTTTGGGGGTTTTGGGTGAAATTATGTCCAATTTACATTTTTTCTCAGTTTTTCTCAGCGTGCCAACACATTCGGCCATGAATGTACAGTACAAAACATACACACAATGATGCCACAGAACAGGAATACATGTATCATGACTTTATATTACAGGGATGATGTGATGTGACAGAACATTGAATATAATGATGACTTAACGGTAGCTACAGTCATGGCCAAAAGTTTTGAGAATGACGCAAATATTATATTTTCACATGATCTGCTGCCCTCTGGTTTTTATGTGTGTTTGTCAGATGTTTTTATCACATACAGAAATATAATTGCAATCATATTATGAGTAACAAAAGGTTATATTGACAGTTAGAATGAGTTAATGCAGCAAGTCAATATTTGCAGTGTTGACCCTTCTTCTTCAGGACCTCAGCAATTCTCCCTGGCATGCTCTCAATCAACTTCTGGATCAAATCCTGACTGATAGCAGTCCATTCTTGCAAAATCAATGCTTTTATTTTGTCTGAATTTGAAGGTTTTTGTTTGTCCACCCGTCTCTTGATGATTGACCACAAGTTCTCAATGGGATTAAGATCTGGGGAGTTTCCAGGCCATGGTCCCAAAATCTCTATGTTTTGTTCCCTGAGCCATTTAGTTATCACCTTTGCTTTATGGCAAGGTGCTCCATCATGTTGAAAAAGGCATTGTTGCCAAACTGCTCTTGGACGGTTGGGAGAAGTTGCTCTTGGAGGACATTCTGGTACCATTCTTTATTCATGGCTGTGTTTTTAGGCAAGACTGAGAGAGAGCCCATTCCCTTGGCTGAGAAGCCACCCCACACATGAATGCTTTCAGGATGCTTGACAGTTGGCATGAGACAAGACTGGTGGTAGTGCTCACCTGGTCTTCTCCGAATAAGCCGTTTTCCAGATGTCCCAAACAATCGAAAAGGGGATTCATCAGAGAAAATGACTTTACCCCAGTCCTCAGCAGGCCACTCCCTGTACCTCTTGCAGAATATCAGTCTGTCCATGATGTTTTTTCTGGAGAGAAGTGGCTTCTTTGGCTTCTTTGCTGCCCTCCTTGAGACCAGGCCTTGCTCCAAGAGTCTCCGCCTCACAGTGCGTGCAGATGCACTCACACCTGCCTACTGCCATTCCTGAGCAAGCTCTGCACTGCTGGTAGCCCGATCCGCAGCTGAAACACTTTTAAGAGACGGTCCTGGCGCTTGCTGGTATTTCTTGGGCACCCTGGAACCTTTTTGGCAACAAGGGAACCTCTCTCCTTGAAGTTCTTGATGATGCGATAGATTGTTGACTGAGGTGCAATCTTTCTAGCTGCGATACTCTTCCCTGTTAGGCCATTTTTGTGCAGTGCAATGATGACTGCACATGTTTCTTTAGAGATAACCATGGTTAACAGAAGAGAAACAATGATGCCAAGCACCAGCCTCCTTTTAAAGTGTCCAGTGGTGTCATTCTTAGTTAATCATGACAGATTGATCTCCAGCCCTGTCCTCATCAACACCCACACCTGTGTTAATGGAGCAATCACTGAAACGATGTTAGCTGGTCCTTTTAAGGCAGGGCTGCAATGATGTTGAAATGTGTTTTCAGGGATAAAATTAATTTTCTAGGCAAATATTGACTTTGCAAGCATTCATCCTTGTTCTAAGCTTCTAACGAGACAGGGCAAAAGCTTAGAACAAGGATGAATGCTCATCGTTACACAATAAGAGAAAAAAGAATGGATCTACCTGTGGCAAAACATTTCTGTATCCCTGATCACAGCAGCGTGGATATGAAATTACTGGTATTGAAAGGTAACTTCAATTCTCAGAGAGAGAGACGAGTTTGGGAGTACAAATTTATGACGAACTTTGACACTCTCAGTGCTGGAATGAATGTGTCGCATGGATTTATGTCTTTTTACATCAATTAAGGAATTTCCTTTTAAAACCGTGGGGGCTTCACAACACAGAACTAGACCCCAATCAGAGGACCATAAAACATCCGAACTCCTTATCTATGAACTGGTCCAATGTTTATATTTATGTTTCTCCCTCTCCCATATTGATAGTTCTGCTTCACGTCACTTGTCTTATCTATTGCATTTTTTCTAGGCTGTATTGTGCATAAATATGTGACTTCAGATTTTGTATTAGTCTAGCCTGATGAAGAGACCTGAGAAGTCTCGAAAGCTTGCAATGTGTTACCATCTTTTCAGTTAGCCATTAAAAGGTATCAACTACTGAGGACTCTCAATCCTGAATATTCTTCCACACCATCTGCACACTCATTGCTGATTAGTGTCTAGTAGTGTTGAGTGATACCATCCGATATCGTGAAATGTCAGATCGGATTGGATCAGACCGATACCCAAAAAGTACCGGATATCGCCGATTCCGATACTGGAAACCAATGCAAGTCAATGGGACAGAAATATCGGAATTTAAATAAACCCTTTCTTTCCTTGTAGGTTAATTCTACATGAAGAAAAACAACTAATAATAATGTAGAATGTATTGGGGGAGATAGAGGAAACATTAAAGGCAAAGAGGTTTAGCCCAATCAAATGGATAGCAGGAATACATTTTTTTTAAAGACGTTCGGAGTTACAAAGATATTGACTATGTTAACCTTTTTTATATTTTGTCAGATATGTATGTTTCACTACTTCCATGCTCTTCACCTTCTTTTTTACTTCTCCCACACTTTCTCCTTCATGATCCTCAGCAGCAGCATCTTTTTCATCTTATTCATCGTCTTCTTCTTCACCTTCTTCCTATTATTCTTTTTTTTTTCACTCTTCATATTCTTCTTATTCAACTATTATTCTTCTTCATATTCTACTTCTTCATCTTCTTCCTATTCTTCTTCTTCATCATATTCTTATTTGTGACAGGCATTCCTGTAGTTGTTATCTATAAAAGTTTGAAGATTACACCTTCCGTTCTGCCTGTCACAAAAGATTTACAACAGGATTTGTCCGCGGTCAGTTTGGCCTGCAGCAGCAAGCATTTTCCAGGGGCACCACGAGGAGGAACGGACTCACCCCCATACACTGCTTAGTCTTCTTCTGCTTATAATTTAGATAATATCTTTTGCTTTGATTTTTAGTCTTATGCTTAATGTTCTTCTGCTTTTTGTTCTTCTGCTTTTTGTTCTTCTGCTTCTTGGTCTTCTGCTTCTTGGTCTTCTGTCTCTTGTTGTTCTGTATCTTGGTGGTTGTCTTCATGTTCTTTGTCCTCTTGGTCATCTTCTTCAGGGTCATCTTTTTGGTCTTCTTCGGGGTGGTCTTCCGGGTCGTCGTCTTCAGGGTCATCGTTTTCGTGGTTGTCGTCTTCTTTGGGGTGGTCTTCAGGGTCGTCGTCTTCAGGATTGTCGTCAGGGAGATCCAGAGTGATAACCAAAAACCATTTCCAAAAGCTTGAACTTGGAAATGTAGCAGAAGGTACAAGAAGGCTTAGGAACTGCCGAGAACCAACTGACGGTACTGGAACCCGGATGGGTAGCAGAAGGAACAAGAGGCAATGGCACTACCGAGGACCAGCTGTTGGTACTGGAACCCGGTTACTAAGCAGGATGTACCTGTGCTAGAAAGCACTACCAAGGACCAGCAGACGTTGCTGGAACTCGGATACCGAGAAGGAGGCACCTAAGCCAAAGGCACTGCCGAGAACCAGCTGACGGTGCTGGAACCCGGATGGGTAGCAGAAGGTACACATGAAAAACAAAGTTGCAAGGCCGTGAGCCGGCCGCAGTTACCAAAACCCACAGTCCTACAGGGGGTGCTTGTCCTATTAGCACTACGGTACCAGCCTTTGTTGCCAGATCCCGCAGCCCACATAGGAAGCCCATAAACTGCAGGCACCATAGACTCGGCTAACCCGACCGCAACACGACAGGACAACGTATTGGTGGCAAAGTGACGTTGACACTACCCGGAAACAGCAGGCGTGTTGGAACCAGGCTGGGCAGGAGGGAGTACCCGTGCCAAAGACACTGCCGAGAACCAGCTGACGGTGCTGGAACCCGGAGGGGCAGCAAAAGGAACAAGAGCCAATGGCACTACCGAGGACCAGCTGATGGTGCTGGAACCCGGTTACTAAGCAGGAGGTACCTGTGCTAGAAAGCACTACCAAGGACCAGCAGACGTTGCTGGAACTCGGATACCGAGAAGGAGGCACCTCAGCCAAAGGCACTGTCGAGAACCAGATGACGGTGCTGGAACTCGGAGGGGTAGCAGATGCTACCCATGAAAAACAAAGTTGCAAGGCCACGAGCCAGCCGCAGTTACCGAAACCCACAGTCCTACAGGGGGTGCTTGTCCTATTGGCACTACGGAACCAGCCTTTGTTGCCAGATCCTGCAGCCCACATAGGAAGCCCATAAACTGCAGGCACCATAGACTCGGCTAACCCGACCGCAACACGACAGGACAACGTATTGGTGGCAAAGTGATGTTGACACTACCTGGAAACAGCAGGCGTGCTGGAACCAGGCTGGGCAGGAGGGAGTACCTGTGCCAAATACAATGCCGAGAACCAGCTGACGGTGCTGGAACCCAGAGGGGCAGCAGAAGGAACAAGAGCCAATGGCACTACTGAGGACCAGCTGACGGTGCTGGAACCTGGTTACTAAGCAGGAGGTACCTGTGCTAGAAAGCACTACCAAGGACAAGCAGACGTTGCTGGAACTCGGATACCGAGAAGGAGGCACCTAAGCCAAAGGCGCTGCTGAGAACCAGCTGACGGTGCTGGAACCCGGATGGGTAGCAGAAGCTGCAAGAGCCAATGGAACTAGCGAGGACCAGCTGACGGTGCTGGAACCCGGAGGGGCAGCAGAAGGAACAAGAGCCAATGGCACTACCGAGGACCAGCTGACGGTGCTGGAACACGGTTACTAAGCAGGAGGTACCTGTGCTAGAAAGCACTACCAAGGACCAGCAGACGTTGCTGGAACTCGGATACCGAGAAGGAGCCACCTCAGCCAAAGGCACTGCTGAGAGCCAGCTGGCCGTGCTGGAACCCGGATGGGTAGCAGAAGGTACCCATGAAAAACAAAGTTGCAAGGCCGCGAGCCGGCCGCAGTTACTGAAACCCACAGTCCTACAGGGGGTGCTTGTCCTATTGGCACTACGGAACCAGCCTTTGTTGCCAGATCCCGCAGCCCATATAGGAAGCCCAAAAACTGCAGGCACCATAGACTCGGCTAACCCGACAGCAACACGACAGGACAACGTATTGGTGGCAAAGTGACTGTAATACTATTGTAGGAACTCGAGGATTCTGATAGCGTGGGGCAATGAACAGACAGAAGCGGGTTACTTTAGTGCAAATAGTGTATTTTATAACAGCAGTGACACCCAAAAACAATATGCTGATAACCTGAAATGAGACAAGTCCTAAAGCTATATAGCAATTCAGTAAAGTTCCTAAAACAGGGTCCTCATAAACATGTGATCCAAGGTGAGTGTAACACTCAGGTGATGTGGCGCAGTTCACAACGTAGTGATGCAGAGAGAGTCCAATCAGGTATGTAGCAAGCACAGGGAAGTCCAGAACAAGTCTATAGGTAAATCCCAGACGCAGCAAGAGCACAGGAAAGTCCAAAAGCTGATTCACAAGTTGATCCCTGGAGTGGCATGAACACACTTGAGTCCAGAAACAGGTTCACATTAAGGCATACGGTAGGTGACAGTTCCGACTGCTCTCATTGGGGAAGAGTGAAGGGTTAAGAACCACACATAGTTCAGGAACACAGTTCTTACCAGATACCATGAACCAAGGGTTACGTTCCAAAGATGAGTGCAGCTTTCCTACAGAGAACAGGGAATGTCCAGAGCCACAGCAGAAGCACACTCAGAAAACAGCAGCACAGCTGAAGGAAGCAGAATACTCCAGCAAGGAAAGGCAGCACCTGAGCAGGTTTTATACACATGAACAGGAAGTAGGGCACACAAAAATAGCAACCTCCATCTTAACAAAGGGCAAATTCATTCACAAGGTGATTTAGAAAACCCGGAATACTGACAGTGACATTGACACTACACGGAAACAGCAGGCGTGCTGGAACCAGGCTGGACAGGAGGGAGTACCTGTGCCAAAGAAAATGCCGGGAAACAGCTGGCAGTGCTGGAACCCAGGGAAAATACTACAAACAGAGTGGAGACAGAGGCCTAATTGGAGCAAGTTTAAAATCTGTAGTTGTGTGAGTGTGGACAGAGCAGGAGAAATTGCCGGACACACAGCTGGGGATCAGATGACATTTCTGAACCCCAATAACACTGGAGCATATGTTGACTGTGCAGATGGCACTTCTGAGCAGCAACTAGCGATGTTGGAGCCCAGGGTCAATCAGGGTGTAGGCTGAGGCCTAATTTCATCAAGTTTAATATCTGTTGTAGACTACTACTGATTTTAAACGTGCTCCAATTAGGCCTCTGGCTCCACTCTTTCTCTAGTTTTTACCCTGGCCTCCAACACCGCCAGTTGATGCTCAGAAGTGCCGTCTGCACAATCAACACTTGTTCCTGTGTTACTGGGGTTCAGTAACGTCAGCTGATCCCCTGATGTGTGTCCGGCAATGTCTCCTGCTCTCTCCACATTCCCACTACTAGAGACAGAGTGGAGCAAGAGGCCTAATTGGAGCACGTTTGAAATCAGTAGTAGTGTGAATGTGGAGGCAGCAGGAGACATTGCCGGACTCACAGCAGGGGCATGTGTTTTTCTCTGTGCAGACGGCACTTCTGAGCAGCAACTTGCAGTGTTGGAGCCCAGGGTCAATCATGGAGTAGGCTGAGGCCTACTTGGAGCAAGTGTAAAATCTGATGTAGTTTGAATGTGGAGGGAGCAGGAGATATTGCCTGACGCACTTCTGAGCAACAACTGGCGGTGTTGGAGCCCAGGTTCAATCAGGGTTTAGGCTGAGGTCTAATTGGAGCAAGTTTTATATGTGATGCACTTTGAATGTGAAGGCAGCAGGGGACTTTGCCGGACTCACAGCAGGGGAGCAGCTGGCGTTACTGAACCCCACTAACACTGGAGCATGTGTTTTTCTCTGTGCAGACGGCAGTTCTGAGCAGCGAGGCAGTGTTGGAGCCCAGGGTCAATCATGGCTACTTGGAGCAAGTGTAAAATCTGATGTAGTTTGAATGTGGAGGGAGCAGAAGATATTGCCGGACACACAGCAGGGGAGCAGCGGGCGTTACTGAACCCTACTAACACTGGAGCATGTGTTTTTCTCTGTGCAGATGGCACTTCTGAGCAGCAACTGGCGGTGTTGGATCCCAGGTTCAATCATGGTTTAGGCTGAGGCCTAATTGGAGCAAGTTTTATATCTGATGTAGTTTGAATGTGGAGGCAGCAGGAGACTTTGCCGGACACACAGAAGGGGAGCAGCGGGCGTTACTGAACCCCAATAGCACTGGAGCATGTGTTTTTCTCTGTGCAGACAGCACTTCTGAGCTGCAACTGGCAGTGTTGGAGCCCAGGGTCAATCATGGCTACTTGGAGCAAGTGTAAAATCTGATGTAGTTTGAATGTGGAGGGAGCAGAAGATATTGCCGGACACACAGCAGGGGAGCAGCTGGCGTTACTGAACCCTACTAACACTGGAGCATGTGTTTTTCTCTGTGCAGTTGGCACTTCTGAGCAGCAACTGGCGGTGTTGGATCCCAGGTTCAATCATGGTTTAGGCTGAGGCCTAATTGGAGCAAGTTTTATATCTGATGTAGTTTGAATGTGGAGGCAGCAGGAGACTTTGCCGGACACACAGCAGGGGAGCAGCGGGCGTTACTGAACCCCAATAACACTGGAGCATGTGTTTTTCTCTGTGCAGACAGCACTTCTGAGCTGCAACTGGCAGTGTTGGAGCCCAGGGTCAATCATGGCTACTTGGAGCAAGTGTAAAATCTGATGTAGTTTGAATGAGGAGGGAGCAGAAGATATTGCCAGACACACAGCAGGGGAGCAGCTGGCGTTACTGAACCCCACTAACACCGGAGCATGTGTTTTTCTCTGTGCAGACGGCACTTCTGAGCAACAACTGGCGGGGTTGGAGCCCAGGTTCAATCAGGGTTTAGGCTGAGGTCTAATTGGAGCAAGTTTTATATGTGATGCACTTTGAATGTGAAGGCAGCAGGGGAATTTGCCGGACTCACAGCAGGGGAGCAGCTGGCGTTACTGAACCCCACTAACACTGGAGCATGTGTTTTTCTCTGTGCAGACGGCACTTCTGAGCAGCAACTGGCAGTGTTGGAGCCCAGGGTCAATCATGGAGTAGGCTGAGGCCTACTTGGAGCAAGTGTAAAATCTGATGTAGTTTGAATGTGGAGGCAGCAGGAGACTTTGCCGGACACACAGCAGGGGAGCAGCTGGCGTTACTGAACCCCATTAACACAGGAGCTAGTGTTTTTCTCTGTGCAGACGGCACTTCTGAGCAACAACTGGCAGTGTGGGAGCCCAGGGATTACAGTTCAGGTGGTAGAAACATGAACGCAACAGGAGACCTGGATACTGTTGCCAATCAATTATTTATTCTGGAAGAGGACTGGCAAATTCCGGCGAGATCCAGGCCTTGTTCATTTTCAGAAAAGTAAGCCGGTCAACGTTATCGGAGGATAGTCGCGTGCGACGGTCTGTTAGTACACCACCTGCGGCACTAAAGACGCGTTCCGATAATACACTAGCAGCAGGGCAAGCCAGCACCTCCAATGCATACTGGCTAAGCTCTGGCCATGTATCCTGCTTAGAGACCCAAAACTTGAAGGGGGAAGAGCCGTCTGGGAGTACACTGACAGGGCAAGACATGTAGTCAGTCACCATCTGACAGAAACGTTGCCTCCTGCTGACTGGAGCCGTCTATGATGGTGTAGACATTTGTGGCGGGCACACAAAACTTTGCCACATTTGGGTCATACTGGTCTTGCCTTGTGCTGAGGCGCTGCCTCTGTTCCCTCTTTGTGCAGAGCTTCCTCCACTGCCTCGACGCACACAGCTGCTTTGTAAAGCACTAGCAGCACTGCTCTCGGGTGGAATGGAGAACATGATGGAATGTACCAGTGTGTCTTGGTACTCCTGCATTTTACGCTCCCGGTTCAACGGTGTTATGAGGCTTTGTAAGTTGTCCCGGTAGCGAGGATCTAGGAGGGTGTACACCCAATAATCAGCCGTGTTGAGAATGTGGGCGATGCGGCGGTCGTTTCTCAGGCACTGCAGCATGAAATCAACCATGTACTGCAGACTCCCAACTGCCCAAGAAACGCTGTCCCCTCCTTGAGGCATCATCTCTGCCTGCTCTGCATCACCCCACCCTCGCTCTACATACTGAATACTAGAGCATTGTGTACCTCCCTCCTCTGGACAAATGTCTTCCTCCTCCATTGACGACTCCTCATCCTCCTCACAAAGTGACCCCTGCCTAGGCCTTTGTGAGGAACCACGTTGTGCAGACTGTCCAGAAGCATATGGCATTTGTGACTCTTCATCCTCCAACTCTTCCAAAACCTCCTCCCTTAGTGCTTGCAGTGTTTTTTGAAGCAGGCAGATAAGGGGGGACAGTCATGCTGACTAGTGCATCATCTGCACTCGCCATCCGCATGGAATCATCGAAGGCACACAAAACGTGGCAGATGTCCTTCATAGAGGCCCACTCAGTGGTGCTGAAGTGTGACCGGCGCACAGTGCGACTTGTTTGCGCCTGATGCAGCTGGTACTCCATTACTGCTGCCTGCTGCTCACAGAACCGCTCCAACATATGTAACGTTGAATTCCACCTGGTGGGTAGGTCACATATGATGCGATGTTCCGGAAGGCGGAATTGGCGCTGCAGAGCTGCAATGCGCGATCTTGCCATGCTGGAACGCCGCAAGTGAGCGCACTCTATGCGGACCTTGTGCAGCAGTGCATCAAGATCCGATAGTCCCTCAGAAAGCTCTGCACGACCAAGTGGAGCACATGTGCCAGACATGGGATGTGAGTGAGGTTGCCTAGGCCCAGAGCAGCCACCAGATTTCGGCCATTGTCACACACTACCAAGCCTGGCTGGAGATTCGCTGGCACAAACCACACGTCGCTCTCCTGCTTGATGGCATTCCAGAGTTCCTGCGCTGTGTGGCTACGATTCCCCAAAGAAATTAATTTCAGTGCGGCCTGTTGACGTTTGGCCACGGCTGTGCTCATATCAGTCGTAACAGGCTCCTGCAGCGCTGATTCAGAGGAACTGGAGTATGAGGAGGAGTCAATGTGTACAGACTGGATTCCTGCAATCCTTGGAGTTGGCAGAACACGTACAGCGCCACTCTCAAGATCTGTACCCGGCTCCACAACATTGACCCAATGGGCAGTGAGGGAAAGGTATCGTCCCTGTCCATGGTTACTGGTCCACGTATCGGTGGTCAGGTGGACCTTGCTACTGACGGCGTTTAGTAGCGCATGTTTAATTTTTCCCTCCACATGCTTTTGCAGGGAAGGGACAGCTTGCCTGCTGAAATAAAAGCGGCTGGGCACGGTGTATTGTGGGACTGCCAATGCCATGAAGTTACGGAAGGTGTCGGTCTCCACCAGCCTGAATGAGAGCATTTCAAGGGCCAGTAGTTTTGCAATGCCAGCATTCAGAGCCTGTGCTCGGGGATGGTTTGCCGAGTATGGCCGCCTTTTCTCCCATGCCTGTGCTACCGATGGCTGCAGAGTGGCCTGGGAGTCTGAGGATGACAGGGAACGTGGTGCTGTGGGTGGAATGTCACTGGGTCTCTGGACAACAGTGCCAGAGGTTCTTCCTTGGCGATCCTGTGAGGAAGCCGAACCAGCTGTGTGTGAGATGGAGGAAGAAGCTACAACACGAGCTGAAGAGGTGGTAGGTGGTACTGTAGGTTGGCCTACGTCTTCAGTGTGTCTTTGTAACTCCACCACGTGCTTGGTCCGCACATGTTTCCACATATTTGTGGTATTGAGGTTGCTGACACTTTTCCCTCTTTTGACTTTATGATTACACAGCTTGCATTTGACAAAGCAAATGTCATCTGCAACTGAGTCAAAAAAGGACCAGGCACTGCAAGTCCTGGGAGCGTCCGTTTTGGGTTTTGGAAGAGGAATGCTCCTAACGGGTGCCGAAGTGGAGGCTACAGGCAACCAAGTCTGCCCCCTCCCTCTCCCTCCTGTTTTGGCCGTTCGGGGAATCTCTTCCTCAGAGCTGCTCCCACCACCTTCCTGTTCCTCACGCCATGATGGGTCAAGGACCTCATCATCTACACTCCCCTCTTCAAACACCTGCTTCTCCTTGGTAGTCTCGCCAGCACAGTACGCACCAGAAAGTGGCACCTGAGTCTCATCATCTGATGCGTACTGAGGTGTGCTGACCATCGGCACTGGCCCACCCGCCTCTTCATATTCAGAGGGACAAAGCAGTTGCGCATCACTGCATACTCCCTCTTCACATTCTAGAATGCTGCTTCGCTGGCCCCCTGTTTCCAAGCCAAGAGATTCAGAGAACAGAAGTAGAGATGGCTCCTGTCCAGGGCTCTCTGACTGCCTGGGCAATTTGGCAGGTGGTGAAGAGACAGATGGTTGCTCTTCAGTGCTCTGGCCCTGAGAGGATGTGGAAGTAATTGAAATCGATACGTTAGCTGCCATCCATCCGACAACGGCTTCAATTTGTTCGTCCCGCAGCAGTGGGGTATGGCGAGCTCCTACAAAGCTGCGCATAAAGGACTGTTGCCTGGTAAAACTGGGGGATGCTGAGTCACTGGTGCCCGCAGCAGGCACAGAATCCCCACGTCCTCTCCCTGCTGAAACTCCACGCCCACGCCCACGTGCCTTACTCCCTGCCTTCTTCATCTTGGTAGACTGATAAAGATAGGCAGAAAAGTACAAAGGGGGGGCTTAGTGTGCTTATTCCTGAACAGCTGCTAACAGGTTTAAAAAACACTAATTTTGTAAAGTGTGTGGACAACACTTTAATATGAGCTAATGTGGCCTACACAACTGTCAAGTGGAGTGTTTGGTGAACTTTATTTACGTGTTTTTTTTTCAAAAAAACAAAAAGGATGTGACCAAAGATGTGAAAGCGATAGTATCACAAACTTTTTGGAGCTATTACAATGCAGGAAGGTAACCTACAATGCAATAGATGAGGCTCCAAAAAATAGGCTAATACTAATCTGGCTACGGCTGCAGGGCACAAGCCAGAAAAAAGGCTCCTCTATCTACTGCTATATAGTGTTTGCATCCAACCAATGTAGATGGATACGGATGGAAGCACACTAATAGGAGAAAAAAATCAGTAAAAATGAGCTGCAATAAAACAAAAAAAGGACTATGTATGAGGCAGTGACGCACGCTGAGCGGACTACAACCAGAGGTGGCTGCAGAACACAATACAACGTGAGCTGCACTCACATACAGAGACCTCACAGACAGCCGTGAACAGTGCAGAGAACTGGGCACTAGCACTGAAAGGCTGCAGAAAGGCTCCGCTGTCTACTCCTATAGTGTTTGCAACCAATGTAGATGGATACGGATGGATGCACACTAATAGGAGAATTAATGAAAATGAGCAGCAATAAAACAAAAATAAATATGTATGAGGCAGTGACGCACGCTGAGCGGCCTGCAACCAGAGGTGGCTGCAGGACACACTACAGCGTGAGCTGCACTCACACAGACCTTGCAGACAGCTGTGAACAGCGCTGCAAGGCAAAAGAAAGCTACAGTGATTGATAATGTAGCTTGGGTAAAGCACAATATTATATAGCAAATCGCTATCTCTAACTGTCCCTCAGAGTCTTGAACAGCAGCCTGTCCCTAACTGAATTCACAGCAGAGTGTACCCTAAATGGCGGTGGCGGCTTTTATAGTGCATCATGACATCATTTCAGCAGCCAATCACAGCCATGCCATTAGTTAACATGCCAACATGCCTAACAGGATGTTCCCACACTTCTTAGGATTCCTCATTGGCTGAATCAAATCAAACTGGCTCATAGCATTATGGTAACTTCCGATTCCGGTATTCGATATGCAAAAAGTATCAGAACTCAGTATCGGAATTCCGATACCGCGAATATCGGCAGATACCCAATATTTGTAGTATCGGAATGCTCAACACTAGTGTCTAGACAGTGTTGAATTTCTTGAGCTAATTTATATGCCCTGAACTCATCTTTTGCTGTAAAATGTGTCTCTGCTCCGCACATATAAATATGCACATGCATTTTAAGTCATGATGAGTTGCATCTTCAAGCATTTATCAAGACAAACCATGTAGTACTGATATCTCTAAGTGGAACTTGTATTATCTTGCAGGGAATAGAATATCTCCAAACACAGTGCCTTAATCTTCTTCAATATATCTACTGCAAAAATTGCCAGATGAAAAAGTTATAGTTATATCACCTTGATCTGCAATGCGATACCTTGGCATATTGTACTTTAGTGATAAAATATATTATTCGTGGAGAAAGGTTGCACTTTTGGGGTCTAGTTCTGTGTTGCCCCGCAAGGTTTTAAAAGGAAATTCCTTAATTGATGTAAAAAGACATAAATCCATGCGACACATTCATTCCAGCACTGAGAGTGTCAAAGTTCGTCATAAATTTGTACTCCTGAACTTTGACACTCTCAGTGCTGGAATGAATGTGTCGCATGGATTTATGTCTTTTTACATCAATTAAGGAATTTCCTTTTAAAACCTTGCGGGGCAACACAGAACTAGACCCCAATCAGAGGACCATAAAACATCCAGACTCCTTATCTATGAACTGGTCCAATGTTTATATTTATGTTTCTCCCTCTCCCATATTGATAGTTCTGCTTCACGTCACTTGTCTTATCTATTGCATTTTTTCTAGGCTGTATTGTGCATAAATATGTGACTTCAGATTTTGTATTAGTCTAGCCTGATGAAGAGACCTGAGTAGTCTCGAAAGCTTACAATGTATTACCATCTTTTCAGTTAGCCATTAAAAGGTATCAACTACTGAGGACTCTCAATCCTGAATATTTTTCTATCCACTGGCTAACACGGTACAAAGATATACATCTTTCCTGTATCAGGATAATGCAATAATTCTCACAGTTGCTTCCCATACTGTTTGCCTCTTTATGATTGAGACTCTATGTGTGACATTTAAGTTGTTTTACACCCGCTCTATATCATTTTTAATTTCTTTTTATTATTTAAAACACTATTGGGATGTAAACTAAGACTTTTAGTGGTAAATTGGTATCATAAGGTTCTGAAATGTGGTTGGATAATGACTGTTACAAGATTTAAATCATGAACATTTCTTCTTATCCACTGTCACAACTTGTAAAAGTAATTGCACATTTTGTGAATGTTATTCATTATATTATTTTTTTTGCTAAATGTATTTTTCCTGCATTCCTTTTATTAGGTTATAATGACTATGTCACCCCGACGTGCGTTTTACCTTTAACTTTTTCAAAGGGCGACTGTAACTACAATGTTTCCTTGATACGCGTTTCACATGTAGCTTTTCAAGGAGCGGGGAAAAGCCACAGTCGTAACTCTGTCAGTGTAATGTAGAGTGCCCGGTATTTCTTAACCCCATGGGTAAGCACTACACGTAATATTTATACTAAATATTGTTTACATTCCCAAAGGATATTGAAGGTTATTGTCATGTTTCCTTTTTGAATTTCAGAACTGTGGTATTATGCTAAGAGTTTTATGCAGGGACAGGCACATATATAGTTTCTAATATCTATTCACTCAAATCTGATGGTGTTTTTAACTTGCTGAGGTATTGTTCTACCTCCATAATTTGAATTCCTCTTTTTACTGACTTTTTATGATTGTACAATAAAAAATGTCAATAAAATATAAAAAGCAAAAGGATTGACCTTCCAGCTCCATAAAAACATTTTTTTTACTGAAAAAATATTAAAATATCATAGATTGGCAGCAATATCCTCCAACATAGTGAGTGTACACACAGCTGTTGGTATAACGGCAACGAGTTTCGATCACAGGTGGTTATTTTTCATAGCTAGCCTTAGTTTAGCAGCATCAAACATATATAGGCTAAAGTAGCCAATAGGAATGGTCTGTTGTACCAGGTGACTGATTTCATTAAGGTCCTTAATAGGAACATATAACCTGAAACATAGTATCCATCAATGCTACTATAACAGAGAGAAAAAAAAGAAAAAAATTATTAAAAACATTATAATACTATTGCACATATTTAGGTTAACATATAAATGAATATTAATAATGAAACATTATATGATTTCCTCTATTTAAACCATCAGGATGTCTCATGCCTAGATTATATATCCAGAACGCCTCTCTAGTGAGTAGACATCTGCGCATGTCACCTCCCCTCCTAGTGTTTTTGATTTGCTCTATCACTGTAATAGATAGAGAATCTGTTTTTCCATTATGTTTGATAACACAGTGTTTTGCAACCATGGATGTATTATGTGCAACATCATTATTTATATCCCTAATATGTTCTGCAAAGCGGGTTTTCAGGTTCCTTGTAGTGCATCCAATATTATTATTATTATTATTATTATTTATTGTTATAGCGCCATTTATTCCATGGCGCTTTACATGTGAGGGGGGTATACATAAAAACAAGTACAATAATCTTAAACAATACAAGTCATAACTGGTACAGGAGGAGAGAGGACCCTGCCCGCGAGGGCTCACAATCTTCAAGGGATGGGTGATAATACAGTAGGCGAGGGTAGAGCTGGTCGTGCAGCGGTTTGGTCGATCGGTGGTTACTGCAGGTTATAGGCTTGTCGGAAGAGGTGGGTCTTCAGGCTCTTTTTGAAGGTTTCGATGGTAGGTGAGAGTCTGATATGTTGTGGTAGAGAGTTCCAGAGTAGGGGTGATGCGCGAGAGAAATCTTGCATGCGATTGTGGGAAGAGGAGATAAGAGGGGAGTAGAGAAGGAGATGTTGTGAGGATCGGAGGTTGCGTGCAGGAAAGTACCGGGAGACGAGGTCACAGATGTATGGAGGAGACAAGTTGTGGATGGCTTTGTATGTCATGGTTAGGGTTTTGTAATGGAGTCTCTGGGCAATTGGGAGCCAGTGAAGGGATTGACAGAGGGGAGAAGCTGGGGAATAGCGGGGGGACAGGTGGATTAGTCGGGCAGCAGAGTTTAGAATAGATTGGAGGGGTGCAAGAGTGTTTGAGGGGAGGCCGCAGAGCATGAGGTTGCAGTAGTCAAGGCGAGAGATGATGAGGGCATGGACTAGGGTTTTTGCAGATTCTTGGGTGAGGAATGAACGGATGCGTGAAATATTTTTGAGTTGAAGTCGGCAGGAAGTGGAAAGGGTTTGAATATGTGGTTTGAAGGAGAGATCAGCATCAAGGATTACTCCGAGGCAGCGAGCTTGTGGGACTGGGGAGAGTGGGCAGTCATTTACTGTAATTGATAGGTTCGTAGGGGGGGTCACGTGAGATGGGGGAAAGATGATGAATTCTGTTTTGTCCATGTTGAGTTTCAGATATCTAGTGGAGAAGAAGGATGAAATAGTGGACAGACATTGAGGGATTCTGGTTAGTAGGGAGGTGATATCTGGTCCAGAGATGTAGATCTGTGTGTCATCAGCATAAAGATGATACTGAAAGCCATGAGATTCTATGAGCTGTCCCAGGCCAAAGGTGTAAATAGAGAACAGCAGGGGCCCTAGGACTGAACCTTGTGGGACTCCGACAGATAGGGGGCGAGGTGAGGAGGTGGTGTGTGAGTGGGAGACGCTGAATGTCCGGTCTGTTAGGTATGATGAGATCCAGGAGAGGGCCAAGTCTGTGATGCCGAGGGATGAGAGGGTCTGTAATAATAGGGAATGGTCCACTGTGTCAAAGGCAGCCAACAGGTCCAGGAGGAGGAGGACAGAGTAGTGTCGCTTGCTCTTGGCAGTTAAGAGGTCATTGGTGACCTTAGTAAGGGCAGTTTCAGTGGAGTGGTGTGACCGGAAGCCAGATTGTAAGCGGTCGAAGAGGGAGCAAGAAGAGAGATGGGAGGACAGTTCAAGGTAGACGTGTTGTTCCAGTAGCTTGGAGGCGTATAGGAGAAGTGATATAGGGCGATAGCTAGATACAGAGGATGGGTCAAGAGAGGGCTTTTTGAGGATAGGTGTGATGGAGGCATGTTTAAAGCTTGAGGGGAAAACACCAGTTGTTAGTGATAGGTTGAAGAGATGGGTTAGGGTTGGGATGAAGACTGTGGTGAGGTTTGGGATGAAGTGGGATGGGATCGGGTCGAGTGCACAGGTGGTGAGATGTGATCTTGAGAGTAGAGTGGAGAGTCGATCTTCTGTAATGGTGGAGAAGTTGGTTTTGAAGGTGGAGGGCTGGGAAGTCGGGAGGAAGGGCTCTGGGGGTTGTTGACCAAAACTGTCCCTGATGTTATCAATTTTCTGCTTGAAAAATGAGGCAAAGTCTTCAGCTGAGATGAGTGGGGAGGGAGGAGGTGCTGGGGGGCGGAGGAGAGAATTGAAGGTGTTGAATAACTGTTTAGGGTTGTGAGACAGGGAGGATATGAGAGATGAGAAGTAGGTTTGTTTAGCTGTGGCGAGTGTGGTCTTGAAAGTAGTGAGGGACTGTTTGAATGCGATGAAATGCTCGTTGGAGTGGGATCTTTTCCATCTGCGCTCAGCAGCCCTGGAAGCTCGCCTCAGCTCTTTGGTCAGGCTGGTGTGCCAGGGCTGTCTGTTGATTTTGCGAGTTTTGGTATGTGTAAGTGGGGCAGCGGATTCCAAAGCTACAGCTATTGTGGTGTTATATAGAGCGGCAGCGTCATCCGCATTGTGTAAGGAACTTATATCTGTAAGAGGGAGGAGGGATTCGGAGAATGAGTGTAGGTCAAGGTGTTTAAGATTCCTGCGAGGGTGTGAAAGTTTGTGGGGTGGGGATTGTAGACATGGAGTGAAGAGGGAAGAGAATGTGAGCAGGTTGTGGTCAGAGAGAGGAAGAGGTGAGTTAGAGAGGTTAGATAGGGAGCAGAGGCGGGTGAAGATGAGGTCCAGTGTGTGGCCATCTTTGTGGGTGGCTGTAGAAGACCATTGAGTGAGGCCGAAGGAGGAAGTGAGAGATAGAAGTTTAGTGGTAGCTGAGAGGGAAGTGTCAATGGGGATGTTGAAGTCGCCCATGATGATAGTAGGGATGTCCGCGGAAAGGAAATGAAGTAACCAGGTGGTGAAGTGGTCAAAGAAGGTGGTGGCTGGCCCTGGGGGGCGGTAGATGACAGCCAGTTGGAGGTTGGAGGGGGAGTAGATGCGCACAGAGTGCACCTCAAAGGAAGGGAGGGTAACAGAGGGTGGCAGTGGGATTGGGGTGAAGGAGCAGGTATCTGACAGGAGAAAACCAACTCCTCCACCATGTTTGCTGCTGGGGCGGGGGGTGTGAGAAAGGTGGAAGCCGCCATACGAAAGTGCAGCAGGAGAGGCTGTGTCAGAAGGGGTGAGCCAGGTTTCGGTGATGGCGAGGAAGGAGAGTTTGGTAGTAACAAAAAGATCATGGATGTAGGAAAGCTTGTTGCAGACAGAGCGAGCGTTCCACAGAGCTCCTGTTAGTGGGACTGGGGAAGCGGGGGCTGGGTGAATGGGTATAAGGTTGGAGAGGTTACGGAAGGTTGTGATAGAGCGTGGATGGGAGGTAGAAATGACTGTGGGAATGTGGTGAGGAGGACCAGGATTTGGAGAGATATCACCAGCAGTGAGAAGGAGCAGAGAAAGTGTTACCAGGTGGGAGCAGGAGAGGGCATGAGGGGGCTGTCTGTGTTTGGAGACAGAGGATTGTATGTTAAGGAACAGTTTTGAGGCGGAGGTGAGGTGGATGGGGAGGATTGAAGAAGAGATGAACAGTTCCTTACTAGGAGTAGGGATTAGGGGAATTAGCAGAAAGTGAAGGATTATTGGGGTGAAAGTGAAAACAAACAGAAACATTGTTTACAGTGACTGTGTCCAGTTACCTTCAGTTCCAATTCTGGTTTTAATTCTTAAATTAATCTTCACACTTCTAGCACACACTTATAGCAATCACAATGCAGACTGAAGTCTATGCAGACTTGTACTCTGCAATATATGTACAACTAAGTGCAGTCAGGTGTGAAGCAGAGAGGAGTGGTCTCTGCTCATCTTGGCCTGACAATTAAGAGTGGACCAGATGTATATGATCAAGCCAGAGTAAACAAGGTCATAAATAACACTGGGGTAAGCTGGGGTTAGCTGAAAGACATACCATGTGAATGCTAGGTGCAGAGGCAAGTCTATGTGCAAAGCTGGGTGACGCACTGTGTGTCCTTCATAGACAGACAGCAGGAGAGCAGGAGAGCTGGGTGGATGGACATACCATGTGAATGCTAGGTGCAGAGGCAAGTCTATGTGCAAAGCTGGGTGATGCACTGTGTGTCCTTCATAGACAGACAGCAGGAGAGCAGGAGAGCTGGGTGGATGGACATACCTGTCGGAAGAATAGAGATGCTTGTTAGAGTGCGATGGTGGCAGGTAGCAGGGCACAGTCTGTATTCATCCTTCTGGTTTTAATTCTTAAATTAATCTTCACACTTCTAGCACACACTTATAGCAATCACAATGCAGACTGAAGTCTATGCAGACTTGTACTCTGCAATATATGTACAACTAAGTGCAGTCAGGTGTGAAGCAGAGAGGAGTGGTCTCTGCTCATCTTGGCCAGACAATTAAGAGTGGACCAGATGTATATGATCAAGCCAGAGTAAACAAGGTCATAAATAACACTGGGGTAAGCTGGGGTTAGCTGAAAGACATACCATGTGAATGCTAGGTGCAGAGGCAAGTCTATGTGCAAAGCTGGGTGACGCACTGTGTGTCCTTCATAGACAGACAGCAGGAGAGCAGGAGAGCTGGGTGGATGGACATACCATGTGAATGCTAGGTGCAGAGGCAAGTCTATGTGCAAAGCTGGGTGACGCACTGTGTGTCCTTCATAGACAGACAGCAGGAGAGCAGGAGAGCTGGGTGGATGGAAATACCATGTGAATGCTAGGTGCAGAGGCAAGTCTATGTGCAAAGCTGGGTGACGCACTGTGTGTCCTTCATAGACAGACAGCAGGAGAGCAGGAGAGCTGGGTGGATGGACATACCATGTGAATGCTAGGTGCAGAGGCAAGTCTATGTGCAAAGCTGGGTGACGCACTGTGTGTCCTTCATAGACAGACAGCAGGAGAGCAGGAGAGCTGGGTGGATGGACATACCATGTGAATGCTAGGTGCAGAGGCAAGTCTATGTGCAAAGCTGGGTGACGCACTGTGTGTCCTTCATAGACAGACAGCAGGAGAGCAGGAGAGCTGGGTGGATGGACATACCATGTGAATGCTAGGTGCAGAGGCAAGTCTATGTGCAAAGCTGGGTGACGCACTGTGTGTCCTTCATAGACAGACAGCAGGAGAGCAGGAGAGCTGGGTGGATGGACATACCTGTCGGAAGAATAGAGATGCTTGTTAGAGTGCGATGGTGGCAGGTAGCAGGGCACAGTCTGTATTCATCCTTCTGGTTTTAATTCTTAAATTAATCTTCACACTTCTAGCACACACTTATAGCAATCACAATGCAGACTGAAGTCTATGCAGACTTGTACTGGCCTGAGCAGCTAGAAACAGAAGATATTATTGGTAGTTTCGGAGCCATGACGACTGCTGCTCCTCTCCAGAGTTTTTCTATATTTTTATAAATTAACTGGCATGCCTCACAAAAAATTAAGCATACCACATATTTTGAATTACAATTAATAAATTGTTTGATATTGTAACTTTGTGTTTTATCATGGTTAAAGAATGTTTCCGTGACATTTGAATATTTGCATGTTTTGCACTTGTTCAGACCACATTTGTAAAACCGATTGCACTTTAGCCAGTTTCGCATGGGGGGTTTAGATGAGAAAAATCCTGGTGAAGCGTATTTCCTAGAGTGGGCGCTCATCTATCAACAATATTTATTCCTGACTCTAGGATTTTAGCTAATACATTATCCTCATACAAAATAGGCAGGCATTTATTTATGATATTTTTTATCTCGTTAAATGGAGGACTAAAACGTAGACAGACATATGGTTTATTATTATTATTTTGCTTAGTCATATTAATTTTTGGCTCTAACAGATCTTTTATATTTTTGCTGATTCCCCAGTGGGCTGAATTGGTGGCCCCATTCCTGTTGAGAGACGCGCAGAAGGCTTATCTTGACCTCAGCTGGAAGTATGTACAGGCACAGTGAGTGCACCAGTGGTTATTTATGGAGGCCCGACCCGCTAGGTCTCAGGCATATGACTTGTATCATCTAGTAAAAAAATGGCTCCAGCCTGAGATGTTGAAGCCAGCCCAGCTGGTATAAAGGTTAGTAGTCAACCTGTTATTGCGTACTTCGCAAGTAGCCATACAGCGTTAGGTGGGACAAAGGGACCCGGGCAACCTAGATCAAGTGGTTAGCCTGATTGGACATTATATGGCCACCCAGGGCTTGATACAGGACCCTACCCTTACACAGGTATCACGCCGGCTCCTTCAAGCCAATGAGCCTGAAAAAGGGACACAACCTTCTGTTGGAGTCAGTCAGAACCGAGCCCAAAATCAGGGCGTTTCCTGGAATGAGGGTAGCTGGTGTTTCCCCTTAACCGGTCTTGTGGACTAGCAGTGTCAATGCTATCAGGTGTTGACAGCGTCAAAGGCCAAGACATGTGGCTGCCAACTGCCTCCTGACTTGTGAGAACTAATTGACTGTGAGTTTGCTCACTGAGTATAGTTGCCCAGACTGTCTACACCTCAGACATAGTCACTACAGCTAGCGAACCCCATCTGTGCCAAGTGTGTGTCAACGGTTACATGGCAGAGGCCCTCTTGGACTCAGGGAGCTTAGTTACTCTCATCCATGTGTTATGTATCTCCGATGAAATACCCACTGGAGGAAGAATCGGGGTGATTTGTATTCATGGGGAACTACAGGAGTTTCTAATGGCTAAGGATACTTGTCCACCCCATGCCAGGAGAGTTAACATGTATTAGGAGTAGTAAAGACTCTTACGTGCTATATTGGAAAGAGACTTGCCCCTGTTCTGGTCTCTGTGGGATGGTAAAGCTAACCTTGCCATGGTAAAGGTCTGTCTGCAGCAGAACCTGAAGATCCTGTGTCAGGAATACCTGCTGGTTCACCTTCATAGGGAAAAAGTGTAATCCCGATAAGTTTCTCATAGATGTTTTGGCAGGAGAGGTCAGAGAGACCACATCAATCACGGAGCTGTAAGTATCCCTGGGTACTTTTGGGACAGCTCAGCTCCAGGATCCCACACTGGCTCAGGCACGGAAATGAGTGATAATGATAAATGGAGTGGCCCAGCAACCTGAGGCACAGGCGATTTTTCCTCGAATGGCAGTCAACCAGGAGTTGCTATAAAATCTAGGATGAAGTAGAACAGCTGGTATTGCCCCAATTGTACTGCCAGGCAGTTCTTGAGTTGGCACATAAACACAGGCTGGGTGGCAACTTAGAGGATAAAAACATGCAAGAGTGTAAACTATGTTGAGGCCTAAAGGTTTTGAGAGTCTTGCCCAGAGTGGCAGCTGACCATACCCACAACAAGTTTCCACAGTCCATTGGTTCCTCTACCGATTATAGAGATATTTTTTGAAAGGATTGCCATGGATCTGGTAGGGCCAATAGTAAAGTCTCTAAAAAGGAAAAACATCAGTCATGGTTCAGTGGAATCCATAGGCGGAGAAAGAATTACATTCCATGAAGATGGCATTGTGCAGACTCACCAATCCCAAATTTTTTCAAACAGTTGCCTCTGATGTAGGCCTAGGAGCAGTTCTGTCACAGGTGGTGCACGGAGAGGAACATCCAGTCACCTATTTCAGTAGGAAACTTGCCATGGCAGAGAAAAACTATAGCATAGTGGTGAAGGAGTGCTTGGCCATTAAGTGGGCCTTGGAGTCCCAATGATATTACTGGCCAGGGTGACAGTCTCGCCTGATAACAGACCATTCACCCCTGGTTTCTTGGTGGCACATTGAGGTGGGAAGTCGTAAGGAAATGCGGATGCCCTGTCATTGGCACCTTGTATGGTAAAAGGTGTTCAACCCTTCAAGTCTGAACAGTGGGAGGGGGTTATATGAGGCAGTGAGTCATATAGAGGGTCGTTACATGTCCCCCAGGATATGTATGGAAACATACTGAACCTGCTGGAGAGGGTGGCAATTACAACCACAGCTGTTGTTACAACGCAAAATAAAAGTAAGTGTGGACTGGGTCAAGATACTTGACTAAGTGAGATTTAGGAAAACCAGACATAGGAAGGAAGGTAGTGGCATGGATCTCACCTTCCAATCCAGGTCTTGGAAGTGGCCCATGGCAATGATTCACATTTAATCCTGCAGGTAAGGGTTGAACGGGTCAGTTGTTTTCAAATGCTGCAAAGCTTAAGGTTCTGTGTGTGCCTGGCTGTGTGAGACTAAACACAGACCAGAGCCACAGACTTGAGCAAAGCCATTACCACACCCAAGATTTAAATGGTGGTGCCTGCGCCAAAGGCAACGGACTGATATGGACATTCCGACTGGAAAGCGGATGATAAAGTTTTTAATTTATTTTGTAAGTTGGGAAATACAGACATTTAAGTTGAATTTACTTGGGTCACTGCCTCGTTATAATACTGATGGGAAAAGCCACTGACTTACACAATGTTAATATGACAATAAACCAATGTACCAGACCAGCACCCACAAATAAAAAGTAAACAGGGCTGCACAGATATCTAAGAGAGCCAATGTGCAAGCATGAAAAATCCAATGATAAAAAAGCACAGCTCATACAAATCCATAAAAATACTAAACATTATTGAAATAATAATGAGACTAAAAATAAGAAGTTGTAAAAAGACAAGGATGGCAGTGGTGAACTCGACTAAATTTGAGACATGGCCACAAAAAGGTAAATTAGAGACATGGCCACAAAAAGGACAAACAGTCAGGAAACATGTAAATTTGTAACCAAAATCTGCTTAGAAAAGTGCAAGTGCATTGTGCTGACAGGTAGAACTCAGTAAAAAGTGTTGCTGGTTAACACTATAGTGTCCATATAAATCAACACTAATTATGCAAACAAGAGGTGGAACCACCACAAGAATGACCAAGCAGAACAAAGTAAGAGATAACATATTTGTGCCCAACAAATTTACCTAAAAGGACCGTGGCTCCAACCACCCCAATGCGCGTTTCAGCGCAGTGCCTTCTTCCGGGGGTACCCCCGGACTGTTTGTCCTTTTTGTGGCCGTGTCTCTAATTTAGTCTATTTCACCACTGCCATCATTGTCTTTTTACAACTTCTTATTTTTAGTCTCCTTATTACTTGAATAAAGTTTAGTATTTTTATGGATTTCTATGAGCTGTGCTTTTTTTCTCATTGGATTTTTAATGTTAATATGAAGTCAACACTGCCGTCAATCAACACTAACCAGAGCAGCGACTGAAATACAGCACTTGACCCAAAGAGGTTGTGTAAAGCACAGTTTGTTAATTTACAATGAACCGAGATTATGCAGAAAAATTTTATGAAAGGGGACAAAACATGTTATCTTCCATTTATTTTATTTCTTTGTAATTCACCAAATACCATAAATACCAGATTTCAAAATCAATTAGCTTATTCATTCTAATGATCTTAACTGTAGGTCCCAAACTTCTGCTAATCAAATCCTAGAAGGTAATTATTTGTGCTAGTTAAGCCAAAAAAAATTCTAAAATTAACTTCAGTGTCAGGGAGGAAAGTCTTAAGGTCTTTACAAGAAAGCAGGAACATAGTGATAAGGTCGTCAGTTGTAGGAAAAAGTGACTAATCCCTGATTTGGAAGAGTATCTGAGAGGATTCCATACAAACATGGTACATAGAGCTTTAATTAGAAACAGAATCTTACATTGTAACCAGATCAATCAGAACTCTACTAAAAGAAATCGCAATCCTTGTAAAAATACTTTTTTGTGATGCAGTTCTGAGAAGATATAAGCAAATTTGCTGTGTTACTCACTTAACTTACAGGAAGACTCCTATTACGTTGCTCAGTTTCCTGATTTTAATACAGTGGAGAAGTTGAGACACAAATCTACATTTCATGTAACATGGTCTAGTAAGCTTCAGAATTAAATATTCATCCTTTATCGAAGGTCTAAAGCAAAGTCTAACTCATCTCTTGCCCTAAGTAAAAGTAAAATAACTACTGATTATGAGTTATTTGGAGAAATGTTCAGATGATGTTCCAAAATAAACTTTTAGGGATCCTTTAGTGTTCATTGAAATGTGAAAATGATTTACCTTAAATGTTTATGCGATGCCCGCTAGGGCCATGGGGTACTCGGTCCAGGCCGGTCAGGTGATGTGTCCTCCGAGTTGGTGGTCCAGTCAGCTCTTGGGTAATTTGGGGTACACTTTGCCAGAACCCCCTTTTTATGTTCCTTCTCTGGTCGTTTCTCTGCGCTGGCTCCCGCCTCTCCTGCCCTGCGCGTCACACACAGTGTCCCAAGCCAGCAGCCTTGCATCCTGTCAGGCAATGATCTCCTGGTCCCCTTGATCCTATATATTGTTGCCTTTTCAGCGAATGTGTGTGGATTCAGCTGTTGCACATACAGATACTTCAGCCTCCGTTTTTTTAGCTGAGTCCTACAGTCTCTCCACTAGTCTGGGGCCGGTCCCCCACTGCAGCCTGGTCCCTCCACCCGACTACGGTCAGAGTGGATTCAGGCGCCACGGGTGGATTTCTCACTTCCCGTGACCCTGGGACCCCTTCTTCACTCCACTCTACTCTCCAGTCCTAGGGCGAGCTCCTTACTCCTTCAGTCCCTTCCACCAACTGTCTTCTCTTCTTGACTCCTCCTCCAACTGACTCCTGTTACCGTGACAACTCCAATCCCAACTGTCAGCTTTCTCTCCAGCTGTCCTACCCTTATCTACTTCCTCCACACACCTTCTACCTAGTTCCTCCCTGGCCTAGAGAGGTGTTGGGTGCTAGTGTGTGGGTCCTGGGTAGTGTCCCCTCATTATCCGGGAGCAGGGTACCACACCTCTGGCTGATGTGCAGTACCTCTGTAGTGACTGGACCCTCAGGGGCGCCACATTTATATGACCACTTGAAGTTAAAGGCCCAAAGCCTGAGCTGCAGTACTGAGAGATTCTGATAATGACGCGTCTCTTTCCAATTCCTGTCAAGTGCATTGTTGTCATTAAAGGGAACCTGTCACCAGGTTTGGTTGATACAAGTTACAGCCACCGCCTTTCAGGGCTTATCTACAACATTCTATAATGTTGTATATAAGCCCCCCAATCTGACCTGCAAGAGAAGAAAAATAAGTCTTATTATACTCACCTGGAGGGGGTGGTCCAGTCCGATCGGTGTCGCAGGTCCTGGTCTGGCGCCTCCCATCTTCTTGCGATGCCGCCCTCCAGCTTGCTTCATGGCTCCCCAGCATCATGCTCCTGCACAGGCCTCTCTGACCTTTCCTGGCACCTGCGCACTCCACTGAAGCCATGGTCTCCTGTAACAGAATTTAAATAAATACAATATTCTTCACATGTCTGCCGAGAATAATCCATAATGTCCCACGATGATCTTGATGATGTTGAGAGCTGATGTGGCTGCTCTCAAGGACAGCCGGCTACACACTGACACAGGAGCATGTAATCGTTCCTACAGTGTGTAAGCGCTGAGCTGTGGTGAGAAAGTTCTCATGCAGCGATGGTGCCGAAAAGTGAGATCACTGGAGCTCATCAGCTGATGAAGTTGTGTAACCTCTCTCATGGCAGCTCAGAGCTGTACACTATTCGAGCGATTAAATGCTCCTGTATCAGTGTGTAGCGGTCTGTCATCAGTGACTGCTCTCAAAGTCATCAAGATCGTTCTCACGCAAGTTCATATGCAGCGGTGGTGCCTTGAGAACACTGGAGCTCATCAGCTGATAAACTTGTGTGACCTCTTTTATGGCAGCTCAGCGCAATACACTGCGGGAGCGATGATGCTCTTGTCAGTGTGCAGCCGGCAGATGGTTAGAGCAGTCACATCTCCTGATGTGACTATTCTACAAGTGAGATTGCTATGGACATTTAGTGTCATGATCCAGGACGGGATTTCGCTTTGGCCCGTCCTGGTCAGACTATGGGTTAATTGTGCTGCCTCTCTCTGGCAGGAGGTAGCTATTTAATGCTCACTGGACCTAGGTCCGGTGTCAGTTATAATCCTGCCCTCGGCTGAGTTAAGTGACCTCTTGTATATGTGTGCCTTGTGCCTGATAACTTGTTGCTTGTTTGGTTGTGATCCGGTTCTGTCCCTGTTACGAGTTCTGCCTGACCCTCTTGTACCGCACCGTCCTTTCGTTTATGACCCTCTGCTTGTGACTCGACTGCTCTCTGCTCGTCCCTTTGGTACCGCACCGCCCTCTTGTGTATGACCTTTGGCTTCGTCTGACCTCCCATCTGCTTGTCCCTCCTGTACCTTGTTCACCCGTATTGTGTATGATCTCTGGTTTGCCCGACTCTGAGTGTTCTTCCATATCAGTAAGCAGGATGCTAAGCCCCGCCCCCTTGTGGTCACATGACCGTAGGTCCCGTGCCTGCTTGCTAATACTTCAGCGTTCAGGTCCTGTGCGTCTGAACTTTCCGGCTATTCCAGTCCCCGGGGCCCCTACAGTACAGGTGATTCCCTGCTCAGTGGAGGCTGCATGCCGGCGCTGCCAGGAACCTGATACTCGGTATTACATGAACTATGGCGAACAGGAGAGTATATGGTTTTTTTATTATTTTTGATTATTTACAGGAGACATGGGCATTAGGGATTTGGTGACAGGCGAGTATAATGTGTTTTTTTATTTTTCTTTGAATATGTATTTATTTTAAATATTTTGTTTTTCAAGTTTGAGCACAGGTGTCGGCTGACAAGAGACTACTTCTACGATTAATGGCACCTGCTATCATTTTTATCAGTGACAGCAGGCGTCGGCTGATGAGAGTAGTAGTCTCTCATCAGCTGACACTGGTGACCTGCAATTAGCTTTTTACCGCGGGTCACAGTATTTCTGTGGGGTCACACTGACATCTGACAGTGTGACCCCAAAGGTCTTGGACCAACAGTAGTGATTTTACCGGCGGTAAATTTACCGCTGATAAGAACCACCGGTGTTTCCCAGGCCGTCACACAGATGACAGCCTGGGAAATGCCATAGGAAGTCCGGAAAAACTCAGCAAATCCACAACTATTTTTATACCTGCGTTATTGCTGTGGATTTGACTGACTCAGTTGAAGTCAATGGGTGAAAAACGCAAAAAATACGCACAAAAAAATTGACATGCTGCAGAAAAAACGCACTGCAAATACTCAAAGGAAAATTACTGATCATGTACACGGCACTTCAGAATTCTCATTGAATTAGCTGGCATAAGGATACCGTAGCGTTTTTGACCAAATTTCTACGCGAAAATGCAATAAAAATGCACTGTGTGCACACAGCCTAAGGGTACCGTTACACCTAGCGATGCACCAGTGATCCCGACCAGCGATATGACGGGGTCAGTATCGCTGGTGCATCGCTAGGAGGTCGCTAGTGAGCTGCCACACAGGCAGATCTCACCAGCGACATAGCGGCAGTCGGGGATCGCTACTTACCTGTCAGACGCGGCGATCCTGCGTCCTCCCGCCCAGCTCCACGCGTCGCTCGTCGGCGCCACAGGAAGCGCCGCAGGAAGTGAGCGACGAGGAATGGTCCAGGAGCTTCTCGCGCGATCAGCAATAACCAGCGGGGGAGCCGGTCGGAGGTAAGTATCACATGCAGCGATATCGCTAGCAATATCGCTGCAATGTCACAAAATCGGTGACTTTACAGCGATATTGCTAGCGATATCGCAGTGTGTAACGGGGACTTAAGGCTATGTTCAGTGTTTGGTCAGCATTTTACCTCAGTATTTGTAAGCCACACTCAGGATTGGAACAATCAGAGGAAAAGTATAATAGAAACACGTGAGCACTTCTGGATTTATCACCCACTCCTGGTTTTGGCATACAAATACTGAGGTAAAATACTGACCACATACTGAACGTCCGAATGTGGCCTAAAACTGATAGGTCTCATGCACTGCAATACAAAAGTATTTCAGTGAGTGAGACCAGAAATCAAATGTACAAATCCCAAAGTGAGACTAGGTTAAAAAAATAAACAAAAAGTTAATTTTAATTTGTAAAAAAAAAAAAATTATTGCTGAGAACTCTTTTGCAGCTAAAATTGCAACTTTTATGTGAAAATAAAAATAAACAATAAAAGTGTACATATTATTGATATCACCACATCCAGAACGACCTGAACTATACAACTGCCACATCATTTATTACATATGGGGAGCACTGTAAAAATAAAACGTGCAAAAATGTAGTTTTTTCATCATACTAGCAAAAAATGAAATATGAAGTGACCAAAAAGTCGTATGTAAAAGAAATTGCATAAATTAAAACATCAACTCAATCCACTAAAAAAACAAGCACTTTTAAGGCCTCTGTAAGCAGAAAGATAAAAAAGTTACAACTGATGTGGATCCAAAATTAAATTACTAGTTTTTAGTGTGCTTTACAACATAGAAAATGGTGTAAAAAATTAAGAAAAATTCTTACAGTGCTGAATTTTTTTAGTTCTACGTCTGAAAATTTTTCATGTGAACAAAAATATGTTTCCACAAAATGGTACAAAATAAAGGCTCCAAATCATCCCGCAAAAAACAGTAGCCGAAAAGGAACCTGTCAATCAATTTATGCTGCCTAATCCTGGCAGCATATTTCTCTCTGAAGTGCCACTCCAGATCAGTGACAGGTCTCTCACTAAGTATGGAGCAGACCTGTCAATTATCTGGATAGGAACAGCATTGCTCTTCAAATGATATTTTATCTGAATTGCCAGACCATTTCAGAGGAAATATTCCTGGTTACAATCGTGCATTCAGGCCCGGAATTCTGCTGCTTGTGGTCTGGGCAGCATAAATTTTCTGACATGTTCCCTTTAAAAGCAATTTCTGTCTGGTGCACTGTCCAGCTTATAGAGAGCCTGGCATCCCTAAAGTGCAAATTAAACTGCTTCAACATTTATATAGGGGACTTGGTCCCTATAAAAATCATACCAGACATATTCACTGTAACGTTATTTTTGCAGAAAAATCTACTTTTATTTAATCAGAGTGCATAACAGTGCACCAAACCATAAACCACGTCAAAGTCCCTTTATTTCCATATTAAAAAAGGTCAATTTTTCTGCAAATATCACTTTAAAATGCATATTTCTAGTATGATTTTTGTTGCGGCAAAGTCCCCTATCAAAATGTGAAGACAGCTTAATTTAAACTTTGTGGGTGACAGTCTCCATTTAAAAGCAGGCTCCCTCAATGCAAACATCTACTTTTTTAACATTTGCTTTGACATACTGTAGGATTTCAGAGAACGTGAATGGAAAACTAGAACTACAGTCAATTGTGCAGTTATGGCAGTAGGATTTTTTTATTTATCTTTATATCATGAGTTTATTGCATGCAATTTATACAGTGAAATTATACTCAGTTTAGTAGTCACTTCCTAAGCTCCCTCTAGAGGTGGCTGTAGGAAACCAGAGTTTTATAATTTAGCCAATTGTTTATGTAATTTTTGAGACTATGTATAAAGATTAAGTTGACCCCTTTGAGACCTTGCCCTTTTTGGTTTTTAGGTTTCTGTTTTTCGCTCCCCTTCTTCCCAGAGGCATAACTTTTTTATTTATCTGCATGTTAGAGCTTGTTTTTTGAGAGACAAGTTGTACTTTTGAACGTCACCATTCGTTTTACCATATTGTGTACTCAAAAATGGTGAAAAAAATTCCAAGTGCGTTGAAATTGCAAAAAAAGTGCAATTCCACAATGTTTTTTTGGATTTTTTTTACCATGTTCACTAAATGCTAAAACTGACCTGCCACTATGATTCTCCAGGTCATTACGAGTTCATAGACACCAAACATGTCTAGGTTCTTTTTTATTTAAGTGGTGAAAAAAATCCAAAGTTTGTTAAAAAAAAAAAATATTGCGTAATTTTCTGAAACACGTAGCATCTAAATTTTTTGTGATCTCGGATTGGGTGAGGTCTTATTTTTTGCGTGCTGAGCTGACGTTTTTATTGATACCATTTTGGTGCAGATATGATCTTTTGATTGCCCGTTATTACATTTTAATGCAATGTGGCTGCGACCAAATAAACGTAATTCTGGCATTTTTACTTTTTTTCTTACTACGCCGTTTAACGATCAGGTTAATCCTTTTTTTTTTTATTGATTGGGTGATTCTGAATGTGCCGACACCAAATATGTGCATGTTTGATTTTTTTTAAATTAAACTTTTAGTTTTTTTATTTTTGTAATATTTTTATAAACATTTTTTATTTACTTTTGGCATGCTTCAATAGTCTCCATGGTAAACTAGAAGCTGCCATAACCCGATCGGCTCTGCTACATACATGAGATCGCCTGCATGTAGCAGAATACCTCACTTGCTATGAGCACTGACCACCGGGATCCAGGAGACCTCTGGTTGTCATGCCAACCCACCTGTGACCTGCGATCACGTGACAGGAGTCACCGGTGGGCGAATTTCCAGCTCAATAGCCAGAAGCGCATTAAATGCCAGAGTTTGACAGCGGCATTTATCAAGTTAATAGCCGTGGGTGGATCAGGATTCCACCTGCATCTGTTCCAGGCACATGTCAGCTGTTTAAAACAGCTGATATGGGCTGGGAAAAATGTGGGCTCACCGCCGGAGCCCACATCAAAGGGAAAGAAGCGACCTGCGCAGTACTAGTATGGCGAAGATCGCTAAGGGGTTTTAAAATATAAATGTGAACATAATGATAGAATACCATAATAATAACAATCCTGGCAGTCTTCGTCTCTCCGACTCTACAACATTACTGATAGCAAAGAATAAGACAAGAGTTGTCTCAGCTGGAAGCAACTGGCTGTTCAAGCACTGACAGCTTTCTACACTTCTGGTTGTCAACGCAGTCAGAGTGTGGCTGATGGGGTGTGCTCTGCAACCCACTGCAGGTTTAAAATTATTCCCCTATTTGGTGGAACATTTGAACATACTTACCATCAAAGCAAAATATAAAATTAATTATTTGATTTTTAAAGTGAAGAATTCTTCCATTTAATTAATGCAGTCGGAGCAGTTGCAATGGTAAACTACATGATAAGCCGAGGTAGTGTGAATCTGCTGCAGTTATGAATTGCTCCAAATTCCAAGTATTAAAACAAATATTAACTTTCTGAGAGCTAACAAAGTAGGACGCAGTATGACTCTTATGGATTGTAAATCTGTGAGCACAGCCCTCACTTCTGTAACTGTTAAACTATGTGTTACTCTGCAGTGTCACTATTAATGCTTAATTGCAAATTGCTGTGAAATATGTTGGAGCAGTGACGCTAGTCACTTATCACGGACAAGCCGTGAGGCAGAGAAGTCAGACGTTCCAGGCTCAGCATCAAGAGAGCAAGTAGAAAACCAAGGGAAAAGACTAAGGCGTAAGTAAGGTCATGGTCTGGGGTGAAAATACTAGGAGATAGCGGATCAAAGCAAAATGACAAGACAAAGGGATAGTCAGAACATGATCCAAGGGTCAGGCAGCAGAAGATAAGAACTCAGAACAACAGAATTAGGAAAACACTCAACAGGAAGCACAAACTACGTCTGACAGGGATCAGCGGCAAACAGCTCAGCTAAATAGCTTGTGCAATCTCTAGAACAGAGAACACCTGGAGAAAGCCCTGCACCTCCCAGTACCAAATTGGACAGCTGAGCTGTCAGTCAAAGTACTGACAATTCAGCATGACCCCGTTTCCATAGGACAGCAAAACAATCACTCACTGAACAGAGGAATTGTGACAGGCACTATATAAATAAAATTATTATTATGTCTGTGGGGCTGAATCAGAGCTGTGGACCCAAAACAATAGAATATTCATAATAAAAATGTTTTTTAAGGTCACAAACTCACAATGATTATTTTAAGATGTTTCCACTACTATTAAAGCACCACTCCAGTGTTTTTTTTTACATTTCAGCACTGGAATGGTGCCCTTAATGTAAGATCTCTGCCAGACAACATCTTCAGCTGTTTCAGGTGTCATTCCATCCCACACTGCCATTTTATGACCCCAACTTCTGACTGACCGGAAGTTAGAGGTAATGGCCACAAGTTCTCAATGCAAGTCTATGGCAGCATTGTTCAAGTTCTCATAGACTTTCATTGAGTTTTGACGTCCAGATCACCCAGGAAGCACTGGGCAATCTGATAGGTCATAACCTGCAGAAAACTGATAGGAGCAGCGCCGATAACAGATGAAGGCGGCTGCTGGTACACATATTACTAGTACTAGAGGCAGGGAACTTAGATTAGTATAGTCACTCCAGCGGTAAAATTTAAAAAATACGTTGAAGTGGTGCTTTAAAGTTATGTTAACATCCAACCTGAGCCCATTTAGAATACTGTATCTTTTAAAGTAGGGTAAAACCCTAAGATTCATTAAACAATATAAAAATTGTTGCAAATTTGTAAAAATCCTTGCTTTCCAAAAGTCTTTATTTTCTTTAATTCTCCATGAATGAAGATCTATGAAGCCTCGTTTAGGTAACATACTATCAGGTACGGACTGGGGCTGAAATTCAGCCCTGGCATTTGAAATTACACAGGCCCATGCTTTTCCTGTCCCCAAGCACCAGATGGGATATATTACTAATATTACCCTGGATGAAGGAAAGGAAGATTTGCTATAAGACCAATATTGCTAATGACACCCATGGCCTGATGGAGTGAACAACTTTGTGCTCTATTGTAAGGGGTGTACTAAATGTTATGCTGCTATGTATATATTCTTTTGATAATGTATGTTGCTGTAGATAGTGTCGTATACTGCATTGCTGTAGATGTATATTATACTGTAGATTAGGGAAAGTGTAGTACCCCGAATTGGACACTAGATGGGGCACATTAGTGTATATAGTTATTTAGGAGGAGCCAACCGTGGATAAGATAGAGGGTTTTCCTAATCCTAGTGAGTAGGGCCATGGAGCAAGTATAGGGCGGACAGCTCCGTAACGTTTGAAGTAAGGAACCCAGCTGTCCAGGGCCCAGTGGGCCAGAAGTGTAGCCGAGGCAGCAGTGGTGACAGCAGTGGTGAAACAGAAGCTAAAGCAGAGGTCACAACAGTATGGGGAAGCAGGTCGCTCTAAAATGTGGCAACTTACTGCATGGGCTGATGCCCTCCTGTCCGGGGCGAAATGGACGAGGGAATTACTGAGCATAGTAAGTCTGAACAGGGAGGACGCTGCGGTACTGGATGAGACGGTACGACCCAGGCACGTACTGAAGGACATAGGAAAGAGTGCAGGGAAAGTGAAGAATGTGGACTGTATGGAACCCTATGCTGATGTTGTATCTAATAAGGATGTGCTGCAAAAAGAAAGAAGTTCTACGTTTTAAGCTGCAACTGGACTGTGTCTGTTTGTGCGCAAACGACCAGAGGGGGTATTAAGCAACATGGAGAAGACCCTGATGGTGTGGAAAGTAAAGAAGCAGGTACACTGGCAATGGGACTTTTTTTGTATGTGACGGGAGACCAGAGCATGCAAGATCCAATATTCTAAGCCACGATTACGGCCCTGGCGTTCCCTCACACTGTCACAACTCTTAACAGAATAGGTGTCTCAAGAATACTGATTCTGTTAGCAGACAAGGCAGCCCACGACCAAACAGGCCCTTAGGGCATTTGCCAGATGGCCAGTCCGGCCCTGCATACTGTGGTACATTTGTGTTAATTTAGAGTTACTTTAACTTTAAATATGAGGCTTCCAACCGCAGCTTCAAACAGAGGAATGGGTGGAAGAAGGTCGTCTCATCATCATTTGTTTTGATGGATAGATGAAACAACATGGAGAGCAGATGCCTTTTGTTGGCTAGGTGACAATGATGTTAGCTTCATATAATCTAAAATGTCCGACAGGAAATGGATTCCTCTTGTGTGAGCAGGGGAAAGGTTTTATAAGTGAAAGACTCCATACAGTTACTAGGCATGAGGAAAAGGGAGTACAGCCAAATGTCAAGATATGTCTCAAGCAGATTTTATGTGCAGTGCTCTTAGTCAGGGCTATTGTGTCTAACACTGCATTACTGTGTGACTAATACAAAGCATTCATTCATTCATTCCCAGTCAGGCCTGCATTATCTGTTTACCTTGGAATATATATTTGTTTTTTTCAGCACCTGGCACAAGTCTATGTCAATCTGTAGATAATGGCTAAATACACCTGACTTCTCTTGTAGTGAACTTTTAATCCAAGTATTCGAAGAAAAGGGAGATCCCATATATTGGTATTATCATCTACTTATTATGTACAAAGTACTTTTAAAATTACATTAAGGTATTGACATGAACTATGACCAGGTGAAAGATTTATCAGGTAATATGTCTAAACCAGTTAGGTGTCTTTAAACGCCACTAGACCACACAGAAGAGGAGGCAATCCCCACTAAAAAAGAACCTGTCACCAGATCGAAAGTGGCCTGTTTTTGCTCTTATTTTAGACCCACTCCTCTTAATTATTGTTTTTTTATTTTCCTTTAAATCTGCCAGACGGTGTCAGAGATATGGATGTCTTTCTTTAGCGCTAATTATTATCCTCTTTAACAAGTCCATGGTGCTCTCAGGATTCTCTGAGGATTGTCTTTAGGCTGCTTTGCATTATTACACTATGACCACCTCCCCCTTGTAAAGACCATAAAAGTAAGCATTAAATCAAAAGGGTTGTATCTTTGGAATCATAGGGCGGATTAAAAAAATAAAATATGGAATACTCAGGGTAGCAAAGGGAATAAAATCAGTGCAAAACTGACTACTTTTAACAAGGTGATAGGTCCTCTTTAATTCTGTTGTAGTTCCAGAGACAACTAAGACAGTGACTGCTTTAGACTGGCTCCCTCTATTCTGCTGCATGGGATTGCCAAATAGCCATCAGGAGACCCTGTGTTCTTTAATGTATTGACGGCCCCCAAGGTGCGTAGTGTCAGATGATATCCAAAACTTGTATGGGTGCATGCGATACGATTCTCAGATGCACACGCAGCATGTTGCAATTTTTTTCTCACACCAAATCGGAGAAAGTAATCACAGATCTTGCACTGCCCCATAGTATAACATTGAACTGAATGCTATCTGATAAAACATAGCATAGCACTCGGCCATGTTATGTGCTCATGTGAGCGGGGCCTAATATTATAATATAACCTAAATTTACGATTATTATGAAGTACAATGTGTCATAAATAAAACATTCACCAAATCACAGAAATCAGTAAAAGCATACCAAGTGATGCCGACAAAGTACATATATAGCATATGTTAATTATTAACTTTTCCAACTGCTTAAAAGATAGAAAAATTAAAATTGGATTTTATGTCCAAATAGTTTTGCAATTTCTTTTAATTAAATGAACTGAAACATATCAAGCTACATTTACTATTTGTAGCACTGGTGGTTGTGGACCCACTGCGACACGGGCCAGGCTAATTTTGGATGAGCGTAGCTAAGTGACTACCAGGTGTTTTCTGGAGGCTCTGATGGTGAGTATAGGCTTTGCTGCTGGTAGTCACCGGGTATCTGTCAAGGGTGTGTCAGAGGCTGCAGACTGTCGCACTGCATCTGGCTGCGGAAGGTGTCAGCAGCTTGCTTTAGAGACTTCTTCCTGGTCCTTCTGACTCTATGACCCAGTGGCAACTTTCCCCTTGCTCTAATGGACACACCTGGACCTGGATGTTTATAACTCCCAGCTTGCTGCTGGGAGTTGCCGGTGATATTTCCATTTCCCTGTTGAGGCTTGGAGCTATAGCAGTCGGTTATCTTCCTCTTTGGTGTTTGGAGGACGTCTGTGTTTCTCTCTGAGTCCACTCAAGCTAAGTGTTCCCCTTAGATGGCTGTCTTTAGTTATAGTGGGGATCAACCAGCGTTACTTCGTCCTTCCCTAAGCAGGGCTTACTGCTAGAGTCAGGCAGGGATTAGGTATCCTGCTCAGCGATAGGTTCAGAACCTATATAGGGACGCTTAGGGCAGACAGGGTGACGTTAGATCTGAACACCTAAAGCATTTGCTAACATGTGTGTATACTCAGTTGAACCACCATAAAGAAAACCCAAGGCCTTTTTTCAAAAATGTTTTGATACAATTGAGTGAATATATGTAGACAAATATAACTGACAGCACCTAGAACAAGGTAGGTTTTGAAAAAACGATACAGATAATCTCAGAAAAAGAGGGGAATATCAAATAGAAGCCCTCTTGAATACCAATCAAAACCATATTTTTTTGACAAAAATATATAAAAGTAGTCCTATTGCAATAGATGGCTACAAAGACAACATAAATTACAATTACAAAAAACAAAACCAACCAAAAACACACAAAAAAAACAGCTGAGTAGCCAGTAGAGTTTATATGTCTTTGAGGTAAAGAGCACCTACTCCTAAATTGAAGCAGTGTGAACCATAGTATAGCTCACTAAACTTGGTGAAAACATTGTCTCAAAAAATGCCCATCATACTAGATACTAGATGGCCAAGAATTAAACTACCTGACTTTTTTTCACCCACATTCAACAGCCATGCCATTATGGACTACTCCTTAATTATGGTCCCCTGATGAGCCCTGACACTGGGAGGGGGTGAAACACATAGGGAGGATGCTATTAGGACTGGATTAAGATAAGTAATCTATCATGGTCTTTTCTGGGCATGCTTTTTTTTTCTTGTGGTCTTGGGATTGACTGTACCAAAGACCAAAACTGTGATATAGGATTCCTCTATTTAATAAGGACTATAAATTACTAAGCATGTTCAGATGTTTACTAGCTCAATAGACATAGCATGTTTGTACATCAAGCTTATGTGCATTTCATTATAAGAGCCCACTTTCTTTATTGCTTGAGGGAAAGCTTCTAGACTAGGCATATTATATCCAGGTAGTGGAATTCTTGGCCATCTAGTACTTTATATGGCCCAGTCTACAGGATGACTAGCTGGCGAAGAATACCACTTATTGAGGGACAGTTTTTTATGGACATTTTTTGAGACAATGTTTTCACCAAGTTTAGTGAGCTATATTATAGTTCACACTGCTTCAATTTAGGAGTAGGTGCTCTTTTCTTCAAAGACATATAAACTCTACCATGCCATAGACTGTGATTGTGAACTGTGTGAATTTGGCGCCAATTGCCGCCATTGCTGCGCTGCTTGGCACGCGTGGGAAGAAAGAGGCGGACCTTCGTGGGCGGAGCCTGCCGCAAAGCGCGAAGAAGCGAAGTGCCGCGCAGGAAGAGAGGATAGCACGAGAGGAGGAGGAGCTGAGGCCTACAGCCCGGAGCGTCGGGCCTGTGAAGCGGCCGCTGGTGAGCTCACACAACCCCCAGCCCTGGCTAACGTTACCTGGGGGGAGATGTCCACCCCAAACGGCGATGCAGCGGCAGGCGCCGATGACAATCCCGCGGTACCGCCAGGAGGAGCGCCTGCCGCAGCGGTCCCCATAATGCCGCTATCCATGCCCTACATACCGGGAGCGGCCTGGCTACCACAGTACTCGGGTGAGTCGCATACCCTGAGTGAATTTAAAGAGAGACTGTGCAGTTTGTTTAAAGTATACCCTTTGACTGAGAACCAGAAAGTGAATATCCTGATTGGACAGCTAACGGTTGCAGCACAGAGAGAGATGAAAGCCTGGCAGGACACTGATAAAGAGACTGTTGCAAAGGTCCTGGCCAAACTGAAGAGTACATTTGACACTCGCACTGCAGCTGAAATCAAGATGATGTTCTTTGGCTGTAAACAGAAGGCACAGGAAAGTATCAGGGATTATGCCCTCAACCTGCAGGAGGCGCTGCGAGCAGTCAAGCAAGTTGATCCTGACCGCGTAAAGGAAGAAGATAAACTGTTGAAGGAGCAGTTCATTGAAGGACTCCTGTCCAGTACCCACAGAGGACAGTTGCGTATCATCACCTTGCAAAACCTTGATCTGGACTTTGCTGAATTTAAGGACAGGGCGATTCGGGTACTGCAGGAGTCCACTGACAGCCGTCCAGCGCCCCTTAGGCGCCTAGCGATCACCTACCATCAGGATGCAACATCTTTTCCTTCCATCCCTGTGGAGGCGGATGCACAGACTCTGGATAAAGATCCAACCGAGGAGCTGCCCAAAGGGATGGCTGCACTTACCAAAACCGTGCAGTCCCTACAAGTGTCCTCCAAAAACAAGGTCCAGCTTGCTTCCAGTCCAGAGGACGCCCCGTGTCTCCGGAGGAGGAGAACCCCGCCACTTCGAGGAAGGAACAACGATCGCTATGACCAGGACGGACGTCCCATCTGTCGGCGCTGCTACAAGGCAGGTCATCTAGCCAGGTACTGTCCTTTAAACGAGCAACCCCTGAGGCAAAGGGCCAACCCCCAGGAGTAGGTTCAGCAGGCCCAAAGAACTGGAGAGCCAAGTATGTGGGAGGGAGACCAATCCTTCCTGTGGTGATTGACGGCATCCCCATGAACGCTTTGCTGACACTGGCTCCCAGGTGACCACTATGCCGTACATTCTGTACAAGAGATATTGGGCTGATTCAGAGCTTACCCGTGGCCCAACTGATGAACTGACAGTAGTTGCTAGTAACGGTCATACCTTGCCGCAGATTGGATGCAAGGAAATTACTGTTAAGGTGGGGCGGGTAGAGTTAAAGTCTCAAGGTTTAATAGTTGTTGATATTGACCGACGTGAATGTAATCCCATTATGACTCTTGGTACAAATGTAATTGAAAACTGTCTGTCCAAGGTTATTGTCTTGTTGCAACAGGTGGCTGAGACTGCTGGTTCCGGAGAACAACGAGTCCTGCAGAAGGAGATCTGAGCCCTGATGCAAAGGCAGCAGGTAGAACTCTGGTGGAGAGATTGGCAGCGTCAGAGTGAGTGATCCTTTTCCCATTGTAATACCCCCCAGGAGTGAAATGTTGATATGGTGTCAGGCAGCTATAGGCCTTAGAGGGAGAGATTACCAGGCATTGGTGGAACCGGTATACTCCGAAAGCAGGCCCACTGTCCTTACAGCCAGAGGGGTGGTTGATGTACAAAAGGGGAGAGTACCTGTACGCCATTTGAATTGTGGGGAGGAGGAAGCCACAATACCTCGGTACGCCACAGTTGCCAAGCTGCTCACTGTTAATAACAACTCATTGCAGGCAGCAGAGCCCTTGGTCTCATCCGACCAGGTTGAGGACAACGGCTCTGGAAAGCAGCTAGAAGACTGGTGCCAGCAACTGCAGGTGGGAACTGACTCTACACCTTCATACCAGAGAAATGGGGTCTACAGAGTGACACAAGAGTATGAGCGGGTATTCAGCAAACACCCACTAGATTTTGGGCAGGCAAAAGGGGTTCAACATCATATCCCCACTGGAGACCATCCACCCATAAAGGAGAGGTACAGACCTATACCCCCAACACAGTACCAATGTGCTAAGAGTATGCTGAAAGAGATGAAGGAAGCTGTGGTTATCAGGGACAGTTGTAGCCCATGGGCAGCTCCCATAGTTTTTGTAAAGAAAAAGGATGGTACCATGAGAATGTGTGTTGATTACAGGAAAATTAACAGCATTACACATAAAGATGCCTACCCATTATCTAGGATTGAGGAATCCTTAGCCGCACTTAAAACTGCTAATTACTTTTCCACCTTGGATCTCACCAGTGGGTATTGGCAAGTTCCCGTGGCAGAGGCAGATAAGGAGAAAACAGCATTTACTACTCCAATGGGTCTCTGTGAGTTCAATTACATGCCATTCGGGCTCTGCACTGCTCCTGGAACATTTCAACGGCTGATGGAGTGTTGCCTGGGACACAAGAAGTTTGAGACGGTCCTGTTGTACCTGGATGATGTCATTGTTTTCTCCAAGACCTATGAAGAGCATCTGGAACACCTGGCTGAAGTATTTGAAGCTTTGTCCAATTTTGGCCTGAAGGTGAAGCCTTCCAAATGCCACCTCCTGAAGCCTAAGGTACAGTACCTTGGTCACGTGGTCAGTGCAGAAGGTGTGGCACCAGATCCTGACAAGGTCACGGTCATCCGGGACTGGAAGAAGCCCAGCAACCTCCATGAGGTACGCCAATTTGTTGGACTGGTAGGCTACTACCAGAGATTCATCAGAGGCTTTACTGAAATAGCTACCCCGATGCAAAACCTTCTGGTGGGGCAGTCCAAAAAAGGCAAGCAGAAGAATTCCACGTTTGAATGGACTGAAGAATTGGAGAAGTCCTTCACCAGATTGAAGATGGCCCTCACCGGTGACGAAGTTCTGGCCTACCCAGATTATGACAAACCCTTTGTGCTGTACATGGATGCCAGCAACGTGGGATTAGGAGCAGTACTGTCGCAGGTACAGAATGGAAAAGAGAGAATTATGTCCTATGCCAGCAGGAAGCTGCGTCCCACTGAGAGGAACCCGGATAATTACAGTTCTTTCAAGATGGAGTTCCGTGCCATAGTCTGGGCTGTCACCGAAAGGTTCAAGCATTACCTAGCTTCTGCCAAGTTTACAATCTTCACGGACAACAATCCGTTGACCCACTTGGACACTGCAAAACTGGGTGCCCTGGAGCAGCGGTGGATGGCTCGGCTGTCTAACTACGAGTTTACTATCAAGTACCGAGCAGGGCACAAGAACGCCAATGCGGATGCGCTATCCAGGATGCCTAATCTGCCAGATGCAGGAGAAGACCCAGAGGCTCTGGAAGAGATAGAGTTGCCTCCCTTCCACCGACCATTGGCGGCCCAGCATGCTCAGGGGGTGATAGACAGGCGGTCTGGCTTGAAGGAAGTCACCCTGAATCCATTGCCCCATCATGGCTGGGCCGAAGCGCAAGATAATGACCCGGCAGGCCGCCTGATGAAGGAGCTACTGCTACAAGCTGACTCACACCCAGGTTCGAGTGCTCCTGAAGAAACCCAGCAGTTGTGGAAGGAGAAAGGTCGGTTGTTCATATATGAAGGGAAGCTATGTCGGAGGAGTATCAATGCCCGCACTCATGAGCTAGTCTGGCAGGTGGTGGTCCCAAAGAGAGATGCATCAATGGTCCTAGAAGCATACCACAATGGAGCTGGACACTTCGGATGGAAGAAGTTGGAAACGTTGCTCCGAGAGAGGTTCTACTGGACTGGCATGAAATAAGCCATTGAGAGGTGGTGCTGGGAGTGTGGACAGTGTAACCTGTGCCAAAAGGATAGAGACAGCCAGAGAGCTCCTCTGCAGCCCATCATCACCAAACAGCCACTTGAGTTGGTGGCCCTGGACCATGTGAAGCTGGTTCCTAGATGGTCAGGTTACCTCTATGCCCTTACCATTGTGGACCACTATTCAAGATTCCTGGTGGTTGTGTCTGTCAAAGATCAAACTGCCAGAACAGCGGCCAGAGCGTTCCAACTGCACTTCTTTAGTCCACATGGGTACCCTGAGAGAGTGCTTACTGATCAAGGTCCAGCTTTCGAGGCAGAAGTGTTTCATGAATTCTGTAACCTGTATGGTTGAAAAAGATCCGGACGACACCGTATCACCCACAGACCAATGGCATGTGCGAGAAGATGAACCAGGTAGTGATTGATCTGCAGAAGACATTGCCCTTGGAGGAGAGAAATCTGTGTCCTGAAAAGTTGCCAGATCTGGTAGACCTCTACAACCATATTCCAGTGAACTCTACCAACTGTACTCCAGCATACCTGAGGAGAGCCAGACCTGGTAAGCTGCCTATTGACTTGGACATGGGAGTCCTGACACCTGAAGTGGCGTCCCCAGATGCTGATTGGGACACGGAGAGGCAGCAACAGTACAGAAGAGTTCAAGAAAGTGTGGAGAAGAGTTTGACCCAGGCAAGACAAAAGCAGGAGAAGCTTTACAATCAAAATGCACCTGTCGTTCCTTTGTCGCCGGGGGAGCAAGTCTTGAAAAGAAAGAGAAGATTGCACAAATTGGATGATCAATGGGAAGCTGAACCTTATACCATTCTGCCCTCAAATTTCGATAATACTAAGGTGTGCCTTGTGAGTAAAGATGGAGGAGAGACCTCAGCAGCGGTATCAAGAGATCATTTGAAGTTGTGTCCTGACCAGTTGAAAGAAAGAAGAGAAGCACCAGATAACATCCAGCCCATCGTGGAAGAAGAGAAGGTCAGCACAGTGCTTGGGGAGTTCCCTGCGAATTGGACCAAAGTGAATGATGCTATAGTGGTACCAGTGTTGTTGTTCCCTCTAGTGGTAGCACAAGAAGAAGTGACTCCAGAGAATCAGGAAGATCAGGTAGCAGATGCCACACCAGCAGTGGAGCCAGAGAATCCTCGCCCTGCCAGTGGTGAACCTGTTGTACCCATGGTGAGTCTAAGAGTCCATAGGAGAATGCTGCCCAGTTTACCCACACTAGAGTTACGCAGGTCTACCCGCACCACACAAGGTATACCACCCCTTAGATATCGCATATAGCAAAAGTAATGTAAATGTTGACATTGTTGAAATGTAAATATGTAACTGTTTTCTAAGTTTTGTGCCTACAGGTAACCTGTAAGAGTTTCCTTTTGAGATTTGTTTCATGGACACTGAACCACAGGACTTGTGTGTGGTCAAAAACTTTCTTTATAAATAGTTTACCATTTGCCAGGAATGGACCATGGACATTGATGCTGGACTTATCATCATAGGACCATTTTTGAGCACTTGGTTTTTGTACATTTTTCCCTTTTTACAAATCTTTAACAAATTATTAATGTATAACTGTTTATATGTGTTTTCATGTTTCTTGTTCAGCCCAGGAGTGCTGACTTGCACTAGGGGGGAATGTGGTGCCCCCAGGGGTATGGTCGCCACACTGGCTTTGCCTTCCTCCAGGGGAGGGTAATGCCAGGCTTGGAAGCAGTGATGGGTCTCTCCAGCAGTTAACCTAATGCATGCAACACAGTTCCACTACAGGCCAGCAGGGGGAACTCTGAACTAGGATGAAGGAGAGTGGGTGCTCTCTGAGGGCCGAGAGGAAGGAGTGGGCAGATAGTCTGTGGAGGGTGAAGTGTGCAGACGTGTGAAAAGAAGCTGGAGGTGGTTGAGCTAGGAAGGAGAGCTCCCTCAGCTTGAGAGCGCATGAACTGGAGCCTGGTCTCCACGGCTGTAAGGATACTAAAGGTCCTACAGCAGATACCAGAGGAGTAGGAGGCTGTAAATGCCCTGCTCCCATCAGAGACTTGGGACACAATAGCAATTGAATAGAGAGCCAGGACTCAGGAGAGGAGTCCCCGAGAGAGGCTATAGCTGTCTGTCATACAAGTATAGTTCTAGGAACATCTGAAGAGAGGCATTCCAGAGTAACTAAGTACTGGGGTGCTTCACACCACAAGGCGCTAGGAAGGAGAGACTGCACAGCCCTTCTGCTGAGAGAGAATCCTGATCTGCTTCCAGGCTAACCTGCTCCAACACCATCTGTAATCAGGACCCTGGACTGCTTATACTAAGTAAAGGTACAGAAACTGCAACCGCTGTGTCTTATCTGTTCCCTACGCTTCCAGCACTGCTACATCCCCGTGCTGGCTACATCTACACTTACCTGGGACTACAGCTCAACCTGTGGGGAGCTCTTACATCTTTGCTGCACCCTATCATCAGTCCCAGCAGATCTGTATGCAGCTTTGGCCTAACACCACACTTGCCAAACACCACAGGTGGCGTCACAAACTATTCTACCATTAACTACATCTCCCATTGCTTGGGCGCCCAGGGCCACGGACCGGGTCACCGCTGCTGTGACACATTCCCCTGACACCAGCCCGGTACCGACTACCCCACAGCCCAGGGAGGGTGACCCACAGACATTTCTCAACGCAGTAATACCAAATGTGTATTTTTTCATTTTTGTTATTGTTTTATTTTGACTGCGCAAAAGGGGGAGGATTTGAACTTTTTATATGTTTTTATTTAATTTTTTTACTTGTAAAACTTTTTTTTCTACCTCTTACTTGCTTCAATTCTTCCCATGGGAGACTTGAAGCTGTGATCAGTTGTTGTACACATAGTAGGGTTTCAGCCCTGCTATGTGTAGAATAAATGCTGATCTCCAATGAACACCAGCCTGAGGAGGTTCTCAATGACAGGCACCGTGATCACATGACAGGGGAGGGGGGTGATGGGCAGGTCTTATCATGTGCATCCGATTTGTGCAAATTAAATGCCACTGTCAGAGATTGATAGTAGGGATGAGCGAGTACTGAAGTATTCGGACTCGCTATACTCGTACCGAGTATACTCTAATACTCTGGTATTCGGTACGAATAGCGAGTCCAATGATAGTCAATGGAAAATGCGAGTACTTGTCTGCTGGACCCTTCAAAGCGGTCTGGGGGCTAAAGAAAAGGTTTAAAAAATGTGTAAATGTTAAAAAATGTATGCTGTAAACAAATGTATATAACATGGGGGCACCTAGTCAGGGGCTGCACGATTGTTTTTACACCACTACTTCACTAGAATGTACAAACACTATTTTAAGTCCTTTGTTTTGCCGGAAGAGCGGGACTCGTACGCCACTTACGCAGTGCCAGTGATATATCAGAAGAAGTATCACCTAAGTATATAAGTGGTGTAAAGAGAGCAATCTGCCCTAGGGGTAGGGGCTGTGTTATGGTTAACGCAGGAAGAAGCCACCCATCATCATCTTCATCAAAAGGGATTCACAATTATAAAGCTTGGACTACTGTCCTTGTTGTGCCACTGCCCAATGTGTAGGCATAGATTTAGTGTCTTCCAAACATTAGCCCTAGGGGCTGTATCATGGTTGATGAAGGAAGCAAGGCAGGTCTGAAGGGCCTAACAATTATGATAAAGCCAGGACTACTAGCATAGAGGTGGCTGTGCCCAGTGTCCAGGCATAGCCATAGTGTCTCCAAAAATTAGCCCAAGGGGCTGTATCATGGTTGATGAAGGAAGCAAGGCAGGTCTGAAGGGACAAACAATTATGATGAAGCTAGGAGTCGGACTGCTAGCATAGAGGTGGCTGTGCCCAGTGTCCAGGCATAGCAATAGTGTCTCCAAAAATTAGCCCATGGGACTGTATCATAGTTCATGAATGAAGCAAGACAGGTCTGAAGGGCCAAACAATTATGATGAAGATAGGAGTTGGACTACTAGCATAGAGGTGGCCATGCCCAGTGTCCAGGCATAGCAATAGTGTCTCTAAAAATTAGCCCAAGAGGCTGTATCATGGTTGATGAAGGAAGCAAGGCAGGTCTGAAGGGCCAAACAATTATGATGAAGCTAGGAGTTGGACTACTAGCATAGAGGTGGCCGTGCCCAGTATCCAGGCATAGCAATAGTGTCACCAAAAATTAACCCAAGGGGAATGATAGCATGGTTGATGAAGGAAGAAGGGTCTCACTCCCATCACAAGTGCCTCCGATGGGAAATATTAATTAACGTAACATTGTTTTTAGCTTATTGACCATGAGGTACATGTGTCAGAAGCAGGTTTTGAAAACATGTGTAAGAAGAAGAAAAGGGGCTTGTATTGGAAGGGAATGGGATGGATGTGATCACCAATTTAAAAAAAAATTGTGTTGGGTGACTTTAGGTTGGGATACTGTCATCTGGAGGGCTTAAATACTGTTGCGAAATCCAGTCCTTGTTAAATTTTATCAGAGTCAGCCTGTCTGCATTCTCTGTAGTCAACCGTGTGCGTGTATCTGTGATGATTGCCCCAGCGGCACTGAAAACACGCTCTGACATCACACTATCAGCAGGGCAGGCCAGCACCTCCAAGGCATAGAAGGAGAAGTCGGGCCAACTATGCAGCTTGGATACCCAGTAATTAAACGGTACAGAAGTGTCAGGAAGGACGCAGGTATGGTCACTTAGATAGTCGTTGACCATCTTGTTCAACTTCTCCCTCCTTGACATTGTTACTGTTGCAGCTAGTCCTTGGTGATGAGCCGGTTTATTGAAGATGGCCCAGTTTGTGGACATTTTACCACCACCTCTTTTGGACCTGCTTGGTGTATCTCTCCCCATTAATGCATGCTGTTGCACAGAGCTGGTATCTCTGCTAGCAGTGGTGTCTGAGGGTGCTGTTGCCATCAATTATCGACAACTGTCTTCTTGAAGGATTCCATTGTGAAACCCCTTGGTGACTGCAACAGTAGCGAAGGAAATTTGTCCTTGTACCATGGGTCTAGAAAGGTGGCCAACCAGTATAGGTTGCTAATGAAAATGTGGATTACGCGAGGGTCTTGGCACAGACAGTCAGATATGTGTGCCATGTGTGCCAAGCTACATAGAGGCAAATTTTCTGTGACGCCTGAAGGAGGAACAATACCCATCCTCTCCTCACACTGACTCTCCTCCTCTTCAGCCCACCGATGCTGGACAGACATGAAGCTGGGGTTTGGATTCCCCTCTGTAGCATGACGTGTCCCCTTGGTACCACTGAAAAACAAGTCCTCTCCCTCCTCATTTTCATCTGGGCTGGGTAGGATCACCCATTGTGAAATCTTGCTCCGTACCCAGCTGCTGGGCATGCAAAGATTCCATTTTTTGATTCTGCAGCGATTTTTTTTCAGCAGACATAGCATAGGGATGGTTACGCTGATAATAGCCTGATCACCGCTCACAAGCTTGGTGCAATACTCAAAATTATCAAGCACCTCACAAATATCAGCGATCCACACCCACTCGACAGTTGTTATGTGTCTTGACTGAGTCTCAGTGTGATGGGCATGTTTAAGCTGGTATTCAGAAAGTGCCCTCTGCTGCTCATTTACCCTTGCCAACATATGATATGTTGAGTTCCACCGTGTTGGCAGGTCGCAAATCAGTCTGTGGTTTGGCAAATTAAATTGCTTTTGAAGCGCTGCAAGACCGGCAACAGCACTTGAGGAGTGGCGGAAATGGGCGCAAATACAGCGCGCCTTCTCAAGTAGGTATGGCAAGTCACGGTATGTTTTTATAAATTTCTGCACCACCAAGTTCAGCATGAGAGCCATGCATGGCACATGTACCAGCTTCCCGAGCTTTAAAGCCGCCACCAGGTTACGCCCATTGTCGCAGACAACCAGACCAGATTGGAGTTGCAGTGGGGAGAGCCACTGATCAGTCTGTTGTTTTATTCCTTGCCAAAGCTCTGCTGCAGTGTGTGGTGTTTCACCTAAGCAGATCAGCTTCAGCAGAGCATTTTGCCGCTTTGCCGATGCGCTGCTGCACAGCTCCCAACTTCAGCATAGGATGACAAGACGGAGGAGGAGGAAGAGGGGAGACTGGACGTATATGTTGAGGCGGAAACCCTGATTGAGGTTGGGCCCACTATTCGTGGCGTGGGTAGGATATGTGCTGATGGTCCAGTTTGAGACTTTGTCCCACCCTCCACCAGGTTCAGCCAGTGTGCCGTGACAGAGATGTATCGTCCCTGGCCACAAGTACTTGTCCACGTGTCTGTTGTAAGATGGACCTTCCCAGTTACAGCGTTAGTGAGAGCACGCTTTAGATTTTTTTTAAACTCTTTTTATTGAAAGATACCACAAAATAACATATTAAACATGTGACATTACAGTATGAGGAAAACAGAATAATCCATCTAGTCGTCATTCACAACCTCAGTTATAAAAGCATACTTCCAATAATAAAGTAGACAAACAGCACAAATAAAATAGAACATTAAACATAGTGTATTCTGTTCTCAATAACATTGCATCATTAAAGACTTCTAAATCAGGATTCTGAGTTAACACGAAGTCGGGAGGTGAATCTTCCTGGCATAAAGCCAATTTGATCCTCATGTACAATGCCCAATATTACAGCTTTTAATCTATTAGCAATGAGTTTTGTGATAATTTTATAATCAGTATTGAGCAGGGATATGGGAGATAGGATCCACATTCCTCAGCAGGCTTATCAGGCTTTGGAATCACCACAATAGTGGCATCATAAAAGAATTGGGGGAGTGAATGTCCTGCAAGTGCCTCAGACACGGTCTGCAATAGGACCGGTCCCAACTGATCTAAGTATCTTTTATATAGCTCTGTGGGCATACCGTCAGGGCCAGGAGTTTTCCCATTCGACAGGGACATAGTGGCCTCCCGTATTTCTTCTAAAGTGATGTCCCGGTCTAAGAACGCCCAGTCCCCACAAGAAAGTTTGGGAAATTCAATCTGATCTAGATACACATCAATTTCTTCCACAGTATGATTCGATTGAGAACTATATAATTCTTTGAAGTACTCCTCAAATCTGTTTGCAATTTGGTCAGATCTGAGTAATGAGTTTCCCTCTTTCGTATTAATGGGCAAAATGGATGGGGACATTTGATTTTGCTGGACTATATATGCCAAAAATTTACTTGATTGGTTACCAAGTTCAAAATAGGTTTGTTTAGTAAAGAAAAGTTTTCTCTGGGCTTTTTCTTGTAAGCATAACATATATTCCCTCCCCTTCCCAAGCCATTTATGCAAAGAGTCATCAGAGGAGCTATTAACATAGTCGGCTTCCAACGATTTACATTCATCTGCAAGCCTCTGTTCCCCAATATATGACTCCCTTTTAATGTATGAAATTGTGGATTTAACGCACCCCCTCAAATATGCATTGAGTGTGTACCACGCATGAAGGGCCACCACCAATGGAGAATGATCTGATACTGCCCCAGGAAGGTACTCTATGTCACGCAGATCTGATAATACAGCACTATTTCCAAATGCGTGGTCGATTTTGGATAAACAGCGAGCAGCCGGCATGTAGCAGGAGAATTCTTTCCTAAAGGGATGCCGGTGTCTCCATTGATCAATCCAGCCCATCTCCTCTATAAAAGCTCCCAGCAAAGAGCAAACAGATGAACGGCATACTAGGGCACACAAACCACAACATTACCAGACGGAGCTATTTATCTGAAGTATTGCGGCATATAATTCAGTCAAAAAATGGAGGTGCTTGCATGAAAAAACATGAATATTTCAATGTGAAGCACCTCCCTCCCCTAGCATTCCTGTACGTCCTGCTTGTCCACACATTTGATGGAAATTATGTGAAATAAAGACTCACAGTTTTTCAGCTACATCGGTGAGTGCTGCATATTTCCTCTATAAAAGCACCCAGCACAGTAGTGCCTTGGCCGCCAGGTCTGAGGTTTGCTGCACGCATCTTATCCAGATAAGGATTGAGAATCATATTAAAATCTCCAAGACACAGTATCTTAGCATCTGGATGCTGTGATACAAAAATCGCAGCCTGACTGAGTATGTCCATCCTGGCCGGAGGGGGGCTATAAATATTAAGGAGTACATATTGGACCATATCTATAAATGCATACAGAAAGATATATCTGCCCTCTGAATCCCTCCTGGTCACTTCCAATCAATCAAATCAAATCAAATTTATTATCGCCAAGTACATATTACATATATACAAGGAATTCTTTGTGGCAAAGAGGCAACATAATATATAACAACAGATACAACAAGTAACATCTAACAAGACAGATACAGTATATAGTCTACACATGACGATTTAATTGTTGAACAGAGAGTGGATAGAAGCTGTTCATATGGCGGTTGGTGCTGCATTTGGGGACTCTGAAGCGACGTCCTGAAGGGAGTAGTTGGAATGAGGAGTGTCCCGGGTGAGAGGGATCGGATGAAATTTTCAATGCGTGGGATCGAATACTCTTATCATAAAGATCCTGGATTTTAGGCAGGGGGGAACCTATAATTCTCTCTGCTGTTCTGAAAGTCCTTTGAAGGCGGAGTTTGTCATGCGCAGTGTCTCCCCCATACCAGACTATCAGAGAGGAACAAATCACAGATCTGATGACAGCATTAAAGAATAAGATCAGCAGATTCTTAGACAAACCATATCTTTTCAGCTGACGCAGGAAGAACATCCTCTGTTGTGCTTTTCTTATAACAGCATCCACGTTTTTCCCCCATTTAAGATCATGAGAGATGATAACACCAAGGAATTTGGTCTCTGTGACCCTAAGAACCACTTCGTCATGGATGTAGATTGGAAGTATCTCATGTTGATCTTTCCTAAAATCCACAACCATCTCAGCAGTTTTTTTAGTGTTGAGTACAAGATTATTGGCTTTACACCAGTCACATATTCTTTCCACCTCACTCCGATACAAGTCTTCAGCATTTCCCCTGATGAGACCAATCAGTGTCATATCATCGGCAAATTTCAAGATTTTTACTGAGTCTGCTGAAGAGATGCAATCATTCGTATAGACTCAGAAAGATATAGATACAGAAAGATATATACAGAAAGATATATCTGCCCTCTGAATCCCTCCTGGTCACTTGTACCAACCATCTCAGAGACCTGTGCACCATAACAGCCACCCCTCTGGAATAGGAGGTATGTGTAGAATGTTTCTGCCATTGTATCCAAGGCTTATTCGTCCTGGATACAGTTTCTGGTGCCAAATGAGTTGCTTGAAGGCATATTATCTGCGCTTGCGTTCTACGTATCTGAGAGAATACCATATTTTGTTTCCTAGCACTCCCCAACCCTCTAATGTTCCACGATAGGACTTTAAGTGATGCCATATAAATTGCATAGAAAATCTTTACTCAGGTTAATATTTACTTTTGATTCATTCAGCTCCATCCAGTACAACTCACTCATACGCACTAAATTATAGATGCAATGCTGCGTTTTATCTGAAATTCCAATTAAACTAACAGCTATTGACCAACAGTGGTCACAAAAACAAGACAAGGGATGCCCATAAGCTTCTCCGATCTGAAGTATGGGCATAAGTGCCTGCATGTTAGTTGTGCAGTACCGTGCGTGCGTACTATTTGCTGTTATTATGTGAACGCAGCACGGCAGCAGCACAAAAAACTGCCCTGAGGTTTAAGGAAAGAATACGCACCCCAGACACCACACAAGACAGCGGTGATGGCTGCGTGTCAGTTGTGCAGTACCATACGTGCTATTCGCTGTGAATGCAGCACGGCAGCAGCACAAAAAACCTGCCCTGCAGGGGTAAATGTGACCAAAAAAAGCTGGGAAAACAGTCACTACTCGGTCCCTGACCTTATACTCTCAGCTCTGAAAAGAGCTTTTGGGTTTCAAAGAGGATTTCTGGCTTATTTGAACCAAAAAACACAACTCTCCCTAGCAGCTGCTCACACTCTCCCTACACTAGCTGTGTTCTGCATGCAATGTGCAGAAAATGACGGCAGCAGGCAGGGCTTAGTGCCAGGCTATGATTGATGACTCATAGGAAGCTGGGCGGCCAGCCAATCATAGTAAGGCCGCCCCCAAAACCAAGAAGGGTTCGGCATTACTGTGATTGGCAACTGCTGGGTGGGAGAACCGAATAGCGAGGTGAGTAGTGAAATACTCATTTTGGTTCGAGTACCGCATTAAAAGCCAAGTACCGAATACCCACGAATATGCTCGCTCATCCCTAATTGATAGCGGCATTTAACATGATAACAGCTGTGGGTGGATCTTGCTTCCACCCGTGGCTGTTATAGGCACAGGGCAGCTGATCAGATCTGCTGCCATGTGCAGGGAAAGATGCGGGCTCAGGGCTGGAGGGAGGGAGATAACCTTGGATGTACCTAGGTTCAAGGTTGAAAGGGGTTAAATATTCCCTTCAAACATAATCTCCAAATAGGGTGTAAACCTATCCTTAACCAAATGTACCTTGCAAATAATATGTAAGTTATGAAAAGATCTACAACCACAATTGTGCAATTACAAACGCAAAGAAACAGTGGCACAATGTGGTCACTAAAGCTGGCAATACACCTTAAAGGCGTTGATCACTATTCGGACAACCCTTTCTCAATCACTATGTTCCCCCCAAATAAAATAATAAAAGCTATCCGGTGCCTAAGTTGATCCAGCGGTGTAGACACTGGCTCTCTTGAGGCTCGCATTACATTGGCTGAAGGCTCAAGTGCCATAAAAATCAGTGGTTGTTTTAAACTCTTTTGGGTAAATCTACTCTCACTTCCTCCGGATGCCCAAAAACCTGCAATATGTACACAGTATAATTGAGAATCAGTTTTATTTTTATATAAAACCTCCTTTGTACAGATATTTGCATTTTCCACTTGTACAATTAAAATAACATACAGTATGTGGGTAACATCATGACATGCAGGATTAATCATCTTTCAGAATAGTGACAGACAACACTCAACAGACCATTATGCAAATTCCACAGACTTCTTCATCAGATGCTAAATTTAGTTTTTGGAAAATGTTTCCATGCTGTCAAATGCTGTATGCCTCAAGATGCCACTGTATTCATGCCAACTTCTTTTCTCTGCACTACTGGTGATTTACAAATACACAACCTGTAATAATTTGTTTTGGATTTAAGTCTCCAGGGATAGCACCTGTGTTACCCTATCTGACCGAGCCATAAAACCACAAATGGTTAGTGTGATGTACTTTGGCTTTCATATGTTTTCACTATTTTATTATGGTTTCATCTTAGAGTAACGTCTCATCTTCTTTCTTCAGTATTCCGGCTCCTTCAATCCGAGGGACATGCTTTCCAGAAGACTGACCGTTTGGACTGGACCAACAGTGTGACCATGCTGCCGGTCTGAACGGAGCGCTTTCATATGCTGCCAGCAGTGTCAGCTTTGCCATGGCAGCAGGGAAAAAGAGCAAGGGCAATCAAGCTGGCTGGATCCAACAAACATGCCAGCTTCATAGCGGCACTTGCAAGCTCTACAGCTTTGTTAAATGATCGCGCTAAGACTGCAGAGTCGACTGTTATATACACGCACCAGTGCAAGCGGTAAAGAATAGAATTAAAAATCCCATTTTTAATAATAGGTGAATGCAAAGTTGCTTGCTTTTATGAGTACTTTGCAGTTTTACCTAATAAGATGAGACCACACCTTTAAAAAGTTTTTTAATGATATACCGTAAATAAAACACAGTGTGATCATAGACAGATGAAAACTCTGCACTCAAGGATGAAATAAAAGAAGAAAATCTTTATATATTAAAGCAATCGAAAAAATCCAGAATGTAAATCCAGAACATTTGTAACGTTTCGGTCCTGTATTCAGACCTTCATTCGACAGATGCAGAATGCTAGTGTAGGAGGGGAGGCCTCCGCCGAGTACCTGGGCTGGAACTGAGGGGACCGTCTTCCAGGTTCCTGGGGTATCTGTTTCCAGGGAGCAGAACTAGGATATGGACTGCTGAGACTGACAGGGTAGTTGGGGGAGGAGTCCAGAGAAGAGGGGTGGAGAGGGCCAGACTGGGTGAGTTAGCAGAATGAGGGAGAAGGAGGTGGAGACTTGGGGAGGGCCAGAGAGTGAGAGCCACGAGCAGCTACCCGAGAGGAGGACTGCGACAGGAGGGAGACTCTCGGTGGATCGCAGGGCGATGGTGCCGAGCTCACCGACAAAAGAAGACTGCTGCCTCACTCCAGCTCTCGGCTGCGCCCTACTCGCAGCCGTCAGTGGCCGACGCCGCCTCACTCCAGCTCGCGGCCTCCTCGCTGCTGCCCGCAGCCATCGCCGCTTCACTTCCAACCACGGCGGTGACTCCTCCTTTGCCGCCCGCAGCTGCCACCGTCCCGCTCCAGTCTGTGGTAGAGACAGGGCCTGTGCCAGCTGCGGATCCTACAATGCGGCGTCAGCTGCGACCTCCACTCTCCCACTCTCCCACTCCCAGGCGGTATCCCGCTGCCTCCGCTGGGGGATATCGCACCAAAGAACTCTCCGCGGGCCTGTTGTGCCCCTGCTCCTCCTGGGCGTCGGAACGCCTGAAGACTATGCCAGATCTTGAGGGGCTGGGCCTAGTGGCTGCGATGCAGACACCCCGTGGAACCGAACGCCGAGCGACATCAGGACAGATAAGTGATACATAGTGACTAAGGACCCGTAGTCGGCCATTCCGTGGCCATATAGTGACCGGTCTTTGCCGGATTAGTCGTGTTCTCCCAATCCTTGTTTATGTATTTTCGCTCCCTGCAAGGACAACTACTGTTATTCTGTTGGTTGCATAACAATAGCCCTAACGGCATTTATCTATAAAAGTTAACGTTTCAAGTCATATCTGTCTCGCGTCTCGTCACTGCATCCTGCGTACCTGCTATTACCACATTTGGTGTAGTCGGCAGGATGCAGTCTCCGAGCGTGGACAGTGGCACCGAAGGCCAGAGTGGGGCCATAGACACAGCAAGCAACCAGGGACCCCGGTCCAGCATTTCTCTGGGGGCTATGCTAAACAACCTGCCCAGGTTCTCAGGCTCCAACACCATGCTGTGTAGCTGGGCAGAGCGAATGTGAGGCCTCTTCCAAATGCATCCGATGACCCCTGACCTGGAAGCCGAGGTAGCTCTTATGGCATTAGAAGGGGAGGTCTGGGATTCAGTAATGTTGAGGCCCCCGGGGCACCGCAACACCTTTGCTAGGGTCTTGTGTATACTGGAAGAGACCCATGGGGATCCGACAGATGTGGGAGAGTTGAGGACCCGGTTATTCAGTCGAATGCAGGGAGAGGGGGAGACTATCACCCAGTATATGAATGTCCTCCAAGAGTTATACACGGCCATAGAGCGGAAGGACGGTGTAGGGGGAGGACCCCTCGACATTACCCTATGCGACTTGTTAGTGACTGGACTCCGAGACCCGTTGATAAAGCAGGCACTATGGGAGCAGGTCCGAGTGAACCCACATTTAGCTTTCTCTGAGGTGGGGAGTCAGGCGCGTGCATGAGAGCAGGGAATGATAGTCCCCGTGGGGAAGGTCTGGAGTATGGAGGCTGCTGTGACTGCTGTCGGAGACAATGGATAGAAGAGATGAAACAAGAGCTGTAGAACATCAGGGGTGAGTTGGCCGAAGTGAAGAGAAGAACAAAGGTCACGTCTGGGCAGCCAAGTTTCAATCCCGGGCCCTGGGGGCCTCGCAATGCTCGGAGCGGCTGGCCCTCACAGCCCCAGTGCTATGAGTGCGGGGAGCTGAGCCACTTTGCACGAGAGTGTCCGCGGCGTGGGAGGCGCCTACCCCGGCCGCCATTAAACTAGAGGACTTCGGGCTGGGGGGATGCCGCTTGGAGCCAGAAGCCATGACATGGGGTGGTGGAAGTTCCGAAGATCTGGTGGCAAAGTGTCTAGTGGTATGGGCAGAAGACGAGGGCCGTTCCGTACGGTGCCTAGTGGACACGGGGTCACAAGTAACGACCATGCCTGCAACTTACTTTCAGCAGCATTTCCCTGAGGCAGTGAGACCCCAGTGGGGACTCATGATAAAACTGGTAGCCGCCAATCAATTACCCTTCCCTGTCGCTGGGGTGGTTTGGGTGCAGATGACGCTGTGTAGCAAATCCCTTGGATGCCGGGGAGTGGTCCTGACTCATGGAGAAACCAATGACAAACATTCAGTTATCCTGGGCATGAACATCCTGCGGGAGTTTGGCAATTTACTCCTCAATGACCCCATGCAAGAGGCTCTGAACCAGTGGGGTTCCCGCACGCCCCAAGAGCAGGTCTTCCAGTAGTTGGTGCGGGAGGCACGAGTTCTCCAGGACTGCCAGGAGGGCGAGGTACTGGGCAGAGTCATTGCGCCAGCGGCTCCCCCGCTCATACTGCCACCCGGGCAGACAGTGGTAGCCCTGCCCATCCGGGCCCCGATGCCTTTGGAGTTCGTGGAGATGCAGGTGGAGCCATGCTACTCAGAATGCCTGCCTCCTGGCATAGTGGTGGCCTGCTCCGTGGCCACTGTGCGGAGAGGGACCGTCCTGGTGCGCTGTGTCAACCTAGAAGATCAAGACATCGTCTTAAGTCCCCGGGTCGAGTTGGCCAAGCTGGTGAGGCCGTTGGAAGAGGTGCTGCCAGCCTCTACAGTCCAATTGAAGGTGCAACCCGAGGACCATTGGGCAGTGACTATTCGAACTCTGCAGGCTGCCGAGTCCTTGACTCAGGAAAAGGGCCGAAACATCCTGGAAAGAATGCGGGCTGCCCAACTTCTCCAGATAGGAACACTACTAGGATAGTATCACAGGATATTCGCTAGCCACGAGGATGATTTTGGATGCACCACAGCCATCACGCACGGAATTCCCACGGCAGGAACGGCCCCCATACGGGAATGATACAGATAAATTCCCCCACAACTATACCAGGAGGTAAAAACTTTACTGGCCCAAATGCTGCGGAATGAGACATATGAGACAGCCAGAGCCCCTGGGCGGCTCCCATCGTGTTGGTCCACAAACAGGATGGCACCCTGCGGTTCTGCGTGAACTATAGAAAGCTGAATGCCTGTGCCATCAAAGACTCATACCCGTTGCCTCGTATAGAAGAATCCCTGTCCGCCTTGGGGAAGGCGAAGCACTTTTCAACGCTAGATCTGGCCGGCGGGTATTGGCAGGTGCCGATGTCAGAAGACAGGGCTAAGACGGCATTCATTCTTCCTATGGGACTGTTCGAATGCCATTCGGGCTGGCCAATGCCCCGGGCACCTTTCAGCGGCTGATGGAGCGGTGTCTGGGGGATCTCAACTTCGAGGCCATGCTGATATACCTGGACAACATAATCATCTATGCCGCCACGTTTGAGGACCACCTGCGGCGGTTGGGGCAGGTGCTTGGCTGGCTGCAGAAGTACGGGTTGAAGGTGAAGCCCCAGAAATTACACCTGTTTCGCACCCAGATTGAATATCTGGGGCATGTCGTCTCTGCCGAGGGTGTTAGACCGTCCCTGGAACAGGTTGCTGCCATTCAGGGATGGCCTACCCCCGAGACGATAAAAGACGTGCTGGCCTTCCTGGGGCTGGCTGGATACTACCGTCGTTTCGTAAAGAATTTTGCACACCGGGCCCGAGCCCTGCAGGACCTGCTAAAGGGGGCTCCTGCTGGGGTGAATGGATGGAAAATCCAGTGGCAACAACTGCAAGAAAAGGCCTTCCAAGACCATAAGGCTGCGCTCTCGGGTGCCCCAGTGTTAGCTTATGCGGATTTCTCACAAGCGTTCATACTACACACCGACGGGAGCCTCCATGGGCTAGGGGCTGTATTGTCAGAAGTTCAGGATGGCCGGGAGAGAGTGATCGCGTATGGTAGCCGATCACTTCATGACTTTGGGCGAAACCCTGACAATTACAGCTCCTTTAAGCTCGAGCTCCTTGCAGTAGTGTGGGCCATGACGGAGCGGTTCGCAGAGTACCTGGCGGGCTCCGAAGTGGTGGTGCGGACCGACAACAACCCACTGGCCCACTTGGAAAATGCCAAATTGGGGGCTGTGGAGCAGCGATGGGTGGCCCGGATGGCCAAGTCCAACTACAAGATCATCTAAAAAAGAGGAGCAGAAAATGTACACGCGGATGCTCTCTCCAGGATCCGGCACACAACGCCAGGGAAAAGTCGAGATGACGAATTGGAAGGAGAAGAGACACCGTATGCCCTCACCACCGCCGTGCTCATGGCTGCCACACGAGAAGGACCCCCAACGGGTGTGCTGGAGCAATCACGTGACAGATGGACCCAACAGCAGCAAGAAGATGAAGAAATTGGGCTCCTACGCCGATGGGTGACCACCAGCAGACTACTCACCAATGTCCAGAGACAGACTTCGTCTCAGGATATGTTGCTGATGCTACGCCAGTGGGAGAAACTAGTCATCAAGAAAGGACTGTTGTATCGTAAGATAGTATCATGGGCGACGACTGCAACAACTTGGCAGGTAGTCGTGCCCAGAGCCCAACTCAGTGAACTGGCACGGGAAGCCCACGAAAAGGGGTCTCACTTCGGAGTCCAGAAAACCTTGCAATAGTTGCAGCAGATAGTTTACCATCCGCGCTTGCATGCTGCTGTGGAAGAAACTTGCTGGGCCTGCTGCCTATGCGAACTAGCTAAACCACCCGCACAACGGGCCCCGATGCAAACTATAGTGACATCATCACCCCTCGAGCTCTTGACGGTGGACTATGAGACCTTTGGCCCTCGCATACCAGGGGTATGAGCATTGTCTCGTCATGGTGGATCACTTCACCAAATTTGCGTTGGTAACCCCCACCCGAGATCAAACTGTGGAGTCAGCCACCTATGCAATCTGCAAGAACTTTATCCAAGTGTACGGCTGCCCTCAACGGATACATTCAGATCAGGGAGCATGCTTCCTGGGGAAGGTCATGGAGGAGCTACATCGTCTCTATGGTATCAATAAGTCTCAGACCACACCATACCACCCACAGGTAAACGGGGGCCTGCGAGCGCTTTAATCGGACACTAATTCAAATGTTGCATACCCTGGAGAGTGACCGGAAGGACCGCTGGCCTGAGTATGTCCATGAACTAATGTGGGTCTATAACAACCGGGTGCACCGGGTTATCGGCTATACCCCCTACTCACTGCTATTCGGGCGAGAAGGCAAAGGGATCACGGAGGTAGAACTAAACCCGGAGGAACCACACGGGCCGGAACCGAGGGGACCGTCTTCCAGGTTCCTGGAGTATCTGTTTCCAGGGAGCAGGACTAGGGGATGGACTGCTGAGAATGACAGGGCAGTTGGGGGAGGAGTCCAGAGAAGAGGGGCAGAGAGGGCCAGACTGGGTGAGTCAGCAGAATGAAGGAGAAGGAGGTGGAGACTTGGGGAGGGCCAGAGAGTGAGAGCCACGAGCAGCTACCCAAGAGGAGGACTGCGACAGGAGGGAGACTCTCGGTCGACCGCAGGGAGACGGCGCTGAGCATACCGACAAGAGAAGACTGCTGCCTCACTCCAGCTCTCGGCTGCGGCCTACTCGCAGCCATCCGCGGCCGACGCTGCCTCACTCCAGCTCATGGCTGCGGCCTCCTCGCTGCTGCCCGCAGCCATCGCCGCTTCACTTCCGACCACGGCGGTGACTCCTCCTTTGCCGCCCGCAGCTGCCACCGCCCCGCTCCAGTCCGCGGTAGAGACTGGGCATGTGCCCGCTGCGGAATCTCCAGTGCGGCCGCAGACTGTGCCTGTGGCCTATCAACCGCCACTTATCACCACCGCTGCCAGTCCCTGTCAGGGAGTTGCGGCCTCCACTCTCCCACTCCCAGGCGGTATCCCGCTGCCCCCGCTGGGGGACATCCCGCCAAAGAACGCTCTGCGGGCCTGTTGTGCCCCTGCTCCTCCTGGGCGTCAGAACGCCTGAAGATTACGCCAGATCTTCAGTGGCTGCGCCCAGTGGCTGCGACGCAGGCGCCCCGTGGAACCGAACTCCGATGGACGTCAGGACGGATAAGTGATACATAGTGACTAAGGACCCATAGTCGGCCATTCCGCGGCCATATAGTGACCGGTCTTTGCCGGATTAGTCGTGTTCTCCCAATCCTTGTTTATGTGTTTTGGCTCCATGCGAGGACAACTCCTGTTATTCTGTTGGTTGCGTAACAATAGCCCTAACAGCATCTATCTATAAAAGTTAACGTTTAAAGTCATATCTGTCTCGCGTCTCGTCACTGCATCCTGCGTACCTGCTATTACCACACTAGCAGTGCGGTGGAGTAACCATGTGAGTAGCGCTGTGGGGAATAGGACAGCCATTGCAGGTTGTGTAGCACTTTGTCATTTACCTACAATGTGATCATGTAATATTTTTACAGCACAGATAGAATGTACCAAAAATTCATGTGTCCCAAGAGATTTCACTAGAGGTAGAATATTTCTAACCTCTGCTGGTGTCCACCCAGGTGTTTGTCCAATATGAGGAGCCTTGGGTACCAAAGAATCCATCCCTAGTTGTCCTTTCTTTAACCACTTTTAGTAGGTAATAACCACTGCACACATGGGACACACCACTAATCCTCTCTTTTCAGGAATGCTCAAAGTCATTTGACCCATCACAATTTGGCCGAGCTACTCAGATCCTTACACTTGTTTATATTCCCTGGTTCTAACATGAGTTTCAAGAATTAAAGCCTCTCATACACAGTAAACTAATGCCAACCAAACCTGCCGTTATTGACAAGTTTGGCAAACAGTCTAATGTGTATGTGTACCCTAGACGGATGATTGTCAGGTTAAATAATGATCTAGCATGTCCGAGTTCACACTGTCAATCCTTATGTTACCTCTGAGATAAATCGCTGCCAGAGGAGTCTGAAGAAGAACATAGTAGCACATGACAGAGCAAGTGCTCCTGTGTATGGGCGAGACCAATGAGATAGCAGCAGGTTGAACCATCGTATGGCTGGCAGTCAGTTAAGGTGCATGGGTGACCTAACTGTTTATTTGCGGCTTAAAGGTAATCTGTCAGCAGGTTTTTGCTACCTCATCTGAGAGCAGCCTGATGCTTCACAGCTAACAAACAACAGGACACACATTGACAGGTGACACATCCCTGAATTCTGTGTCTCAGCCTCTATCTACTGTTGTCTTCAGATTAAATAGCAAAAACCTGCTGACAGATTGCCTTTAATGTATCTTATCCAGTTACAGATGCCATTGTAATGAGAATCAAATATTCACTTGGTGGTTTTACGGCCCACATAAATATTAGACTAAAGTCGTCAGAACCCACCGATATCATTGGGATTGACGAACATTCTAATGTGCATAAGGACTTCGTGATTGTCCCCTACCGATGATATCAGCTGATTTTAACATTTGCTACATGGGGTGATAAGCCACTCTCATAGAGAACACAGGAACGCTAGCGTTTATGTGTATAAAGGTGTTGGGAGATATAACTGTGGGCTATCTAATGAATATGGGGGCTGTTAATGTTGTGGTTGATCAGTGTACATCTTATCTGATTGCCAATCTAGTTTGATTATCACAGCATCAATTTAGTAATGATGAAGAAAATATGAAAATCATGACAAGATGTAGTGATATTTTTAGTAAGTTGGAATAGATAATTATCACTTTTTACTGTTGGAAGATTGTTAATCATTACCATTTTTTAAATTAGTAAGATGCAGGTCACAGTAAAATCACAGGATTAGCACAAAGGTAATGAGAGATCAATGGTTTTCTTTGGGGAAAAACTGCAAATAAACTCACAACCATTCCAAAGAATTTGTTTGGATTTTTCACAAAAGTTTTTCACATGCTGATAACTATTTTTTAATCTGGAAACACTGAGGCTGCAGTTCCATAACCCACAGATGACACTGGGGATTCCGAACCTTCATCATAAATTCATATACGTTACACATTTAATGTCACTGACCTTAACCTTAAGTCCTATGAAGTTATGTGGCATAAAAAAGACCAACCATAGTGTGAAATCATGGTGATGCTTTATTGCAACAATAACTGATTTACCAGATAACCATGAAGCACTGTAAATCTACAGGGTTATAGCTTTAGCTCCTGCTATTTATCAGGAGCATGGCCAGTCTCCAGCTATATATGACACAGCCAGGGAGCCTGATGAGAAAGGAGTGGTTTATTTCTAGAGTTAAGCAAATTTTTCAAAATTTTGGTCCCGATTATGATCTGCGGCGAATATTGTTTTTGCAATATTCGCCGAACACAGCTGAACGTCATTGGAGTTTTTAAGAGTAGAAATGAATGAATATGTTTGGAACTAATCATCAAACATAAATTTGGTACCATTAGCGTACCAATATGGCACTAATGTGGCAAATTCAGATTCAGCAACTGATTCAGAAAATATTAGCTCAACTGTATTTATTACCACTTGTTTTTTCCTTTGCCAGCTTAATAGAGCTCAGTAACGCTATGCAGTGAAGAGGAACATCGGTAGTGTAGAACCTGGCATAGCTGCAGGTTCCTAACAGACCTAGATTACCTCTCTTATTATTATTATTTATTTTTAAAGCATCATTAATTCCATGGTGCTGTACATATGAAAAGCGTTACATTCATATAACATATAGAAAATTAAACAAACTGACAAACTGGATTAAAAGGGGAGAGTACCCTGCCCTCTTGGGCTTATAATCTACAGGTTAATAGGGAAGGAGACTAAGAGTTGATTTTGTGAGAAAAGGGAAGCAGGAAGAGAAGTCACTCTGGGATTCTGAACAGTAGAAAGGTGGCATCTGGTCCAGAGACTCTGATATGAAAGCCATCATCATATAGAATGTTCTAGAAGCCATGAGACTTTCAATTCTCCCAGTTCAAAGTTATAGCTTGAGAGGAGTAGTGGTCCTAGAACAGAACCAACAAATAGAGGATGGGATGAGGAGGCAGTATGGGAATGAGAGACACTAAATGTTCAGCATTTGAGGTATGAGGAGATCCAAGAGAGGGCAAGCTCTTCGAAGTCAAAGAAACAAAGGATCTGTAGTAAAAGGGAAAGGTCGACTGTGTCAAAGTCAAAGGACAGGTCAAGAAGTATGGCAATAGAATATTTTATGTTAGCCAAGTTGGCAGGTAATAAGTCATTAGTAATTTTGGTTAAAGCAGCTTCAGTGGAGTGATGGGGACCTGTAGGTTGTCACTGAATATGACAGATGAGAGATGGGAGAAAAGCTCATTGTGGATGTATTGTTTGAGGAATTTGGTGCAAGCGAGAGAAGTGATATGTAGCAATAGCTGGACGTAAAAGTTGGTTTAAGAGATGGCTTCTTTAGGGTAGGAATAATTGCTACATATTTGAAAAGGAAGGCATTAGAGGTTAAAGATAAGTTGAAGAAATGTGTTAGGGCTGGAATAAGCAGGATGGTGAGGTTGGGGAAGAGGTGGGATGAAGTATGGTCAAGCACACATATGGGTGAGAAAATTACCAAGTTTTTCTTCAGTGATGATGGGAAGGAAGATTATGGGAAAGGGCATTGGTTTGTTATGCAGAAGGGTCTTTGTGGTTGCACATTAAAGCTTTGCCTGAGTGGTCGATCTTTGTTTTGAAGCATGAGGCAACAAATGAGGGAAGTCAGAGGAGACAGAACTAATAAAAATGTATATATTTTTATATATGATTTAATCTTGCTCCTTCATTTGCTCTTATTGGCTTTTGTGTATGTTTGAAGGGATCATATTGATTGATCTGGAGGATTTCTTTTTGTGTTCTAATTTACAGGGCTATAGTCTGTTCAGAAATGACTGTATAAATAAGCGAGGGGGGATGTGTGTTTATATGTAAAATCATCCTTAAAACTCATCCTGCGTGATAATATATGTGAATCTAATGAAAATGTAGAGTCTCTGTTGGTGGAGGTAAGGGGAGGGGGAAAAATAATAAATTACTGATAGGGGTTTGTTATAAGTCTCCAAAATAATGGAAGCAACGGATAATATCCTCGTAAAGCAAATAAAGATGTAGCAGCAACTCAAGGAGAAGTCATTATTATGGGGGACTTCAACTACCCTGAAATACATTGGGGAACCGAAAGCTGCAGTTCCAGCAAAGGTAATAGGTTTTTGACAACTATGAGAGACAATTACCTTTCACAACTGGTTCAGGACCCAACAAGAGGGGGGGCACTGCTAGACCTAATATTAACCAACAGGCCAGACCGCATATCAAATGTAAGGGTTGGGGGTCACTTGGGTAATAGTGATCACAAAATAATAAGTTTTCCAGTATCCTTTAATAAGATGTGTAGTAGAGGGGTTACAAGGACACTAAACTTCAGGAAGGCAAATTTCCAACGGATGAGAGATGCTCTTGTTGCAATTAACTGGGCCGATATCCTGAGACATAAAAATACACAAAGAAAATGGGAGACGTTTATTAGCATCCTGAATAGGACCTGTGCACAATATATACCATATGGGAATAAACATGTTAGAAATAGGAGGAAACCACAATGATTAAACAGAGCTGTAAGGGGCGCAATAAGGGACAAAAAGAAAGCATTTAGAGAATTAAAGCAAGTAGGTAGTGATGAGGCATTAAATAACTACAGAAGATTAAATAAATTCTGTAAAAAGCAAATCAAGCCAGCAAAGACAGAGAGACTCATTGCCAGAGAAAGTAAAAATAATCCCAAAATATAGCCTCCAGGTGTTCCAGCAGCTGGAAATGCCAGTAGCCTTAAAGGCTACCTTCATGTTTCTGGGCCTCACAGCTGCCAGAAGACCATGTGGCTGTGATCTCTGGTAAACTAAAAGGCCAAATTTCAGTTCAACAAGGGCTCACAGTGGCCAGTTCTCATAAGGGGAGCGCGAATGCTCGGCTGATGAGTGCCGAGTGCCATACTTGCGGTCGATCCTTAGTCGGGCACTCATGCTGCCCTTGTGAGAACTGGGTGAGAACTGCCCGCAGTGAATTTAGGTGACGTCAGTGAGGTTGCCTCAGTTCACAGCAGTGCTGCCCTCTTGAGAACCGGCCGCTGTGAACTGAGGTAATCTTACTGACATCACCTCAATTCACAGCAGAAGGGTCTCACAGAGTGCAGTGTGAGACCCGGCAGTGGCTGCTGCTCCAGTCTATGGAGCTGTGTTCTCTGAACGAAGCTCCATAGACTGGATGAAGAAGATTGGGATCATGGTGGAACCTCCAAATTATAAATTACGGCGGCCCCTTAGTTTATTATTATTTTTTTAGTCATTTTTATAAATAGTGGGAAAGAGGGAAATTGTTGGGAAGTTTTTTTTTTTCAAATAAAGATTTTTTTTCAATGTGTCTTCTCTTTTTACACAGATAACATCAAACGCACAATCCCAAAACCATTACCCCGATTGCTATCGCACAAGGGCAATCAGTAAGAGCCGAGGCTAAATGCTAGAATTTGTGCATCTAATGAATGCACCATTTCTAAGGTGTTTGAGGGCTTGTCTTATCCATGGCCCTTCCCAGCCTACTAAGAACAGCAACCAACTGTCTGTTTTCCCTTGGCTGGTTATTAAAAACAGGGGGACCCCACGTCGTTTCATTTGTTTATTACTATTTTTCATTTATTTACTGGTAATAAATTAAAAAAGGTGTGGGGTTTCCCCTATTTTTAAAAAGCAGCTAAGGGAAACCAGACAGCAGCAGGCTTAAGTTATTAGGCCATCCCTAGACTACAAATATCATTCACCAGTTCTGCCGCGCTTAATCTCAGCTCTTCCAGATTGCCCTTGGGTAGTGGAAATCGGGGTAATTGGTTTTGGGGTTGATGTCAGCAGCTGGCTGACACCAAGCCCAGGGGTTAGCAATGGAGAGATGTCAGCCAGACACCTCCATTACTAACCTAGTAGTAAAAATAAATAAACAGAAGACACAGAAAAAATACTTTGTTTGAATAAATACCCTCACACTCCCTCCTTTACCCATTTATTAGTTATAAATACATCCAGGAAGTTCTGGCAGTAATATAAAAGTGAAATGTCCCTTGGTGCCCATCGAATCCTATGGAATCTCATGAGAAAGTTTTCAGAACAAATTTCATTGTTCACTACCGTTAAGCATCAGGCATGGAAATTTTCACGCTACTGCCTGCCATTGACCATGAGTAACCCTACTGAACCTTGTTCTCAGAATGTTCTACTGTCTACTTTACCTTGGTTGGTTATCAAAAATATAGGGGCCCATATGCCATTTTTTTCAATTGTTTAAATAAATAATTTAAAAAAACGGCGTGTACCCCCCCACCCATCCATTTTCGATAAACAGCCAAGATAAATCTGAGGACTTCTACTTGCAGCTATCTGCCATACCTGTACGTGTTATTAAAAATAGTGGGGTTCGCACATATTTATTTTTTTCTCACATGGTACACTGGCCAATCATAGCCATGCCAATACTTGGCCGGAAGTGCCCACATCGGAAAAGCTTGTTGATTTGCTGCTCCGTAGCCTTTCAACAAGCTTTACTTGTCTGCCAAACCCAAACAGTAATACAGACGTACAGTAAGAAGTCCATTTTTGGGGTACAGTATCGGGACACTAGTTGTCCACTATAAACCTCAAACTTCACAGTTCAGGTTCGCTCATCCCTAATATTGACCTATATTTACCTCTGACATAAAGTACAATGCGTGACAAAAAAAACAAATTCAGAATCTCTAGGATACGCATTCCAGATTTATTACCACATAAAATGACACTAGTCAGATTTAAAAAATTTGTCCTGGCTAGGAAGGTAAAAATGGTCTTGGTCATATATTTTAGGATCCCTGGATTGATATGTCTATTTGCCAAAGAATACATATAATTTATAATCCGGTGTATTTTTATTAAGAGTTATTGTCCCTTGGTACAATTTTAGAATAGCTTAGTGGTTGTCGCTATTGGTTGTGTTCCAAATGGTACCAACGGTTTGCCTGAACTAGTGAATATCATATTTTCAGTTACTGTAGTGTTTCCTTGTTCACTTGGCAGGATATGTTCAAGGTCAAAAGGAGTTGAAAGATTAAGACTTGTCGAGTAAATCTGCCAGTGATATTTTCAGGGTATGACTACTGAGTGAGTGCTTGTGCTGGGAACTCCCTACTAAAATGTCCATGATGACATTACAAGAGAAAAAAGCAAAGAATTATTATATCTGACAACTCCAACAATCTTTATTGTTGAAATGAAGCATCATGGAAGCTTACATACATAAAATCTCGCAAAATATATATTTCTATTGTAAGTGAAAGATTTTATTTCAGAAAAGTGATTTTTTTTATTTTCCTGTCCCCTGCTTAATCAACTTTTGACAGCCTCAATGACATCCTGGCACAGGGATATGTGCTTGCTACAGACAGTTATCATACCCGCTACAGCCATGGTAATGAAAAGAAGTTTTTCAATCCAGCAATACAAATTAAAAGCAAAAACTTTTTTGTGACTTCATTAAAAAAGTAGCATGGGCTTAAAAATATGTATCTGACATGTTTTGAATCAGTGGAGTGGATTGCCCAGGAACCAGATTGAACAAAATCTAGGGTCAGAAAAAAATCAAGGGCCCATGCCCCGAGACACATGTTTTGCAGCCAACCATCCCCACCATGCAAAAATCTTAACACCACTGATGACAGAGTGATAACTCTAAGTACAGATAATGTAGTAGATGTCACCTGCAGTCCTATGTAACACCATAGAAAATACAGTGATAAGAGTTTATGAAAAGAAGAAAAATAGTTCCAGCTTCCATGAAAATGTAAAAAAAATGAATTCTTTATTGCAAAAATTATTATTATTATTATTATTATTATTTATTGTTATAGCGCCATTTATTCCATGGCGCTTTACATGTGAGGGGGGTATACATAAAAACAAGTACAATAATCTTAAACAATACAAGTCATAACTGGTACAGGAGGAGAGAGGACCCTGCCCGCGAAGGCTCACAATCTACAGCGGGATGGGTGATAATACAGTAGGCGAGGGTAGAGCTGGTCGTGCAGCGGTTTGGTCGATCAGTGGTTACTGCAGGTTATAGGCTTGTCGGAAGAGGTGGGTCTTCAGGCTCTTTTTGAAGGTTTCAATGGTAGGCGAGAGTCTGATATGTTGTGGTAGAGAGTTCCAGAGTAGGGGTGATGCGCGAGAGAAATCTTGTATGCGATTGTGGGAAGAGGAGATAAGAGGGGAGTAGAGAAGGAGATCTTGTGAGGATCGGAGGTTGCGTGCAGGAAAGTACCGGGAGACGAGGTCACAGATGTATGGAGGAGACAAGTTGTGGATGGCTTTGTATGTCATGGTTAGGGTTTTGTAATGGAGTCTCTGGGCAATTGGGAGCCAGTGAAGGGATTGACAGAGGGGAGAAGCTGGGGAATAGCGGGGGGACAGGTGGATTAGTCGGGCAGCAGAGTGCTAAAATGCTAAAAAAGGCAGGCACTAGGGCTGTGGTAGCTAATACATGGTGGCCAAAAAAAACGTACAGAGGCCAAAGGGAAGAGGCAACGCATTTCGACCACAAGAACAGTTTTTGTCTCAGCTGAATACACAAACAGACCAATCATAGCGCTATCTCAAAATCACATGACATATAAAGAAAGGTTCTGAAATTAAGTGCTCAATAAAACAAATTGTAAGCTCAAGACAATACAGATATAAAACGAACAATACAAATTCAGATCCAAAATCATTCCGTACATAGCAAGAATTAGGCTGGTTTCACGCATTGTGCGCTATCGATCGCACGCTGTTGTGAGTTCATTTTTCCCTTCACCGTTGAGGTCTGATGAACTCCCTCCTCTGGTGAAGGAGGGTAGTGAGGCTGATTACCAAACACCTGGGCAGCTAGATGATGACTGGGTGGCTGGAATTGAGGACTGGATATAAGGCAGCCGACGCCCTTCTGCCTTGCTGGTGATCCTGCTGGATTCTTGGAGACCAGTCTGATTCCTGCGTCTCAAAGCTAAGTTTTTCTGCTCTGCTTTGTACGCTTCAGTTTTGTTTTTGTTTTGCCTTGTTTTTTGGGAGTTCTGCCATCCCCGGCCGGGGGTGAGCTGAATTCCATTTTTGTCTCTGATCTGTTGATCTTTTGCTCTGTCTTCAGAATATACCTGAGTGCTGATTTAGTCTTTTGAAGCCTAGCGACTTCAGGGCCTGTTTTTCCTATCAGTCGGTTGGCACATTTTGGATAGGGTTTTTGCGGATGGCAGAGAGCAACTTTCCTATCCTGTCCTATTTTAGTTAGCTTGGGCCCCATCATTTGCTCAACCTATCTTTCTATCTGTGTTGGTGTTTTCATCTTGCTTCACCGTCATTATATGTTGGGGGCTGCCTATTGCTTTGGGGTCTGCTCTGGGGCAATTTAGTTTTTCCCCTTTCTGTCTTTAGGCTATGTAGTTCTCCGGCTGTGATCGAGGGGTCTAGGGCACCGTAAGAACCCCCCACGGCTACTGCTAGTTGTTGTGGATAGGTTCAGGGGTTTGCAATCCAATAGCTGCCAACCTCTCTGGTTTTTCTGGCCTTAGCTAGTATTTTGTTTTTTCCTCCTTCGGTGACTCATCATAACAGAATCACCAGCCATACCGCAGATCCTAGGGTACTCAATAGCAGGAGAGAATTGTAAAAAAAAAAAAAAGTGTGTCAGAATTTTTTTTTTTGTGCATATTTTTTCCTCTATATCTCTGAGGCAGTAGGGGGAATTTTTCTCTCAATGGAGATGAAGCAATTGTCTGATCGTGTGGAGCAGCTCGCTGCTGAAGTGCAGGGAATTTCCACCTATCTTGCTCATTCACATGCTGCTGAACCAAAGATTCCTACTCCTGATGTGTTTTTTGGGGATCGGTCTAAATTCTTGAATTTCAAGAATAATTGTAAATTATTTTTTGCCTTGAAGCCTAACTCGTCGGGGAACTCCACGCAGCAGGTTAAAATTGTCATCTCTTTGCTGCGCGGCGATTCCCAGGATTGGGCGTTTTCTTTGAAACCTGATGATCCTATTTTGAATAATGTGAACGCATTTTTTCACGCCTTGGGGTTGTTGTATGATGAACCTAATGCTATTGATCAGGCTGAAAAGACCCTGTTGGCATTAAGCCAAGGTCGGGATTCGGCAGAGTTGTACTGTCAAAAATTCCGAAAGTGGGAGGTCCTTACTACCTGGAATGATGGTGCCTTGGCAGCCCTCTTTCGGAAGGGTTTGTCAGAAACTGTAAAAGATACTATGGTGGGATTTCCTGTTCCCTCTGGTCTTGACGATTCTATGTCATTAGCCATTTAGGTGGATCGGCGTTTACGTGAACACAAAACTACACGAGAGATGTTGCCACCTGTTGAACAAATGTCTGAACCTATGCAATGTGATAGAGTTTTGTCTAGGGTGCAACGTCAGGAGTTCAGAAGGCGTAATAAGCTGTGTTTTTTTGTGGAGATGCCTCGCATATTATTTCTGTCTGCCCTACACGAGAGAAACGTTGTGCACACACGTTTTCTGTGGGTAGTGTTCAACCTAAGTTTCTTCTGGCAATTACTCTGATCTGCTCCCTGTCCACATTTTCCGCCAAGGCTTTTGTGGTTTCGGGAGCAGCTCTGAACCTGATGGACTTGGACTTTGCTAAACGTTGTGGATTTCCTATGACACCTCTGCGGACGCCTAGCCCTTTGAGGGGTATTGATGCTACTCCTTTGGCGAAGAATAAACCTCAGTTTTGGACCCAGGTGGTAATGCGGGTCGCCCCAGACCATCAAGAAAATTGCAGATTTTTGGTGTTGCATAATTTGCATGATACCATTGTTTTGGGGTTTCCCTGGTTGCAAATCCATAATCCAGTTCTGGATTGGAAATCTTTGTCTGTGGTGAGTTGGGGTTGTCGGTGTGCCCTTAGTGATGCTCCTGTTTTCTCCACCTCTCCCCAGTCGCATGATGTTCCTGACTATTTGGCTGACTTTTATGATGTATTTAGTGAGAATGAGTCTGCGTCTTTGCCTCCTCATAGGAGTTATGACTGTGCAATTGAGCTGAACCCGGAGTGTAAATTCCCCAAGGGTCGGCTTTTCAATTTATCTGTATCCGAGCACGAGGCTATGCGATCCTATATTAAGGAGTCATTGGAGAAGGGTCATATTAGACCATCCTCTTCACCCTTAGGTGCTGTTTTTTTTCCGTGGCTAAAAAGGATGGTTCATTAAGGCCTTGTATTGACTATCGTGCCCTCAACAAAATTACTGTTAAATATCAGTATCCGTTACCCCTGATTTCGGATCTATTCTCCAGAGTTAAAGGTGCTTGCTGGTTTACCAAGCTTGACCTCAGGGGGGCGTATAATCTTATTCGCATTAAGCATGGGGATGAATGGAAGACGGCGTTTAATACTCCGGAGGGACATTTTGAGTACCTGGTGATGCCTTTTGGGCTCACTAATGCCCCTTCTGTCTTCCAGTGCTTCATGAACGATATATTCCGAGACTTTGTGGATAAATTTTTGATTATCTATCTGGATTATATTTTGATCTTCTCCAAGAATTGGGACTCTCATGTGGAACATGTTCGGACTGTGTTCCGGATTTTGAGGGAGAATTCCCTGTATGTCAAGGGATCGAAATGCCTTTTTGGGGTACAGAGGATTTCATTTTTGGGATTTATTTTGTCTCCGTCAACTATTGAAATGGACCCGGCCAAGGTACAGGCCATTTATGATTGGGTTCAGCCCACTTCTTTGAAGGCCCTCCAGAAGTTTTTGGGTTTTGCTAATTTTTATCGGAAATTTATAGCTAATTTTTCTGGTATTGCCAAGCCATTGACGGATTTGACTAGGAAGGGTGCTGATATGCTGAATTGGTCTCCGGAGGCTGTTTCTTCCTTTCAGGAGCTGAAGCGAAGATTCACTTCTGCTCCGGTTTTGCGGCAACCTGATGTCTCACTCCCGTTTCAAGTGGAGGTGGACGCTTCTGAGATTGGTGCAGGAGCGGTGTTGTCCCAAAAAGATCCTGTGACATCTAAAATGAATCCTTGTGCTTTTTTTTTCCCGAAAGTTCTCCCCATCCGAACGTAACTATGATGTGGAGAATCGGGAACTGTTGGCCATGAAATGGGCATTTGAGGAGTGGAGACATTGGTTGGAGGGAGCCAAACACCAAGTCGTGGTCCTTACTGACCACAAGAATTTGATTTACCTGGAGTCTGCCAAGCGCTTGAATCCTAGACAGGCTAGGTGGGCCTTGTTTTTCACACGTTTTGATTTTGTGGTCTCTTTTCTTCCGGGCACTAAGAATGTCAAGGCAGATGCCCTCTCTAGGAGTTTCCTTGCTGATTCTCCTGTTGTGACTAAGCCTGCTACCATCTTAGGTGAGGGAGTAGTTCTTTCTGCCATCTCGCCCGATTTGAAACATGTTCTGGAAGAGTTTCAGGAGGACAAACCTGAGCGTTGTCCCAGTGGAAAGTTGTATGTTCCTGACCAGTGGAGGAAGAGAGTGATGTCTGAAGTTCATTGCTCTGCATTGGCTGGTCATCCAGGTATTTTTGGTACTAGAGATCTGGTGAGTCGGTCTTTTTGGTGGCCCGCCTTGTCTTATGATGTCAGGAATTTTGTGCAGTCCTGTGGGACTTGCTCCCGGTCTAAACCTTGTTCTCGCTCTAGTGGCTTGTTGATGCCTTTGCCGGTGCCCAGGAGGCCATGGACCCATATTTCAATGGATTTTATCTCTGATATGCCTGTCTCTCAGAGAATGACTGTTATTTGGGTGATTTGTGATAGATTCTCTAAGATGGTCCATCTTGTACCACTCCCTAAGTTGCCATCTTCCTCTGAGTTGGTGCCCTTGTTTTTGCAACAGGTGGTTCGCTTGCACGGGATTCCTGAGAACATTGTATCTGACAGAGGAGATCAGTTTGTGTCTAGATTTTGGAGGACTTTCTGTTCCAAGCTGGGAATTCAGTTGTCCTTCTCCTCTGCGTTTCACCCTCAGACCAATGGGCAGACGGAGAGAACAAACCAGACTTTGGAGTCGTATTTGAGATGTTTTATTTCTGCCGATCAGGATGATTGGGTTTCATTTTTGCCCTTGGCCGAATTTGCTTTAAATAATAAAGCTAGTTCTGCCACTTTGATGTCACCTTTTTTTTGTAACTTTGGGTTTCACCCTCGATTTTCTTCAGGGCAGGTGGAGCCTTCTGCCTGCCCAGGTGTTGACACTGTGGTGGAGAGAATGCACCAGATCTGGGACCAAGTAGTGGATAAGTTGTCTCTCTCCCAGGAAAAGGCCCAGCGGTTTTCCAACCGGCATAGGACCGTTGGTCCCCAGTTTAAGGTGGGTGATATGGTTTGGTTGTCATCAAAAAATATCGCTATGAAGGTGGCTTCTCCTAAGTTTAAGCCTAGATTTATTGGACCTTACAAGATTTTGGAGATTATTAATCCGGTCTCTTTTTTTCGGTTGGCTCTTCCTGTCACATTTAAAATTCATAATGTGTTTCATAAGTCCTTGTTGAAGAGGTTTGTTGAACCAGTAGTTCCTGTGGTGGCACCTCCTGACCCTGTATTGGTTGAAGGTAACATGGAATATGAGGTAGAGAAGATACTGGATTCCCGTCTGGCTAGACGGAGACTCCAGTATTTGGTTAAGTGGAAGGGTTATGGTCAGGAGGATAATTCCTGGGTCTCTGCCTCTGATATTCATGCCGAAAGATTGGTGCATGCCTTTCATCGGGCTCACCCGGATCGCCCTGGTGGCATGGATGAGGGTTCGGTGACCCCTCCTCAAGGGGGAGGTACTGTTGTGAGTTCATTTTTCCCTTCTCCGTTGAGGTCTGATGAACTCCCTCCTCTGGTGAAGGAAGATAGTGAGGCTGATTACCAAACACCTGGGCAGCTAGATGATGACTGGGTGGCTGGAATTGAGGACTGGATATAAGGCAGCCGTCGCCCTTCTGCCTTGCTGGTGATCCTGCTGGATTCTTGGAGACCAGTCTGATTCCTGCGTCTCAAAGCTAAGTTTTTCTGCTCTGCTTTGTACACTTCAGTTTTGTTTTTGTTTTGCCTTGTTTTTTGGGAGTTCTGCCATCCCTGGCCGGGGGTGAGCTGAATTCCATTTTTGTCTCTGATCTGTTGATCTTTTGCTCTGTCTTCAGAATATACCTGAGTGCTGATTTAGTCTTTTGAAGCCTAGCGACTTCAGGGCCTGTTTTTCCTATCAGTCGGTTGGCACATTTTGGATAGGGTTTTTGCGGATGGCAGACAGCAGCTTTCCTATCCTGTCCTATTTTAGTTAGCTTGGGCCCCATCATTTGCTCAACCTATCTTTCTATCTGTGTTAGTGTTTTCATCTTGCTTCACCGTCATTATATGTTGGGGGCTGCCTATTGCTTTGGGGTCTGCTCTGGGGCAGTTTAGTTTTTCCCCTTTCTGTCTTTAGGCTATGTAGTTCTCCGGCTGTGATCGAGGGGTCTAGTGCACCGTAGGAACCCCCCACGGCTACTGCTAGTTGTTGTGGATAGGTTCAGGGGTTTTCAATCCGATAGCTGCCAACCTCTCTGGTTTTTCTTGACTTAGATAGTATTTTGTTTTTTCCTCCTTTGTTGACTCATCATAACAGAACGTGCATTTGTCCCCTATCTTTAAAATGGCGTGCGCAGTGTCTAGCGATTGCACGCAGGCCTCAGCGTTTCAGTGCGCTGTGCATTTTCCATGTCTGCGATCAGACGCGCCGGACGCTACATGTTGCATATTTTGGTCCGCCCAACGTCGTCAAAAATGAGCATGCGCGCGTCAGCGCACAAAAAAAATAGTATTACAGTCTATGGGTGCGCTGACGTGCGCTGTTTAGTGCGCATATCAGCGCTTTGCGAGCACGTGCGATTTCAGAGTAAACAATGTCTAGACAGTGTGTAAATCCAGCCCCTCAACAAGAAACATTGTTTTGGAGGATGGGAAATAAAAGAAGGGCTTTTTAGTTCCACATCATCACTCTCCAGATATACTGCAAGAAGAAAAGACACCCACCCAGCCAGAGATAATCCATATTTGGGATCACAGCAGCTTTTATGTGAGTATTAAAAGATCACTTTCTGTGAGCCTGTGCTTTCAAATATATAAAGTACTAATGTTTTATTTTTTGCTTTTGCTAGAATGTCTTCTGGATCCGAATACTCACCACCACCGGAAGAATTGGCAGACGAAGAGCGTGAGGTGAGTAGTTTGCTGCCTTTGTGAAGTATACCTGCCTGTCCAAATGTTTAATTATTTCTTTTCTTTTACAGACCTCAGCATCGGACCAGCCAAGTGAGGGTGACCAGCCGGAGCAGCGTGCACAAAGCACGACGGGAAGGAGACGCACGGTAGGAATCTTTTTTCCTTTTTTTTTTTCATTTTTTGTTTTCAGGTTTTTCTGTCCTACTTTTCTCCCCCTTTTTTTTTCTTCTATATCACTCTCCATAAATGCAAAGATTCTAAATGTATTTCTTTTCTAGGTTCCACAACGGAATGAGGACGTGTATCTCGACAATGAGCAACTCATCAGCCTTGTCCAGGAGCGTGTGCCGTTGTGCGACAGCCGTGACCAGCAGTACAAGGACATTGTGGTGACCCGGCGGCTATGGAATTAAGTGGCTGCAGCATTGATGGAGGGCTGGGACAGCGCCTCTGCAACTGTCAAAAAGACGTTCAGTAAGTATTTCTCTGTTGTGTGATGCTGCATTGACTCTTGATCCTGATGATACCTGTGTGTTTACTGCAAGAGATCTCCTTGCAGTAAACACACGTGTCCTCAGGTTCAATAGTGTACGCATTGTTTATTGTCATGCTGTATCTTTTTTATGGTTCACTCTTGATCCTGATGCTACATGTTTGTTTACTGCAAGAGATCTCCTTGCAGTAAACACACATGTGTCCTCAGGTTCAATAGTGTACGCATTGTGTATTGCCATGCTGTCTCTTTTTTATGGTTCACTCTTGATCCTGATGCTACATGTGTGTTTACTGCAAGAGATCTCCTTGCAGTAAACACACATGTGTCCTCAGGTTCAATAGTGTACACATTGTGTATTGTCATGCTGTTTCTTTTTTTAAGGTTCATTCTTGATCCTGATGCTACATCTGTGTTTACTGCAAGAGATCTGCTTGCAGTAAACACACGTGTCCTCAGTTTCAATAGTGTATGCATTGTGTATTGTCATGCTGTCTCTTTTTTATGGTTCACTCTTGATCCTGATGCTACATGTGTGTTTACTGCAAGAGATCTCCTTGCATTAAACACACATGTGTCCTCAAGTTCAATAGTGAATGCATTTTTATTGCAATTTTTTTGGATTCAGCATTGATGACAACTTAACTCAGGTGTGTGTGATGACACAGATGTTACCATCATTGCGTTGTACAACCTAATTTTTTTGTTCTTTTCCATTGTTTCAACAGTGAACAAAGTCCGCACACGTTGGCGCTCAATGAAGGACCGTTTCAACACTGATGTTCGTGCTGAGGGACAGGTTCGCAGTGGCTCATCTGCAAGGACAAGAACCAAATACCGCTATCATCACGCTTTGGAATTCTTACGACCAGTACTTGCCACCAGAGCGTAAGTATTTCTTTTTTTTTTTATTTACCCTAATTACATTTATATTCCACAGCTGATCCGTCTTGTTAATGCTTGATACTAATGTTTACCCTTTTTTTCCACAGCACCTGGAGCAGCACCCTGCAACCTATCCCGGGAGCGGTTCTTCATCGATCGACCTCGGACCCGTCCCAGCCATCCGACAGCCAGGAAGCAAGTTGCAGGTCAGCAACACAGACAGCTGGTGACCAGGAAGCTGGTCAATCAGGTGTTCCCCTGTCCCAGGTCTCTGCCACTGGTTATGGGGGCACTACCCGCCAGCGGCAGAGGGCCTTGGACAGGCCTGTCTTGCCCGAGTTCATGTACTTGAGCGAGGCCTTTCATGCCAGCCTCAAGACACTGTCCGAAAGAGTGGAAAGTGGGTTCTCACTAATGGAACGTGGTTTTAACCACATGGAACACATACTCCACTCTTTCGACCAGCGCCTTGACCGGCTGGAGGCCGACCTCAATAGACCAGCGCACCATTTCTTTAGTAAAATTGAACGGGGCATGGCGGATCACCTTAGTCCTGAGCAACAGCTGACTGTGTTACACGCCTGCAACACTGCTTACTTGCAGGCTATGCAGCAGAATCAGTACGTGCAGCAGTCAGTGTTGTCATTCCCACCTGTGCCACCACTGACTCGCTTCACCACAGTACCGACTTCTGCTGCATATCACTACACAGCCACCTGCATTCCTAGCCAAGCCGGGCACCACTACACCACACCAATGTCGAGTGCTGCTGGACACTCCACCCCCGCTGCCACCACCATGTCATGCGCTGCTCCTGTCTGGAGCACCAGTACTGCCACCGTTACCACATCTTGGCGCACCTCCAGCGCTAAATCTGGTTGGGCCACCACCTCTTCACCTGTTCGTAGCACAGAGAGAACATCATCTCCAGATCGGAGCACCGCCACATCTCCAATGTATGAGAGCACCACCACAACTCCGCACCATACAAGGAGCACCCCAACCACCACTCTTCAGAGGACCACCACCACATCTCCTCGTAGGAGCACCGCCACCACTACTCTGCAGAGGATCACCGCCAACACTTCGCCTCCTCATCGCACCACAACTCCACATCAGAGGAGCACCGCCACCACTTCACCTGATCGGAGCACCGCCCACACTTCTCCCACCAGATGGACCGCCACCGAGCACTCTAGGGGAGACCCACATTCTGTTTTTTTTCCACTTGTCCATGGACCACCAGCTCTAGGTGGTCAAGTTATATAAGGCGGTCACACGGTGGTAGTCGGTCCAGGCAGGTGACTCCTGCCCCAAAGAAGAAGAAACAAAAGACTTTGTTACTCAATCCCCCCTCTCCTTCCAATGTTTCACAACCTTCCTCCTTTATCATTTCTGACCTCCCTTCCCCCAGTAATTTAGTAGCACCTTCACCTAGAACCCCTTCCTCAGTTTCCAGCCGTTCCTCCTCTCTCCACACCCCCAAAGTATCCAACACTTCGCCCATACGTCCTTCAGGCTGTGTGCCCATGTTGCGTTTTTGTAAGCATTTCCGCAGCGTTTGTGCCGGCTCAGACGCTGCAGAAACGCTTACAAGATGCTTCAAATTAACTTGCATTCTTTTTTGGCTTTTTGTGCCAATGCATGCATTTTTAATCGCTCAGGAATCGCTTAGCGGCTAAAAATGCAGCATGCTCATTAATTTCCGCATAGCTGAGCGTTTTTAGCCTTCCCCAATGTTCCCAGAAAACACGCGTCAAAAACGCGCTGCTTTTTTTGCCAAAAACGTGCAAGAATCACGCGGAAAAAAAGACGCGCGTTTTCTGGGAAGGGGATCCTTTTCCTGAGCGTGGGCACATAGCCTCAAAGGGAAAATAATTAAAAAAAATAAATAAATATTGAATATTTTGTGTTCAAATAATGTTTGGTTAATGTGTCTTTCGCCACCTACACACACTGCTCCGTACACACACTGCACCGTACTGTTTTCTTTTTTGTGAACACATAGCTCCAGAAATGACACGTTTCCTGTGTCAATCTTGGAGATATGCATTTGCAAAAAAGAAAAATCTATATGACGTGCATTTTTTACATGTCCTCAGTGTCTTTTCTCTGGTAATACGTAATAGAGGATGGTGTTGATTGCAAGGCCTATCTATCGTTACCTTGATTAGTATCCTTATCAGTTAATCTACTATGGTGTTTTTTAACATCATTTAACTATTTGGAATACAATCCAAGGTTATTATAAGACAGACCTTCTAAATAACCTAATCCTCTATTTAACCCCTTTCTGACATCCAACGTACTATCCCGTCCATGGGACCCGGGGCCCCTATGCCCATGGACGGGATAGTACATCTCAGCGATAAGCGGCGCCCACGTGGTGAGCGCCGCTGATCGCGGCCGAGTGTCAGCTGATTATCACAGCTGACTCCCGGCACAATGTGTCAGGGGCGGTCACGGACCGCCCCCGACACGTTAACCCCTTGCACACCGCGATCAAACATGATCGCGGTGTACCGGGGGTTAAAGGGAAGCATCGGCAGGGAGGGGGCTCCCTCCGTGCTTCCCTGAGCTCCCCACGGCAGCGCAATGTGCAGCGCTGCTGCGAGGGGGCTCCTTTCCTGCAGGCCCCCGAATCCAAGATGGCGACGGGGGCCTTCGGGGGCCTGCAGGAAGCTGGCTTCCTCAGTGCCTGCAAAGCGCAGGCAAGAGGAAGTCTTCTTCAATGCCTGTGACAGATTGCTGATCTGTCACAGTGATCTGTGATGTGACAGATCAGCGATCTGTCAAAGGACAGTGATGTCCCACCTGGGACTATTTAATAAAGTTAAAAAAAAATTAATAAAAGTGTTAAAATAATTTTAAAAAAATCGCCAAATAAATTAGAAAAAAAAAAAAATATTCCCCCAAATAAATCCATTTTTTGGAAATAAAAAAAAAAAACAATAAAAAGTACACATATTAGGTATCGCCGCGTCCGTAACGACCCGCCCTATAAAACTGTCCCATTAGTTAACCCCTTTAGCGAACCCCTTAAAAAATAAAAATAAAAAACGAAGCAAAAAATAATGATTATCATACCGCCAAACAAAAAGTGTAATAACGCGCAATCAAAAAGACGCATATAAATATCCATGGTACCGCTGAAAACATCATCTTGTCCCGCAAAAAATGAGCCACCACACAGCATCATCAGCGAAAAATAAAAAAGTTATAGCTCGCAGAATAAAGCGATGCAAAAATAATTATTTTTTATATAAAATAGTTTTCATTGCATAAAACAGACAAAACATAAAAAAACGACCTAAATGAGGTATCGCTGCAACCGTACTGACCCAAAGAATAAAACCGCTTTATCAATTTTACCGCACGCGGAACGGTGTAAACGCACCCCCCCCAAAAGAGATTCATGAAACGCTGGTTTTTGTTCATTCTGCATCCCAAAAATCGGAATAAAAAGCGATCAAAAAAGTCACGTGCCCGAAAATGGTACCAATAAAAATGTCAACTCGTCCTGCAAAAAATAAGACCTCACATGACTCGGTGGGTCAAAATACGGAAAAATTATAGCTCTCAATATGTGGTGATGCAAAAACTATTTTTACAATAAAAAGCGTCTTTTAACGTGCGACAGCTGCCAAACATAAAAACCGCCATAAATAGTAAATCAAACCCCCCGTTATCACCCCCTTAGTTAGGGAAAAATAATAAAATAAAAAAAATGTATCTATTTCCATTTTTCCATTAGGGTTAGGGTTAGGGCTAGGGTTAGGGTTAGGGTAGGGTTAGTGTTAGGGTAGGGTTAGGGTTAGGGCTAGGGTTAGGGTTAGGGCTGAGATTAGGGTCAGGGGTGTGTTGGGGTTCGGGTTGGAGTTAGAATTGGGGGTTTCCACTGTTTGGGCACATCAGGGGCTCTCCAAATGCAACATTGCGTCTGATCTCAATTCCAGCCAATTCTGAGTTGAAAAAGTCAAATGGTGCTCCTTCCCTTCCAAGCTCTGCCATGCGCCCAAACAGTGTTTTACCCCCACATGTAGGGTATCAGCCTACTCAGGACAAATTGCAAAACAATTTTTGGGGTCCAATTTCTCCTGTTACCCTTAGAAAAATAAAAATTGGGGGCAAAAATATCATTTTTGTGGAAAAAAATGATTTTTTTATTTTCACGTCCGAGCGTTATAAACTTCTGTGAAGCACTTGGGGGTTCAAAGTGCTCACCACACATCTAGATAAGTTCCGTGGGGGGTCTAGTGTCCAAAATGGGGTCACTTGTGGGGAGTTTCAATAGTTTAGGTACATCAGGGGCTCTCCAAACGCACATGACACCCGCAGACCATTCCATCAAAGTCTGCATTCCAAAACGTCACTGCTTCCCTTCCGAGCCCCGACGTGTGTCCATACAGTAGTTTTCTCCCACATATGGGGTGTCAGCGTACTCATGACAAATTGGACAACAACTTTTGGGGTCCAATTTCTCCTGTTACCCTTGGGAAAATGAAAAAATTGGGGACTAATTGATCATGTTTGTGGAAAAAATACGATTGTTTTATTTTCATGCCCGGGCATTATAAACTTCTGTGAAGCCCTTGGGGGTTCAAAGTGCTCACCTCACATCTAGATAAGTTCCTTAGGGGGTCTAGTTTTCAAAATGGGGTCATTTGTGGTGGGTTTCCACTGTTTAGGTACATTAGGGGCTCTCCAAAGGCAACATGACACCCGCAGACCATTCCATCAATGTCTGCATTCCAAAACGTCACTACTTCCCTTCCGAGCCCCGACGTGTGCCCATACAGTAGTTTTCTCCCACATATGGGGTATCAGCATACTCAGGACAAATTGGACAACAACTTTTGGGGTCCAATTTCTCCTATTACCCTTGGGAAAATAAAAAAATGGTGACTAAAAGATCATGTTTGTGGAAAAAATATGAATTTTTTATTTTCACGCCCGGGCGTTATAAACTTCTGTGAAGCACTGGGGGATTCAAAGTGCTTACCACACATCTAGATAAGTTCCTTAGGGGGTCTAGTTTCCAAAATGGTGTCATTTGTGGGGGGTTTCCACTGTTTTGGTACATCAGGGGTTTTCCAATCGCGACATGGTGTCCGATCTCAATTCCAGCCAAAAACGTCAAATGGCGCTGCTTCCCTTCCAAGCTCTGCCATGCGCCCAAATAGTGGTTTACCCCCACATGTGGGGTATCAGCGTACTCAGGACAAATTGCACAATAACTTTTAGGGTCCTGTTACCCTTGGGAAAATAAAAATTGGGGTGAAAAGATCATTTTTGTGGAAAAAATATGATTTTTTAATTGTACCACTGTACGTTATAAACTTCTGTAAAGCCCTTGTGGGTTCAAAGTTCTCACCACATATCTAGATAAGTTCCTTGGGGGGTCTAGTTTCCAAAATGGGGTCACTTGTAGGGGGTTTCCACTGTTTAGGTACATCAGGGACTCTCCAAACGTGACATGGCGTCCGATCTGAATTCCAGTCAATTTTGCATTGAAAAAGTCAAACGGCGCTCCTTCCATTCTGAGCTCTGCCATGCGCCGAAACGGTCATTCCCCCCACAAATCAGGTATCAGCGTACTCAGGACAAATTGCACAATAACTTTTGCAGTCCAATTTCTCCTGTTACCCTTGGTAAAATAAAAAAAATTGAACCTGAAGTATTTTTTTTGTGAAAAAAAGTTAGATGTTCATTTTTTTTTAAATATTCAAAAAACTTCCTGTGACGCACCTAATGGGTTAATGAACTTCTTGAATGTGGTTTTGAGCACCTTAAGGGGTGCAGTTTTTAGAATGGTGTCACTTTTGGGTATTTTCTATCATATAGACCCCTCGAAGTGGCTTCAAATGTGATGTGGTCCTAAAAATAAAATGGTGCTGTAAAAATGAGAAAACGCTGGTCAACTTTTAACCTTTATAACTTCCTAACAAAAAAAAATTTTGGTTCCAAAATTGTGCTGATGTAAAGTAAACATGTGGGAAATGTTAGTTATCAAGTTTTTTGTGTGCCGTATCTCTGTGATTTAAGGGCATAAAAATTCAAAGTTGGAAAATTGCGAAATTTTCAAAATTTTTGCCAAATTTCCGTTTTTTTCACAAATAAACGCAAGTTATTTGAATGAAATTTTACCACTAACATGAAGTACAATATGTCACGAGAAAACATTGTCAGAATCACCGGGATCCATGGAAGCGTTCCAGAGTTATGACCTCATAAAGGTACAGTGGTCAGAATTGTAAAAATTGGCCCGGTCATGAACGTGCAAACCACCCTTGGGGGTGAAGGGGTTAATGTGTGTTTAGAAACTGAGGAGATGATGTAGAAAATACACGTCATATGTTCATGAACCTGCCCTTGTATCAAAACAATGCAGCATCCTTTTGTTAAGTACATGGCAGATCAAGAATTCTGCCAGAATATAAAAGTACATCAAAGAACAAATAATATTATGCAGTCAGTGGTTTTGCAATATTACGTACCGTAATGTGACCAGGAGCCGTTCCTCTGGAGGAATCGCACGACGGAGAGGTGTGTCCTGTCTACGGATGACATCTTGTACACGACCAAGTAAATACACGAAGCTTTGTTGGGTCATCCGTGTGTAATCCGTAAATTTATCTGGGTTTGCCTGTAGCTTGCTGTAGAGGGTGTGGTACGTTCCACGGCTCTCCCGGAGTTCAACAATAGGATGAATCCACAAACGCCGATGCTGCCGTCTTCGCTGTCTCTCTCTTTCTCCCTTTGTTCATGGCACGCAACTGCATAAGCTTGAGCCATCCTGATGTCCAGATCCAAGTTGAAGTGAAAGCTCTTCCAGCGCAGATCCATGTCTTCATAAACTGCTAGCAACTGGGAAGAATAGCTGTAAACTGGGTCTAGATAAGGAATTCCAATAACACTCGCCCACTGCTGTCCAATTGGTGGAGTATGAGTCACTTAATTGGTCATTGATTTTTAATCTTGATTGTGACATTATGCGCAATAATCACGCAAACGCATGCAAAACGCTTACAAACGCATGTAATCGCTGCTTTTTTTGGCTTATTGCGCACGATTATGTTCCAAAAAAGTGCTGCATTTACTAGCGTTTGTAAGCGTTTTTTTAATGCGTTTGATGTGCGCTCAAAACGCAGCACAAAAAAACGCTAGTGTGAAACTAGCTTTATAACCTCATAAGAAACTAAAACATTAATAGTGGAGCATAATTTAATTTCGACTATTGAGACTGTCAGGGAATTTGATTCTAGCTTGCATATCCAGAAAGCCTCTCGTGTGAGGAGGCGTCAATATTGTAAACCAGACTTTCTAGGTCAGGTATTATAGTTCAATAAAATGGCGTGTGCACATTGCTTTATTGATGTTGTAGTACATTACTTCAATAAAATGGTGCCGGAGACAGCATGTGCGCATAAACAACATAAACAGCAGTGCGCACATGCTAGCCATAGGCATAATGGTGATGGGCAGCGCATGTGCACTACTATGTTAATATTTTAGTAGAATTTTTCAATAAAATGACGCTGAGTCAGCGCGTGCGCATACCGCGGTGCCATTTTATTGAATAATGTACTACAACATCAGCATAGCAGTGCGTGCATGCCGGCTATAGGAATAACGGCGTTATCCGGCACATGCCCACTGCTATGTTGACGTTGTAGTACAATTCTTCAATAAAGTCAAAGCTTTATTTGCAAAGTGTCTTCAATAAAATGGCACCTTAGTGTGGAATGCGCACGTGCTGACTCCTGCGCCACACTGTGCAGGCGACAAACATCCGTCAAAAAAGGTCAAGTAACGATACTGATTAAAAGAATAAAAATTGTATGAATTAATTTTCAGTCGTTTCAAGGTCAGTAGTGTTTTGAAAGAAATGACGTGTCACTTCTTTTCTGCGTATTCTGCTGCGGTTTACCATCTCCTCCACTGTAGAGGTGATAAACCGCAGGGGAAAACCGCAGGCCAATCCGCAGATAAACCGCAGGTCATTTTACCTGCGGTTTTACCTGTGGTTCCGCAGATACAAATCCGCAAACCAATCCGCAGCGTGTGCACATAGCCTAAAATCTATTTCCTAGCTGTTGCCCTTAAAAGGTTGTCTTACCCAAACAGCCTCTATTGAAATGTCACATCTGAGATACCCTTTCATGTGCCAGAACAAAAAGCCAGCGCCAGTGTGACCATTTGTTACATGGACGGATATTCCTAAGAACTGGCAACATATAAGACTGCATTGTCCCACTGTGTTGCTACCCGTAGCTTTTTAAGAAGAGTTGCCTTTATTAGATAACACCTTCAAAGGCTACTGTAAAACAAGCAATTCTTTAATGTTTAGATGCTCGTTTTGAGTAACTAGTATAAAGGTGAGTCAATGGGAAATCCAACAAATATTCCGGCAGACCTTACAAGGAGATCTGGGGGGGCAGTGAAAATTTTCAAATGCAGGGGAAAAGTGCTGACTGGAAAGAGAACAGCATGGGGAAGACCACTGGAAGCAACTCTGACTCCCAGATTGCTGCTGAGAACAATGGTGTCACATTTTTACTCCACTTTAAGGATTGACAATAAAACATTCAAAACCAACAAGAAAGTGTAGTTTACAGGAAAAAAAATGTTAAGAAACATTCCTTCCTGTATCATGACTTGTATGTAAGGCAAAATTTTAAAAAATAATAAGTACATTTAAGTAAACCAAAATTAAATTTTTTATTAACTTTTATTTTTTTTTATTATTTTTATATTAAAAAATTGGAAATGTCAGTGTAATTTATGAAGGATGCAAGAACTGCCAAGAATTAGATGGAAGAGGGACTCCGATGCACACTGTATTATACATAAAGGAGGAGCTCATACACATTATGTTCAAATTGTCATGTAGTGGTACTAAAAGACTCATAAAGGATATGCATTAAATGCAAAGACTGCCAAGAATTACAAGTAGCGTCATCCATATGGAGCACCCCCAGGGCAAGTGGGGTTCTCACTTACTCAGTACCGGGTCAGTGTCTTAAAGGGGAAGGGTCGCGGTGGCAGTGGCCTGGTCCATGGCCCTGGGTGCCAATGTAAAATAGGTGGAATAAAGGTAATGTGTGGATAGATTCCTGACACCATCTGTGGTATCTGGTCAGAAGGGGACCAGCGCTGCAGTGCAGGTCCTCTGGGACAGATGGTGGGATGCAGCAGAGATGTAATAGCTCTCCACAGGCAGAGCTGTAGTCCCAGGGCAGCAGTAGTAGGTGTTGAGATAGATGGTGTAGTGTTAGGCACAGAGATATACTGTAGCTGTGCTGAGTAGGTTAATGCAGGAAGAAGGCAGAGACACAGCTGAATATAGTTCCAAAGCATTACTCACGTTTCTGGCATACACAAGTGCCCGCTTCAGTGCTGTGTCCTCCAGGTCAGGGACTCAACCAACTCCCAGGCAGATGGAATACACCCTTCCAGCACTCCCCTCCATATGTGCCTTGTCTGAACATCTCCTTACTAGCGCTAATCTGAAGTACTTGTAGTTATGAATTACACTCAAGTTCCTCTTTCTCCACTCCCATGCCAGGCAGCTGTAGCCTACTTCGGGGACTCCTTACAATCATGTCCTGGCTCAAACACGTTGCTGCTGTGTCGTCGAGTCTTAGGTGGGAATAAAGTGGTCTCAACTTCTATTCCTCCGGTTTCTGCTGTAGGATCATTAGTATCACACACAGCCTCGGATACCGGTGTCCTGCCTTTGGCGCATTAAACACAGGAAAGGGTTCTGCTCTAGCTTCGATCCCAGTTCTCTCCTCCTCACATTCCGTACTTTTCTATCTTTCTTCTGAAGAACTGATCTTTCTCTTTCTCTTTTTCCTTGCCAGCAGCTCCAGCTCACAGGAGGCTGCTGCATATACGTCCTTTCATTCCTTCCCCCTCTCAGGGGTTTCTGATTAACTTCCTGTCAGCTTTCCCCTCTTCTAAGATCCACGCACCTCCCAGCACCCTTCATGAACCAAAGCAGGGGTCATAGAGGGTGCTCTGCTGTTCTAAGGTTTCCGTGCTGGGTGCAGGTGCTGGAGTCTGGTCAGGTGTTTCTATGTTACCTGAGTAGTGGGGTACTACACCTCAGGAGGAGGTGCAGTAGCTCTGTGGCGAATGAACCCTCAGGGGCACCACACATACACCCTTGAAGGCACCAAATGGAGGTCCTCATAAAACATAAGCAAGTGTAGGTGATGTACTGCTATAATGATAAAGGCTTTGCACAAAGTGCAAAGTCAGGAAAAAATTATAAGAAGGGTAATAGAGTCATTCATTTACCCTTGAAGGCAACATATGTCGGGCCTCATTCAAATATTTTGAAGGTGTAGTTCATGTACTTCTACACTCATAAAGGCTTTGCACAAAACGTAAACTGTTGTGAATTCATTTTTCCCTTCACCATTGAGGTCTGATGAACTCCCTCCTCTAGTGAAGGAAGGTAGTGAGACTGATTACCAAACACCTGGGCAGCTAGATGATGACTGGGTGGCTGGAATTGAGGACTGGATATAAGGCTGCCGACGCCCTTCTTCCTGGCTGGTGATTGTCCTGCTGGATTCTTGGAGACCAGTCTGATTCCTGCATCTCAAAGCTAAGTTTTTCTGCTCTGCTTTGTACTCTTCAGTTTTGTTTTTGTTTTGCCTTGTTTTTTGGGAGTTCTGCCATCCCCGGCCGGGGGTGAGCTGAATTCCATTTTTATCTCTGATCTGTTGATATTTTGCTCTGTCTTCAGAATATACCTGAGTGCTGATATAGTCTTTTGAAGCCTAGCGACTTCACGGCCTGTTTTTCCTATCAGTCGGTTGGCTCATTTTGATAGGGTTTTTGCGGATGGCAGACAGCAGCTTTCCTATCCTGTCCTATGTAGTTAGCTTGGGCCCCATCATTTGCTCAACCTATTTTTCTATCTGTGTTAGTGTTTTCATCTTGCTTCACCGTCATTATATGTTGGGGGCTGCCTATTGCTTTGGGGTCTGCTCTGGGGCAGTTTAGTTTTTCCCCTTTCTGTCTTTAGGCTATATAGTTCTCCAGCTGTGATCGAGGGGTCTAGGGCACCGTAGGAACCCCCCACGGCTACTGCTAGTTGTTGTGGATAGGTTCAGGGGTCTGCAATCCGATAGCTGCCAACCTCTCTGGTTTTTCTGGACTTAGCTGGTATTTTGTTTTTTCCTCCTTCGGTGACTCATCATAACAAAATCACCAGCCATACCGCAGATCCTAGGGTACTCAATAGCAGGAGAGAATTGTATAAAAAAAAAAAAAAGTGTCAGAATTTTTTTTTTTGTGTGTGCAGATTTTTTCCTCTATATCTCTGAGGCCGTAGGGGGAATTTTTTTTCTCAATAGAGACGAAGCAATTGTCTGATCGTGTGGACCAGCTCGCTGCTGAAGTGCGGGGAATTTCCGCCTATCTTGCTCATTCACATGCGGCTGAACCAAAGATTCCCACTCCTGATGTATTTTTGGGGGATCGGTCTAAATTCTTGAATTTCAAGAAAAATTGTAAATTATTTTTTGCCTTGAAGCCTAACTCGTCGGGGAACTCCGCGCAGCAGGTTAAAATTGTCATCTCTTTGCTGCGCGGCGATGCCCAGGATTGGGCGTTTTCTTTGAAACCTGATGATCCTATTCTGAATAATGTGAACACATTTTTTCAAGCCTTGAGGTTGTTGTATGATGAACCTAATGCTATTGATCAGGCTGAAAAGACCCTTTTGGCATTAAGCCAGGGTCGGGATTCGGCAGAGTTGTACTGTCAAAAATTCCAAAAGTGGGCGGTCCTTACTACCTGGAATGATGGTGCCTTGGCAGCCCTCTTTCGGAAGGGTTTGTCAGAAACTGTAAAAGATACTATGGTGGGATTTCCTGTTCCCTCTGGTCTTGACGATTCTATGTCATTAGCCATTCAGGTGGATCGGTGTTTACGTGAACGCAAAACTACACGAGAGATGTTGCCACCTGTTGAACAAATGTCTGAACCTATGCAATGTGATAGAGTTTTGTCTAGGGCACAACGTCAGGAGTTCAGAAGGCGTAATAAGCTGTGTTTTTTTGTGGAGAGGCCTTGCATATTATTTCTGTCTGCCCTAAACGAGAGAAACGTTGTGCACACACATTTTCTGTGGGTGGTGTTCAACCTAAGTTTCTTCTGGCAATTACTCTGATCTGCTCCCTGTCCACATTTTCCGCCAAGGCTTTTGTGGATTCAGGAGCAGCTCTGAACCTGATGGACTTGGATTTTGCTAAACGTTGTGGATTTCCTATGACACCTCTGCGGACGCCTATCCCTTTGAGGGGTATTGATGCTACTCCTTTGGCGAAGAATAAACCTCAGTTTTGGACCCAGGTGGTAATGCGGGTCGCCCCAGACCATCAAGAAAATTGCAGATTTTTGGTGTTGCATAATTTGCATGATACCATTGTTCTGGGGTTTCCCTGGTTGCAAATCCATAATCCAGTTCTGGATTGGAAATCTTTGTTTGTGGTGAGTTGGGGTTGTCGGTGTGCCCTTAGTGATGCTCCTGTTTTCTCCACCTCTCCCCAGTCACATGATGTTCCTGACTATTTGGCTGACTTTTATGATGTATTTAGTGAGAATAAGTCTGCGTCTTTGCCTCCTCATAGGAGTAATGACTGTGCTATTGAGCTGAACCCAGGGTGTAAATTCCCCAAGGGTCAGCTTATCAATTTATCTGTACCCGAGCACGAGGCTATGCGATCCTATATTAAGGAGGCATTGGAGAAGGGTCATATTAGACCATCCTCTTCACCCTTAGGTGCTGGGGTTTTTTTTTCGTGGCTAAAAAGGATGGTTCATTAAGGCCTTGTATTGACTATCGTGCCCTCAACAAAAATTACTGTTAAATATCAGTATCCGTTACCCCTGATTTCGGATCTATTCTCCAGAGTTAAAGGTGCTTGTTGGTTTACCAAGCTTGACCTCAGGGGGGCGTATAATCTTATTCGCATTAAGCATGGGGATGAATGGAAGACGCCGTTTAATACTCCGGATGGACATTTTGAGTACCTGGTGATGCCTTTTGGGCTCACTAATGCCCCTTCTGTCTTCCAGTGCTTCATGAACGATATATTCCGAGACTTTGTGGATAAATTTTTGATTATCTATCTGGATGATATTTTGATCTTCTCCAAGAATTGGGACTCTCATGTGGAACATGTTCGGACTGTGTTCCGGATTTTGAGGGAGAATTCCCTGTATGTCAAGGGATCGAAATGCCTTTTTGGGGTACAGAGGATTTCATTTTTGGGATTTATTTTGTCTCCGTCAACTATTGAAATGGACCCGGCCAAGGTACAGGCCATTTATGATTGGGTTCAGCCCACTTCTTTGAAGGCCCTCCAGAAGTTTTTGGGTTTTGCTAATTTTTATCGGAAATTTATAGCTAATTTTTCTGGTATTGCCAAGCCATTGACGGATTTGACTAGGAAGGGTGCTGATGTGCTGAATTGGTCTCCGGAGGCTGTTTCTTCCTTTCAGGAGCTGAAGCGAAGATTCACTTCTGCTCTGGTTTTGCGGCAACCTGATGTCTCACTCCCGTTTCAGGTGGAGGTGGACGCTTCTGAGATTGGTGCAGGAGCGGTGTTGTCCCAAAAAGATCCTGTGACATCTAAAATGAATCCTTGTGCTTTCTTTTCCCGAAAGTTCTCCCCATCCGAACGTAACTATGATGTGGGGAATGGGGAACTGTTGGCCATGAAATGGGCATTTGAGGAGTGGAGACATTGGTTGGAGGGAGCCAAACACCAAGTCGTAGTCCTTACTGACCACAAGAATTTGATTTACCTGGAGTCGGCCAAGCGCTTGAATCCTAGACAAGCTAGGTGGGCCTTGTTTTTCACACATTTTGATTTTGTGGTCTCTTTTCTTCCGGGCACTAAGAATGTCAAGGCAGACGCCCTCTCTAGGAGTTTCCTTGCTGATTCTCCTGTTGTGACTAAGCCTGCTACCATCTTAGGCGAGGAGGTAGTTCTTTCTGCCATCTCGCCCGATTTGAGATGTGCTCTGGAAGAGTTTCAGGAGGACAAACCTGAGCGTTGTCCCAGTGGAAAGTTGTATGTTCCTGACCAGTGGAGGAAGAGAGTGATGTCTGAAGTTCATTGCTCTGCATTGGCTGGTTATCCAGGTATTTTTGGTACTAGAGATCTGGTGAGTCGATCTTTTTGGTGGCCCGCCTTGTCTCGTGATGTCAGGAATTTTGTGCAGTCCTGTGGGACTTGCTCCCGGTCTAAACCTTGTTCTCGCTCTAGTGGCTTGTTGATGCCTTTGCCGCTGCCCAGGAGGCCATGGACCCATATTTCAATGGGTTTTATCTCTGATATGCCTGTCTCTCAGAGAATGACTGTTATTTGGGTGATTTGTGATAGATTCTCTAAGATGGTCCATCTTGTACCACTTCCTAATTTGCCTTCTTCCTCCGAGTTGGTGCCCCTGTTTTTGCAACAGGTGGTTCGCTTGCACGGGATTCCTGAGAACATTGTATCTGACAGAGGAGTTCAGTTTGTGTCTAGATTTTGGAGGACTTTCTGTTCCAAGCTGGGAATTCAATTGTCCTTCTCCTCTGCGTTTCACCCTCAGACCAATGGGCAGACGGAGAGAACAAACCAGACTTTGGAGTCGTATTTGAGATGTTTTATTTCTGCCGATCAGGATGATTGGGTTTCATTTTTGCCCTTGGCCGAATTTGCTTTAAATAATAGAGCTAGTTCTGCCACTTTGATGTCACCTTTTTTTTGTAACTTTGGTTTTCACCCTCGATTTTCTTCAGGGCAGGTGGAGCCTTCTGCCTGCCCAGGTGTTGACACTGTGGGGGAGAGAATGCACCAGATCTGGGACCAAGTAGTGGATAATTTGTCTCTCTCCCAAGAAAAGGCCCAGCGGTTTTCCAACCGGCGTAGGACCGTTGGTCCCCAGTTTAAGGTGGATGATATGGTTTGGTTGTCATCAAAAATATCGCTATGAAGGTGGCTTCTCCTAAGTTTCAGCCTAGATTTATTGGACCTTACAAGATTTTGGAGATTATTAATCCGGTCTCTTTTCGGTTGGCTCTTCCTGTCACATTTAAAATTCATAATGTGTTTCATAAGTCCTTATTGAAGAGGTTTGTTGAACCAGTAGTTCCTGTGGTGGCACCTCCTGACCCTATATTGGTTGAAGGTAACATGGAATATGAGATAGAGAAGATACTGCCTCTGATATTCATGCCGAAAGATTGGTGCGTGCCTTTCATCGGGCTCACCCGGATCGCCCTGGTGGCATGGATGAGGGTTCGGTGACCCCTCCTCAAGGGGGAGGTACTGTTGTGAATTCATTTTTCCCTTCACCATTGAGGTCTGATGAACTCCCTCCTCTAGTGAAGGAAGGTAGTGAGACTGATTACCAAACACCTGGGCAGCTAGATAATGACTGAGTGGCTGGAATTGAGGACTGGATATAAGGCTGCCGACGCTCTTCTTCCTGGCTGGTGATTTTCCTGCTGGATTCTTGGAGACCAGTCTGATTCCTGCATCTCAAAGCTAAGTTTTTCTGCTCTGCTTTGTACTCTTCAGTTTTGTTTTTGTTTTGCCTTGTTTTTTGGGAGTTCTGCCATCCCCGGCCGGGGGTGAGCTGAATTCCATTTTTATCTCTGATCTGTTGATATTTTGCTCTGTCTTCAGAATATACCTGAGTGCTGATATAGTCTTTTGAAGCCTAGCGACTTCACGGCCTGTTTTTCCTATCAGTCGGTTGGCTCATTTTGATAGGGTTTTTGCGGATGGCAGACAGCAGCTTTCCTATCCTGTCCTATGTAGTTAGCTTGGGCCCCATCATTTGCTCAACCTATCTTTCTATCTGTGTTAGTGTTTTCATCTTGCTTCACCGTCATTATATGTTGGGGGCTGCCTATTGCTTTGGGGTCTGCTCTGGGGCAGTTTAGTTTTTCCCCTTTCTGTCTTTAGGCTATGTAGTTCTCCGGCTGTGATCGAGGGGTCTAGGGCACCGTAGGAACCCCCCACGGCTACTGCTAGTTGTTGTGGATAGGTTCAGGGGTCTGCAATCCGATAGCTGCCAAACTCTCTGGTTTTTCTGGACTTAGGCCTCTTTCACACTTCCGTTTTTTACAATCAGTCACAATCCGCCAGGTTTTGAAAAAAACGGATCCGCAATTTTCTTTTGAGGATCCGTTTTTTTCCCCATTGACTTCCATTATTGGCGGATTGTGACGGATTGCTGTCCGTTGCATCCGTTTTTTTTGCAGATCCGCCAAAAGTTCCTGTCCGTCACCATCCTCAAAGATTTCAAAACGGAGCTTGCAACGTTTTTTTCTGTGGCGGATCCTCCAGACACTCATTTAACCCGAAATTCTTTCTGGGTGCCGGAAAAATTCTCTCTCTCTCTCTCTCTCTCTCTCTCCTTTTCCAGGCTGCGATTCCTTTAAAATTATTCATTTGTCGGATCCGTCAAAAAAACGGACGGGTGCCATCCGTTGTCATCAGTACTAAAACGGATCCGCCATCCGTCCTTTTGGCGGATCTTGACTGATGCAAAAAACTGAAGTGTGAAAGAGGCCTTAGCTGGTATTTTGTTTTATCCTCCTTCGGTGACTCATCATAACAGTAAACCCAGGGGAAAATTACAAGGCGGGTAATACAACAGTAATCCTCTTCAAGTGTTTGCCTTCCTCAGGAGACTGGGGAACTGCTTCCACCTGCTTCCTGGAGCCTGCTTCCCAGGTGCCTGGGTTGTAAGTGACCCGGCTTCAGATAGTGTTGGAGCCCCCCGACACGTAGAAATGGGCGACAGCCCCATGTGTCACCTGCACCAGCGCCTGCTCCTGCATAGGAGGTTGGGAACTCCAAGAACAGTACGATCTATTGGGCGTGGCAACCCCATTTCGAGCAGCTTTGAGGAGCCTCTCCCAGGCTTGTTCATTTCACAAGAAGGGTTCATCCTGCTCCCTTCCTTCTCATATCACACCTACTGCACACCAGCGATGATGCCCCTCAATTTTGAGGAACGTGACCAGTTGTCAGCTCTTGCAACACTTGAGGCAAGTGTTTCGTCTCTACTACACGCTGGTTGAACAATATGTGATGACAGGTCTCAAACTCTTCTATGGACCCCTATTTCCACTGCAAGTCGTACGTAATGTCCTCCCTGGGAAATCAACTCTAGGTACCTTGTAGCTCACCTTCTCTCTTACGACCAGCCTAGGCCCCGCTGTCCACTCACCAGTTGCTGGATCCTGGCTCTCCCATGCTCAGTCTGCAAGAACCCCATCAGTGAAGGCTGCAGCCTGGGTTCGGGAATTGGTGTGTCACGATCCATTTTTGGATCTGTGGCAGATCTGGCCTTTCAGATTAAAACTTTTTTTCTTTTCAGGCCATTGGGGGTTAATGTCACTTTTTCCCCCGCTGGCCTGCTGGTGTAATTGCATTGAGGTTGGGTCTGTCGATGTGGCTGGTGACCACTCCCACCATCCTTCAAGAGGTCACCTGATGCATCAGCTGACTGTTGATGTTAGCGTATTCTAAAGTGACCAAACTGGAGGAGGGAGCTGGCCGGGTGCAGTGGTACTTCAGCTGAATAATTTGATCTGGTATTGTGGCGCCCCCAGGAGTATGGTCACCACAGTGGCATTACCTTCCTCCCTAGGAGTGTGATGTCATGCTTGGAAGCAATAAAGGGTCTCTCTGTCAGGTAAATACAACACAAAGCACAGTTCCCACTGCAGGCCAGCAGAGGGAGCTCTGAAACAAAACTGGGGGAAGAGCTGCTCTCTGGGGGCCAAGAAGGGGAAGTTAGTCAGTTCGTGTGAGGAGGGCAAAGTGTGTGGACGAGAGAAGAAGAGCTGGAGGATTGAGCAGAGTTCAGGCTCACTTCTAGGTAGCGCATGGTCCGGAGTCCGGCCTCCGAGGTTGTATGGATACTGATGTTCCTGCAGCAGAATCCGGAGGAATAGGAAGCTGTAAATGCTCTGCTCCCACATAAGACTCGGAGGCAAAACAGCAATGTGTGAGCCAAAAGAAGGAGGCTACAGCTGTTTGCCATACGAGAGGGTTCTAAAAGAGAGCAAGCAAGGGGAACTTCATTGTAACTCAGTACTGCATGTACCTCAGATAAGCGCCAGAAAGGAGACTACACAACCCATCTGCATAGAGAGATTCCTGAATTGCTTCCAGGCTGGCCAACTCCTGTTCCTTCTGTAATCTGGATTCTGGACTGCACTTGCAAAGCAAAGTAAAGGTAAAGGAAACTGCACCCTGTTGTGTCATTGCCTTCTTCCTGCAACCCCTTCCACACTGCTACATTTCTGTGCCTAACACTGCACCCTCTTCCTCAACACCTATTACTACTGCCCTGGGACTACAGCTTTACCTGTGGGGAGCTATTACATCTTGCTGCCTTATACCATCTGTTCCAGAGGCTCTCCTGCAGCATCGGCTTAACCCCTTCAGTGCCGAGCACCACAGGTGGCGTCACGTATCATCCACTTATAAACTTTAATCAGCCATGCTTAACCCCTTTTACATGGACGCCCAGGGCCACGGACTGGGTCACCACTACTGTGACACTTCCTTCTGAGATACCAGCCCGTTACTGAGTACCCCACTGCCATTGCGGGCGATTCATTTTATCGTCACGAACAGGATTTAGGAAGCCAGGTGTCCCCAGGTCCTGTGTGCCAGAGACTGTGTTGTGTGCCATAGGCCTACTGCGCCATTGCCGCCATTACCCCGCCACTTGGCGTGCACGGGAAGCCAGAGGGGCGGGCCGTCGTGGGCGGAGCGAGCCGGAGAGCGCGAAAGATGAAGTGCTGCGCAGGAAGAGACCAGCGCTCAGGAAGCAACAAGCAGAGGCCTGCAGTCCCGGCATCCCCCGATCATTCAGCCTGCAGAGCGGCAACCGGTAAGCCAGCGCAACCTAGGGCCTGGTCAACGTTAACTGGGGGGAGGAGAATATCTGAGGCAAGAGAAGATGCAGCGGTGAATGCCACTGCACCCCCCCACAGCACCGCAAGATGCAGGGGCCAGCGCAGCTGCGGCCCCAATGGCACCGCAGAATCCAGTGGCCAGCGCCCCCTCCAGAGCGCAGCAGGAACAAGATCCCATCACAGCAGTCCCCATAATGCCGCTGTCCATGCCCTATATACCGGGAGCAGCCTGGTTACCGCAGTACTCAGGGGAGTCACATACCCTGAGTGAATTTAACGAGAGACTGTGCAGTTTGTTTGAGGTGTATCCTCTGTCTGAAAGCCAGAAAGTGAACATCCTTATTGGGCAGCTAACTGGTGCAGTGCAAAGGGAAGTAAAAGCCTGGCAGGACACTAATAAAGAGACTGTTAAAAAGATTCTGGCTAAGCTAAGAAGCACCTTTGACACCCGCCCTGCAGCTGAAATAAAAATGAGATTCTTTGGGTGTAAGCAGAGAGCGCAGGACAGTATACGGGACTATGTTCTTAACCTGCAGGAGGCGCTGCGAGCCATAAAGCAGATTGACCTAGACAGTGTGAAAGATGGAGACAGACTGTTAAAGGAGCAATTTATTGAGGAGCTCTTATCCAGTACCCACAGAGCACAGCTGCGCATCATAGCCCTACAAAACCTTGACCTAGACTTTGCAGACTTCAAAGACAGGTCTATACGGATGCTGCATGAACCAAATGTCAGCCGTCCAGCGCCCCCTAGGCGCCCAGCGGTCACATATCACCAAGAAGCAGCATCTTTCCCTCCCAGCCCTGTGAGGGCTGATGCACAGACTCTGCATAATGATTCATCTACAGAACTGCGCCTTCAGGTCCAACAGCTGACAAAAAGTATGGCTGCACTTGCCAAAACTGTGCAGTCCATGCAGGTGTCCTCAAAGGAGAAGATCCAGCTGGCCTCCAGTCCAGAGGATGTCCCATGGCTATGGAAGAAGAGGATCCCGCCACTCCGAGGGAGAAACAACGATCGCTATGACCAGGATGGACGTCCCATCTGTCGTCACTGCCACAAGGCAGGCCACATCACAAGATTCTGTTATTTAAACGAGCAACCCCTGGGACAGAGGACCAACCCCTTGGAGTAGGACCACAAGGCCCAAAGAACTGGCAACTGGCAAGCCAAGTATGTTGGAGGGCGACCGGTCCTCCCAGTGGTGATTGACGGCATCCCCATGAACGCTTTGCTGGACACTGGCTCTCGGGTGACAACTATGCCATATATCCTTTACAAGCGGTATTGGGCTGACTCTGAACTTACCCGTGGCCCAAGTGATGAACTAACAGTAGTTGCCAGCAATGGTCAGTCTTTGCCGCAAGTAGGATGTAAAGCGATTACCATTAAAGTGGGGCGAGTTCCCGTGGCAGAGGCAGACAAGGAGAAAACAGCGTTTACTACACCAATGGATCTCTGCGAGTTCAACTACATGCCGTTCGGGCTCTGCACCGCCCAGGAACATTTCAACGGCTAATGGAGTGCTGTCTTGGACACAAGAACTTCGAGACAGTCCTGTTGTACCTTGATGATGTCATTGTTTTCTCCAAGACTAATGAAGACCATCTGAAGCACCTGGCTGAGGTGTTTGAAGCCTTGTCCAACTTTGGCCTGAAAGTGAAGCCATCCAAATGCCACCCCCTGAAGCCCAAGGTACAGTACCTCGGTCATGTAGTGAGTGCAGACGGTGTGGCACCGGATCCTGACAAAGTCACTGTCATCCAGGACTGGCAGAAGCCCAGCAACCTCCATGAAGCACGGTGGCTCAGTGGTTAGCGCTGCAAGGCGCTGGGGTCCTGGGTTCGAATCCCACCAAGGACAACATCTGCAAGGAGTTTGTATGTTCTCCCCGTGTTTGCGTGGGTTTCCTCCCACACTCCAAAGACATACTGATAGGGAATTTAGATTGTGAGCCCCCATCGGGGACAGTGATGAAAATGTGTGCAAACTGTAAAGCGCTGCGGAATATGTTAGCGCTATATAAAAATAAAGATTATTATTATTATGAAGTACGCCAGTTCCTCAGGTTGGTAGGCTACTACCGAAGGTTCATCAAAGGCTTCACTGAGATAGCCACGCCTATGCAAAATCTGGTGGGCCAGCCCAAGAAAGCCAGGAAGAAGAGTCCTACATTTGAAAGGAATGAGGACCTGGAGAGGTCCTTCACTTGACTGAAGATGGCTCTCACAGGAGATGAAGTTCTGGCCTACCCAGATTATGACCAACCATTTGTTTTGTATACTGATGTCAGCAACGTGGGACTGGGAGCAGTACTGTCACAGGTACAGAATGGCAAAGAAAGAGTGATCTCCTACACCAGCAGGAAGCTTCGTCCCACTGAAAGGAACCCTGACAACTACAGTACTTTCAAACTGGAGTTCCTCGCCATAGTCTGGGCTGTGACTGAACGATTCAAGCATTACCTAGTTTCAGCCAAGTTTACCATCTTCACGGACAACAACCCGTTGACACACTTGGAAACTGCCAAACTAGGTGCACTGGAGCAGCAATAGATGGCCCGGCTGAATAACTATGAATTCACCATCAAGTACCGAGCGGGGCACAAGAATGCCAATGCTGATGCGCTGTCCAGAATGCCCAATCTGCCAGATGCAGGAGAAGACCCTGAGGCACTCGAAGAAATAGAGTTACCTGCCTTCCACCGGCCAATTGCGGCCCAACGTACCCAAGGAGTGAGAAACTGATGGTCTATCGTGACAGAGGCCACCCTAAATCCATTGCCTCATCATGACTGGGCAGAAACGCAGGATAGCGACCCCCGCAGTCCGCCTGGTAAAGGAGCTACTGTCACAAGCTGACTCACACCCAAGTCCAGATGCTCCTGAAGAAACCCAGCAGTTGAGGAAGGAAAGAGGCCGGCAATATCAATATTCCTTTTATTCATTTTGATACCCTTCATTAAGTTTATGCAGCTTCAGATGCAACCTGTCTACAACTGCTGATATACACCATAATACCTGGGAATACCTTAAAGGGAGACCGCCCCTGTTTCGGAAGTGCCCTATACTGACACTCTTGTTACTAAGGTAAATAAACCTCTGGTCTCTTCCTCTCGAAACTTCTGTGTCCTCCTTTCAGGAACAATTGTATATATTTGTATTATGATTATGTGTAATATTTTATTTTTTGTACTTTTGTATCATTTGTGTATATGTATGGCACACCTTGTTCTATTTCTGGCTGGTTCTACAGTCATTATGATTTTGGCTTTTCTATCATATGTTCACTGCCAGTCTACACTAGCTGTATATGATTCGCTTATGTTTCATGTGCTGTTTTTTCTCCCATTTCATGAGTTATAGTTGATGTATTGTTTCTCTTATCTTGTAGTATCCCATGAGTAAGATCCGGGAGGATCGAAACGTTGGGTAATCTACCGGATATGTATATACTGCAATTGAAATTCTGGCACTTTTTGTCTAGACTGGATGTTTTTGAATAAAACTACTTATTTTTGCAAAGTATCAATTTTTTGTGTGCGGTGGATTATATCCTTCATTTGTATTCGGGGCCTCTCTGGTCCAATCCACCAGCACCTTTCTTCCCTGAAGACCTGAGTGCTCACCATTCTCCATTATCACTTTAGTTGGGAATAGAGCATTTACAGCTTCCTATTCCTCTGGTTTCTGTTGCAGGACCTTCAGTATCCATAGAACCGTGGAGACCAGACTCCAGATCATGCGCTATCACTGGGAGGGAACTCTCTATCCTCAGCTGAACCTCCAGCTTCTCTCCGCACGTCTACACTCGTTACCCTCCTCACACTAATTGCCTAATTTCCCCTCCTGGCCCTCAGAGAGCACTCCTCCCCCAATTCTGGTTCAGAGCTCCCTCTGCTGGCCTTGAGTGGGAACTGTGTTGTATGTAGAGATTAACTGTCAGAGAGACCCTTCATTGTTTCCAAGCCTGACACCACCCTCCCTGGAGGAAGGCAATGCCAGTGTGGCGACCATACTCCTGGGGGCGCCACATTTATACAACATCATGCCTCCCAAATTTTGAAGAACAGGGAGAGGGTCAAATCATGCGGTGCGCTACAGCAAATTTTGGCCAAGCCCCTTGCCACACCCCAATCCACACCCATTTGCCATTTATTTCTACCCTAGCTGGAGGAGATATCATAAAAAAGACTTGGCACTCAATTGAAGTGGTGTTGAAAATATTGATGACATATTTTTCATTTGGGATGGCCCACTTGAAACTTTACAAAAGTTTTATACCCATATTAATAGCATCTGGCCTGAACTAAAATTCATTCTATGACACAGTAGGGACAAAATTAGCTTCCTAGACACTCTAGTGTGCAAGGACGACAAGTGGACTCTCTCTATTGATCTCTTTACTAAAGAGACAAATCGTAACAGTCTCCTGCATTTCTCCAGTTTCTGCCCCTTAGCCACCAGAAGGTCTATCCCCAAATTACAATTTCAAAGGATAGAGAGGATAGTTTCACAAGAAGAAACTAAACAGATCAGACTTGTGGAAATAGAGAAAAAAATTGCAGCTAGGAATTATCCAACCAAACTGCTGTCAATTATAAGAAACAGTCCTCTAACCTCTAAATCCAAGAGAGGAATAACAAAAGGATGACGTTTGTCCACACCTACCACCCATACACCCACCGAATACACACAACTATCCGTAAACATTGGGCGATTCTTCGTAATAGCTACCTAACCATTACAGAATTCCAGGAACCTTTTCTCCCATGCTACCGCCATCCCACAAGTTTAAAAGAAAAACTGGTCAGAGCCGACATTGGTTCAGGATCAGTGGTTCCCAGACAAACCTTTCTTCGGACACAGAAACAGGGCACCTTTCCCTGTTTAAACTGCCTCCAATGAAATAGTATACAAAAAGGTCACCTCATATTTCACCCACGGAATTCCCATTAAAGGTTTCTTTACATGTGAGTCCATATTTTTAGTCTATGCCATTAAATGTCCCTGTAGAATTGTCCATATTGGTGAGACTACACAGGCAGTTAGAGACAGGATTTCCAAATATAAATCCAACATCAGGTGCAACATGACCCAATTACCCCTTCCATTTCACTTTCAAAAATTTACGCAATTAAGATTTGAGGTTCTGGAACAAATTGAGTCATCAAGTGGACAAGATAGGATTAAGATCCTAAAGAAAAAGGGAAGCATTTTGGATCTTTTCCTTACAGACTTTGGAACCAAAAGGCCTCAACAAAGACTATGATACGGCAAGCTTCCTCTAACGTTCCAATAAGTTAACTTCCCACTTTGGGCATAATATTATTTTGCTATTCTTACTGTACTTCGTTTTGTATTTATTCATATATGGCTACCTAAATCATTAATTCCTTTTTTCTCTCTTATTCCTTCCAGAACCAATAGACATCCAATCCACTCTTTTTTACCACCACCTTCTGATATTCACATGGTATAGTATATAGTACAGTCATCTCCCTACCTTCTACAGGAAGCTTGCACATATATTTCCCCATTCATGTCTGTAATCCATAAGTTATCCAGTACCTACATTGGGGGTACACACAATACATAAATTGTCTTCTACACCTTTAATCTCACCACCAACAGACATTACACCCCCTCCCCTACTATCTACTATCTCCCATGTATCTACAACACAACATATGTCACGACTACAACACATGCCAATCTTTCTTCTGACCTGATGCAGGCCCTTACTTTGCAGTCACAAGACATGTTGACACAGAGCGGTTACGTGATAGTATGACGCGCAGCTGGAACGTGACACGATTACGCAACACGGTCACGTAACCCTTATGCACCATACTCCCATCATGCTCGCACATCCGGGTTCTATGCCTTATAACCCTGACCAATATACAATAGCCAACAGCACTTACCACAGCGGGCCTACTCGCAATTCCATGCACTTATATTCCAGGTTCTTCCTTCACAGGCATACAGGTATGGCCACTACACGTCTTGCATGTTATATGCAATACTCAAGGTTTTTTTTTTAAAACATGCCTTTGTGACTGTACTTTTGACTGCATATCTGATGATATACTAACATTTCCCTCACTCTCCCAGGTATAATGTGACCACCCAGGGTCACCCCTATCACATTGATGTCTTCACTTAAGAATTTAAAATTCCTGCACTCTCCTATACACTACTGGCTTGAATATCCGATTGGAATCGCTCCTCAGTTCTCTCATAGGACATTTCTGTATCCTTTGTAAATTAGCTTTTGCTGTAACCATGAGCTTAGACTTCCTTAAAATGCCTTGTCTTGAATTCCCAGTCCAATAATTGCTTGTCTTGTTTGCTATTTATTACAGAATCAAAGTGCATTCTCTCTGCAGTGATACTGGGACCATTAATATATTATAATTTAGTCACTTATATGAAAAATCTCTTTGCTTTCCTGTACATCCCCTCTAGTTCTGATGAAGGTCTGAGTGCAGACCGAAAACGTTCACAAGTTATGCATGCAAAATAAAAGGAATTTTAATTTTCAACACCTCTTCACTTGAGTGCCAAATATTTTTGATGATATTATGAATGGGCCGGATACCCTACTTATACACCTCTCTCATTGTTTTATGAGTGCCGTATATGACTTTTCATCCTAGCTGGAGGCGATGTCAGAGAGGTGGTGGTAGTGAGAGACATTCAGATACGCGACACTGCAGAGCGTAGACCCAAATTTGTGACTGTCTTCTTTATCTGGGACAGTTGAGACTAGAGTGCGGATCGATTGTGAGGATCGTAGTGAGAGACATTCAGCCACCTGAGACTGAATTCGGGACTGTCTGCTGTATCTGAGACAATTGGGACAAGAGATGAGCGATCGATTCATGGGTCTCTGGTCCATAGTGCAGGGCAGTGGCAGTTGGCAGGACGGAAGGCCGCAAATCTCTAACCTTCCAGCATCCCCAAAGCGGCTTTTGATTAGCTGAGGATGGCATGACGTCATCTGTGCGTCCTGCTCATTTCTAGTTGAGACCTGTGGATATATTTTATGTTCCTTCATTCACAGTCGTTGCCGCCAGAACTTTCTCATCATTATGTAGCTTCACTATATGACCAGACTATGAAATAACAATCTTCTCTGGTTATTGCATATTTGCTGCATTCTTATGCCTTTTCCCCATTATTTGATGAAGTTTTAGTGCAGATGTGAAGCTGCGTTTTTTAGTGCTTTTTAAAGTACAGAAAACTTTGATTCTGCGTTTAAAGTAACTACAGGTTTTTACATGCATTTTTTTAGGCTTCATATAGAAGCCTCTAGAAAAAAGTTTTGTCATTATGATTACAGGGACACCAAATATGTCCGAGTTATTTGCTGATTTGTGATTTTTTTTTATTATTGTATTTTTTATTAGTATTATTTAGTAATTTTATAGAAAAAAAAATCTCTTATTCTCCCTCCAAAATGCAGGGACACAAAAATACTTTGCTATGTACAGATGTATCTCTCTGTAATCTGCCTGTGGAGTCAGTACTAGTAATATAGATCAAGTATACAAAAATCTTCCACTGACATCACCAGAGCCTGTGGCTCAGTAATCTTAGCTACTGCCAATAATTTGAAGGGTTCGAGACATGGGGAGACTCACAAAGAGAAAATGGAATTTTTGTAATTGCTTTTTATTATTTTTAGTAGTTTTATAGGAACGAAAAAATCTGACATTTACTTCACCTCAGTATACTAGTACAAAGAATTACACTGCTGTATACAATGTATAAGCGTAATCTGCTTCTGGGTTCACTGACAATACAACTCAAGATGACCAAATTCTCCTATGTTTATCATTATGGGCTGCAGCTCCTAGCTAGGGATGCACCCTGAGAACATGGAGATGAGAGTCCTGGGGAGAACAGGAGAAGAGTGATTATCATTTAATTTATGTCATTGCATAGAGACACGGCCCATCCCCAGAGAAGGAGTTAAGGAGCGATGAAGAAAAGATGTTGGAGAGAGGTGAGTATTAGGAGCTGGGACAAAGCCCTGAAGTGGTAGGTCTGAGCCCTCAAATCAGGAAAATCCCTGATTCAGTGGGATTTTCCCGATTTGAGAACTCAGTCCCACCATATTGGGAGCTTTGCATCATTTTTAGTAGACCTCAATTTTCCTGCAACACCCCTATAAGGAAGATTGGCAAATCCGCAACGTGTGCAGATATCCTTAAAAGTTGACCAGTGATTTCTCATTTTTACACCATTTTTTTAGGGACCATATCATTTGAAGTCACTTTGAGGGGTCTATGTGATAGAAAATACCCAAAAGTGACACCATTCTAAAAACTGCACCCCTCAAGGTGCTCAAAACCACATTCAATAAGTTTATTAACCCTTCAGGTGCTTTACAGGAATTTTTGTAATGTTTAAAAAAAAAGAACATTTAACTTTTTTTTCACAAAAAAAATTTTTTCAGGTCCAATTTTTTTTATTTTCCCAAGGGTAACAGGAGAAATTGGACCCCAAAAGTTATTGTGCAATTTGTCCTGAGTATGCTGATACCCCATATGTGGGAAACAAAACACTGTTTGGGTGCATGGCAGAGCTCAGAAGGGAAGGAGCGCCGTGTGACTTTTTCAGCACAAACTTGGCTGGAATTGAGATCGGACGCCATGTCGCCTTTGAAGAGCCCCTGATGTGCCTAAACATTGGAAACCCCCACAAGTGACCCCATTTTGGAAACTATACCCCACAAGGAACTTATCTAAATGTGTGGTGAGAACTTTGAACCCCCCAAGTGCTTCACAGAAGTTTACAACGTAGAGCCATAAAAATAAAAAATCTTATTTTTTTCCAACAAAAATTATATTTTCGCCTTCAATTTTTTATTTTCCCAAGGGGATCAGAAGAAATTGGAATGAAGAGTTATTGTGCAATTTGTCCTGAGTATGCTGATACCCCCATATGTGGTGGTAAACCACTGTTTTAGCGCATGGCAGAGCTCAGAAGGGAAGGAGCACCATTTGACTTTTTCAACGCAGAATTGGCTGGAATTGAGATCAGATGCCACGTCGCATTTGGAGAGCCCCTAATGTGCCTAAATAGTGGAAACCCCCCAATTCTAACTCCAAACCTAACCCTAACCATAACCCTAACCACAAACCTAACCCTAACACACCCCTAACCCTAATCCCAACCCTAATCCTATCCCTAGCCCTAATGAGAAAATGGAAATAAATAAAAAAAAATAATGTTATTATTTTTCCCTACATAAGTTGGTGATAAAGGAGGGTTTGATTTACTATTTATAGTGGGTTTTTATTTTTGGCAGCTGTCACACGCTAAAAGACGCTTTTTATTGCAAAAAATTGTTTTTGCATCACCACATTTTGAGAGCTATAATTTTTCAATATTTTGGCCCACAGAATCATGTGAGGTCTTGTTTTTTGCGGGACGAGTTGACGTTTTTATTGGTACCATTTTCGGGCACATGACATATTTTGATCCCTTTTAATTCCAATTTTTGGGAGGCAGAATGAACAAAAACCAGAGATTCCCGAATTTCTTTTTGGGGGCCTTTATACCGTTCCGCGTGTGGTAAAGTTGATAAAGTGGTTTTATTATCCAGGTCAGTAAAATTACAGCGATACCTCATTTATATTTTTTTATGTTTTGGCACTTTTATATAATAAAAACAATTTTATATAAAAAATACTTATTTTTGCATCACTTTATTCTGCGAGCTATAACTTTTTTATTTTTTCGCTGATGATGCTGTATCATGGCTTGGTTTTTGCGGGACAAGATGACGTTATCAGCAGTACGCAGTACCTTGATTATTTATAGCCGTCTGTTTGATCGCGTTATTCCACTTTTAGTTCAGCAGTATGATGATAAAGCATTGTTTTTTTTGCCTTTTTTTTTTTAAGGGGTTCACTAAAGGGGTTAACTAGTGAGACAGTTTTATAGGGCAGGTCATTACGGATGTGGCGATACTAAATGTGTGTACTTTTGTTTGTTTTTTTATTTACATGAAGAAATGAATTTATTGGGGAATATTTTTTTTTCTTTATTTAGGAATTTTTTTTAAATTATTTTTACACATGTTAATTTTTTATTTTTTTACTTTTTTACTTTGTCCCAGAGTGATACATCACTATATAGTGTCAGATTGCTGATTTGACACTGCAGAGCACTGTGTCAGATCAGTGATCTGGCAGACAGTGTAAGGAAAATGCACCAGAGATCCTTACCAGGTCGTATCGTTGTCGGGATCGCTGGTGCATCGCTATGTGAAACGGGACCCTTAGATTAGCTTGATGATAACTCAAGAATGGGGCTTGTCAGGAACACACAGGAGCACAGGAGAGGGAGCGGTCTGTAGTACTTGGCTGTGAAAGGATAAGGCTGCCCACTCAGCTCTGTAAAGCTGGATGTACAGAGGGCAGGTAGAAATGAAAAAATACAAAGGTACAACAAAAATTTTTTTTGGTTTTAGTCTATATATTAACAGTAAGTATGCATTTAGTGTACATTGTGAAAAACAATACGATTGTGGGAATAACCTTTTAATAATGTCGATGCATCTCCTGTAATTACAGTAGAGCTCCAGGACTAATTTTTCTGATTACACATACATGTGCAATCAGCCACCTCTGGAGGCAAATGATGATTGTGTTCTGTACTAGTATAACCGTAAGAAAGCTTGCTCTTAATACTTTACGTTTTCCATCTAGGATGCAGAATAAATGTATGACTTAGTATCTACAGTGATCTTCAATAAGTTTTTGATGGTTCCAAACTTCTATTCATGCTTGTAGTAAAGTTCTAGTCAAAGTGCTTGATTAGACGCTAATAAGAAATGCCTATAAAGTAACTTCTGTGAGGTATGGGTTCAGGTTTATATACATGTTTAGATATACTATATAGTTTGTGTGCTGCTATATGGTACTAGGCACTTTAAGCTGGTCATACACATTACATAGTTTTTGTCCAAACAATCATTCTGCTCAGTAGTGCACAGGGTCCCAATAGGTGAGGGAGCCTACTCCCACCATCAAAACAGATAGAATTGTGAATTGCAATGAGATTTAGGGCTGCAAAGGGCCCAAGTATTGTCCTTGTACAGGTGCCCTCTTCTGTCTGTGTCCACCAGTGATTATCTGCTTATAGCTATGTCTCTTGACTCCTCCATACACACTAGTGCTCCTGTGTTCTCTATGATAGAGCCGTTGACAGACTCCTAATATGTATGAGGGATATATACTGTTTTAACAACCTTCAGCTATAGGAATGAATCCTAGTAATCCATGATTTTTTGTTACAAAGTATAAAATGTATTGCCAATTAATAAATTACCATTATTTTTTTCCTTAACTTGACTCTAATTAAATTGTTTAGAAAAAATTCTAAAGAAAGCCATATGTGTGAAGTAGCTATTGGCCAAATCCTCATTGGTCTGACAAATATTTAATTTCTTACCACTCATCACATATATGTGGCGCCCCCAGTGGTATGGTCGCCACAGTGGCTTTGCCTTCCTCCAGGGGAGGGTAATGCCAGGCTTGGAGGCAATGATGGGTCTCTCTCGCAGTCAATCTATGAATGCAACACAGTTCCACTCCAGGCCAGCAGGGGGAACTCTGAACGGGGATTAAGGGGAGGAGTGCTCTCTGAGGGCCAAGAGGAAGGGGTGGTTAGTTAGTTAGTCTGCGGAGGGTGAAGTGTGCAGACGTGTGGAAGGAGCGCTGAGATGGAGCTGAGAGGAAGAGCTCATCTCTGGAGAGAGCGCATGAACTGGAGCCTGGTCTCCACGGTTGTACGGATACTAACAGTCCTGCAACAGACACCAGAGGAGTAGGAGGCTGTAAATGCCCGACTCCCATCTAAGACTTGAGGGCACAACAGCAGCTTGGATAGTGAGCCGGGACTCAGGAGAGAGGAGTCCCTGAGATAGGCTACAGCTGTCTGCCGTGCACGTGAAGTTCTTGAGAACATCTGACAGGAGGAACTTCAGTGTAACTCGGTACTGGAGATCCCGCAAATAAGCGCTAGTAAGGAGACTGCACAACCCATCTGCTGAGAGAGAATCCCTGAATTGCTTCCAGGCTAGCCTGCTCCAATATCATCTGTAATCAGGACCCTGGACTGCAGTTACCAAGTAAAGGTACAGAAATTGCACCCCGCTGTGGCTTGTCTGCTTCCTACCTTTCCAGCACCGCTACATCCCCGTGCCGACCACATCTACACTGCCCTGGGACTATAGCTTTGCCTGTGGGGAGCTTTTACATCTTTGCTGCACCATACCAACAGTCCCAGCGGATCTGCATGCAGCGTCGGCTTAACACCTCCCTTGCCGAGCACCAAAGGGGGCGTCACGAACTATTCATCTAACTACATTCCATCATTCACATCTTCCTATTACTTGGGTGCCCAGGGCCACGGTCCGGGTCACCGCTGCTTTGACACATCCCACTGATACCGGCCCGGTACCGAGTACCCCACAGCCCTGGGAGGGTGACCCATATACATGCATGCTTAGCTGAGAGTAAATGTATTTTTCCATAGGAAGAGCAGAATAATGGGCCACCAGACCCCTCTGGCACTGGGGAATCTCCCAAGGGTCAGAAGGGTCAGACATGTTGGAATCCAGATTGATTAGTTCTACATCTCATTAAGCCAAAATTAGCGGGTTCTACCTATAGTAACTCAGTCTGATACACATGAACACATCAAACTGCGCTGATTGTAGCTGTAGGACTCTAATTCCATGAATATTATGGTTGTTTCCATCATATACCTACCCTGAAACTTTATTTCTTAATAGGTATATAAAAGTTAAAGTAAGCAATGTTACTAGTTTGAGAGAATAGCTAACTTACATTCAGTTCACTTTCTCCAACAAATGAAAACGGATTGTCTCTTTAAGAATATGTTACGCCAGCTAGACTCAGCCCACATGAGTCACTGTCACCAGCTCCCTGGCCGCACCTCAATACCGTATTCACCTGAAGAGAAGAATACTATTTCATCATGTTTTGGGGGAGAAATTAGACAGAAGCATTAGATCTTTTTTCCTCTGTATGATGAAAATAGTAAAAGAGAAAGTATTACTTGATGTGTCAGAAGTATTATAGCACTATGGGATACCCACTGTCTGTATAAACACGTGTATATTCAAGTATGTGTCATAAGCAACACAGGTCAATTTAGCAATGCCTGGCACTATCAGTGATGCTGTAATACTATACAGTAGAGCAGACAGGGACACATACAGTGCATCTGGGATTACGAGAAGAACCTTAGAAAATGGAAATTGCTTTTAGTCAGTGGGGTCATTTTACTACAAATGTCTGATGCTTAGACAGCGTAAGTTTAGACTAGAGAGTCTAAAAGATGTATCACAATGGTTCATGCTGTTTTAGACTTGATTAAATTTACACAACCTTTTGACTTACTTCTGAAATTTGAGCCAAAATGTTAGCATACGTTTTGGCGCACAGGCACATATAGCATAGTAAATCGACCCCGCTATCTCTTTCCTTAACTGAACTTGGCACTGTACAGGTATAAAAGTTGGGCAATGACACATGGAACTATTCCTAACAAGAAGAGGGGGGATTGCAGGAATCTGCAGGAGACATAGATCCATGAACACAAGTATATTGCCCAGCACTATTACAGTATACTGTACATCAGACAGCTTGTATAACCTGCTGCCAACATAAAAAGGATAGAAAGTCGACCACCCTACTGTCTGGGTGTAAGTTATGGTGGTAACAATTTCTGTAGCTTATAATTACTCAGAAATACATCGGAACACTAAGGAGGGATTTCTTGAGGAATCTTAAGGAATGATCTGCTATATGTGGGTATGTTTCCACAGTCAGGATTTGCTGCGGTTTGGACGCTGCGTACCGCCGCATCGTCCAATAATAATAATAATCTTTATTTTTATATAGCACTAACATATTCCACAGCGCTTTACAGTTTGCACACATCACTGTCCCCGATGGGGCTCACAATCTAAAAATCCGCAGCATCCAGATGTTACAGCATAGTGGAGGGGATTTTAGGAAATCCCATCTCCACTATGCATGCAGGGACGCCTCCAGAATCCCTGCATATGCGCACATGTGGTGCGTCTTTATAGACTGCAGCATGTCTATTTATCTTGTGGAGACGCACAGTCTCCGAAAGATAAATAGCACTGTTCTATGAATAGGATGCAGTGATTCCGCATGTGTTCAATGAACACATGCGGAATCACTGTGCATACAACAGGGGGCGGCGCTATGGGCGGAGCGGCATCTGCTGCATCCAAAGTGCAGCAATTCCGGTACGTGGACACATACCCTCACTCACCTTCCCTGGCAAACTCCTGTGACATCATAACCCAAGACCTTTCAAGGCTGACTCAGACAGCCGTGTGCCTCCTGAGCAAACTCCAGAAATACATGTGAATGAAGTCAAATCTAATATATCTATTTCGTATATCTATTTCATCTTCTTGACCACAACAGATTACACTGCCTGAGTTTCCCATAGCAATCAATCACTAATCATCTTTCATTTCACCAGAGCTGTTTAAAAGATGAAAGCTGAGCTGTGATTGGTTGCTATGCACTGACCGGATGGGAGAAATCTAGCATCCTTGGGAACATAAGCTCCCAGCCATTGTCTGCCCCCCAGAAAGGAGCAGAGAGCACATGACAGAAATGAATCACTCCATCCTCTGTTACTGCTGCGCTCTATTGTTACCGGCGTAGAAAATCGCATCATCAGCGGCCGCACACAGAGCCACACTGCCAGGTTACATAACAGCACATCTCCAGGAACTCCCTGCTCAGCACCACCCAGCTCGGGACTATAGGATGGAGGATATGTGATAGGTATATAGGCACGGGACTGTGGGATGGAGGATGTGTGATGGGTATATGAGCACCGGACTATGGGATGGAGCATAAGTAAGATGGGTATATGGGCACGGGACTATGGGATAGAGGATGTGTGATGGGTATATGGGCACGGTAATATGGGCTGATGTGTGATGGGTATATGGGCACTGAACTATGGGATGAAGGATGTGTGATGGGTATATGGGCACGGGACTATGGGATGGAGGATTTGTATGATGGGTATATGGGCACTGGACTATGGGATAGAGGATGTGTGATGGGTATATGGGCATGGGACTATGGGCTGATGTGTGATGGGTATATGGGCACTCGATTATGGGATGAAGGATGTGTGATGGGTATATGAGCACGGGAATATGGGATGGAGGATTTGTATGATGGGTATATGGGCACTGGACTATGTGATAGAGGATGTGTGATGGGTATATGGGCGTGGGACGATGGGATGGAGGATGTGTGATGGGTATATGGGCATGAGACTATGGGATGGAGGATATGTATGATGGGTATATGGGCACTGGACTAAGGGATAGAGGATGTGAGATGGGTATATGTGCAAGGGACTATGGGATGGAGAATATGTATTTATTTTCCTCACTTATAGAGCGCCATTAATTCCACAGTAAATTACATACATTGTGGTATGGGCACTGGACTATGGGATAGAGGATGTGTGATGGGTTTATGGGCAATGGACTATGTGATGGAAGATGTGTGATGGGTATATGGGCATGGGACTATGGGATGGAGGATATGTATGATAGGTATAAGGACACGGGACTATGGGATGGAAGATATGTATGATGGGTATATGGGCACGGGACTATGGGATGAAGAATGTGTGATGGGTATATGGGCACTGGTTTGTGAGATAGAGGATAGATACGATGGATATATGGACATGGGACTATGGAAGGAGGATATGCATGATGGGTATATGGGCACGGGACTATGGGATGGAGGATGTGCGATGAGTGTATGGACACAGGACTATGGGATGGAGGATATGTATGATGGGTATATGGGCACGGGACTATGGGATGGAAGATACGTATAATGGGTATATGGGCACTTGACTAAGGGATGGAGGATAATCATTATAATTTGCTATAAATAACCTCAGTTAGTTACTATGCTCAGGCAACGCCGGGCTCTTCAGCTAGTAATAAAATAAAGAATAAAACTCTACATTTGTTATATGGCAAATAACTGAGGATTAGTCATGATTTTACTTGTCACCTCTATTTTTATACTTATTCAAATGTCCTTATGCACTGGCCCACTAGATCTTGCACTTTTAGGCTCTGCTTTTACTGTTCAGATTTACAACCTGTCTGAATTTTAGCACTGCATTTAAAGGGGTTGTCCGGGCTTTTCACATAATCTCAGTACATATCTGGGCTGCACAATTATGACAATAAGTAATTTACTTTCTGTCACTAGTTTGCACGGTTTTCTAGATATTCTGAACAGAACGTCCAGGGGGGGTGTTATGGCATTGAAATGAGAACTAGTCGTAACCTCCTACTCTACTCCAAACATGCCCTCTATAGCAACAACACCACCCTCCATAGCTACAGGCCCTCCCCGTCCACATGAAGCAGCCCTCATCACACAGTAACAAATTCTTCCCCTGCAGAGAGCAGAGAGCTGCTCCTTCCCCAGACACACGCTGAACAGTGTTCTATGGAAAGTGAATCTAGTGAGGAAGGAAAATCGTCCTGTATTCTGGGACACTCCATGATTACAATACATAACTCATTATCAGTAATTCCTTCCTTCACTGTCCCAGGCTGCTGGCAGCAGTGAGAACAGACTGTGTGATGGCCAGTGATGGGGGTCTGCAGCTTCTAATCTGCACAGGGGATGGCAGTCACTGATGTAATCTGTTGTGTGACAAAGCCTCTGCTGTGTGAATGAGACAGCTCTGTGTCACTGATGTCTTCACACAGCAGCAGATTTGGTGCAGTGTATGTGTGAGCACTGTGTCTCTCATGACACAAATAATGATGGGAGCAGCCTGTCCAATCAGCAGCTGTAACAGTGTGAAGTGTTGGGGGTGTATGTATGTATGTATTGTGCTGCTTTCACAAATACAGGATCACTGCTGTGTTATTTCCAATGCTGGAATGATGATAAAGATGAGTGCTGATGCAGTTTACTGCCAGCCAATGATTGGGCAGTGGGTGGTGCTGGTCATTGGAGCTTGCTGGGAGTTTGGTGGGACTTCGCACATACACTGCACCAAATCTGCTGCTGTGTGAAGACATCAGTGACACAGAGCTGTCTCAATCACACAGCAGAGGCTTTGTCACACAACAGATTACATCAGTGACTGCCATCCCCTGTGCAGATTAGAAGCTGCAGACCCCCATCACTGGCCATCACACAGTCTGTTCTCACTGCTGCCAGCAGCCTGGGACAGTGAGGGAAGGAATTACTGATAATGAGTTATGTATTGTAATCATGGAGTGGCCCAGAATAAGGACGATTTTCACTCCTCACTAGATTCACTTTCCATAGATCACTGTTCAGTGTGTGTCTGGGGGAGGAGCAGCTCTCTGCTCTCTGCACTGAGGCTGCTGGAGGGGAAGAATTCGTTACTGTGTGATGAGGGCTGCTTCATGTGGATGGGGAGGGCCTGTAGCTATGGAGGTTGGGGTTGTTGCTATAGAGGGCATGTTTGGAGTAGTGTAGGAGGTTACGACTAGTTCTCATTTCAATGCCATAACACCTCCCCTTGGACATTCTGTTCAGAATATCTATAAAACCGTGCAAACTAGTGACAGAAAGTAAATTACTTATTGTCATAATTCTGCAGCCCAGATATGTACTGAGATTATGTGAAAAGCCCGGACAACCCCTTTAATAAAAAAAGAAACAACAAAAAAAACACAAGTTGCCCTATTCGTTAGACTTAAACTCCAGGTGAGAATTTTGAGTTATTGCAGGAACCAGGTGACAAGAGATCATGGTCACAGCACAGATTGCACAGACCTCCTGTGGGGAACAGTGGAGAGAACTGGAGAATAAACTAGAGCCAGTGATTAAAAAAGTAATACTGCTGAACAAACGGGAACATTTTGGAGAGCTTAAAACTGACAAAACTGCACAGACATTACAACAACACAATATTGTCATTGGTCCACCAGGGAATTTACAGCAGGCTTTTAATACCATTGGGCTACCAGGGACATCATGAATACAGCAGCACTCAACTGAGCCACCTGAGACATAGGCAGCAGTAAATCACAAGGCGTGATAACGTAACAGAAGGAATCTGCTATATCCTTTACAGATGATTATTCTACCCTTGCTGTAATACTAAGACCTCATGCATTGAGTTATTCATAAGATTAGGGTGAGTTTGTGCACATACATTAATAAAGCAGAGATGAAGTGTAAAGCATGGCATAGTTTGATTAGAGTCTTTGATGAATCAGGAAGGTTTTCATCTTCCAAGCATAATACACAGTGCAACAAAGATGCAACCAGCATTGAAGGAAATATGTAGCAGGTAAGTATTACCCAAATGTAGTCACTTGCAAATTGCATATTATTTTGAACTTTGCAACTAGACACCTCATTTAATTGCATTAGAAATGCCATAAAATCTTATAATAAAGAGAAGTAAGTGGCCAATCCAATAAATTTACAAAATAGCTGCAGGCATCTCTTATGGGTCTCATGTTAAAACAGTGTGTGCCAACTCCCATCTATTTAGGTGAGGCCAAGGCCAGCCACCAAACCTAAGCAAAGAGAAAATGGGAAGGAGGCTGCACATGTGTGGAGCTCTGTTTTATGGAGGGGTTACAGATAAAGTCAAGAAAATAAACTTGGCTTCCTATAGAAGTGACTGCATACAGAAGTCCACAAACGTCACCACCTGTGCATTGCTTAAAGGAATGTTCTCTTATTTTCTTTAGGAGAGCAATGATCCCCTTCCCCAGCTTGCAGAAGACCGTGCACTCCTGAAGATTAAGAAGATTAAGGGTATGTGCACATGTTGCAGATTTTTTTGCGGATCCACAGCGTTTTTTCCACGCGGAATTGCACCAAATCCACAAAGTATAGCTCAAGCAATGTTAATCAATGGGAATCCAGAATTGGTGTGCACATGCTGCGGAAAATTCCGTACTGATTCGCAGCGTTTTATTTTCCGCAGCATGTCAATTATTTTTGCGGATCTGCAGCATTTCTGCACCCATTGACTTCCATTGAGTCAGTCAAATCTGCAGCAAAACCGCAGGTGTAAAAAGGTTTGCGGATTTGCTACGGATGTGCTGGCAAAAGCTCTGCAGAAAAGGAAATTACATCAGAAGGAGGAAGAGTGTGTGGGCGGAGAATATGTGTGTGGGCAGAGATTAAGTGTCAGCGAAGAATATGTGCGTCCGTCTGCGGGTGTCTGTGTGTGTCTGTATGTGCGTGCCGATGTCTGCGTGTGTCTGTGTGTGTGTGTGTAGGTGTCTGCATGTGTGCGGCTGTGTGCGTTAACGTTACCACCAGTATTGTCGGTCACAGCGCTGCGGGATGATGCTGGCAGATGTCAGCGTGATTCCGCAGCTCTACCCGGCTGCCAGTGATACACTGACAGGAGATAGTGGTAGTGCCATAAAGTGAGCGCACCGGAGAGATTAACTCTGGTGAACTCTCACAGCAGTGCAGTGATACACTGCAGGAGATATTACCTCCTGTCAGTGTATCACCGGAGGCCGAGTAGAGCGGTCACATCTCCCGATGTGACTGTTCTACACATGAGATCGTCATGGGACACTCGGTAAATGGACTAAGTTGGATAGGGAGTATTATTTGCTGGTTTATTATTTTATTTTTGTTGCAGGAGACGAGGGAGTCGGGGATTAGGCATTCGGCAAGTATGGTTTAATTAAGATTAATAAAGGTCTTTATTCTGGCTGTGTCTATATTGACCATATAAGTATAGGATTAGTAATGGATAGGTGTCTTATACACGCCTTGCCATTACTAAGCCGTGAGCTTGTCACCGGACAGTACAAAGGTGACATCAACCCCACAAATATTACCCCACTTGCCACCGCTACAGGGCAAGTGGGAAGAGCAAGACTAAGTGCCAGAATTGGTGCATCTATAAGATGCATCATTTCTGGGGCGGCTGACAGCTGCTGTTTTTAGCCTGGGGTACCAATAACCATGGCCCCTTCCCAGGCTACTAATATCATCCCACATCTGTCTGCCTAGCCTTTGCTGGTTCGATTTTATAGGGGGATCCCATGTCAATTTTATTCTGGGGTTCCTCTGTAAACTAGCCAGTAAAGGCTAAGGCCTCTTTCCCACTTCAGTCTTTTGACGTCAGTTGAAATCCGCCGTTTTTACAAAAAAACGGATCTGCCATTTTTTTTGGTGGAATCCGTTTTTTCCCTTAGACTTACATTAGTGACGGATTGTGATGGATGGTCATTCGTTGCATCCATTTTTTGACGGATCCATCATAATTTTGGCGTCCGCTGTCTGGAGTGGACAGACATTGAAACGTTTTTTGTCTGCGTTAAAACAGCGGATAGCAACGGATCCATTGCTGTCCGCCATGTGCTATAATGGACGCCTATGGGTGAAGGATCCATTGCAAATCGTTAATTGAAGGAATCCGCCAACGAATTCCGCTTTTTTATACTGAGCATGCCCGGAAGAGCTTCCATTCATATAATTTAACCACAAAAGCCGTTCTGACACCGAAAAAAAACATCAATCTCTCTCTCTCTCTCCAGAGTCCTGTTGTGTTGCTTTAAATTTCATACACTGGCGGCTACAGCGGATCCGTCCAAAAACGGATCCGGTGCATCCGTTTTTGGCAAAGCGGAAACGGATCCATTTTTTCACACTCTGACGGTTTGGAACTGACGTCAAAAGACTGAAGTGTGAAAGAGGCCTAAGAAAACATCTTTGCGCTGATATTAATAGCCTGGGAACCTTTATGGCTATTGGCGCCTTCCCAGAATATTAACATCAGCCCTCAGCTGTCGGCTTTCCCTCTGCTGGTTATGAAAATTACAAAGGAGCCCACACAATATTTTCTTTTTAATTTTCTTGAAAAATAAACAGACATTGCGTTTCATGCAGATTTCATATGTTTGTGTCTTTATTTAACTCTTCATGTACTGTTTTATTAACGAGGGTATCTGGCTGACACCTGTTCATTACTAAACCTCGGCCTTGGTAACATAGATAAATAAATATATATATATATATATACAGTACAGACCAAAAGTTTGGACATACCTTCTCATTCAAAGAGTTTTCTTTATTTTCATGACTATGAAAATTGTTTCACTCTGAAGGCATCAAAACTATGAATTAACACATGTGGAATTATATAATTAACTAAAAAGTGTGAAACAACTGAAAATATGTCTTATATTCTAGGTTCTTCAAAGTAGCCACCTTTTGCTTTGATTACTGCTTTGCACACTCTTGGCATTCTCTTGATGAGCCTCAAGAGGTAGTCACCTGAAAAGGTCTTCCAACAGTCTTGAAGGAGTTCCCACAGATGCTTAGCACTTGTTGGCCCTTTTGCGGTCCAGCTCACCCCAAATAATCTCGATTGGGTTCAGGTCTGGTGACTGTGGAGGCCAGGTCATCTGGCGTAGCACCCCATCACTCTCCTTCTTGGTGAAATAGCCCTTACACAGCCTGGAGGTGTGTTTGGGGTCATTGTCCTGTTGAAAAATAAATGATGGTCCAACTAAACACAAATCGGATGGAATAGCATCCCGCTGCAAGATGCTGTGGTAGCCATGCTGGTTCAGTATGCCTTCAATTTTGAATAAATCCCCAAGTGTCACCAGCAGAGCACCCCCACACCATAGAGTCCATCCGTTCACATTTTCTGCGTCGCAAAAGACACGGTGGTTGGAACCAAAGATCTCAAATTTGGACTCATCAGACCAAAGCACAGATTTCCACTGGTCTAATGTCCATTCCTTGTGTTCTTTAGCCCAAACAAATCTCTTCTACTTGTTGCCTGTCCTTAGCAGTGGTTTCCTAGCAGCTATTTTACCATGAAGGCCTGCTGCACAAAGTCTCCTCTTAACAGTTGTCGTAGAGATGTGTCTGCTGCTAGAACTCTGTGTGGCATTGACCTGGTCTCTAATCTGAGCTGCTGTTAACCTGCAATTTCTGAGGCTGGTGACGCGGATTATCCTCCGCAGCAGAGGTGACTCTTAGTCTTCCTTTCCTGGGGCGGTCCTCATGTGAGCCAGTTTCTTTGTAGCACTTGATGGTTTTTGCCACTGCACTTGGGGACACTTTCAAAGTTTTCCCAGTTTTTCGGGAGAAGAAAACTTTGAAGAATCTAGAACATAAGACATTTTCAGTTGTTTCACACTTTTTTGTTAATTATATAATTCCACATGTGTTAATTCATAGTTTTGATGCCTTCAGAGTGAATCTACAATTTTCTTAGTCATGAAAATAAAGAAAACTGTTTGAATGAGAAGGTGTGTTCAAACTTTTGGTCTGTACTGTATATATAATATATCTCAAAACCATGTCATGGGCAGCCCATTCTCCAGACCTGAACCCCATTGAAAACCTCTGGAATGTAATCAAGAGGATGATGGATAGTCACAAGCCATCACACAAAGAAGAGCTGCTTAAATTTTTGCACCAGAAGCAGTGTGAAAGACTGGTGGAAAGCATGCCAAGACGCATGAAAGCTGTTTTTAAAAGTCATGGTTATTCCATAAAATACTGATTTCAGAGCTCTTCCTGAGTTAAAACATTACTATTGTTGTTTCTACATGATTATGAACTTATTTTCTTTGCATTACTTGAGGTATGAAAGCACTGGGTTTTATTTTTATTTTGACCATTTTTCTTTGTCAAAAAAAAATGACATGTTGTCAGAAGTTTATAGACTAAAAGAACAATTTACATTTTACTCAAAAATATTCTTAGAAAGAGAACAATCAGACAAACTGAACATTTGGAAGTGGTCTCTTAATTTTTGCCAGAGATGTATAATATATTCACTTATATTTATTTTTGTGTGTAAAAATTATATTTGAACATGGTATGTAATGATATTATGGTTTTCAATGGAGAATGAAAAAGAAGAGGTTGAACAAGGAAATTACATAACAATTCCTTTTTAAAAAAAATAATATACAGTACCTTTATTTAGCTTACAAATCCGCATGAAAATCAGCATCAAATTTGCTTGGATTTACAACTACATTTTCTGCCAAGAGAGGAAGAATCAGCGCCGAATTTTGCAACAGCAAATCTGCAACATGCACACATAACCTAACAGCTTGTGCTGGCAGCATGATCGTGCCACTGACCCAAACTGAGAAAGCCAAAGGAGGCTGTTCACGTCTCTGCAGAATGTGATTAGTGCAGATTAAGGCCGGGGTCACACTAAACAACGCAAAATACGGTCCGTAGTTTACAGACGTAATACGGATGAATGACCCCTAAATAGTGCTCCGTAGGTCATCCGTAAGCAAGGTGCAGTCGCGTATTTTGCTCATGTCAGCATCCGTATGTAATCCGTATGGCATCCGTATGCAATCCGTATGGCGAGAATTTCTCGCAGCTTTGCAAAATGGACATTTAACGGTTTTGAGGCCTGCAAACTATTTCAATCATTAGCCTGCACCCTATTTATTGGCTCAGGAACAGTTGGCTGCCTCCATTCTGTCCATTTGTGACCTTGCCTTCACTAGGTGTGTTGGTGTTGTATGTGCAACATGGCAAAGGGTCTGAGTTTCAATACAACTGAGCAGGTTCTCTTTGACTGGCTTTTGTCACGGCACTTTGGGCAGCCATACCCAGTGATAGTGGATCCGCGGAGGAGACGCATGTGGGTCCTACACTTTTGAGGCAACGACTCACAAGAGGTCATTTTCACCGCCTCTATTCTTCTCTGCGGGAGCATCCAGTGAAATTTTTCCAATACTGTCGCATAAGCATTTCCACATTTGATCAACTCTTGGAGACAGTGCGCCCCGGGATAAGCTTTCAGGACACAAGGATGCGCAAAGCTATATCTGCAGAGGAGCGACTTCTACTCACAATACGGTATGTACTACAAGACCACATTCTCTATGTTCATAATGTGTGGGCTAAAGTATGTTTTTTGGCCTTCTTGAACTAAGTTTAATGCCCTCCTCTTAGTCCAAATACGGTTCAACTTACACACCAGAATGTTAGGTCTAATATGTACTGCATATCACTTAGTCATAGGGCAACCAAATATGTGTGTGCTATTCTATCTCAATTACTACCAAGTTTGTTCGGCATGTAACTGATGTTTTTGGACTTTAGCCATTCTTAAATTTTCCATTTCTGTTATTCTTCAGCTTCCTGGCCACTGGCCTGTCTTATGCCGCCCTCCACCATGAGGTTCTCATTGGAAGATCTACCATTTCTGGCATAGTGAGGTCAACATGTAGTGAAATCTGGACAAGACTCCATGAAGTCGTCATGCCCGAGCCCAGGATGGAAGACTGGTTGAGGATATCAAGGGACCTTGAGGAGGAATGCCAGTTTCCTAATTGTATTGGGGCCCTGGATGGCAAACATATCTGGATGCGTAAGCCCCCGAACTCTGGCTCCCAATTCTTCAATTATAAACAATACTTTTCTGTTGTATTGTTGGCTCTGGCAGACCCTCAATACAAGTTTATAATTGTTGACATTGGGGCCTATGGAAGAACGGGAGACTCTAGAGTCTTCAATACTTCCATAATGGCTCGGCAGCTACGCACCAACCAGTTGGATCTACCACCACCACGCCAGCTACCAGGCTCCACTGAAGAATCAGTCCCTTATGTCCATGTGGCAGATAAGGCGTTTCAGTTATCGCGCAATGTCATGAGGCCATATCCCCGGCGCAACCTTGACCACAGGCGCAGAATTTTTAACTTGCGCCTATCACGTGCTAGGCGACTCGTGGAGTGTTCCTTTGGCATTCTTTGTGCCAAATGGCGGGTACTCCAGTCTGCCATTCAGTTGAGTGAACAAAATGTTAATGAAGTTGTGAAAGCCTGTGTGGTTCTTCATAACTTCACCAGGATACATGGTTGTTCCTCCTCTGCTGGTGTTGTGCGTAGGCCGGACAATGTGCGCAGGGTGAGACCACCTATGAACCCTCAACGTAGACCGCTCTATGGCCTCAAAGTGCGTGATATTTTCACTAATTACTTTATCTCACCTGAGGGGGCAACTTCTTGGCAAGAGCATGCTGTGTCTATGTTATAATTTGTTTCTTTAAGTGTGTCTAAATATATATAACTCAACTCCTTCTGATTCTATGACTGTTTCATTGCATTGGTTAGCGTATGTTAGTATGTTGACAGGGTTTTTGAGAAATCACACAGAGACGTTAACTGTAGTTGACACATTTTTAGTTTTGCCTTTTTGCTTTTTTTTTTCTTAAAGGCAAACATGATATTGCCATATGAAAAGTTTGGCAATGGGCCAAATTGCCCTTTTTGCATTATAAAACTTTTTTGAAAAGTAACATTATATAACATAACACAAAAAAACATTAGGCAATAACAACATTGCTGCATGAGAATATTTCAGTAGAAAGGAAAAAAGAGGTGCTCTCCAGCACCAAAATTATTGCTAAAAGATAACACTCACATTTCTTCTGAATGTTTTCCAATCATATTAATATTCCACCATGACAGGCAAGGCTACCTCACGCCTTTCAGACAGATATTAGATGTCTGTAGAACAGACAATATTTAACCATGCTATACTGGTCAAGTGAAAGGATGAAAAAACAATACCAGCATCCCCACTCCTGGACCGCTGCTGGCGTTCCCGGCGGTATTGGTCCCGGATGCTTCGGCTTGTACTTACGAATTTTCTGCTGCTCCTCACGTGGCCGATCACCAAAGTCATGGAACATCTGCCTACATATACGCCTCCATGACGCCTCCTTTCTTGCCCGGTTGGCATAATGGGCATCACGTTGGTCCCATAGTTCGGGACGCTCCTTCACCAGGACTATTAACATTTCCACATTAATGTAAGTGGACGCCATGATGCTGCTGTACTCCGTGGAGGCGTACTTCCTGGATGTCTGGAGCGCTTTTTGAGCTCATTTGCATGTCTAGGCTTCCTGATGATGGATTGGCCCATTTCCTGTCACCAGCCAAAAGATCTGCGTATTTCTCGCAGGTCACACGTGTGGTCCATGTGTAATCCGTATTTTTTGCGCACCCATAGACTTGCATTGGCGTACTACGGCCGTAGCACGCTGACAATCGCAGCATGCTGCAATTGGCACGGACCGTAGAATACGGATGAGAAATATACGGCTGGTGCAAGGTACCCCATAGAGAATCATTGGTCCGTGTCTAATGCATGCTTTTAGCGCCTCGCACTCATCCGTATTCCTCGCCAGTGTGACCCCGGCCTAAGGGTTTGTTTACCCTGACCAACCAGCTACCCTAAACTACCACCGATTGGTAAGCTTTAAGCAATCAGTGGTTGTTTAATTGCCTGTTTACACAGGCAGACCAAAGAAAACATTGCACACCGAGCGAACTGTAAGGCTATGTGCACACGTGTAGCGTTTCCGCAGGAATTCCAGAATTCCATTCCGTGGGAAATATTCGAGAAATCCGCATTTTAAATTCCCGCGTATTTCCCGTGGAAAAACTAGCGATTTGCAAGCGTAATTAGCTTGCAGAATACTAGCGTTTTCCCAAGCGATCGGTAGCATCGCTTGGAAAACTGATTGACAGGTCGGTCACACTCGTCAAACATAGTGTTTGACTAGTGTGACCAACTTTTTACTATGAGGCTGCCTATGCAGCATCAGTAGTAAAAAGATATAATGTTAAAAATAACAAAAATAAAAAAATCGTGCTTTTCTCACCTTCCGGCGTCCTGCGCAGCATTCCCGATCATCGCGATGCTCCCGACAAGTCTCGTTCCTAGCGATGCCTTGCGACAATGACCTTTGGTGACGTCGCGGGCGAGCCCGCGACGTCATCAAAGGTCATTGTCGCAAGGCATCCCTGGAAACGGGACTTGCCGGGAGCATCACTGAGGCCTGGTGACGCTGCAAGGGACGTCAGAAGGTGAGCATAACCCGATTTTTTATTTTAATTCTTTTTTTTAACAAGCATATGGTACCCAGGGCCTGGAGGACAGTCTCCTCTCCTCCAGACCCTGGGTACCATCGGAAATGTTCCGCTTACTTTTCGCATGGTGGGCATAGCCACATGCAAAGTAAGTGGAATAATGCAATCCTATATGTGTGGATTTTCCCATGATTCCACACAAAGAATGAACATGCTGCGTTTTTTTTCCACGATGCAATTCCGCAGCGGAAAAATGCGCAGCATTAGCACAGCATGTGCGGAATGCCATAGGATTGCATGGGATGCTTTTTTTTTGCGTTTTCGCAGCAAAATCGCACGTTTAAAAACGCCGCAAAAATGCAAAAAAATGCTATGTGTGAACTCAGCCTTATAGAATGCTCAGTGCACATAAGCTGTCACCTTTCTCAGCAGTGCGAGTCCTGTTTATACATAACTCTTAATTTCAACCGATTAAACAGTGTTTTGCTTCTTAGTTTACCTAGGCAACTGGCCACTCTGAGACAGCTGGGTATTCGGTTGCTACAAAACTTGGGGCTCGGATGGAACGAAAAAATTAAATTTATTGAATAACAGCAATCCAAAACTTAAACGTTTTGGTCGATATAGTAGATCCTATAAAAAATATATATGAGATACAAAACAAATCAGGTAAGTATACAGAAATACATGCCAAAATAGAAAAAAAAATATGATTGTACATGTACTGAATCAAATCTCAAGATCAAAAAGGGGGATGAGGAGGGAAAAAGAAAAAAGTAAGAAGAAGGAAGAATAGAAAAAACCCAGGAAGTACAATGAAGTAAGGGGGAACAAGGGGTCAAAGAGATCACAGAAATGTTCAAAATTAGTGAAAAGACCAAAGATCAATGATAACAGAATAATGAATCACAGGTGGATAAATGAGCACAACATGGAGTGGAAAAAAGAAGGAGAAGGAAAAGACTCACGGACACCATAAGCGAATAATAAACAGATCTGTGGCTGGTGGGGAGCTACACAAGATTGTAACTAAAGAAACAGGAACAACTGAACTGAACAACTGAAGTGACACAAGGCGAGAAGTGAATCACAATAATATACCGGAGTGCCCAGGATAAATGCTTGAACCAGAGTTTTAGCGCAGAAGTAGACAAGTGGTATCCACTAGAGATGAGCGAATTTGTTCGGTTTTTGTCCCCGAATCTGATTTTGACATATTCGAGCCATAGTCGAACAATATTCGTGCCAAATGTATGTCTTATGATCAGTTCCGAACATATTCGGTAATTTCTACTCCCATTGACTCTAATGACATTCGGCTGTGTTCGACGAATATTACAAAACCAATATTCGATTCCAATCGTATTCGGAACCGAATCTGAACAAATTTGCTTATCTCTAGTATCCACCACTGCATGAAGAAAGAAGGACTTGAAAACTACCAGGGCTGTCCAGGCAGTCGGTAGAGGAGTGAGTAGGTGTGGCCAATCAGATGGCTGAGCATCAGGGGTAGGACCTATGCGTCATCAATGGGGGTGTGCCAGTGATTTGTTCATCGGAGAAGATCTGACGCATGTGCCAAAGACATAAAAGCATCCGTCAGCTTCTATGAGGTTGGTATGGTGACGAAAACAGAATGATGAGGTGTGCACAGGAGAAACAGCAATACTGAAGATCCAATAATGACTCGTGGAGTCATACTGGAACAGGGCAAGGTGCAGATACAGCGGCTTGTGAAAGTACTCACCCCTTTGGATTTTTACCTACCGGATTTTGTTACATTACAACATGCGTTTTAATATTTTTGGAATCCTATTTGTGTGTGATGAAATGAAGTGAGAAAAATATAGATATAAATTAAATTTATGGGATCAAATAAATAAAAATTGGCATGTGCATATTTAATCACCCCTTTTGCTATGAAGCCCCTAAAAATTTCTGGTGCAAATGTAAGCAGGTTGCGGGATGCAGTGACGGACAGGAGGCAGAGCAAGGGTTAACAATTTTTAATGAACAGGGAATACTCCACGCAGGGAGGTAATGGGTTAAACAGGGGAATAAACAGTCTAATTGTAAGAGGATATGCAGAGTTCAAGAATAAAGGATCAGGTAACGGCAGTTCTGGTGAATACGGTTAACAAGTTGGTAGTCCCTCAGACTATGAAGTCAATAGTGCCGACAACAGCAGGCGCAGTGTCTTTTCTAGTGGGCTCCTGTAGACAACAATGCTATGTCTTCTGGTGGCTGTGGTCGGGGCAAGTGTCTATCCCATACCCGGTCACTCTTATGTGGCACGTGCACTGTACTCACAGACATGGAGTTGACAGCGCCTTGCTCTCTGGTAGTCACCGGGCACACACTGCACCTCACTCTGTAGTCACCAGGCACACACTGCACGTTCCTCTCTTTCTGTGGTCCCAGCTGTTGGTGGCGGGAGACGGCGAACACTGACCTGCTCGCTCCTGATGCTCCCAGGACGGATCACTCCTCTGCCTGGCCGCAGCTTCTGCTAGACGCACAGCTCCCCTCAGCACAGCGGTCCCTCTGCAGATGGCGGGGGACCCCCTCAACGTGGCCTGTCACAGCGCCGCTACTCTGTGGGGAGGACGGGGTACGCTGCTCACCTGACTGTGCGCTGCCTCGGATTGGTGCCAAGCTTCCCTCTGCTGCATGCGCCTACTCCTTTTTATTCCCCCACCCCCCACGGTCAGGAGGTTGGTCCAGCCCTCTATTGTTTCCCCCAGGGAACAGGGGATGCAGCCTTATCAGTTCCGAACCCGGCATGCAGGTACCCACAGTCCGGTCGACCCCCTTACACAAACAATTCCCTTCATAAGTTCCATGCTTAGTGACAGCAAGTCCACCTGTGTGTGACCTAAGGGTCACATGGTCTGTCAGTATATACACACCTTTTCTGAAAGACCACGGAGGCTTTGACACCATTACGCAAGAGGCACCCCTAACCAAACAACACCATGAAGACCAAGGAGATCTCCAAACAAGTCAGGGACAGAGTTCTTGAGAAGTACAAGTCAGGGTTGGGTTATAAAAAAAATATACTGTAGTGGCTAAACAATGGTGAGGGCCACAGTCCTATACAAGCCCAGCGTGGCTCCGCAAAATATGCGCTGATCAAGTCAGGTCAAACGTGTCTGGGCAGATATTCTTTAGCACAGTCGGGGTGTGGATAATGGTCATGCTCCCGATCTCTTTCAGGCAGCCCACCCACAATACGCATGATCCTGAAGCATCTGGAATCTGGCTTTATGACGGTCACCAGGGACACACTGCCTATCTCTCTCCCTCTCTGGTCCCCGCTGTTGATGGTGGGCGTCAACGGTCGCTGGTCTGTGTGACGCTGATACTCCCCGGACGGAGCACTCCTCTCCCTGGCTGCTGCAGCAGCACCCGACTTGGCTCTGCTCTGCTCGCACAGCTCTGCTCTGCATGGCTCTGCTGGCACGGCTCTGCTCTGCTGGGGACCGGGGCTCATTCTATGTGGCCCGTCGCCACACCGGTACCCTCTGGTGGGGGAAGCAGAGTGCGCTGCTCACCGCTCTGTTCACCACTCTGCCCTCCGCCGGCGCCAGACTCCCCTGCTTTGCGAACTTTTTCCTCTTATGCTTCCAACGCTTCGCGCCCTTTTCATGTTCTCCCCGCCCTCCTGGGTTCAGAGGTTGGTCCGGCTCACTCAGGCTTGATGCAGCCCTTTCAGTTCTGGACTTGGCAAGCAGGTACCCGCGATCTCGTCGACCTCCTTACATTCCAACAGGATGTGACATAAAACGTCGACAGACACGCTTTCTAAATATTCAATGACTGAATGCTTCTGTCAGAAATGCGTTTGCTCTTAATATCTCCCATAGCGGTTGTGCCAAGAATTTTCATCTGAATATCCTTTTTTCTCATATTCATGTTTTTTAATACTTAAGCAATAAATTGAGGTTTTTAATGAAGATCCTGACACTGGAATCCTCGTTCTTCCTCTAGCTCTCCTGCAGTACTGCTGGTCTCTGTGCATTGGACTTCTAATGTGGGTGAGCTGACTCTTTTTTTCAATTTTTGTTACTTCAAAATGCATTGACCAATAAACCACATTCCTGCATTTCTGACTTTTTTTTCATCATCATTCGCCTGCAGCATAGATTTAACCAATTTTATTCCAGTCTCTGATATTGCTAAATTATTAACAGAATGAATAAAGCATTCTTTCAGTTAACACTTGAATACATTTGCAATTAAATAACATTCACTCTCAGTGGATTCCAATCTATTCTGCTTTACTTCCTTGCACCCATTGATGTGCACTTCTTTAAAAGTACAATATTCTGAATTTTAGCATTTTTGATTAAACAGTATGAGCTCATCCCGGATTTATTTTATGCCAGTAAATTTCCCTTGTGATGTACTAGCTTACAAAACAAACACCTGCCACTGCTAGGCTGAAGAGTCAGCTGTGCAGTTAACATACAATTCATTTAGCTTCTATTACGTAGCAGCTCCCTCCAGTTTTGTCTATGCAAATCTCTCAGCATAATGCAAAGTACATTGACTAAACAAACAGAGCAGGGTGTATTTGTTCCTTTAAGAGTAACTAGGTTTAAAGCCAATATCAGATTTCACAATACATAATTTGTTGAATACGTCTCTCAAGGCCCCAATACAGGTTAGATAACTGTATTTTATTTTTGTTTATTTATTATAAGCTATAGGCAAAATGCTCCTGTGTTCTCGATGAGAGAGCTGCTGCCAGGCTTTTCTGCCAGCAGCCTATCTCATGTAGAACAAAAGGATTGAGCTGCCAAAATTCAGCAGGCCCAACATAATCTGTCAAGAGGGCTCCAATACACTGTAAACACTGGTCTAATTCGAAAATGGGATGCTTATAGACTTGATGAGGCTGGTATAATTACATAGAAATTCTATGTAAGAATAGCTATATAGATCTGATATTAAAATAGAAAAATATAAAAATTTGAAACCCCTCAGTGGTTGATACGGTACAAAGATATATTATTCCGATATTAAAATAAGCATTTTAGCCAGACAGCATTAATGAAAAATGAGAAAAGTTGTTTGTTTTTTTGCTCTATGATGTTGTCATGCCTTAAGATTTGATACGGCAGTCATGTGTTTGCTGACGATTATACCCTGAGCCACTGGAGATCCGGGTCCTGATTACTCTGTCTTTTCGTCCACTCCTTTCTTACAGCAGGCATTTTCCACGTGCTGTTTGGCCCATCCTATCACTCTGCAGGGGCTTCTATTTAAAACCTCACTGCTTCCTCTATTTCCTGCTGATGATAGCTTAAAACTACTCAGTTTGGTGGTGAAGGAGTAGTGCTTTTTTGTGGTAGTTACTTGGTCTTAAAGGGAAGGTGCCGTGTTTTTTCATAATTTAATGTAAAAAACAAAATAGTATAAAAAGATATTGTCCCCTAAGCTTGACTCAGTGGTGTGTATGGATTTTTTTTTTTCTGTAGTAATGCAGCCACTGGGGGCTGCCATCTTACCTCTCTGGCTGCTGAACAACACTTTCCATGCTCATTTACGGCAGTCCCTGGGCATAAGAGACAATAGTCGGCTGCCGACCCTATCTCTTTCACTGCAGCTGCATCAGGAGTGAACTGGCCACGCCTCTGTGGGCAGCTCAATTCACAGCTGAAGGTGTGGCCAGGCGCCATCTTATTAGAGCCCCAGTGCTTTTCTTTTAGCTTCATTTACACTCTATTGCAAGCCCTGGATGCTGTACTGTTCCAGCATAATAGGGCTTGGATGTTCACTCTGCACATACCAGCTGTAGGAGAGGAACCAGGACGAGCTCCTGGACACCAAGCTGCTCTTTCCAAAACACCCGACCAGCTGCAGCCCCTGCTCTTGCAAAACATAGGAGGAGCTGCTCCCTGCTGTTTCAAAACACTTGGCAATCTGCTGGACATCTAATCCTATCATGTGTGATACTGACTGCTGAGCCATGTTTCTAATCCTCTCCTGTGTGGTACTGTGTGCTGAGCCGTGTATCTAATCCTATCCCGTGTGATACTGCTCTCCTGAAATACTCTGTGCTGCTGTCACCCTGCTCCTCCACCATATATCTCCCTCTGTGCCCCCCATAGACCAGCACACAGCTCTCCTGAAATACTCTGTGCTGCTGTCACCCTGCTCCTCCACCATATATCTCCCTCTGTGCCCCCATAGACCAGCACACTGCTCTCCTGAAATACTCTGTGCTGCTGTCACCCTGCTCCTCCACCATATATCTCCCTCTGTGCCCCTCATAGACCAGTACACTGCTCTCCTGAAATACTCTGTGCTGCTGTCACCCTACTTCCAGAATCCTTGCTGCCTGCCATCCTCGGTGACCGAAGACCCCATTCCTCTCCTCTGATCCCGTCCTGGCGATGTGTGAAAGCGAGGCGACAGGGGCCTGATATATGGTGGAAGGAGCAGGGTGACAGCAGCACAGAGTATTTCAGTACAGTACAAATCAACCAACATTTGCCCTATTAAAAATAAAACTATTAAAAAAACACATATTTGGTATCCCCAAGTTCATAAAAGTCAGACGTATTAAAATATAAAATAAATAATCGGATTGGAAAACGGCATTACGAGAAAAGGCATCAAAACGCCAGAATTGCAGTTTTTTGACCGACATATCATTGAAATAAAATGCAATAAGAGTGTAATGGTCAACGTCTGACTGGACACACTGCCTCCAGCAGGGCGAATTTATATGACACATGCGAACCTGGATACACCGCCTCCAGCAGGGCGAATTTACATAATAAGACGTGCAGCCGGATACACTGCCTCCAGCAGGCAAATTTCAGAAATACACGTGAAACTGGATACACCGTCTCCAGTAGAGCAAATTTAAATAATAAGGGGAAACACCAGGGAAACAATTACAATGGTGGGCCCTGCGATAGGGAACGGGGATATGGAGACCTCCTGCACTCCCCTGAGTCAGTGTCTCTACACTCCTATCGATCCCTAGGCCGGTTCCGCACCGGGCGCCGATCAGGATACCGTTAAACCCTAGCTCGCCCTGCACCTACCCCTTTCTAGTGAAATGGCCGGTGCAGAGACTAATCCCACCACTGCACTGAAACACACATAAAGGAAAGGCACAAACAAGGAAACACCACTTAGCTTTGCTCTGTTGCTCTTGCTCCCAGCAACAGAGTCCACCACCAGAATGCAGCTTTCCTCCTGAATAGCTGTCACCAAGCTCTGTCAGAGCTGCAAGGAAATCCCCTCTGACTCCTTATTCTGACTGTGCTGCAAGGAACTCTCTCTAGCTCCTTTCTCCACCAAGGATGGTTGGAAATGAACACTATCACCAACACCAGTGAGAGCACATGACACTCCTTTATAGTTAAGCCAGAGGAATCACACCTGTTAGTGATTCCCGTGTAATAACGCTAACCACCACTGGGGGCAAACTAGAACAAAAGACACCACTGTGTAATAATCCTAATGGCCACCGGGGGCAAAACCAAACTTAAGCACACAGCTTAAGGAAAAAAATGGTTACATGTGCTTTTAACTGTCATCATCCAACCTGGATCATGACAGTACCCTCCCTCAATGAGGGGCCTCTGGACCCTCAAGACCACTCCTCATCAGGGAACCACCTACAGCGGGGATGCCCAGATCAAGAGTTCACACCTGCAACTACCTGCACTTCAGGTTTACCACAAACAAGCACCGCTGGTATTGGCAAAGTATGTTCCGGAGGCACCACCCATCTCCAAAGCGCCGATCTGGGGAATGAGAGGTATATGGGCAAGTATGTGGGTAACTCCAGCTGGTAAGTCTCCGGGCCCTGGATAGCCGACATCAGATAAGGCCCGATCACCTGAGAATTCCAGACCCCCACAACACACTTCCACTGGATGTTTTTGGTGGCCACCCATACATGCTCGTTCACACACAGGTCCGGACCAGAACGTTTATTGCCACACATTCATTTGTCAAAATAGGGTGAACTCTTTCTGGAACTGACAACAGAGGCATCCCCCTGTGTCACCACGCTCACACCCCCGCAATTCACCAAGGGAAACACCACCCTCCAACAACTCCTACTACGAGGTCTGCGCCTCTCTGGGTTGGCTAATGGCGAGGGTTGAGCCTTGCTCCTACTCTCCTGCAGCATCTCTGCTGCTCTCACTGGAGAGGAAGGGGACGATTGTAGAGAGACAGCAGGGACTGTAGCCCCTAGGCAGCAGCCCTCACACGACTGCTCCCAGCTGACTACTTCCCTAGTCCGCCAATCTAAGACCGGGTTGTATTTTTTAGACCAAGGGGGGTCCAAAACGATAGGTGCTAGCTTTCCCTCCAAGGCGTAGTATGACTGGGACTCATGTTGATGTCCACTATGCAGCACAATGTCCTCTACGACTTGGTTTAACCCCCCTGGCTCAGTGGGACAGAGTTAATGGCCTAGACGCTTAAGGGTTTCTCCGGCGTCTCACACCTCAGACCATGAGTCTGGACAAACTGAGCATCCACCAGACTGACTTCTGCTCCACTGTTAACAAGCCCCCGTATGCCCTCAGGTATCTCGCCAGCCATCACCTCTGCTGACATAGTACCTTCTGAGGGCGAGGAGGAAATATACACTCCCAGGTCGTCTTCGTCCACACGACCAGGGGGGCACGGCTTCTCTGACAGTACAGAATTTTCGGCGTCAGTGCCAAGGACTAAATCATTAGGCTGCTCACTACAGGGACGTACCCCTTCACCTTGGGGAACACCAGGTATCACCATGGGGATACCGACTCCACCCACCTGCCTGGGTACGTCCGCCTGTATAAGCAAGTCCAACTCCCCAGCAGGGACTCAACGGCACATCCTCGCCAAAGCCGTATATGGACCCTCTAGTTGAGGTAGAGGGTAGGCCTCAGACCCATAATTCCGCTGCAAGTGCTGCTGAACCGCATCATTCAGCTCCTCACCATTCTCAGTGAGGGCCAGCAACAACTGCTCACTGGTCTGAACTTGGCCCCTGGCTCACCAGAGAAAAAAATGTTGGGGGTTGGTGATAATGTAATGGTCAACGTGTGACTGGACACACCGCCTCCAGCAGGGCGAATTTATATGACACACGCGACCCTGGATACACCGCCTCCAGCAGGGCGAATTTAAATAATAAGACGTGCAGCCGGATACACCACCTCCAGCAGGCGAATTTCAGAAATACACATGAAACTGGATACACCGCCTCCAGCAGAGCAAATTTAAATAATAAGGGGAAACACCAGGGAAACAATTACAATGGTGGGCCCTGCGATAGGGAACGGGGACATGGAGACCTCCTGCACTCCCCTGAGTCAGTGTCTCTACACTCCTACAGATCCCTAGGCTGGTTCCACATCGGGCGCTGATCAGGATACCGTTAAACCCTAGCTCGCCCTGCACCTACCCCTTTCTAGTGAAATGGCCGGTGCAGAGACTAATCCCACCACTGCACTGAAACACACATAAAGGAAAGGCACAAACAAGGAAACACCACTTAGCTTTGCTCTGTTGCTCTTGCTCCCAGCAACAGAGTCCACCACCAGAATGCAGCTTTCCTCCTGAATAGCTGCCACCAAGCTCTGTCAGAGCTGCAAGGAAATCCCCTCTGATTCCTTCCACACCAGGACTCTGACTGTGCTGCAAGGAACTCTCTCTAGCTCCTTTCTCCACCAAGGATGGTTGGAAATGAACACTATCACCAACACCAGTGAGAGCACATGACACACATTTATAGTTAAGCCAGAGGAATCACACCTGTTAGTGATTCCCGTGTAATAATAATAATAATAATAAATTTTACTTCTATAGCGCCGTGTAATAACGCTAACCACCACCGGGGGTAAACTAGAACAAAAGACACCACTATGTAATAATCCTAATGGCCACCGGGGTCAAAACCAAACTTAAGCACACAGCTTAAAGGGAATCTGTCACCCCTTTTTTGAGATATCATATAATGATATCATTCAATTGTGTGTCACATAAGGATTCTCTTAGTACTTTTGCTTCCCCCTGACCCTGCACCTTTCATGCATAAATAGCTTTTTTATATCGGTTCAGATGTATGTAAACTGCCGCTGTCCGGTCCGCTGGGCGGGGCTTATTCAACTGCTCCCCCCCTCCCTGTCTTGCTTTACACAAGAAGAAATGCGTAGAGCAAGGCAGGAGGGGGGGAGCAGTTGAATAAGCCCCGCCCAGCGGACCGGACAGCGGCAGTTTACATACATCTGAACCAATATAAAAAAGCTATTTGTGCATGAACGGTGCGGGGTCAGGGGGAAGCAAAAGTACTAAGAGAATCCTTATGTGACTCACAATTGAATGATATCATTATATGATATCTCAAAAAAGGGGTGACAGATTCCCTTTAAGGAAAAAAAAGGTTACATGTGCTTTTAACTGTCATCATCCAACCTGGATCATGACAAAGAGGCAATCAAAATATCCGATCTACCCTAAAATGGTGTCAGTAAAAACATGAGCTCACGAAAATTGCAAACGTTACGAGTCTCGGAAAATGGAGACAAAAGCAAAATAATGTTTCTCATCAAATTTTCACTTTTTTTCACCAACAAAAATATACACACACGGTCAAAATTGTTGGTACCCCCCATTTAATGACAGAAAAACCCACAATGGTCAAAGAAATAATTTGAATCTGACAAAAGTAATAATAAATCATGAATCTATGAAAATGAACAAATGAAAGTCAGACATTGCTTTTCAACCATGCTTCCACAGAATTTTTAAAAACTAAAACTCATGAAATAGGCCTGGACAGAAATGATGGTACCCTTAACTTGATATTTTGTTGCACAACCTTTTGAGGCAATCACTGCAATCAAACAATTCCTATAAGTGTCAATGAGACTTCTGCACCTCTCGACAGGCATTTTGGCCCACTCCTCAAGAGCAAACTGCTCCAGTGGTCTTGTGTTTGAAGGTTGCCTTTTCCAGACAGCATGTTTCAGCTCTTTCCAAATATGCTCAATAGGATTTAGGTCAGGGCTCATAGAAGGCCACTTCAGAATAGTCCAATAGCCATTCTTGGGTGTTTTTAGCTGTGTGTTTCTGGTCATTACCCTGTTTCAAAAGACAAAAAAACTGACTGGCACATCCAGACTAGTGTGAATAGGTGCATACCAGGAGGAGTTACCCCCATATACAATATACAAAAAAAGGTTGCCCTCTATCATGCTAAGGCATGTCAATGTGGAATATGTGAAATTTGAATAGCAATACGGCTTTGGAGTATTAGGAAAAAATATGAGACGCTTAGCATAAAATTTGGCCAAATATTATCTGCCCATCAACCATCAGGGACCCATCAGACTGAGACCACCTTGACGATGGTTGATGGGGAGATAATATTTGGCTAAATTTTATGCTAAGCGTCTCATATTTTTTCCTAATACTCCAAAGCCATATTGCCATTCAAATGTCACATATTCCATATTGACATGCTTTAGCATGATAGGGTGCAACCTTTTTTTGTATATTATCCTGTTGCAAGACCCATGACCTAAGACCAAGCTTTCTGACACTGGGCAGCACATTTCTCTTTAGAATCCCTTGACAGTCTTGAGATTTCATTGTACCCTGACCAGACTCTAGACACCCTGTGCCAGATGCAGAAAAGCAGCCCCAGAACATAACAGAGCCTCCTCCATGTTTCACAGTAGGGACAGTGTTCTTTTCTTGATATGCTTCATTTTTCCATCTGTGAACATAGAGCTTATGTGCCTTGCCAAAAAGTTCCATTTGTGTCTCATCAGTCCATAGGGCATTGTCCCAGAAGCTTTGTGACTTGTCAACATGTAGTTTGGCAAATTCCAGTCTGGCTTTTTTATGATTTTTTTTCAACAATGGTGTCCTCCTTGGTCGTCTCCCATGAAGTCCACTATGTCTCATAAAACGACAGATGCTGCGATCCGACAATGATGTTCCTTGAGTTTGAAGCTCACCTTCAACCCCTTCCTTACATTGGACATAAGTCCTAGGTCATATGTACGGGATAGTAAGTTCCATGGATGGAATAGTACATTACACGCGATCAGCGGCACTCACAGGGGGAGCGCCGCTGATCGTGGCCGGGTGTCAGCTGCTTATCACAGCTGACACCTGGCACTATGTGCCAGGGGCGGTCATGGACCGCCCCCGGCACATTAACCCCTGGCACATTAACCCCTGGCACACTGCGATCAAACATGATCGCAGTGTATCGGGGCATAGGGAAGAATCACGCAGGGAGGGGGCTCCCAGCTTGCTTCCCTGAGCCCCTCGGATCAGCGTGATGTGATTGCGATATTCTGAGGGCCTCCTCCCTGCAGGCCCCCAGATCCAATATGGCCTTGAGGGTCCTGCAGGGAGGCGGCTTTCTCAGGGCCTGCTAAATAAATAATCAAAAAAAATTTCCCTAATAAATTCTTTTATTTGTAAATAAAAAACAAAAACAATAAAAGCATACATATTTAGTATCGCCGCGTCCGTAACGACCCGCCCTATAAAACTGTCCCACTAGTTAACCTCTTTAGTGAACTCCTTAAAAAAAAACAAGGCAAAAAACAATGCTTTATCATTATACCGCCAATTAAAAAGTGAAATAACATGCGATCAAAAAGACGAATATAAATAAACAGTACCGCTGAAAACGTCATCTTGTCCCGCAAAAAACGAGCTGCCATACAGCATCATCAGTGAAAAAATAAAAAAGAATAAAGCGATGCAAAAATAATTATTTTTTATATTAAAATGTTTTCATTGTATAAAAGCACCAAAACATAAAAAAGATATAAAAGAGGTATCGCTGTAATTGTACTGAACCAAAGAATTAAACCGCTTTATTAATTTTACCACACGCGGAATGGTATAAACGCCCCCAAAAGAAATTCATTAAATGCTGATTTTTGTTCACTCTGCGTCCCAAAAATCGGAATAAAAAGCGATTAAAAAATGTCACGTGCCAGAAAATGGTACCAATAAAAACGTCAACTCAGTCAGCAAAAAATAAGACCTCACATGACTCTGTGGGCCGAAACATGGAAAAATTATAGCTCTCAAAATGTGGTGATGCAAAAACTATTTTTACAATAAAAAGCGTCTTTTAGCGTGTGACAGCTGCCAAACATAAAAACCCACCACAAATAGTAAGGCTGAGTTCACACGTCGCGTTTTTTTCACATTTTCACAGCGGTTTTAAACGCGCAATTTTGCCACGAAAAAGAGAAAAATTAGCATCCCATTCAATCCTATGGGATGCCGCAATGCTGTGCTAATGCTGCCTTTTTTTCCGTGGTGGAATCGCTTTGCGGTAAAAATGCAGCATGCTCATTAATTTAGCGGAATCGCGGTGATTCCGCCCACATAGGAATGCATTGTTCTGCTTACTTTCCGCATGTGGCTGTGCCCACCATGCGAAAAGTAAGCAGAACATTTGCATATGGTACCCACGGTCCGGAGGAGAGGAGACTGTCCTCCGGGCTTTGGGTACCATATCCCTGTAAAAAATAGAATTAAAATAAAAAATATTGTTATTCTCACCTTCCGGCGTCCCGCGCAGCCTTCCCGCCTCACTCCACGCTCCCAGTCCCAGTAATCCTTTGCGAGAATGACCACGATGACGTCGCGACGTCTCACTGTCATTCGCGATGAAGTCTCGGGAGAGCGACGTCCCGCGGTCATTCGCGCAAAGGATTACTGGGACCGGGAGCGTGGAGAGAGGCGGGAAAGCAGCGCGGGACGCTGGAAAGTGAGAAAAACAATATTTTTTATTTTTTTATTATTTTTTACATTTTATCTTTTACTACTGATGCTGCATAGGCAGCATCAGTAGTAAAAAGTTGGTCACACTTGTCAAACACTATGTTTGATGAGTGGGACCAACCTGTCAATCAGTTCTCCAAGCGAAGCTCCAGATCGCTTGGAAAACGCTAGCATTCTGCAAGCTAATTACGCTTGCAAATCACTAGTTTTTCTGTGGGAAAATCGTGGGAAATTAAAATGCGATTTTCCCGCGGAATGAAATTCCGGAAATCTTGCGGTAACTTCCACGAGAGTTCCGCTACGTGTGAACGTAGCCTAAATCAAACCCCCCTTTATCACCCCTTTAGTTAGGGAAAAATAATAAAATTAAAAAATGTTTTTATTTATTTCCATTTTCCCATTAGGGTTAGGGTTAAGGCTAAGGCTAAGGCTAGGGTTAAGGTTAGCGCTGAGATTAGGGTTAGGGGTGTGTTGGGGTTAGGGTTGGAGTTAGAATTGGGGGGTTTCCACTGTTTAGGCACATCAGGAGCTCTCAAAACGCAACATGGCGTCTGATCTCAATTCCAGCCAATTCTGCGTTGAAAAAGTCAAACGGTGCTCCTTCCCTTCCAAGCTCTGCCATGTGCCCATACAGTGGTTTACCCCCACATATGGGGTATCAGCCTACTCAGGACAAATTGCACAACAACTTTTTGGGTCCAGTTTCTCCTGTTACCCTTGGGAAAATAAAAAATTGGGGCAAAAATATCATTTTTGTGGAAAAAAATGTTTTTTTTTATTTTTATGGCTCTACGTTATAAACTTCTGGGAAGCACTTGGGGGTTCAAAGTGCTCACCACATATCTAGATAAGTTCCTTTGGGGGTCTAGCTTCCAAAATGGGGTCACTTGTGGGGGGTTTCCAGATGACACCCACAGACCATTCCATCAAAGTCTGACTTCTAAAACATCACTACTTCCCTTCCAATCCCCGACGTGTGCCCATACAGTAGCCGATATCGCTATGTGTGATACTTGCCTCCGACCGGCTCCCCTGCTGGTTATTGCTGATCGCGCGAGATCGGGCGGCTCCATTTCTCGCCGTCTGCTTCCTGCTGTGACGACGAGCGACGCGTGGAGGCGGGCGGGAGGACGTCAGGATCACTGTGTGTGAAAGGTGAGTATCGTGCGCTGCGTCGCTGCTGCATCGCTGCTGCATCGCTGTGAGATCTTTCTATGTGAAAGCTCACTAGCGATCATTTAGCGATGCACCAGCGATCCTGACCGGGTCGGATCGCCGGTCGGATCGCTGGTGCATCGCTAAATGTAAAAGGGCCTTTAGCCATGTACCCACGAGCCGCTCTCCCTAGTGCTCTCAATGTTCAGTAAAAAACTGAAAGCAGGATGAGAAGCTCGTTGTCACAAGACCATAACTATGAAAATCGCATATGAGTGAAGTGTCCATGTGATGACTACTGGAACCTGCAGAGCTGAATCCTGACATTGCAGCTTCTGAATTCTCACAATGAATGCACTACACGCTTTTAGGATTCTCCCTTGCCGATGTACAGTCATGTCAGCACAAGCATGTGATTTGTATACTTCTGGCCACATTCCGACTACACGTGCCCGGCCTCGCTCAGTTCATTTTTATTGAGTGAGGCCACACATGTCTAGTCAGCATGTGACCGTATGTATGTAAATTATCGGCATGATAGAATTCTAACAGCATTCACTGAGCACTATGAGAATTCAGAAGTCTGCAGTCACATAGAATGACTGCAGACTCAACACAAACCTGGAGAACCCCTATAATGCTCCTAACATAAATAAAAACATGAGAATTAGTCAGTATCACAAATAACATTTACATCCAGGTACCTTATAGATGACGTCGTCTCTGGAGTCGTTCTCCTTCTTTCCTTCTTCTTGTCCAGACCCCATGATGAGTTTTCTCATCCACAGCCGTCTCTGCAGACTTCCATCTTCTCCGGTCTTCTGCAGCAAATCTCCACACGATGCCCTTAAAGATAGAAGTGTCATTATAATGCTCCTAAATAAAAATATCTGCAATATACTGTCACCTCACACTATTCCCCTCCTTCCTCATACTGTCTCCTCTATCATCCCTCTGTTCACCATACTGTCTCCTCATATATTTACCCCCTCACTCTCTATACTGTCTGCTCACACATACCCCTGACTCCCCATACTGTGTCTGCACACATGCCATCACCCTCACTCCCCATACTGTGTCCACATACATTCTCCCATTCGCACCCCTTACTGTCTGCACCCATCCCCCATACTGTTTCCTCATACATGCCCTCACACATACTCTTCATTTTGTGTCCTCAAATCTCCCCACACATTAAGTACCCCCCATCCCCACTCCAAATTCCACCATGCACATTAAATCCCCCATCCCCACTCCAAATCCCTCACACACATGAAATAACCCCCCATCCCCAGACCAAATCCCCCTACACATTAAGTATCCCCCATCCCCACTCAATAACCCCTCGTCCCTACTCCCAAATCCCCCCACACATTATGTACCCCCGATCCAAATCCCCCCACACATTATGTACCCCCACTCCAAATCCCCCCATACATTAACCCCATCCCCACTCATTAACCCCCATCCCCACTCATTAACCCCCATCCCCACTCATTAACCCCCACACATTAACCCCCATTCCCACTCATTAACCCCACACACATAAACCCCCATCCCCACTCATTAACCCCCCAGACATTAACCCCCATCTTCACTCATCAAACCCCCATCTCCACTCATGAACCCCCCCATACATTAACCCCCCTACACATTAACCCCCATCTTCACTCATTAACCCCCATCTCCACTCATTAACCCCCCATACATTAACCCCCCTACACATTAACCCCCATTTCCACTCATTAACCCCCCCACACATTAACCCCCACCTCCACTCATTAACCCCCCACACTCATTAACCCCCATCCCCACACATTAACCCTCTTCTCCACACATTATCCCCCCACACATTAACCCCCATTCCCACTCATTAACCCCCATCCCCACTCATTAACCCCCCAGACATTAACCCCCATTTTCACTCATTAACCCCCATCTCCACTCATTAACCCCCCATACATTAACCTCTCAGACATTAACCCCCATCTTCACTCATTAACCCCCATCTCCACTCTTTAACCCCCCATACATTAACCCCCCTACACATTAACCCCCATTTCCACTCATTAACCCCCACACATTAACCCCATCTCCATTCATTAACCCCCACTTATTAACCCCCATCCCCACATTAACCCCCACACATTAACCCCATCTCCATTCATTAACCCCCACACTCATTAACCCCATCTCCATTCATTAACCCCATCCCCACATTAACCCCCTTCCCCACACATTAACACCCATCCCCACGCACTAACCCCCATCCCCACATTAACCCCCACACATTAACCCCCATCCCCACTCATTAACCCCCTACTCACTAACCCCCATCCCCACACATTAACCACCAACCCCACATTAACCCCCATCCCCACTCATTAACCCCCCTACTCATTAACCCTCATCCCCACACATTAACCCCCATCCCCACATTAACCTCCATCCCCACTCATTAACCCCCATCCCCACACATTAACCCCCATCCTCACATTAACCCCATCTCCACTCATTAACCCCCACCTCCACTCATTAACCCCATCCCCACATTAACCCCCACACATTAACCCCCATCTCCACTCATTAACCCCCACACATTAACCCCCATCCCCACATTAACCCCATCTCCACTCATTAACCCCCCACTCATTAACACCCCCCATCTCCCATCTTCAGTGGTTCTTCAGCTCCACAGAGGAGCACACTTAGCACCAGCGTCTGCTCTGGGCGCCGGGGAGTGACGTCAGCAGCGTGATCACATGACATGATCACGCAACTGACATCGCTCTGACCTGGCGGTCAGACCTTCAATTGTACTGGCGCCTGTATAGACGCCAGTACAATTGCTGCGCCTGCCTGGGAGCCGGTGCGGCCTCCTTCTCTGCGCCGGCTGTCAGCTTGACAGCCGTCACAGAGAACAGCCGACTCACAGGCAGAACGCAGCCGCCGGGGGAGACACTGCAGACCGCTGCATTAGGCGGCCAGACTGCGCCCCCCTGCTGCCTGCGCCTGGGGCAACTGCCCCGACTGCCCCCCCCCCCCCCGGATATGCCTCTGGAGAAAACTACTGCATGGGCACACGTCGGGGCTCGGAAGGGAAGTAGTGACGTTTTGGAATGCAGACTTTGAATGCTTCACAGAAGTTTATAATGCCCGGGCGTGAAAATAAAAAAATCATATTTTTTCCACAATCATGATCAATTAGTCCCCAATTTTTTTTACTTTCCCAAGGATACCAGGAGAAAATGGACCCCAAAAGTTGATGACCAATTTGTCCTGAGTACACTGATACCCCATATGTGGGAGAAAACTACTGTATAGGCACACGTCGGGGCTCGGAAGGGAAGTAGTGATGTTTTGGAATGCAGACTTTGATGGAATGGTCTGCGGGTGTCATGTGTGTTTGGAGAGCCTCTGATGTGCCTAAACTATTGAAACTCCCCACAACTGACCCCATTTTGGAAACTAGACCCTCATGGAACTTATCTAGATGTGTGGTGAGCAATTTGAACCCCCAAGTGCTTCACAGAAGTTTATAATGCCCAGGCGTGAAAATAAAAAAATCAATTTTTTTCCACAAAAATGATATTTTTGCCCCCAATTTTTTATTTTCCTAAGGGCAACAGGAGAAATAGGACCCCAAAAGTTGTTTTGCAATTTGTCCTGAGTAGGCTGATACCCCATATGTGGGGGTAAACCACTGTTTTGGCGCATGGCAGAGCTTGGAAGGGAAGAAGCACCATTTGACTTATTCAACGCAGAATTGGCTGGAATTGAGAACAGACGCCATGTTGCGCTTGGAGAGCACCTGATGTGCCCAAACTGTGGAAACCCCCCAATTCTAACTCCAACCCTAAACCCAACACACAACTAGCCCTAGCCCTAACCCTAATGGGAAAATGGAAATAAAAACATTTTTTTATTATTTTTCCCTAACTAAGGGGGTGATAACGGGGGGGGTTTGATTTACTATTTATGGCGGTTTTTATGTTTGGCAGCTGTCACACGCTAAAAGACGCTTTTTATTGTAAAAATAGTTTTTGCATCACCACATATTGAGAGCTATAATTTTTACATATTTTGACCCACTGAGTCATGTGAGGTCTTATTTTTTGCGTGACGAGTTGACGCTTTTATTGGTATCATGATCTGGCATGTGACATTTTTTGATCGCTTTTTATTCCGATTTTTGGGACGCAGAATGAACAAAAACCAGCGTTTTATGAATTTCTTTTGGGTGTTGCGTTTACACGGTTCCGCGTGCGGTAAAATTGATAAAGCGGTTTTATTCTTCGGGTCAGTATGGTTACAGCAATACCTCGATTGTCATTTTTTTATGTTTTGGCGCTTTTATGCAATAAAAACAATTTTAGATAAAAAATAATTATTTTTGCATCGCTTTATTCTGCGAGCTATAACTTTTTTATTTTTTCTCTGATGACGCTGTATGGCGGCTCGTTTTTTGCGGGACAAGATGACATTTTCAGTGGATATTTATATGCGTCTTTTTGTTCGGCGGTATGATAATAAAACATTATTTTTTGCTTCGTTTTTTATTTTATTCTTTAAGGGGTTCGCTAAAGGGGTTAACTAATGGGACAGTTTTATAGGGCAGGTCGTTACGGACGTGGCGATACCAAATATGTGTACTTTTATTGTTTTTTTTTTATTTCCAAAAAATGAATTTATTAGGGAATTTTTTTATTTTAATTTATTTAGCGATTTTTTAAAATTTATTTTTACACTTTTTTTTTTAACTTTATTAGGTTGTCCCAGGGGGGACATCACTGTCCTGTGACAGATCGCTGATCTGTCACAGGCATTGAAGAAGACTTCCTCTTGCCTGCGCTTTGCAGGCACTGAGGAAGCCAGCTCCCTGCAGGCCCCCGAAGGTCCCCGTCGCCATCTTGGATTCGGGGATCTGCAGGGAAGGAGACCCCCGCAGCAGCGCTGCACATTGCGCTGCTGAGGGGGGCTCAGGGAAGCACGGAGGGAGCCCCCTCCCTGCCGATGCTTCGCTTTAAACCCCCGATACCCCGCAATCGTGTTTGATCGCGGTGTGCAAGGGGTTAACGTGTCGGGGGGCGGTCTGTGACCGCTCTTGACACATTGTGCAGGGTGTCAGCTGTGATAATCAGCTGACACCCGGCTGCGATCAGCGGCGCTCACCACGTGGGTGCCGCTGATCGCTGTGACGTACTATCCCGTCCTTGGGAATTAAGTCCCAGGGCACATGGACGAGATAGTACGTCACATGGCAGTAAGGGGTTAAAGGGAATCTGTTACCCTTTTTTTGCCCTATCAGCTGCCGTCATTGACATCAGGGGCTTATCTACAGCAATCTGTAATGCTTTAGATAAGCCACCGATGTAACCTGAAAGATAAGTAAAACACGTTAGATTATACTCACCCCGTGTTCGGTCCGGTCCGATGGGTGTCGAGGTCCGGTCTGGCTCCTCCCATCTTCATACGATGCAGTTCTCTTCTTCCCTTCCTGTAGTAGCTCCGGCATAGGCGCACTGCTCTGCCCTGTTGAGGGCAGAGCAGAATATTGCAGTGTGCAGAAGCCAGACCTCTCCCAACGCCTGCGCACTGCAGGACTCTGCTCTGCCCTCAACAGGGCAGAGCAGTGCGCCTGTGCTGGAGCCACTACAGAAAAGGAAGAAGAGGATGGCATCATATGAAGATGGGAGGCGCCGGACCGGACGGCAACACCCATAGGACTGGACCGCTCCCTCCGGTGAGTATAATCTGTTGTGTTTTATCTTTCAGATTACATCAGGGGCTTATCTACGGCATTACAGAATGCTGTAGATAAGCCCCTGATGTCAATGCCGGCAGCAAGGCAAAAAAAAGGGCAACAGATTCCCTTTAAGATTGTTTGGCGTCAGTGAATAGAATCATTAATTTTACATATCTACAGATCTAAAACCCACTATGATCATGTCGTGGGCAGAACAAGGAAAAAATATACTGTAAGTAAAGCACAGAAAAGTGCAGACTATTTTCTGGTTTTGGCCACATTCTCTTCCTCTTTGTTTACCTGGGGAATGTATTCTGTAGGAATGTTTACATTTTAACACCTTAATGACAAGGTGGGCCCCTATTGACTGGAGATTTTTTTTCAATTTTGCAACTCCTTTTCTCCGCAGAAATATATTTATTTTTTCATTCATGTAGCTGTAGAAGGCCGATTTATTTGGGACAAATTGTATTTTCATTAGCCTAGTTTTGGGGTAATTTGTATAATTTTTTTGTAATGCAAATAATAGAGAAAGCTATTTTTTTTTAGTTTAAGTTTTTGGTTATGCTTTTAACTATTCATATTTTACATCAAGTAACCCATTGAACAAATACCGTATTATTCGGATTCTAAAACATATTTTTCCCCCAATATTTTGAGGGAAAATGGGGGTGCGTATTATAATGCGGACATACCTTACCGGCCACAGTGGAGCAGAGTCCTAGGGTCGCTTCTGGAGGAGACAAGAGTGGAGCGCTGCTGCAGGCCACTGGCTAGGATGAGGGGGTGTTCCGATGTGCGCCACTGCTGGTGTTCGGTGATGCCGGGGCTCTTCTGACATTTTGTGAAAGCCCAAAACCCCCGCACCTACATGGTTTACTGTGCAGTGGTCTCCTGGAAAATGGCTGCCACGGCATGCGCAGATGGACATCTCAGCACCAAATCTCGGGAGACGAGATTTCAGCGCTGAGATCTCATCTCCCGAGATTTGTATCTGCGCATGCCCCAGCAGCCATTTTCCCGGAGTCCGCCGCACAGTAAACCATGTAAATGCGGGGGCTCTGGACTTTCACAAAATGTTGGCAGAGCCCCCGCACCACCGAACACCCACAGCGGCACACATCAGAACACTCCCTCATCCCAGTCTGTAGCCTGCAGCATTGCTCTAATCTTGACTCCTCCAGCAGCGACCCTGGTACCCCGCTTCACCGCAGCCACCTCCCCAGGTAAGCTATAAGACACATAGATTATAAGGAAGCACCACCATTTTATAAAAAAAAAGTTTTTTTTCCTATTTTTCTCCTCAAAATTTGTGGTGCGCCTTATAATCTGGTGCGTCTTATTATCCACAAAATACAGTTCCCTATGGACATGTTGATATGCGTATTATGTGCATTTTTTTTGTCATAAGGACTTTTTATTTTTACGAGGAATGCCAAGACAGTCACAAGGCCCGGAGAGAGGTCATCAAGGAAACACTGACCACAACCGAGTACCAGCGCTGAAAATGGGTATGCACCTTAGCATAATGGAAATAAAGATATTGAAACAAATGTATGATATGGTATTTAGAAGGCAGAATGGGGGATGGAAAAAAGGGGGACAATCTTATCTTCAATTTTTCATTGTTACAGATATTGCTGGTCATTCTCCCCCTTCTATTGGAGGTCCCTTTTGCCCTGTCTTTTTATATTATTTTAAATTGCTAATAAAAATTTTATTTTTTAATCATACTTTTTGTCTTACCTCACTTCCTGTCTCTTATGGCACATTTTTTACCATAATACAGTGTGTCCGTAAAGTCATGTTGCACTTTTGACCAGTCACAGGAAAGTATACAAGTATACCACGATCCCCAGATCTGACGCCCTTAGACTTAATGTGGCTTCCAGGTACAGTACACATGAATTGGCCAATTTATGCGCTAAGCATTATCAATTTCTCATATTTCTAATGCAGTAATGGAATTCAATTTCCATATTTCATATTTGCATGCTATGTCGCTGTAGAGTGCTGACTTTTTTTTTTGAGTGTATGAGTTGGTGACTGTAGGTAAGCACCTGTTCACACTTAGCTTATGTTTGGATGTGACGGTCAGTTTTTTGAAATTTGTATTCATTAGCCTGCTGACTGAGCATTCCGCCTCTTAGCCGCAGGCATTTTTAATCACAGCAGGGCCACCACCCTTCCACAGAGATATAGATTTCGGTCTAAGGAGAGGATTTACACAGGTTCCCATACAGATGAAGACTTTAGTCTAAAACCCCCTTTACATTTAGCAATGCACCAGCGATCCCGATCACGATATGACCCGGTCAGGATCGCTGGTGCATCGCTAAATAGTCGCTAGTGAGCTGCCAAACAGGCAGATCTCACAGCGAAGCAGCAGCGGTCGTTACTTACCTTTCAGTCGCGACGATGATGACGTCCTCCTGCCCGCGTCCACGCGTCGCTCGTCGGCGCCAGCAGGAAGCAGCCGACGAGAAATGGACATGGACGATCTTGCGTGATCAGCGATAGCCAGTGGGGGAGCCAGTCGGAGGTAAGTATCACATGTAGCGATATCGCTAGCAATATCGCTGCTGCGTCACAAAATCGGTGACGCTTTAGCGATATTGCTAGCGATATCGCTATGTGTAAAACCCCCTTAAGAGAGGATTGGCATTAGGCTAGGTCCTGGAAAACGAGAATCGCCTTATTGTGGCTTCCAGGTACACATAAATTGGCCAATTTATGCGCTAAGCATTCTCAATTTTTCATATTTCTAATGCAGTAATGCAATTCAATTTTCATATTTCATATTTGCATGCTATGGCGCTACAGAGTGCTGCCTTATTTGTTTGAGTGGACATTCAGATATAGTCACAAATTCAGTGGAGTTTTTAATGGGTACTGTGCTGTCCTGGCTACAAGTGGCACTCCCGCGCCTATACCTGCTGCTTGTCGTAAATTTACAATTGAGCAGGGTTATAGTCCAAGACCAGTCGGCATAAATTTGTCACTCAGTCATTATTAGGTTAAATACATGACCAAATTAGAACACACTATCTGTTTGTAGTCTACAAACCAAAATTCCATAAGCTACTATAAACTATTGTAAATTAGTAGAATCCATGGACCCAAACATTGTTTTGACAGCACCAGCAAACAATGACACAATGCATCTGGATACAAGGCCAATATATAGATTCCCCTTGTCTGTATCGGAGATCTATTCAGTCAACATATACTGGCCTATGCAAAGGCCCTTCACAACTGTAACATCTAAAATGCCCATATATTACAATAAGTTACATCAGTGATTTCCTAACCAAGCCATACTTTGTGCAAACATTGCCATAAAGGGCCACATTTTTAAAAGCTAATGCAAATGAAAATTGTTAGATATGCTAAGTTTTCATTTTGAAAGGTTGCAGTAGAAAACTAAGGGGGGAAATCAATAAGAGTGCTTGTTTGTACATTAGACTTCATACAGGGTCGGCTGGAAAAATGATGCAGCAAATTTATTAAGAATTGTCCTTAATGAGTTTTTCTTATCTTTCAGCTGCCTGTGCGCCAGGGTCAGAAATATACTCCAGTCATGCACTGGAGTACACAACAGCTATAATTTACTCCACTTTTATGGTGTAAATTAAATTGAATTTATCAGGATTCATGAGGCTCAATTCGTAGTTACATAGGTTGGAAAAAAGATACAGTTCAATGGCGTTTCTCCTTTCTCTACCTGTTATCCATTCTCTAGATAATTTATGTCCTACAATGCCACTTGCTGTGAAAAAAGCATCCATCCTTTTTTAAATGTTTTTATAGTATCTGATATTACTGCCTTTTGTGGTAGGGCATTACCCAGTCCAATTGTAAAGAACCCTTTCTTATTTAGCTGCCAGAATCGCATTTCCTCCACATGTAATGAGTGCTCACTGGTCCTTTGTAAGGTATTTGGAAGAAATAAATCATGTGCCAGTCCTTTGTGTTGACCACATATGTATTTATACAAATACGTAATAGAGATCTTCACTGAAGCTTCTTTTTCTAAGCCTTCCATCCTATATAATTTAGTTGCCTGCCTTTGGACTGATCTAACTTCTGAATTTCTTTTTCAAAATGTGGAGCCCAAAACTGGATCCTATATTCTAGATGTGACCTTACGAGTAATTTATGAAAGGGTGCTAATGCAATTGAATCATGGGATGTAATCTCTTTTTATACAGCAAAATATGTTGTTTGCTTTTGCGGCTGCTGCTTGACATTGATAACAGCTGCGTAGCCTAAGTATAACCAGAATACCGAAATCCCGTTCTGTAATGTAATCTATATGCAGCAACACGATTACTCCGTCCTAAGTGCATTACTCTTCATTTATCAACATTAAACGTCATCTTCCATGTGTTTGCCCATTGAGACATCTTATCAAGATTATTCTGTATTATACAGTCTAACTCAGTAATTATTACTCTACATAGTTTTGTGTCATCAGCAAAGACTGACACTTTACTCTCAATCACAAGGTCGTTAATAAATACAATAAAAATAATTGGGCCTAATACAGATCATTGTCTGATGACTTCAGCCCATGTAAAGAATATAACATTTACATTCTGACCCTTAACGGGAACCTGACAGCTGATACTTGTTGCCCAATAAATGGGCAGCATGTATCAGACAATGGATGCCTGATTTAATCTGTGCATGTTTAACTCTGAAACGCTGCAGTGTTTCAGAAAGAAATATAGTTTAACGGCCACCAGGTACTGAGCAGCACGAGAGACTAGTCGAACAGAGGTGTCCCTTTCTCCCTGTTCACTCTCCTGGAGTGATAGATTTCTCACTATACACACTTGCAGGCAGAGGTCAGCCACTCCAGGGCCTCATGTGTAGAGAAGCCAAATTTTGGCACATTTTTCACAGCTTTGACATCTCTTTAACAATAAGAACATGTTCACATACTTACCAGTGGAAAAACTAAACTTCACATGCCAGAAATGCAAGCTTATGTCCCTGATGGAGAAAAAGTTGCAAAATCTAGAAGAGAGGATAGCTACATTGAAGATCATTAGGGAAGGTGAAGAGTTCTTAGACAGAGCAGAATTATCTCTTCATGTTACAGAAAGAGAAGAAGTTTGAAGTGCACTTGAAACAGAGGAATGGAAACATGTGACCCAGAGAAGCAGAAGGATCAAGAGTCAGTCAGCACCCATACTGCTCAGGAACCAGTACCAGGCTCTTACGCAGGAGAATGATGAAGAAATATATCAGGATAAGACTTTTCCCACAAACAACAAACTTGTACTTCCTCAGAGTCGTCCTGGATGGAGAAAGAAAAATGTTGTGAAGAAGAAACGGAGAGTGGTGGTCATGGGGGATTCCCTGTTGAGAGGAACTGAGGCCGCTATCTGCAGACCGGATATAACTTCAAGAGAAATGTGCTGTCTTCCAGGTGCTAAAATTAAAGATGTGTCTGACAGGATATCAAAACTTTTCAGACCTACAGATGACTACCGATTCCTGCTAATACAAGTGGGGACAAATGACACAGCAAGAAACGACATGGAAACCATCTGCAGTGACTTTGAAAACTTAGGTAAGAAATTGAAAGAACTGGGAGCGCAGGTGGTCTTCTCTTCCATTTTCCCAGTGGATGGCCATGGAACAAGGAAGTGGAATAATATTCTGCAGGTGAACAACTGGCTACGTCAGCAAGGATTTGGATTTCTGGATCACGTAGTGTATTACCTATACGATGGACTACTTGCTAGAGATGGGGTGCACCTTACGAAGAGTGGAAAACATGTATTTGGAAGTCGCCTTGCTACACTTCAGGAGAGCTTTAAATTAGAACAATGTGGGAAGGGAAGCAAAAGTCCAGAAAAAGCCATACACATGACAAACACTATTGAGAACTCCTCTATTAGAAGTGGAAAGGAAGACCAAAGACAAAAAAATCTATATAATAAAAATATTGGAGAAAGAGAAACCAATCACAAACTAAAATGTTTCAATACAAATGCATAAAGCTTGCGCAACAAACAAGGAGAATTGGATATACTAACGCAAGAAAAGAAATATGATGTTACTGGGAATCACTGAAACTTGGTGGGACGATTCACGATTGGAATACAAGGCTAGAAGGATACAACTTATTTTCAAGAAACAGACTTGATAAACGAGGAGGAGTGTTACGGTGTTGCTGGTAGAAAAGAAGAAAGCAAAAGTACCCGGAAGTGGACCTCTGGGTCACGGCTCCAGAGCCCCCGAGGGCGAGCGTCCAGGTGAGGACAACCCCCTATACAGGGAGTGTTAGGGACAGACCCCCAGGGGATAGAACCGCGACAGCCGGAACCAAAGGGACGACTGGGGCAATAGACGGGTAAGGAGGCATAGACGTATCCGTATAGTAGGACACCGGGAAACACCGAGACCAAGTGGGGCACCGGACCGGAGAGCCGGGGGAGACAAGGACTGGAGGCTGCAATAGAGAAGAAGCACAATGATGTACTTAAGTGAGAGGAAGGCAAACAGCAGGGAAGGAAACGGAGTGGGATGAGAAGGCGGCAGGAACAGGTCAGAGGAGGTGAAGCAACCAGGGAGACATGGAATGCAGAGCACAGGGGGGACTGACAGAGACGGCGCAGGCAGAGAACAAGGGTGAGGAACACAGAGACACAAAACATAGCGCAGACAGAGGCAAAGGAGAAGGGCCTGAGAACACAGTGAACGCCGCGCAAGATTGCGTCACCTCATTTGATAACCAGGCGTCATACCTGTCCAGATGCCGAGCATATGTAGCGGTGGGCGCCGCCATGTTGGGGGCGGGACCAGCACGTCACACTAACCAGGAGGCTGCGCGCCGGGAGTCAAGCAGTGCGCAGGTGCCCGACGCCGAGGGAACTGGAGGCCGGGCGCGGGGACGCGCCGAGAAGCAGGAGCGCGCCAGGAGGAGCGCGCAGCGAGGTAAGTAGAGACTGTAGCTGAAGCCGGGACTGGAGCCGTGACAGTACCCCCCCTTTACGCCACCTCCTCCTAACGTTGGTGAGAAACCATCTCATAATGCGAGGAGCATCAATATTCTCCTGGGGTTCCCATGATCTCTCCTCGGGATCGAAACCCTTCCAATCAATCAAAAACAGAGTTTTTCCTTCAACAGTCTTCATAGCCAAAATATCCCGTACCTCAAAGGTGTTATCCGAGCTACACGATTGGGAGGTTTGGGAAGACGCAGAGTGGAAATGGTTAAATACTGCTGGTTTCAGGAGAGATACATGGAAGGTATTGGGAATCTTTAGTGAGGCGGGTAATTTCAACTTGTAGGCCACGTCGTTGATGCGACTTAAGACCTCAAAGGGGCCAATGTAACGTGGACCTAACTTATAAGAGGGGATTTTCAACCTGATATGCCGGGAAGCTAACCAAACCTTATCCCCAGGGCGATACGGAGGAGCGTCTAGTCGTCTCTTCTCGGCATACCGCTTAATTCTGAGGCTGGCACTCTCAAGAGCTTCTTTGGTCTCCCTCCAAATCTGAGAGAAGTCCACAGACAAGGAATCCGCTGCCAGCACACTCGAGGTAGGGGACACGGGAAGGGGAATGCTGGGGTGTTGACCAAAAACCACAAAAAAGGGAGTCTTGGAGGAGGCTTCACTTGGATGATTGTTGTAGGCGAATTCCGCCCAAGGAAGAAGAGAGACCCAGTCGTCCTGATGAGCATTGGAAAAATGCCGAAGGTAGGAAGTTAGCGCCTGGTTGACTCGCTCGACTTGACCATTCGACAGGGGGTGATAAGCTGAAGAGAAATCCAACGTTATCTTCAGCAATCCGCAGAGAGCTCGCCAAAAACGGGAGGTAAACTGGACCCCTCGATCCAAGACAATATGCTGAGGGAAACCATGGAGGCGAAAAACGTGAAGCAGAAAGATCTTCGCCAACTCGGGCGCGGTAGGCAGACCGGCAGAGCGATGAAGTGGGCCATTTTGGAAAATCGATCCACGACCACCAATATCACTTTACATCTAGAATAGGGAGGCAGATCAGTGACAAAATCCATAGCAATATGAGTCCATGGGTTGGCCGGTACTGGTAACGGATACAGGAGTCCCGAGGGAGGGTGTCGAGGAACCTTGTTCCGGGCGCAAGAAGGGCAGGAGGCGATGAAATCTTGGACGTCCTTGCGAAACGAAGGCCACCAGTAAAGGCGGGAGACAAGCGAGAGAGTCTTTTTAACTCCAGCATGTCCAGAAAATTTTGATGAGTGACTCCAGCGTAGAACCTTTAGTCTATCTCCACTCCGAACAAAGGTCTTACCAGATGGTGGGGAGACCAGGCTTAATGGGGCTACGGTAAGGATCTTAGCAGGGTCGATGAGATGGACTGGACCCTTCTCCTTGTCGACAGACAGGAATGACTGTGATAGAGCATCCGCTTTGATGTTCTTATCCCCGGGTCGGAAGTGGAGTTCGAAGTCAAATCGTTCGAAAAACAGTGACCATCTGGCCTTCCGTGGGTTGAGCCTTTGGGCAGACTGAAGGTAGGCCAAATTTTTGTGATCCGTTAAAATGATGAACGGATGGAGGGCACCCACGAGAAGATGACGCCATTCTTCAAGAGCCATTTTTATGGCCAGGAGTTCTCTATCTCCAATGGCATAATTACGCTCGGGAGCGGAGAAAGCTTTAGAAAAGAATCCGCAGGTGAGAGCGCGGCCCGAGGAGGATTTCTGCAGAAGAACTGCTCCAGCTCCCACCGAGGATGCGTCGACCTCGAGGATGAATGGCCTGCTGGCATCCGGCCAATGGAGTACAGGAGACTTAGTGAATTCTTGCTTCAGGGCCTCAAAGGCAGCTTCTGCATCAGAGGGCCAATGCTTGGGATCGGCTCCTTTGCAGACAAGAGCCGAGATGGGTTTAGTCAAAGAAGAGAAATGAGGGATAAATTGCCTGTAATAATTGGCAAAACCCAAAAACAGCTGAATTGCCTTAACTCCAAGTGGACGTGGCCAATTGAGAACTGCCGAGACTTTCTCAGGATCCATCTCTAATCCTGCGTTCGAGACGATGTAACCAAGAAAAGGCAATGAAGTTTGCTCAAAGAGGCATTTCTCCAACTTGGCAAAAAGGTGGTTCTCTCTGAGATGTTGGAGGACTTGGCGGACGTCTCGGCTATGTGTGGCCAGATCTGGGGAGAAGACTAAGATGTCGTCAAGGTAGACTACGACACAGGAGTAGAGGAGATCTCCAAAGACATCATTAACGAGTTCCTGGAATACTGCAGGTGCGTTGCAGAGCCCAAAGGGCATAACCAAATACTCGTAGTGCCCATCTCGCGTGTTAAATGCAGTCTTCCACTCGTCCCCAGAGCGTATGCAAACCAGATTATAGGCTCCTTGTAGATCAAGCTTAGTAAACACACGTGCTCCCTTCAAGCGATCAAAAAGCTCAGAGAGGAGTGGCAGTGGATATTTATTCTTCACCGTCATTGGATTCAGGCCATGATAATCGATGCACGGGCGCAGGGATCCATCTTTCTTACGAAAAAGAAGCCTGCTCCTGCAGGGGACGAAGACTTCCGAATGAAGCCTCTGGCCAGGTTGTCTTGGATGTACTCAGACATGGCTTGGGTCTCTGCCGAGGTGAGAGGATAAATCCTTCCACGAGGCGGAGTGGTACCAGGAACGAGCTCAATGGGGCAATCGTAGGGACGGTGCGGAGGAAGAGTCTCAGCCTCTTTCTTGTCAAAAACATCCAAAAAGTCATAGTACACCGACGGCAATCCATAGGGAACAAGGGAAGGACGGGGGGTACCTACGGGACGTACCAACAGCAGACACCGAGCCCGACAAGACTCCCCCCAGCGCAAGACGTTGCCGCTATGCCAATCTAAGGTGGGCTCGTGGAGCCGCAGCCAGGGAAGGCCAAGCAGGATAGGATGAGAAATACCTGCTAAGACGTAAAATGTAATTTTCTCCTTGTGCAGAGCCCCTACTTGCAACTCTACCTCATGAGTGACTAGAGTGACTGTCTCTAGCACGGGTCGACCACCTACGGAGGCGAGAACTAAAGGATTTTGCAAGACCCTCATGGGAACAGAAAGTTTATTAACCTCCTCTAGCCTAATAAAATTCCCAGCGGCACCCGAGTCCACATAGGCAACTAGAGAAGCCCACTTCCCACCAACATGCAAGAGGACAGACAAAGTGAGGGGGAGAGAGGTATCACATACACCTAGGGAGGCCTCTCTTACCTGGCCTAGGCGGAGAAGTTTTCCGGACGATCCGGACAAGTTCGGATGAGATGGGAACCGCTACCACAGTAGAAACACTGACCGTGAAGGCTCCTCTCCCTACGACGCTGATCAGAGAGCTTCAGGCGGTCCACCTGCATAGGTTCGGGTGCCGGAGATGAAGGGAGACTCCTACGTCGAGGACTGGGTAGTCTGCGGACAGAAGAAAATGGACGAGACACCCTTCTCTCCCTGGCCCATTCTTGAAACCGGAGATCAATCCGAGTGGCTTAAGAGATCAAATCCTCCAGGGCTGTTGGGGTGTCGCGACCAGCGAGCTCATCCTTTATACGACTCGAAAGGCCTTGCCAGAAGGCGCCCACCAAGGCCTTGTTATTCCAACCTAAGTCGGAGGACAGGTTCCTAAACTGTATAGCATACTGGCCCACAGTTAGAGAACCTTGGCACAGGTTAAACAAAGCCTCAGTGGTGGAGGCTAAACGACCCGGTTCGTCAAAAACCTGACAGAAAGTATCAAGAAAAATGGAAAGCTGGGTAACTACCAGGTCATCGCGCTGCCAGAGAGGATTGACCCAAGCCAAAGCGTCCCCCTCCAGATGAGAAATGATGAAGACCACTTTGGCTCGGTCAGTGGGGTACTGCTGGGGCAGCAGTTCAAAATGGAGGCGGCACTGATTTATAAAACCTCGGCACAATTTGGCGTCACTGCTATATCGGGGGGGTTTGGCTAACAGCGGAGGAGGATGGAAACCCGCAACAAGCAGGAGGGGCAGATGCGGCCGAGTGCAAAGAAAGCAAACGACCATCCACCAAAGCCATGTAGCTGAGGATATGTGACTGGGTGTCTCGCTGCTGAGCCAATTCCTGTTGTAAGCCAGCCAACTGGGTGGCATTACCAGGGTCAGAGGACTGGAGAGTGGAAAGGCGCAAGTACATTGCTTTCATAAAGGACATCATGCGCGTCTGGTTCTCCCGAAGGAAAACTAACTCTTTTTGGGCAGCCGTGGCTCCAGCGGGGTCCATTGCCTGGTTATGCTGTTACGGTGTTGCTGGTACAAAAGAAGAAAGCAAAAGTACCTGGAAGTGGACCCTCTGGGTCATGACTCCAGAGCCCCCGAGGGCGAGCGCCCAGGTGAGGACCACCCCCTATACAGGGAATGTTAGGGACAGACCCCCAGAGGATAGAACCGCGACAACCGAAACCAAAGGGACGACTATGGCAATAGACGGGTAAGGAGGCACAGACATATCCGTATATTAGGACACCGGGAAACACAGAGACCAAGCGGGGCACCGGACCGGAGAGCCGGGGGAGACAAGGACTGGAGGCTGCAATAGAGAAGAAGCACGATGATGTACTTAGGCGAGAGGAAGGCAAACAACAGGGAAGGAAACGGAGTGGGATGAGAAGGCAGCAGAAACAGGTCAGAGGAGGTGAAGTAACCAGGGAGACACGGAATGCAGAGCACAGGGGGGACTGACAGAGATGGCGCAGGCAGAGGACAAGGGTGAGGAACACAGAGACACAAAACACAGTGCAGACAGAGGCAAAGGAGAAGGGCCTGAGAACACAGTGAACGCCGCGCAAGACAGCATCACCGCATTTGATAACCAGGCCCAGACGCCGAGCATATATAGCGGTGGGCACCACCATGTTGGGGGCGGGACCAGCGCGTCACACTACCCAGGAGGCTGTGCATCGGGAGTCAAGCAGTGGGCAGCTGCCCGACGCAGAGGGAGCCGGAGGCCGGGCGCGGGGACGTGCCGAGAAGCAGGATCACGCCGGGAGGAGCGCGCAGCGAGGTAAGTAGAGACTGGAGCTGAAGCCGGGACTGGAGCCGTGACAATTAGGTGTCGCATTGTATGTTAGAATACAAGGACAGAACAATGGAAAGGACACCATTGTAGGCATTTACTACAGACCGCCTGTGCAAGCTGAAGATATGGATGAACTCTTTATGCATCAAATGGCCAAGTTCTCCAAAAAATGTGACATAGTTGTTATGGGAGATTTCAACTATCCAGACATTTGTTGGGAATCTCTCTCAGGCAAAACGTACAGGTCAAGGAAATTCTTATCCTCCCTTGCTGACAACTTTATCTTCCAAAAGGTAGGGGAGAAAACAAGGGGATCTGCTACCTTGGATCTAATCCTGATAAACAGGGAGGAAATGGTTGAGGAGGTAAGAGTGACTGGGACGCTAGTAGGTAGCGACCATGCTATTTTAGAATTTTGGATAGCAGGAGGAGGTAGACCTGTTAAGACTCAGACGTCAAGGTTAGATTTCAGAAAGGCAGATTTTAAGAGACTCAGAAAGAGAATTGGAGGGATCCAATGGCTGGATATCCTTAAGGACAAAAATGTCCAGGAAGGATGGGAAATCATGAAAAATGAGATTCTCAACGCACAATCGTTAAGAATTCCAAAAAGAGGGAAGAATAGGAAGAATTTAAGGAAACCAAGATGGGTTAACACAGAATATAAACACATGCTAAAAAGGAAGAAAGAAATGTTTATAAAATGGAAAGGGGGAGGCATATCTAAAGAAGAATATATTGCTGTCTGCAGAACCTGCAGGGCACAAATCAGATTTTCTAAAGCTGACAATGAATTAAGGCTTGCAAGAGATGTCAAAAGCAATAAAAAAGGATTTTGGGGATATGTCAAAAGTAAAAGAAAAGTCAAAGATGCTATAGGATTTTTACAGGATGAAAATGATGAAATGGTAAGAAAGGATGTTGAGAAGGCCAAACTTTTAAATTCCTATTTTGCATCTGTTTGCTCTCAGAAAGGAAATGTAAGATTAACTGATCTTCACTGTCTTATTAAGGGAATAGAAGAATCCAGGATATATTTAAACAGAAAGATAGTGAGGAAACACTTAACTAACATAAATGAATTCAAGTCTCCAAGTCTAGATGAATTACGCCCTAGAGTACTGAAGGAGGTAGCAGAAGAAATTTTTGAACCACTCTCTATAATCTTTGAAAATTCTTGGAGAACAGGAGAAGTCTCAGAAGACTGGAGAAGAACAAATGTTGTTCCTACATTCAAAAAGGGGAAGAAGGTGGACCCAGAGAACTATAGGCCAGTGAGTCTGACTTCTATACCAGGAAAGATCTTTGAAAAAATTATTAAACAACATGTTTGTAAGTACCTGGATAAGAATGAAGTGATTAAACAGAGTCAGCATGGGTTTAAAACTAATAAGTAGTGTTGAGCTTTCTGATACCGCAAGTATCGGGTATCGGCCGATATTTGCCGTATCGAAATTCCGATACCGAGTACCGATACTTTTTTCATATCGGATACCGGAATCGGAAGTCCAAAATGCAATGAGCCACTGATTGGCTGCCAAAATGACGTCATCATGATGCGCTGTCTGTGCGCATCATGATGCGCCGTCAGTTCGGGCCTTCGGGGGGTCTGTGCCGACTGTCCAGGGGTCTGTACCGGCCTGCCGGGGGGCTGTGCCGACTGTCCGGGGGTCTGTACCGGCCTGCCGGGGGGCTGTGCCGACTGTCCGGGGGTCTGTACCGGCCTGCCGGGGGGCTGTGCCGGCCTGCCGGTGGTCTGTGCCGACTGTCCGGGGGTCTGTGCAGGCTCCAGGGGTCTGTGCCGACTGCCCGGGGGTCTGTGCGGCCTGCCGGGGGTCTGTACCGGCCTGCCGGTGGTCTGTGCAGGCTCCGGGGGTCTGTGCAGGCATCGTCTGATGGGACTACAAGTCCCATCAGGCGATGCCTGCTACCATGACAGTGATTGACACATTAGCCAATGATGGGACAGTAGTAGTCCCATCATCCGGCTAATGTGTTGAATGTAAAAAAAAAAAAAAAATTTACATGCTACATACATGCTACATACATACAACATGCATACTACATGTAACATACATACTACATATATACTACATGCCACATACATACTACATACATGCTACATACTACATGCATACTACATACATGCTACATACTACATACATGCTACATACATGCTACATACATACTACATACATAATACATATATACTACATGCATGCAACATACATACAACATATATACTACATGCATGCAACATGCATACTACATATATACTATATATACTACATGTAACATACATACTACATGCTACATACATGCTACATACATACTACATACATACACTACATGCATGCAACATACATACTACATATATACCACATGCATGCAACATGCATACTACATATATACTGCATATATACTACATGCATGCAACATACATATATACTACATGCAATACATACATATAGACATATAGTACATATAACATAGAGTACATACTCACCGTCACTTGTCACTTTGATCCCCGAAGCCATTGTCGCCTGAGGAATAAATATCAAAATAAAAAACCACCAATATACTTACCCCGATCCGCAGAAGTCCACGAGGGTCCCACGTCGATCTTGCGTGGAGAACAGCAGCATCAGCTGATGCTACCGTTCTCTACCAGCTCCAGGAATACAATGACGGAAGGTAGGTATCCTTCCGCACTGTATTCCTCCACCACTGTAAAATAAAAAAAAGTCCCTAGTCTCACTTTATGCCATTGCTGCGTGGGAAATTCCCATTTTTTACAATGTAAAGTACTACATCTGGGGAATAAAAATAAAAAAGCATATCCAGAATGGGAGGAATAGGGCTAAGCAACAGAACATGTGAAAAAGACTTGGGTGAACTAATAGGTCACAACAAGATATGGCTTTACCAAAACCATGTCCGATGACAGATGCACATAAAGCAGGATACAGCTGGCCTCCACTAAAAGAGGCAAGGGGGCAGCTCAGGTGCAAACTACTGATAAAAACAACCACCCCATATCTAACAAACCATGGTGGGGTTGGCTGCCTAGTAGGATAAATGCACATAGATAAGGCTTGCATAGGACGCCAGTCACACATATGTGAGTGTGATGCACAGTGTCTGGTTTGCAACCTATTAATGACGCCCATAGTATTTTCAGGCGGGCTGCTACAGCACTAAAATATGCAACACACAGTGGCACAGAAAAAAACTTTTTGACAGGGTGATCAATGAGTGGTACAGGCTGCCATGAGAGCTGGTGAGTTCTCCTTCAATAGAAGTCTTCGAACAGAGGCTGGACAGACATCTGTCTGGGATGATTTAGTGAATCCTGTTTTGAGCAGGGGGTTGGACCAAATGGCCCAGGAGGTCCCTTCCAACTCTACAATTCTATGATTCCATGTGTTATGTGAATTGTGTTGTGAGACCCACCTATTTGACTAGTGGCTCTTATACTGTCTTTCTCAGAAATGCCATAGTGTTCAAAGTTAAACATATGTGAATGAAATCATGCAGCCTGTTCCTGATACATGTTGCCCATGATCTGGGCACGATGTATCAGCTGTCAGTTTCCCTTTTAACCTGTTTTTTACCCATTGTAAGACAGTGCTTGGGGGACACTCACTTGGCAACGGGATCTAAGCACACAGGAAAGGTTTTCTCACACAGTCTATCCGGTTTACTTCCAGAGCATAAACCGCACCACTAGAGATGAGCGACTTTGCCTTTTTTCGGGTCGAGTCGGGTTTTATGAAACCATTTCTCAAAAGTCGGGTCGAACGAAATCGGCCGATTATCATGAAAAGTCGAAGGCCGACTGAAACACGAAACCCAATGCAAGTCAATGGGGAACCAAGGTCAGCAGGGAGTGGAGGACAGGAAACACACCTACAGTGCCCATTTTAATGCCAAAAACATCAATTCTTATTACTTAAACTTGTCAACCTTAATTTACTTTATAATAGTTAGGCATTGAAAACTGGGGGTTATTTGGCTAAAGTTGTGGGGGGGGTAGGGCTGGCTCCAGATTTTCGTGGGTCCTGGGCCAAAGAGTGTCACTGGGCTCTTTTAACACATGCCACAATTCATGATCCTCTGATGCGGCAGAGAAATAGCGGTATAGTACAATGAAAAATACTTCACTTCTTACATCTCATGACTGATATCCATTTTAAATTCTCCAATAGCTCCAAAAACGGACAGTATATTACTCCATATAGTATTATGGCCACCGCATAGTGCGCTATACAGAGTAATGAGGCCCATATATTTCTCCATACAGAATCATTGGTCCCATATAATGTTTGAAACAGTATATGATGAGCTCCACATAATGCTACAGTATATGTTGGTCCCCATGGATGAAGCTCCACTGTTATGGGCCCAAATAATGCTCCATATATAATGGGCCCCATTTCTAATGCTCCAGTGCATAATGGGCCCTGTAAATGCTGCTCCAGTGTCTGATGTCCACCTTTGGAATGCTCCAGTGTATGGTGGGCCTCATATATCATTCTCCAGAGTATAGTGCTCCCCAAAAATAGCTGTCCCAACATTGAAAACAATTAAGTAAGTCTCCTCGCTAGGGAATCCCTGTACTAGTCTGGACTCCTCGTCGTCCCAATCTTCCATCTCACTGCACTTGGACTGTTTAGGCAGAGGGAGTCTGTAGGTGATGTCATCGTGCTCTCAGACCAGAATGTCACTGTCAGGAAACACGGAAGACGTCACGGCGGTGGAGCAGGGAGAGGTAAGTATTTTAACTTTGCAAGTGCTGTGATCCTGAGCAAGCTGGGGGTGCCCACTCGTTGGCAACGGCACTGTCACAGGGCCCCTCATAGTACGGCGGCGTGTCTGACAGCGGGTGGGCCCTTCCACCGGCAGAGACACTTTTGCGTACTATGAGGGGCCCTGTGTCAGTGCCGTCGCCCATGAGTATGCCCCCCCCCACCTGCTCAAGGAACCTGCACTTTCATCTGCACCTTCCTCTTTGTCACCGTGTAAGGTGGTATAGTATGCGGGAAGGGGAACCTGAGTTTCATCAGGGTCAGATTCTGGCTGTGTAGAGTGCGAGGGGAATGTAGTGGTCTGGGTCAATGTACCAGCAGAATCATCTAGCAGTGGCTGGGCACAAGTACACTTGTGGCGCCCCCAGGAGTACGGTCGCCACAGTGGCATTACCTTCCTCCTAGGGAGTGTGATGTCATGCTTGGGAGCAATGAAGGATCTCTCTAGCAATTAAACCAACACACAACACAGTTCCCACTCCAGGCCAGCAGGGAGACCTCTGAACCTGACTGCTGAGGAGCTGCTCTCTGTGGTCGGGAGGAGGTAAGTTAGGGCAGTCTGTGAAGGGAAGGGGAAGTGTGTGGATGTGAGAAGGGGAACTGGAGGATGAGCAGAGTTAAGGCTCACTCCTAGCTGGAGCGCATGGTCGGGATTCCGGTCTCCGAGTTTGCAGGGACACTGACGGTCCTGCAGCAGAAACCAGAGGAAGAAGCAGCTGGAAATGCTCTGTTCCCAACTAAGGCTCGGAGGCCCCAGTAGCGACGTGTGTGAGCCAGAAGGAAAAGGCTATGGCTGCCTGCCATACGAGAAAGTTCCAAAAGAGAGTCAACAGGGGGAACTTCAGTGAACTCAGTACTGCGATTACCTCAGATAAGCGCTAGAACGGAGGCCACACTACCTATCTGCAGAGAGAATTCCAAATTTGCTTCCAGGCTGACCAACTCCTTCTCCATCTGTACTCTGGGTCCTGGATGGCACTTACCAAGTACAGGTAAAGGAACTGCATGACTGTCTGTCATCTTTCTCATGTACCTGGCGCACGGCTCTGCTACATCCTGCACTGCACACCATCTACCAACTCTTTCATCTGCTCTGCAACTACGGCCCTACCTGTGCAGGGCTTCTACATCTTAGCTGCACCACAACATCTGTCCCAGAGAAGCGACACTGCAGCGCGGTTCAATGTGTTCAGAAACCACAGGTGGCGTCACGTATCATTCACCTATAAACGTTATTCACCCCTTTGCATGGACGCCCAGGGCCACGGAACGAGTCATCACCACCAACGTGACACATCCCTCTGAGACACCGGCCCGGTACCGATTAACCCCACTGCCCTGGCTGGCCACCCACACTCCATGTCAGATTCATTGTGGACTGGGGAATTCACGATTTGGCTTGATAACTCAGGCATGGTATGATAGAAAGAGCTACATGGACTAATGTGAAGTGTGGCCTGCTGCATCATTCACTTTTGGTGGGGGTGAAGGACACAAGGAAAGGGGTTCTTCCCGACCAGGAGCCAGCACTTAACGACTCATGCTTGCATTATTTGAAACTTCAGAAGAGGAGGGCATATTTGCTGGAGTCTGTTTCAGCAATGTAAGCCAAAACCAGTTCCTGATGCTCCGGCTTTAAAAGTGATTAACCTACTCCCAGAAAAGGTAGCCTTCCAGGCGTTCCGGAGCCAGACCATGACGCAGGCTCAACAACTCCTGCCTTAGCTGCTATTGTGCTTTTGCCACTACCAGCAGATGCACCACCACCATCAGCACCAGCTGGCCCCCCCACCTCCACGTCCGCGGCCTCTTCCACCAGACTTCAAAATGTTGCAGATATATGGTACTGTATCAGAAGCGTACAGCTCTATACAGTCAAAGGATGATTGTCAATCTCCCTATATATACCATCAGTCACACAGAGACGCTCACAGGCTCAGTATGGATTAGACAAGAATATAAAAAGTAGAAAAAGTGTACAGTATCATCAGATAGCAGGTATATATAATATAGTTTAAACATTCTAAATCTCCGTAGATATTTTAGGAGGCAGACACAGACGCTCTCAGGCTCAGTATGGATTACAACACAGTATAAAAAGCCGTAAAACGGTAATGGATCTGGAGTACAGCTGTACACAGTGTAGGGGTCATTGTTGTCAATCTCAGTATTTATTTTCACAGTCAGAAAATAACTCTCACTTGGTCAGTTTGGATTAGACCAGAATATAAAAAGCAGTAAATGGGTAATGTATCACAAGCGTAGAGCCGTATACACTAGTGTTGGGGTAATTTTTAAATGTACATCTAAATTGCAGGAGTAACCCACAGACTGTCACACGCTCAGGATGGATAACACCACAATATAACAAGAAGATCCACAAGAAATAATCACACATGTGGGACAATGTTCCTGGTGTCAGTGATACACTTAGAGTGGGGGGTGGAGGAGGACTTCTTGGCAGAAAGGGTACAGTATCACCAGATACCAGGTATATATAGCATAGTTTAAACATTAAAAATGTACGTTTATATATTCAGGAGAAGTGTTGAGCCACCCCGCTAGTGTTCCAGTTCGTTTTGGTTCGTCGAACACGAGGCAAGTTCGTCGAATGTTTGCCGAACGTTCGACGAACAATGTCGAACACCATTGAAAACAATGGCAGGCAAACACATACAAACACATAGAAAACAATTACAAAACACCTTAAAAGGTGTCCCAAAGCTGACAAAATGCTCAGAATACAAAAATAACATATGGAAAATGACAACTACATATAGAAAAGAGGTGGAGGAGTAAAAGGAGGAGGAGGAGACACAGATATAGGCATGTCATGCCCTTGTGAAGTCAAGGAAGGCTGTAATAAAAATGTAAAATACCAAAAAACAGTAAAAATCTGAAATCGAAGACGATCATATACCGTCGGACTTCCCACAATAAATTAGGCCAACTGCTGATTGGGCGGCGTTATTCCCACGAACCTCCGAACAGCATCCATGATGGCAAAGTGATTGGTTTCCGGGGGCAGTATGGTTGCAAAGCTGAACCTTAAAGGAATGTCCAGAAGGGCACCACCAGGAGTGGAGCCTGCGGCTTAATTCGACTCCACCCGGGAAACCTCAACCATGCCCGCTACAGAAAAGACTGACAGATTGCAAGCTTTGTTGATTCTGTGGGTGGTGGTGGATGTCCATTTTTAGTTGTGTTAGCGATTTGTCAGCTTAATTCCGTTAACGAACGAGACTCCGGCATGCCCCCGCGGTACGCGTCAAGCTTACTAGAGGGGCACGCGAGATCGATCAATAGCAGGTCTGTCATGCCCTTACATGTACGGGGCGCGCTACACTGAAAGGTCCAGCGTGTGTCGCTTACAGGTGCAGATAACCCGCTGAACCCCGTTAGCGATGGGGATCTGGGATTACAATTCTTCCCCGCGAACGAGGATTTCCCAGTAAGTGCAGGTCAACAGGAATTAGGCCTAACCGGCATTCCAGAAAAAATGAAAAAATTAAGTGTCCAAACCACAGGTGCTGTAGCTTGCTTAACAGCTGGGCTCCTATGCTGAGTAGCACGCAGTTCTTACATAAACAGGGGGCATAGCTTGGTTCACTGGTGGGCTCCTCTGCTGAGTAGCAGACAGTGCTACAAGGCCCAAAAGGATTTTCTGGACAAGATGCGGTAAAAAATAATTAGAAACACACACGGTGTAGCTCCTTGACAGGTGTACTACACCGCTTGCTAGCACACACCGCTACTATGCCATGAAACAGTCTATTAACATTGAAAACCATTATTGATGTGAAAATGAAGTTACGCTTTTGGTGAACGAACCGTTCTCGAACGGAACCTCGAACAGCCGAATTTTAAGCAAAGTGTTCGAGTTCGACGAACGGCTCGAACACCGCCCAAAACAGCTGGAATTTTAACTTGGCGAACAGGTCGACTCGAACACCGCTCATCTCTAATCAGGAGGCAGACTCAGATGTTCTCAGGCCTAGTATGGATTCGACAAGATTGTAGAAAGTTGAGAAAGGGTACAGTATCACCCGATAACAGGTATATATGTAGCATAAAAAAAATGAATAAAAAACAAATCTGAACTGAGAAAAGTAAGTTAATGTGTATGCACAATGTAAGTGCATATTAACACATGACCATTAACCAGAGAAAACAAAAAGCAAAAAACACAAATATCCTGAACTAAAAGTAAAAAATATACTGCAAATAATGCATAAAGGTAATAATAATAATAATAATAAGGGTATTTAGTAAACATAATTTTGATCAAAATAATGTACAAGCCATCCCGCCACGTCACGGCAACCCTTGTGGGACAGTCCCTACTCTAGTATTTAAAACCTTTTCACTTGCCAAGTAGCGTGAATGTGAATAAGGGTCGAGCGGCTGAACCACTTGTAACAGCTTAGGCCAGACTGGATGGCTTTCCCAGCTCAGAAAGAGGGCGGTCACACCCATATATGCACTGAATGCACAATGAAATGAATAAAAAACAAATCTGAACTGAGAAAAGTAAGTTAAAGTGTATGCACAATGTAAGTGCATATTAACACATGACCATTAACCAGAGAAAACAAAAAGCAAAAAACACAAATATCCTGAACTAAAAGTAAAAAATATACTGCAAATAATGCATAAAGGTAATAATAATAATAATAATAATAAGGGTTATTATTATTATTATTATTATTATTATTATTATTATTATTACCTTTATGCATTATTTGCAGTATATTTTTTACTTTTAGTTCAGGATATTTGTGTTTTTTGCTTTTTGTTTTCTCTGGTTAATGGTCATGTGTTAATATGCACTTACATTGTGCATACACATTAACTTACTTTTCTCAGTTCAGATTTGTTTTTTATTCATTTCATTGTGCATTCAGTGCATATATGGGTGTGACCGCCCTCTTTCTGAGCTGGGAAAGCCATCCAGTCTGGCCTAAGCTGTTACAAGTGGTTCAGCCGCTCGACCCTTATTCACATTCACGCTACTTGGCAAGTGAAAAGGTTTTAAATACTAGAGTAGGGACTGTCCCACAAGGGTTGCCGTGACGTGGCGGGATGGCTTGTACATTATTTTGATCAAAATTATGTTTACTAAATACCCTTATTATTATTATTATTATTATTATTATTATTACCTTTATGCATTATTTGCAGTATATTTTTTACTTTTAGTTCAGGATATTTGTGTTTTTTGCTTTTTGTTTTATATCTGTAGCATAGTTTACACTTGAAAAACCTATGTCTATATATCAGGAGGCAGACTCAGAGGGTCTCAGGCCCAGTATGGATTCGACGTGATTGTAGAAAGTTGAGAAAGGGTACAGTATCACTGGATAGCAGGTATGTATAGCATAGTTTAAACATTAAAAATCTGCGTGTATATTTCCGGAGTTCAACAAAGACACTCACAGCCTCAGTATGGATTAGACAAGAATCTAAAAAGTAGAAAAAGGGTTATGTATTCGAAGCATACACTGTTATGAATGGGTCACCGAGGAGAAAAACAACACACGCTAAGTCTCAGAAAACCAGAGAGGTTGGTAACTATGCAGATTACTGATCCCCTGATCTTAACACACAACTAGCAGCAGTCGTGGAGCGTGCCTACGATGGTCCTGGACGCCTCGTCACAACCGGAGAACTAAATAAGCCTAAAGTAAGAAAAGGGAAAACTAACTCCCCCAGAGCAGACCCCAAAGGAAAGACAGCCCCCCACATGTATTGACGGTGAAGCAAGATGAAAACACAAACAAAGGCAGAAAAATAGGCTGAGCAAACAATGGGGTCAAACTAACTTGAAAGGACAGGAAAGGAAAGATACTGTCTGCAATCTGCCAAAAAACCCTACCCAAAATAATGTCCAACACTTCTGATAACAAAATTAACCCTGAAGTCACTAGACTTCTCCCACTATATCAGCACTCTGAAATATTCTGAGACAGAGCAAAAAAGAGGCCAATCTAATAAAAGGCAAATTGGCAAATACAGATAAATAAGAGTGGAGATTCAGCACAGCCCAGCCGGGCTGGCTGACCACACAAAACCTGAGCTGACCAACAAGAGCAAGTGTGAACATTAGCAAAAAACAAACTCAACTTGAGAAGAATGGAGCAGAGCTGAAGTCCAAGACCCGAGAAGCAGACTGAATCACCAGCAACAGGATAGGGTGTCGGCTGTCCTATATCCAGTCTGATACTCCAGAGATCCAATCATTATCCTCCTCGTCAGGTGGCAGACCATTACCAATTAAACTAACCTCACCACCAGAGGGAGAACGGAAGGAGAACTCCCAGCTGGTGGAGCAGAAAATGAGCTCATAACAATACACCAGTATACACTGTTGGGGTATTTTCCAATCTTCATATATATTTCAGTCTCAGTAAGACAGTCCAGACTCTCCTCAAGAGGAAACCAGATGGATACAAGTACAGACGGAAAGTCGAGTGATTGCAGAAATTTTTAGAATTACTAATCACGGTAAAAACTCCCGGGAGAATTCTCAGAGGCGATGCTGACCCTCAATTACTTTGTCTGTGGAGACAGCGAAAACAGTTCTTGTGAAGAAAGGTTTGCTGTATCGCAGTACCGTGGAACCCATCACTGTTACTCATCTTTATCAAATTGTGATCACAGGGACAGATGTAGACATTGTCCTCACTGCCTATCATGATCTGTCAGGTAACTTTGGAGTGCAAAAGACACAAGCCACAGGCCGTAGGCAATTCTATTGGATTGGCATGAGAGGAAACATTTAAAAATGTGGGCAGGAATGTCACACGTCTGTGAGTTTGAAAACCGTGAAAGCTGATGATAAACCACCACTGCATCTCATTGTGAGTCGACGTCCATAACAAATGGAAGCCATTGATCATCTGAAGATAGAGCCCAGCAGGACTGGGCAAAGCTACGTCTTAACCATCATCTATCATTTCACCAAATTTGTATTGGCAGTCCCAGTGAAGTATTTAACAGGCCAGACTACACAGTGGTGGAGCAGGGAGAGGTAAGTATTGCAAGTGCTGGTGCCCTGAGCAAGCAGGGGAGCCCACTCGTGGGCGGCGGTACTGGCACAGGGCCCCTCATAGTACGCCGGTGTGTCTGACGGCGGGTGTGCACCCCCACTGTCAGGGACACTAGATTCTACTATGAGGGACCTTGTGCCAGTTCCGTTGCCAAAGAGTGTGCCCACCCACCTGTCCAGGGCAACAGCACTCGCACGGGTGCGTGTGCCAGGTGGTGACCCCAGCCATGTGGGGGGAGGCAGCCCAGTTAGGGAGGTGTAAAAAATAGCATATTTTGATGTTGGACATTCAGCAGCTGCAAATGGAGTAATTTGAGAAGTCCGCGGAAGAGGAGGACAAAAGCAAGCCATTTTTCTGGCAACCTATGTGTCAGCAGGGGAGAGTGGGACAAAATCCTTTGAAACCCATGTGTAACACCTGCACAGGATACTGTCAGAGCATCTACCGGCATGCTGGCGCTTACACACTCTAAGAAGAGTTTTGCAGTGGCTGTTAAACAGGGACCTACAGACACTAATCGTTTTTCTCCTGAGTGGCAGAAGACTACAACTCCCAGGAATCCTTGTTCCAGTGAGATGATAGAAGAAGGGAGGAGGAGGGACTTGGGGGAGGATGCTGTGGAGAAAGTGAAAGGAAATGTGCAGAGGAGAGAGAATGTGGCTGCTGCTGGTTATGAGAGACAGAGCGGTGTGGATCTTGATTCCCCTAAGTTGCAGAGTGTGGGGGACCCCGCGGAGATACCTATGTTGCTGGAGAGCGCAAAGATCCAGAGAATCCGGCCAGCACTCACATCAGATAAAGGGCTAAATCCTGTAGCCCCCAGCTGGAGTCCAAAGAATCCTCGGGTCATTAGAGACACAGTGAGTGCTGTTATGAATGGGAAACCGAGGAGGAAAAAAAGACAACAAGCTAAGTCTTAGAAAACCAGAGAAGTTGGTAACTGTGCAGATTGCAGATCCCTGATCTTAACCGCACAACTAGCAGCAGTCGTGGAGCGTTCCTATGTTGGTCCTAGACGCCTCGTCACAACTGGAGAACTACATAAGCCTAAAGCAGGAAAAGAGGAAAACTAACTGCCCCAGAGCAGACCCCAAAGGAAAGACAGCCCCCCACATGTATTGACGGTGAAACAAGATGAAAATACAAACAAAGGCAGGAAAATAGGCTGAGCAAACGATGGGGCCCGGCTAACTAAAAAGGACAGAAAAGGAAAGACACTGTCTGCAATCTGCCAAAAAAAACCTACAAAAATATTGTCCAACACTTCTGATAGCAAAATTAACCCTGAAGTCACTAGACTTCTAAACCTATATCAGCACTCTGAAATATTCTGAGACAGAGCAAAAAAAGAAGCCAATCTAATAAGGGACAAAAAGCAGATTGGCAAATACTGATTAATAGGAGTGGAATTTCAGCATAGCCCCAGCAGGGGCAGGCTGATTACACAAAAACTGAATTGAGCAACAAGCGCAAGTGTGAACATTAGCAAAAAACAAACTTAACTTGAGAAGACTGGAGGAGAGGTGAAGTCCAGGACCTGAGAAGCAGACTGAATCACCAGCAACCGGATAGGGCGTCGGCTGTCTTATATCCAGTCTGATACTCCAGAGATCCAATCGTTATCTTCCTCATCAGGTGGCAGATCACTACCACTCAAACCAACCGCACTACCTTCTGTCACCACCAGAGGGAGAACGGAAGGGGAACTCTCAACTGGTGGAGCAGAAAATGAGTTCATGACAGTACCCACCCCCCTTGAGGAGGGGTCACCGAACCCTCATCCATGCCACCAGGCCGATCAGGATGGGCCCGGTCAAAAGCACGAACCAATTTATTGGCATGAATATCAGAGGCAGAGACCCAAGAATTATCCTCCTGGCCATAACCCTTCCATTTGACCAAATACTGGAGTCTCCGTCTAACCAAAAGAGAATCCAATATTTTCTCTACCTCATATTCCACATTGCCTTTAACCAATACAGGATCAGGAGGTGCCGCCACAGGAACTACTGGCTCAACAAACCTCTTCAACTGTGACTTGTGAAATACGTTATGGATTTTGAACGTAACTGGAAGAGCCAATCGAAAAGAAACAGGATTAAGAATTTCCAAAATCTTATAAGGTCCAATAAATCTTGGCTTAACTTTTGGAGATGCAACCTTCATAGGAATATTCTTAGACAACAGCCAAACCATATCACCCACTTTAAACCGGGGACCAATGGTCCTACGCCGGTTGGAAAAACGCTGGGCCTTTTCCTGAGAGAGTGACATCTTATCCACCACTTGGTCCCATATCTGCTGCATTCTCACAACCACAGTGTCCACACCTGGGCAGGACGAAGATTCCACTTGCCCTGAAGAGAATCGAGGATGAAACACAAAATTACAGAAAAAGGGTGACATCAGAGTGGCAGAACTAGCTCTATTGTTCAGCGCAAATTCGGCCAAGGGCAAAAATGAGACCCAATCATCTTGGTCAGCAGATATAAAACATCTTAAATAAGACTCCAGGGTCTGGTTTGTTCTCTCAGTCTGCCCATTGGTCTGGGGATGAAACGCGGAGGAGAAGGATAACTGAATTCCCAGATTGGAACAAAAGGCTTTCCAGAATCTGGAAACAAACTGGACCCCTCTATCGGACACAATGTTCTCAGGAATCCCGTGTAACCGAACCACCTGTTGTAAAAACAAGGGCACCAACTCAGCAGAAGATGGCAACTTTGGGAGGGGTACAAGATGGACCATCTTCGAAAATCTATCACAAATCAACCAGATAACAGTCATTCCTTGAGAGACAAGAAGATCAGAAATAAAATCCATTGAGATATGGGTCCATGGCCTCTTGGACACCGGCAGGGGCATCAGCAACCCTAGAACGAGAACAGGGTTTAGACCGAGAACAAGTCTCACAGGACTGTACAAATCACGAGATAAGGCAGGCCACAAAAACGACCGACTCACCAAATCTCTGGTACTAAAAATACCCGGATGACCAGCCAATGCGGAGCAATGGACTTCAGACATCACTCTCTTTCTCCACTGGTCAGGAACATACAATCTTCCCATAGGGAAACGCTCAGGTTTATCCTCCTGAAATTCCTCCAGGGCGCGTCTCAAATCGGGCGAAATGGCAGAAAGAACTACCCCCTCACCTAGGATAGTAGTAGGCTCGGTCACATTAAGAGAATCAGCAAGAAACTCCTAGAAAGGGCGTCTGCCTTAACATTCTTAGTGCCCGGAAGAAAAGAGACCACAAAATTAAAATGCGTGAAAAACAAGGCCCATCTAGCCTGTCTAGGATTCAAGCGTTTGGCCGACTCCAGATAAATCAGATTCTTGTGATCGGTGAGGACCACAAATTGATGCCTAGCTCCCTCCAACCAATGTCTCCACTCCTCAAATGCCCATTTCATGGCCAACAATTCCCGATTCCCCACGTCATAGTTGCGTTCAGATGGGGAAAACTTTCGAGAAAAGAAGGTACAGGGATACATGTTAGAAGTCACAGGGTCTTTTTGGGACAACACAGCTCCTGCACCAATCTCAGAAGCGTCCACGTCCACTTGAAATGGAAGTGAGACATTAGGTTGCCGTAAAACTGGAGCTGAAGTAAATCTCCGCTTAAGCTCCTGAAATGCTGAGACAGCCTCAGGAGACAAATTCAGCACATCAGCTCCCTTCTTGGTCAGATCAGTCAGTGGTTTGACAATACTAGAAAAATTACCTATAAATTTACGATAGAAATTAGAAAAACCCAAAAACTTCTGGAGAGCCTTCAAAGAAGTAGGCTGAACCCAATCATAAATGGCCTGTACCTTGGCAGGGTCCATTTCAATAGTCGATGGAGACAAGATAAATCCCAAAACTGAAATCCTCTGTACACCAAAGAGGCACTTCGATCCCTTAACAAACAGGGAATTCTCCCTCAAAATCCGGAACACAGTCCGGACATGTTCCACATGGGAATCCCAATCACTAGAAAAGATCAAAATATCATCCAGATAGATGATCAAAAACTTATCCACAAAGTCTCGGAAAATATCATTCATAAAGGATTAGAAGACAGAAGGGGCATTAGAGAGCCCAAAAGGCATCACCAGGTACTCAAAATGTCCCTCCAGAGTATTAAACGCCGTCTTCCATTCATCCCCGTGCTTGATGCGAATAAGATTATACGCCCCCCTGAGGTCAAGCTTAGTAAACCAGCAGGCACTCTTAACTCTGGAGAATAAATCAGACATCAAAGGTAACGGGTACTGATATTTAACCGTCATCTTGTTAAGGGAACGATAATCAATACACGGTCTTAATGAACCATCTTTCTTGGCCACAAAAAAAAACAGCGCCTAAGGGTGACGAGGATGGTCTAATATGACCCTTCTCCAACGACTCCTTAATATAGGATCGCATAGCATCATGTTCGGGTACAGAGAAGTTGAAAAGCCGACCCTTGGGAAATTTACACCCAGGCATCAACTCAATTGCACAGTCATAACTCCTATGAGGAGGCAAAGACGCAGACTTAAGGGCCTGTCACACTAAGCGATATCGCTAGCAATATCGCTATAACTTGTGACGTTATAGCGATATTGCTAGCGATATCGCTGTGTCTGATACTTACCTACAACCCGCTCCCCCGCTGGTTATCGGTGATCGTGCGAGAACGTCCAGGACTGTTTCTTGTCGTCAGCTTCCTGCGGCGCTTCCTGTGGAGAGACGAGCGACGAAGGTGGAGCCGGGCGGGAGGACGCAGGATCGCCTAGTGTGACAGGTAAGTAGCGACCCCCGTCCCCAGCGATGTCGCTGGTGAGATCTGGCTGTGTGGCAGCCTTCTAGCGACCACTTAGCGATGCCCCAGCGATCCTGACCGCGTCATATCGCTGGTCGGGATCGTTGGTACATCGCTAAGTGTGACAGTATCTTTACTCTAACTAAAAACATCAGCATCAGAGAAATCAGCCAGATAATAAGGAATTATCATGAGACTGAGGAGAGGTGGAGAAAACAGGAGCATCCCTAAGAACACACTGACAACCCCAACTCACCACAGACACAGATTTCCAATCCAAAACTGGGTAATGAGTTTGCAACCAGGGGAACCTCAGAACAATAGCATCATGCAAATTATGCAGCACCAAAAATTTACAATTTTCTTGGTGGTCTGGGGCAACTCGCATTATCACCTGGGTCCAAAACTGAGGTTTATTCTCCGCCAAAGGAGTGGCATCAATACCCCTCAAAGGAATGGGCGTCTGCAGAGGCGTCATGGACAAACCACGTTTAGCAAAGTCCAAATCCATCAGATTCAGAGCTGCTCCTGAATCCACAAAAGCCTTAGTGGAAAATGTGGACAAGAAGCAGATCAGAGTAATTGCCAAAAGGAACTTAGGTTGTATACTGCCCACAGCAAATGTGTGTGCAAAACGTTTCTCTCGTTTAGGGCAGACAGAAATAGTATGAGAGGCGTCTCCACAGAAAAAACTCAGCTTATTACGCCTTCTAAACTCCCGACGTTGCGCCCTAGACAAAACCCCATCACATTACATAGGTTCAGACATTTGTTCAAAAGGTGGCAGCGCCTCCCGTGTAGTTTTACGTTCACGTAAACGCCGATCAACTTGAATGGCTAATGACATAGAGCCATCCAGACCAGAGGGAACAGGAAATCCCACCATAACATCTTTTATGGTCCCTGACAAACCTTTCCGAAAGAGAGCTGCCAATGCACTATCATTCCATGTAGTAAGGACCGCCCACTTTTGGAATTTTTGACAGTACAACTCTGCAGGATCCTGACCCTGGTTTAATGCCAACAGGGTTCTCTCAGCTTGATCAACGGCATTAGGTTCATCATACAACAACCCCAAGGCCTGAAAAAATGCATCCACATTGGTCAGAATAGGATTTTCAGGTGTCAGAGAAAAAGCCCAATCTTGGGGATCGCCGCGCAGCAAGGAGATGACAATTTTAACCTGCAGCACAGAGCTCCCCGATGAGTTAGGCTTCAAAGCAAGAAATAATTTACAATTATTCTTAAAATTCAGAAATTTAGACCGGTCCCCAGAAAACACCTCAGGAGTAGGAATCTTGGGTTCAGCAGCATGTGACTGAATAAGGTACCGTATTTTTCGGACCATAAGATGCACTTTTTTCCCCCAAAATTTTTGGGGAAAGTGGGGGGTGCGTCTTATGGTCGCAATATACTAACCTCCGATCATGGCTGGAGGCTGGTGCGGGTGCCGCGGGGTTCTGTAGTGCTCCAGTGCAGGAGTAGTGGCTCTCTGTGTTCCGGTGCAGGGGCGGCGGCTCTGCCGGCATTTCTTCCAAGCCCGGAGGCCCCCGCACATCCCTTGCTGGCCGCCGCCATGTTGCGGTGGCCTCCGGGAACATGGACGCCGGGAAGATGGCCGCCGGTCCGGGGACGGCGCATGCGCAGGTTCAGATCTCGTTCCGAGATCTCGGGGGACGAGATCTCATTGCCGAGATTTGAATCTCGTCCCCCGAGATCTCGGGACGAGATCTGAACCTGCGCATGCGCCGTCCCCAGACCGGCGGCCATCTTCCCGGAGGCCACTGCAACATGGTGGCGGCCAGCAAGGGATGTGCGGGGGCCTCCAGGCTTGGAGGAAATGCCGGCGGAGCCGCCGCTTCTGCACCGAAGCACAAAGAGCCACCACCTTCACCCCACAGAGCCTACAGCCAACTGTTTCCTATACCGTGGGCTAGGCAGCACTGTCCCACCGCCACTGTCCCCTGTGGACCCTGCATCCACCACATTAACCCAGTGCACAGTGGTGGACACGTAACGGCCCTGGCCATGCCTACTGGACCATGCATCTGTTGTGAGGTGCACCTGTGACGAGCATCAGCTTACGCTGAGTCATTTTTCTTTAAAGAGTGGACCCTCTGGTCCGTGGCACCCACCCAACTAGGGCGAGCTGACCTTGTGAGAAACCACCCCCTATACAGGGAGTGTCAGGGGCAAGACCAAGGGGGTGAGCCACCATGACAGCTGGAACCAGACGGCCGGTTCACGGAAGCAAGACAAGGCGAAATAAGACGTAAGTTCAAGATAACTTCATTACGGAACACTTCAGGGTAGCAACAGGTGCAAAACGTAAACACACAGGGAACACATAACAAGGTGCATGCAGGGCACGCCAAGGTCCAAAGCATTGTACGTGCAAGATGGTAGGCAGAGGCACGGTGATGTCGGACTCCAAACAGCAAGCTACGATCAACCGGGACATCAGGTTCTGTAGCTCTGATGGCGATCGGCAGGTTCCGGGCATCCGGTAAGCAAACCAAGGTTCCATGCAAGAAGACAAGACAAGTTAGAGACATGATGCGTGTAAAGGAACACGTCAGGGTCAGGTTCAAGGCAGCGTCCTGTGCATGCAGAGAGGCATGCCAGGGTCAGGTACAAGAACGGAGGCCTGCGCGTGCAGAGGACACGCCAGGGGCAGGTACAGGGACGGAGGCCTGCGCATGCAGAGGACACGCCAGGGACAGGTACAGGGATGGAGGCCTGCACGTGCAGAGGACACGCCAGGGACAGGTACAGGGATGGAGGCCTGCGCGTGTAGAGGGACACGCCAGGGAAAGGTACAGGGACGGAGGCCTGTGTGTGTAGAGGGACACACCAGGGATAGTTACAGGGACAGAGGCCTGCGCGTGTAGAGGGACACGCCAGGGACAGCTACTAGGACGGAGGCCTGCACGTGTAGAGGGACACGCCAGGGAAAAGGATAGGACCTGTGCATGCAAGAGGGCACGACAGGTTACATGGCAAAACCTGCGCGTACTATTATAGAAGCACTGGGAGGTATGCCAAGGGGCAGGCGAGGACCTGCACGTGCTTTAGAGAGCACGTAGAGCACAGTGCAGACACAGCGTGAGGTGCAAGGAAGCACAGAGAGCACGGCTGGGGCACTGGCTAGCTGATCGGGCTGCGGCACTGACAGACGGGCAAGACTCTAGTGAACCCGGCTGAGGCACGGCAGGCGACACAGCTGTCACTGACCGACGAGCACAGCTGAGGCACAAGCAGGCGGGCACAGCTAGGGCGGGCACGGCTGAGGCACAAACAGGAGGCTAGGAAGGCCAGGCGCATGCAAAGGAAGCAACAAAGCAAAGCAAGACAAGAAACAAGGCAGAGCTTAAACAGAGTACGGAACCAGGAACAGAAGCATAGGCAGAAACACAGAACGGAATCAGAGCAAGGAAGGACTACAAGGCAAAGCAGAGCAGAGACAAAACATGGCACGACGGACAAACACAAGACAAGGCATGAGACTAAGGCAGAGTACAAGCACAGAGCGTGTGCAGAGACACACGACAGGGCAAAGTGCAGGGGCACAGAATACGGAGAGCAACCCAGCAGACCAAGCAGCCATGCAGGGAAGCAACACAATACTCAGGCCCTGACCATAGGGAGAGGCGGTCTGATATAGGGCATTAGCACCTCCACTTCCGGGTCAGGACCAGGGGAGAACTTCCAGTTCAGTCCTCCAGGATCACAGAGAGCAGTGACATGATCAGGGATTCCAGACATGCAGAGATGATTGCAGAACCAGCCAGTGCTGGAACCTAGGAAGGACACATGATCAGGGGTTCTTGGAACACAGAGATGATCACAGATGGCAGAGCAGAAACGTAGGCATCTTGCAGCCCAACAGTCATGAGGTGAGTGTGCACACTGCTCTAGGGAACATGCAGGATAGCAGACATGAGATGCGCGTGCACACCGCTCCAGGGGTCATGAGGCAAAACAGACATGGCACACATGACAGACATGGCGAGCATGACAGCACCTTTCCACTCACTGATTGCTTGAGTGCATGGACAATGCGGTCTTTCACATGCACGTGGAGGGCTGGGATGGCTTTTCGCAAAAAGAAGTGCCGACTGGGTAGGTCATAGCGTGGTACTGCGTAGGCCATGAGCTCGCGGAAAGCTTTGCTTTCAACCAACCGGTAGGGCATCATCTCTAACGAGATTAGTTTGGCAATGTGGGCGTTCAAAGCCAGTGTATGCGGATGAGAGGATGAGTACTTTCTTGTCCTACCCAGAGTCTCTGGTAGGGTGAGCTGGACTTGAGAGCTGCATATGGTGGAACTAACGGTGGACATGGCGGACTGAGAGAGGGTTGGTGATGGTGTTGGTGGTGTTGCTGATGGCCTAGATTGAGTCTTTCGTAGCAATAACATTGTGATTCCATGATTGGTTTGCCCTTGCAGTAAAAAATGGATGGACAGTTGCACTCAGAAAATAAATAATCTTTGCAAAAGAGTCTTTGAAGAAAATTATTTTATGATTTTTAATTCATGTGAGATTTTTCCAATAGATCAAATAATCAAACACCGCAAACAAAAAAGAAATATTCCAAAGGTGAGTATTATATGGTTGCGTTTCGACCTAATCCTAGGTCTTTCTCAAACCATACTCAATAGAAGATTCAAGGTAAACAGCAGGGAGATTAATTGCAAAGTCCCAGTTAGGGGCTGGTAGCGTGTGGGAGGCAGGAGTCTGCTGTTTACCTTTAATCTTCTATTGAGTATGGTTTGAGAAAGACCTAGGATTAGGTCGAAACTTAACCTTATAATACTCACCTTTGGAATATTTCTTTTTTGTTTGCGGTGTTTCATTATTTGATCTACTGGAAAAAATCTCACATGAATTAAAAATAATAAAAAAATTTTCTTCAAAGACTGTTTTGCAAAGATTATTTTCTGAGTGCGACTGTCCATCCATTTACTATAGCCTCTGGTCTATCCACGCTCAGTCAGCACCTCTCTTTATAGCAAGAGTGCGCGTCTTTTTTCTTCTGCTTTGCCCTTGCGACGACACCTCGACATTTGCTGCTGGTGGTGTGCTAACCGGTGGGCTTACAGTGGGGGAAGCGATGTAGCGTTGCTGACTACCTTCATTCGGAGCAGGTGCACATGTGGTACGTGAGGTTTGGTAGTCCGTCCACGCTTGCAAGTGCATGGAGGTTAAATGACTAAGCATGCAACTGGTATTCAAATTTCTCATATTTTTCCCTCGGCTAAAGGTCTTTGCGCACTTCTTACAGATAACTTTTGCCTGATCATTAGGATTTTGTTCAAAAAAGTGCCACACTGCACTCTTCCTACTATGGAAGACATTTTGAGACCTTGCACGCTGTGCTAATTTGGCCAAGCTGTCCTGCAACTCTTTTGGTTTTTGTAACACGTTATTGGACTGCTACGGTCATGCCAGATAACAGCTGTTGCGATGTCGTTGCCTGCTGCGGATCCTCCTTCTCCTCTTCTGAGCTATTGGCAGCAGCAGCACCCTCTAACCCCAATGGATGCCAATCTGGGTCAACAACTGGGTCATCCATCACCTCCTCTTCAATTTCATGTGCACCTTCCTCTGTGTCACCGTGTAAGGTGGTATAGTATGCGGGAAGGGGCACCTGAGTTTCATCAGGGTCTGTTTCTGCCTCAGTACACTACGAGGACAATGTAGTGCTCTGAGTGAATGTACCAGCAGAAAAATCTAGCAGTGACTGTGCATCAGTGCACTCCATATCAGATTCATCTTGGACTGGGGAATTCACGATTTGACTTGCTAACCAAGGCATGGTATGTGAAAAGAGCTCCATGGAGTAATCGGTAGTGTGGCCTGTCACATCCTTCACTTTTGGTAGGGGTGAAGGACACAAGGAAAGGTGTTGCTCCTGACCAGGAGCCTCCACTAACGACTCAGTGCTTTTATTTTTTGAAACTTCAGAAGAGGAGGCGAGAGAGCTGGAGGCTGTGTCAGGATGTAAGCAAAAACTTGTTCCTGAAGCTCCGGCTTTAAAAGTGGTTTACCTACTCCCAGAAAAGAGAGCCTTCGAGGCCTTGTGGAGCCAGACGATGACGCAGGCTCAACACCTCCTGCCTTAGGTGCTATTGTGCTTTTGCCACTACCAACAGATGCAACACCACCACCACCACCATTGGGACCAGCTGGCAACCCTCGCCCACTTCCATGGCGTCTTCCACCATACTTCCTCATTTTTGTGAAAATTTACCCAAAATACCACCATCTATATGGTACTGTAAAACAAGGTAGAAGGTGTATCTACTATTGGTGAGAATTTGAATCTCACTAGAGATTTGAGGACGCTGAACTATTGTCTCAGGCTCAGTAGAGATTACACCTCAATGTAACAGGCTGAAATTGGATGGTGTATGACAAGGTGGAGGGTGTATGTAGTATTGGTGAGAATTTGAATCTCACTAGAGATTTGAGGACGCTGAACTATTGTCTCAGGCCTATAAGAGATTACACCTCAATCTAACAGGCTGAAATTGGATGGTGTATGACAAGGTGGAGAGTATATATAGTATTGGTGAGAATTTGAATCTCACTAGAGATTTGAGGACGCTGAACTATTGTCTCAGGCCCAGTAGAGATTATACCTCAATGTAACAGGCTAAAATTGGATGGTGTATGACAAGGTGGAGGGTGTCTATAGGATTGGTGAGAATTTGAATCTCACTAGAGATTTGAGGACGCTGAACTTTTGTCTCAGGCTCAGTAGAGATTACACCTCAATGTAACAGGCTGAAATTGGATGGTGTATGACAAGGTGGAGGGTGTATGTAGTATTGGTGAGAATTTGAATCTCACTATAGATTTGAGGACACTGAACTATTGTCTCAGGCCCAGTAGAGATTACACCTCAATGCAACAGGCTGAAATTGGATGGTGTATGACAAGGTGGAGGGTTTATATAGTATTGGGGAGTATTTGAATCTCACTAGAGATTTGAGGACGCTGAACTATTGTCTCAGGCCTAGTAGAGATTACACCTCAATGTAACAGGCTGAAATTGGATGGTGTATGACAAGGTGGAGGGTGTATATAGTATTGGTGAGAATTTGAATCTCACTAGAGATTTGAGGACACTGAACTATTGTCTCAGGCCCAGTAGAGATTACACCTTAATGTAACAGGCTGAAATTGGATGGTGTATGACAAGGTGGAGGATGTATGTAGTATTGGTGAGAATTTGAATCTCACTAGAGATATGAGGACGCAAACTATTGTCTCAGGCCCAGTAGAGATTACACCTCAATGTAACAGGCTGAAATTGGATGGTGTATGACAAGGTGGAGGGTGTATATAGTATTGGTGAGAATTTGAATCTCACTAGAGATTTGAGGATGCTGAACTATTGTCTCAGGCCCAGTAGAGATTACACCTTAATGTAGCAGGCTGAAATTGGATAGTGTATGACAAGGTGGATGGAGTATGTAGTATTGGTGAGAATTTGAATCTCACTAGAGATTTGAGGACGCTGAACTATTGTCTCAGGCCCAGTAGAGATTACACCTCAATGTAACAGGCTGAAATTGGATGGTGTATGACAAGGTGGAGGGTGTCTATAGGATTGGTGAGAATTTGAATCTCACTAGAGATTTGAGGACGCTGAACTATTGTCTCAGGCTCAGTAGAGATTATACCTTAATGTAACAGGCTGAAATTGGATGGTGTATGACAAGGTGGAGAGTGTATGTAGTATTGGTGAGAATTTGACTCTCACTAGAGATTTGAGGACGCTGAACTATTGTCTCAGGCCCAGTAGAGATTACACCTCAATGTAACAGGCTGAAATTGGATGGTGTATGACAAGGTGGAGGGTGTATATAGTATTGGGGAGAATTTGAATCTCACTAGAGATTTGAGGACGCTGAACTATTGTCTCAGGCCCAGGAGAGATTACAGCTCAATGTAACAGGCTGAAATTGGATGGTGTATGACAAGGTGGAGGGGGTATATAGCATTGGTGAGAATTTGAATCTCACTAGAGATTTGAGGACGCTGAACTATTGTCTCAGGCCCAGTTGAGATTACACCTCAATGTAACAGGCTGAAATTGGATAGAGTATGACAAGGTGGAGGGTGTATATAGTATTGGGGAGAATTTGAATCTCATTTGTGGACGCTGAACTATTGTCTCAGGCCTAGTAGAGATTACACCTCAATGTAACAGGCTGAAATTGGATGGTGTATGACAAGGTGGAGGGTGTATATAGCATTGGTGAGAATTTGAATCTCACTAGAGATTTGAGGACGCTGAACTATTGTCTCAGGCCCAGTTGAGATTACACCTCAATGTAACAGGCTGAAATTGGATGGTGTATGACAAGGTGGAGGGTGTATGTAGTATTGGTGAGAATTTGAATCTCACTAGAGATTTGAGGACGTTGAACTATTGTCTCAGGCCTAGTAGAGATTACACCTCAATGTAACAGGCTGAAATTGGATGGTGTATGACAAGGTGGAGGGTGTATATAGCATTGGTGAGAATTTGAATCTCACTAGAGATTTGAGGACGCTGAACTATTGTCTCAGGCCCAGTTGAGATTACACCTCAATGTAACAGGCTGAAATTGGATGGTGTATGACAAGGTGGAGGGTGTATGTAGTATTGGGGAGAATTTGAATCTCATTTGTGGACGCTGAACTATTGTCTCAGGCCTAGTAGAGATTACACCTCAATGTAACAGGCTGAAATTGGATGGTGTATGACAAGGTGGAGGGTGTATATAGCATTGGTGAGAATTTGAATCTCACTAGAGATTTGAGGACGCTGAACTATTGTCTCAGGCCCAGTTGAGATTACACCTCAATGTAACAGGCTGAAATTGGATGGTGTATGACAAGGTGGAGGGTGTATGTAGTATTGGTGAGAATTTGAATCTCACTAGAGATTTGAGGACGTTGAACTATTGTCTCAGGCCCAGTAGAGATTACACCTCAATGTAAGGCTGGTTTCACATTAGCGCATTTTCAGCGCGCGCACGGCCGGGGGTAGCTCCGCCCCCGAGCCGGCTCTCTGCCCGGCGTGCCCGCCCCTTGCTTGTAGCGCCGCCTACTAGCGGACAGCGGCGCCTGCGATCGGCGCACCCTATCTTTAGCATAGGGTGCGCAGATCGTGCGCAGGTCGTGCGCTAGTTGCGCTTTGACCTGCGCTGCGCACTTTTGACGGTGCGCCGTGCGCGCCAAAATCAAACTTTTCGGATTTTGGCACGCACGGCGCACCGTCAAAAGTGCGCAGCGCAGGTCAAAGCGCAACTAGCGCACGGCCTGCGCACGATCTGCGCACCCTATGCTAAAGATAGGGTGCGCCGATCGCAGGCGCCGCTGTCCGCTAGTAGGCGGCGCTACAAGCAAGGGGCGGGCACGCCGGGCAGAGAGCCGGCTCGGGGGCGGAGCTACCCCCGGCCGTGCACGCGCTGAAAATGCGCTAATGTGAAACCAGCCTAACAGGCTGAAATTGGATGGTGTATGACAAGGTGGAGGGTGTATATAGTATGGGTGAGAATTTGAATCTCACTTGAGATTTGAGGTCGCTGAACTATTGTCTCAGGCTCAGTAGAGATTACACCTCAATGTAACAGGCTGAAATTGGATGGTGTATGACAAGGTGGAGGGTGTATATAGTATTGGTGAGAATTTGAATCTAACTAGAGATTTGAGGACGCTGACAATGATGCTCTCAGTCCAAGTATGGACGCAGGCAACCTAATAAGCAGGACTGCTGCACACAAAAGGGTGGAAAAATGAACACTTGGTAACTGTGCAGAAAAGAGGAAGAAAAGTATTTTTGCTTTTAAAAAAGCAGTTTGCACAGCAGTGTGCAAACAGCAATGCAGCTATCAGGGAGCCTTATAAGGCAGCCTAATAACCAACAGAGCTGATGCACAAAAATATATCCTCCCCTGTCACTGCACACAAACTGTTGTGTTGTACAGTGGAAATCGCTAACAGCAGAAGCAGTTTTTTGGTTCTTCTTCCCTGCCCAACGCTCTCCCTTATTCTGAATCAGCAGCAGCAACCTCTCCCTAATGCTAAGATCGGCAGAAGTAAGATGGCGGTCGGTGTGCACGCCCTTTTATAGCCCCTGTGACGCCACACAAAGCCAGCCAATCACTTGCATGCCCTTCTCAAAGATGGTGGTGACCGATGCCTATGTCATCGCGTTGCCGACAGTGTGCGTCCTCCATCATTGGTTGAAAAAGGGCGCTGGAAGCATCATTTGAAACGCGACTTTGGCGCTCGGGTCGCCGACCTCGTGGCCGACCTCACGTTATGGTCGGGTTTCGTTTCATGAAACCCAACTTCAGCGAGAGTCGCTGACTTTTGAATTTGACCGACCCGTTTCACTCAACTCTACGCACCACGCATGTATTTCTATGCAGCCGCAGCTCCGGTCCTGAGTGCCGGCGGTAGCGACGAGTGTTGATGCGAGAGACTCATGCGAGTTTCTCGTATCACACACGGTAGTGTGATCCCAGCCTTAGAATCAGGCTCCAAGACGCAGTCAACTAAGTCTTGGAGCCAAAAATGATGTCCGACACATCACACTTGACCACTTCTGCATCATTATAGTCGATGGCCTCGATGCGCTCGGAATTTGTCTTCCAGGGCTTTAGAAATAAACCCCAGATGTAGCCACTGATGTGAAGATGAGATACAACAGTCTGTCAGTTACTCAACTGCCTCAATACATATTAATGAATAATGTCTGGCCCGGGTGCTTTGTCCGTGTTTAATTTACTCAAACACATCCATACTTTTTGTGTTAATTTGATTATATTGGGCGGTGAACTTTGATTTCTGCCTTACTGAATACCTGGCACAGGCAATTCATTGGTGAAAAGTGCATGTGTAATTTTTCAGTCTTCAGTTTGTACTCTATAATGATATCACTGCAATAATAATAATTTTTATTTCTATAGCGCCAACATATTCCGATGCACCTTACATGATAAAGGGTACTTGTACAAACAATTAAGAAATAAAGACATTGCAATGATCATCTATTAGGGGCCGATGCCATCAGATTTTTTATTTTTTAAATTAATATATTTATAAAATAAACTTTTTCATTTTTTAACCCCTTAAGGAGCCAGCAATTTTGCAGGTTAATGACTGATTCTCATATTTTAACCCCTTAATGTCAGAGCCAATATGACAAAAGGGACATGTCAAATCAAAGTGTGTCCACTAATTAGCATAACAGGTGTCTACAATCTTGGAATCAGTGAGTGGGCCTGTATAGAGGGCTACAGATACTCACTGTGCTGTTTGGTGACATGGTGTGTATCACACTCAACATGGACCAGAGGAAGCGTAGCAAAGAGTTGTCTCAGGAGATAAGAAAGAAAATTACAGACAAATATGTTAAAGGTAAAAATTATAAGACCATCTCCAAGCAGCTTGATGTTCCTGTGACTACAGTTGCACATATTATTCAAAAATGTAAACTGCATGGGACTGTAGCTAACCTCCCTGGATGTGGCCGCAGGAGGAAAATAGATGACAAATCAAAGAGACGGATAATACAAATGGCAACAAAAGAGCCCAGAAAATCTTCCAAACAGATTAAAGGTGAACTTCAAGCTCAAGGAACATCAGTGTCAGATTGCACCATCTGTCATTTAATGAGACAATGTGGACTTCATGGGAGACAATCAAGGAGGACACCATTGATGAAAAAAAATATCATAAAAAAGCCAGACTGGAATTTGCCAAACTACATGTTGACAAGTCACAAAGCTTCTGGGAAAATGTCCTATGGACAGATGAGACACAAATGGAACTTTCTGGCAAGGTATATAAGCTCTATGTTCACAGATGGAAAAATGAAGCACATCAAGAAAAGAACACTGCCCCTACTGTGAAACATGGAGGAGGCCCTGTTATGTTCTGGGGCTGCTTTGCTGTATCTGGCACAGGGTGTCTAGAATCAGTGCAGGGTACAATGAAATCTCAAGACTATCAAGGGATTCTAGAGAGAAATGTGCTGCCCAGTGTCAGAAAGCTTGGTCTCAGTGGCAGGTCATGGGTCTTGCAACAGGATAATGACCCAAAACACACAGCTAAAACACCAAAGAATGGCTAACAGAAAAACATTGGACTATTCTGAAGTGGCCTTCTATGAGCCCTGACCTAAATCCTATTGAGCATCTTTGGAAAGAGCTGAAACAAGCTGTCTGGAAAAGGCAACCTTCAAACACGAGACGACTGAAGCAATTTGCTCTTGAGGAGTGGGCCAAAATACCTGTTAATAGGTGAAGTCTCATTGACAGTTACAGGAATCGTTTGATTGCAGTGATTGCCTCAAAAGCTTGTGCAACAAAATATTAAGTTAACGGTACCATCATTTCTGTCCAGGCCTATTTCATGAGTTTTATTTTTTTTTTAATTCTGTGGAAGCATGGTTGAAAAGCAATGTCTGACTTTCATTTGTTCATTTTTAGAGATTTATGATTTATTATTACTTTTGTCAGATTCAAGTTATTTCTGTCACCATTGTGGGTTTTTCTTTCATTAAATGGGGGGTACCAACAATTTTGACCACGTGTGTATGTGGGGAAAAAACACTGTTTGGGCGCATGGCAGAGCTCGGAAAGGAAGGAGTGCCCTTTCACTTTTTCAACACAGAATTGGCTGGAATTGAGATCGGACGCTATGTCGTGTTTGGAGAGCCTCTGACCTAAACAGTGGAAACCCCCACACGTGACACCATTTTGGAAACTAGACCCCTCAAGGAACTTATCTAGATGTGCGGTGAGCACTTTGAACCCCCAAGTGCTTCACAGAAGTTTATAATGTAGACCCATGAAGATAAAAAATCATTTTTTCCACAAAAATGATTTTTTCGCCCCCTATTTTTTATTTTCTCATGGGTAACAGGAGAAATTAGACCCCAAAAGTTGTTTTGCAATTTGTCCTGAGTACGCTGATACCCCATATGTGGAAAAAAGCCACTGTTTCGTTGCATGGCAGGGCTCAAAAGGGAGGGAGCATCGTTTGACTTTTTGAATGCAAAATTGGCTGGAATCAATGGTGGCTCCTTGTCCCGTTTGGAGACCCCCTGATGTACCTAAACAGTGGAACCTCAATTCTAACCACAAACCTAACCCTAACACACCCTTTACCCTAATCCCAACCCTAACAGTAATCCCAACCATAACCACAACCCTAGCCCAACCCTAACCCTAGCTCAACCCTAACGTTAGCCCAACCTTAACCCTAACTTTAGCCCAACCCTAACTTTAGCCCAACTCTAAACCTAGCTTTAGCTCAACCCTAACCCTAATTTTAGCCCAACCCTAACCCTAACTTTAGCCCAACTCACTTTAGCCCAACCCTAACCCTAAGGGTATGTGCACACGCTGCGGATTCCGCTGCGATTCCGCAGCGGTTTTGACACAGCAGTTTTAGCTGCGGTGTACAGTACCATTCAAATGAATGGTAAAAAAAACCCGCTGTGTAGACGTTGCGGAAAAATCCGCGCGGATTTGCTGCGGTTTTGAAACCACAGAAAGAATTGACATGTCATTTCTTTCTGCGGAATCCGCAGCGGGTTCCTATCTGCACCATTGTGGAGATGGTGAATCCGCAGGACCAAACCGCAGGCAAAACCGCAGATAATCCGCAGGTCTTTTGACCTGCGGTTTATCTGCGGTTTTTGCAAAATCCGTGCGGATTAATCCGCAGCGGATTCCACAGCGTCTGCACACAGCCTAACTTTAGAACAACTCATTTTAGCCCAACTCACTTTTTAGTCCAATTCACTTTAGCCCAACTTTAACCCTAATGGAAATAAATACTTTTTTAAAATTGTATTATTTTTACCTAACTAAGGGGGTGATAAAGGGGATCTGATTTACTTTTTTTCTATTTTGATCACTGTGAAAAATTCCCTATTGTTGCCGGGTGTTTATTTCTCCCGGAATAAGATACCGGTGGACTTCACGGGGGGGTTGCAGGGACACCAGAGATACCCGAGGAGGATCGGGGGGGACCCCATTTCTCTCTCCTCTGATCTGCCATTAGGTACCGAGATGATATCCTCAGACCCCTTGTGAGACCATATGCTGGTGCGGTTGGCCCTGGGTTCCGCCTAATGCAGGACAATGCCAGACCTCATGTGGATGGAGTGTGTCAGCAGTTCCTGTAAGATGAAGGCATTGAAGCTATGGAGTGGCCTGCCCTTTCCCCAGACCTGAATCCGATTGAACACATCTGGGACATCATGTCTCGCTCCATCCACCAACGTCACGTTGCACCAAAGACTGTCCAGGAGTTGGCGGATGCTTTAGTAAAGGTCTGGGAGGAGATCCCACATGACAACATCCGCCGACTCATCAGGAGCATGCCCAGGTGTCGTAGGGAGGTCAAACAGGCACACGGAGGCCACACACACTACTAAGCATCATTTTCTTGTCTTGAGGCATTTCCACCGAAGTTGGATCAGCCTGTAATTTGATTTTCCACTTTGATTTTGAGTATCCTTCCAAATCCAGACCTCCATGGGATATTAATTTTGATTAACATTGATCATTTTTATGTTTTCTTGTTCTCAACGCATGCCACTATGTAATGAATAAAGATTTGCAGCTGCGATATTTCATTCAGTAATATCTGCGATGTGGTATCTTAGTGTTCCCTTTATTTTTTTGAGCAGTGTATATTTACATATTCAAAACCTTCAATAAACCTATGGTTATCCTAAAGATGTATTCATGTATTTAGTCAATTCATTATATTTAAACCCCTTCATGACCCAGCCTATTTTGACTTTAATGACCTGGCCATTTTTTGCAATTCTGATCAGTGTCCCTTTATGAGGTAAAAACTCAGGAATGTTTCAACGGATCCTAGCGATTATGAGATTGTTTTTTCATGACATATTGGGCTTCATGTTAGTGGTAAATTTATGTCAATAATTTTTGCGTTTATTTGTGAAAAAATCGGATATTTGGCGAAAATTTTGAAAATGTCACAACTTCCAAATATTGAATATTTATTCTGTTAAACCAGAGAGTTATGTGACACAAAATAGTTGATAAATAACATTTTCCACATGTCTATTTTACATCAGCACAATTTTGGAAACAAAATTTTTTTTTGTTAGAAAGTTATAAAGGTTAAAAGTTGACCCGCAATTTCTAATTTTTACAACAAAATTTAAACAACCATTTTTTAGGGACCACCTCACATTTGAAGTCAGTTTGAGGGGTCTATATGGCTGAAAATACCCAAAAGTGACACCATTCTAAAAACTGCACCCCTCAAGCTGATCAAAACCACATTCAAGAAGTTTATTAACCCTCCAGGTGTTTCACAGCAGCAGAAGCAACATGAAAGGAAAAAAATGAACAATTAACTTTTTAGTCACAAAAATGATCTTTTAGCAACAATTTTTTTATTTTCCCAAGGGTAAAAGGAGAAAGTGGACCCCAAAAGTTGTTGTCCAATTTGTCATGAGTACACTGAAACCCCATATGTGGGGGAGAAATCACTGTTTGGGCGCACGGCAGGGCTTGGAAGGGAAGGAGCGCCATTTAACTCTTTGAATGGAAAATTAGCTTCAATCGTTAGTGGACACCATGTCATGTTTGGAGAGCCCCTGTGTGCCTAAACTTTGGAGTTCCCCTACAAATGACTCCATTTTGGAAACTAGACCCCCTAAGGAACTAATCTAGATGCATAGTGAGAACTTTGAACCCCCAGGTACTTCACAAATTGAACCGTAAAAATGAAAAACTACTTTTTTTTCTCAAAAATTTATTTTAGCCTCAATTTTTTCATTTTCACATGGGCAACAGGATAAATCGGATCCTAAAATTTGTTGGGCAATTTCTCCTGAGTACACCGATACCTTATATGTAGTCATAAACCACTGTTTGGGCACACGGCAGGTCTCGTAAGAGAAGGAGCGCCATTTGACTTTTTGAAAGTAAAATTAGCTCCAATCGTTAGCGGACACCATGTCGCGTATGGAGAGCCCCTGCATGCCTAAACATTGGGGCTCCCCCACAAGTGACCCCAATTTGGAAACTAGACCCCCCAAGGAACTTATCTAGATGTGTGGTGAGCACTCTGAACCCCCAAATGCTTCACAGAAGTTTATAACGCAGAGCCATGAAAATAAAAAAAAAATTTCCTCAAAAAATGATTTTTTAGCCCACAATTTATTTTCACAAAGGTAACAGGAGAAAGTGGATCCCAAAAGTTGTTGTGCAGTTTGTCCTGAGTACGCTGGTAACCCATATGTGAGGGGAACCACTGTTTGGGCACACGTCGGGGCTCAGAAAGGAAGTAATGACGTTTTGAAATGCCGAGTTGATGGTTTGCGGCATCATGTTACGTTTTCAGAGCCCCTGATGTGCCTAAACAGTAGAAACCCCCACAAGTGACCCCATTTTGGAAACTAGAACCCCCAAGAAACTCATCTACAGTCATGGCCAAAATTATTGACACCCCTGCAATTCTGTCAGATAATACTCAGTTTCTTCCTGAAAATGTTTGCAAACACAAATTCGTTGGTATTATTATCTTCATTTAATTTGTCTTAAATGAAAAAACACAAAAAGAATTGTCCTAAAGCCAAACTGGATATAATTCCACACCAAACATAAAAAAGAGGGTGGACAAAAGTATTGGCACTGTGTGAAAAATCATGTGATGCTTCTCTAATTTGTGTAATTAACAGCACCTGTAACTTAACTGTGGCACCTAACAGGTGTTGGCAATAACTAAATCACACTTGCAGCCAGTTGACATGGATTAAAGTTGACTCAACCTCTGTCCTGTGTCCTTGTGTGTACCACATTGATCATGGAGAAAAGAAAGAAGACCAAAGAACTGTCTGAGGACTTGAGAAACCAAATTGTGAGGAAGCATGAGCAATCTCAAGGCTACAAGTCCATCTCCAAAGACCTGAATGTTCCTGTGTCTACCGTGCGCAGTGTCATCAAGAAGTTTAAAGCCCACGGCACTGTGGCTAACCTCCCTAGATGTGGCCGGAAAAGAAAAATTGACAAGAGATTTCAACGCAAGATTGTGCAGATGTTGGATAAAGAACCTCCACTAACATCCAAACAAGTTCAAGCTGCCCTGCAGTCCGAGGGTACAACGGTGTCAACCCGTACTATCCGTCGGCATCTGAATTAAAAGGGACTGTATGGTAGGAGACCCAGAAAGACTCCACTTCTTACCCCGAGACATAAAAAAGCCAGGCTGGAGTTTGCCAAAACTTACCTGAAAAAGCCTAAAACATTTTGGAAGAATGTTCTTTGGTCAGATGAGACAAAAGTAGAGCTTTTAGGGCAAAAGCATCAACATAGAGTTTACAGGAGAAAAAAGAGGCATTCAAAGAAAAGTACACGGTCCCTACATTCAAACATGGCGGAGGTTCCCTGATGTTTTGGGGTTGCTTTGCTGCCTCTGGCACTGGACTGCTTGACCGTGTGCATGGCATTATGAAGTCAGAAGACTACCAACATATTTTGCAGCATAATTTAGGGCCCAGTGTGAGAAAGCTGGGTCTACCTCAGAGGTCATGGGTCTTCCAGCAGGACAATAACCCAAAACACACTTCAAAAAGCACTAGAAAATGGTTTGAGAGAAAGCACTGAAGACTTCTAAGGTGGCCAGCAATGAGTCCAGACCTGAATCCCATAGAACACCTGTGGAGAGATCTAAAAATGGCAGTTTGGAGAAGGCACCCTTCAAATATCAGGGACTTGGAGTAATTTGCCAAAGAAGAATGGTCTAAAATTCCAGCAGAACATTGTAAGAAACTCATTGATGGTTACCGGAAGCGGTTGGTCGCAGTTATTTTGGCTAAAGGTTGTGCAACCAAGTATTAGGCTGAGGGTGCCAATACTTTTGTCCGGCCCATTTTTGGAGTTTTGTGTGAAATGATCAATGTTTTGCTTTTTGCTTCATTCTCTTTTGTGTTTTTTCATTTAAGACAAATTAAATGAAGATAATAATACCAAAGAATTTGTGTTTGCAATCATTTTCAGGAAGAAACTGAATATTATCTGACAGAATTGCAGGGGTGTCAATACTTTTGGCCATGACTGTAGATGTTTGTTGAGCACTTTGAATCCCCAAATGCTTCACAGAAGTTTATAACGTAGAGCCGTGAAAATAAAAATCCTTTTTTTTCCACAAAAATAATTTTTTAGCCCCCAATTTTTTTATTTTCCCAAGGGTAACAGGTGAAATTAGACCCCCATAGTTGTTGTGCAATTTTTCCAGAGTACGCTGATATCCCATATGTTGGGGTAAACCACTGTTTGGGCACACGTCAGGGATCAGAAGGGAGGGAGCACTGTTTGACTTTTTGAACACAAAATTGACTGGAATAAATGGTGACGCCATGTCACGTTTTGAGACCCCGTGATGTGCCTAAGCAGTGGCAACCCCTCAATTCTATCTCCAACCCTAACTCCAACACACCCCTAACCCTAATCCCAACCCTAATCATAACCCTAACCACAACCCTAACCCCAACACACCCCTAACTCTAATCACAACTCTTACCCTAACCACAAGCCTAACCCTAATCCCAACCCACCCCTAACCCTAATCTTAACCCTAATTCCAACCTTAACCCTAATTCCAACAGAAACCCTAATCCCAACCCTTATTCCAACCCTAACCCTAATTCCAACCCTAACCCTAATGGAAAAATAAAAATAAATATATTTTCTTTATTTCATTATTTTTCGCTATCTATGGGGGTGATAAAGGGGGGATAATTGCTTTTTTTTATTTTGATCACTGTGATAGGGTCTATGACAGTGATCAAAATGTACCTGGAATGAATGAATTTGCCAGCCGGCAGATTCAACGGGTGCACTGCGCATGCGCCCGCCATTTTGGAAGATGGCGGCACCCATGGAGGATGCAGGAGGGACACCGAGAGGGACACTGGGACTCAGGAGGTACCGGGGGGGTGGAGAGGGGGATCGGAAGGCAGGGGGAGCGCAAATGCTGACGGCGGCAGCAGATCGCCGTCATCAGTTGGTGGCGCGGGCAGATCGTCCCCTTCAGTTGGTGGGGGGGGTCAGATCTCGGTCTCCAGCCATGGCGGATGGTATTGCAGGGGATCCAGAAAGAGAACTAGGAAAAAGGGGAGGACCGATGGTTTTAGTTAGCCCTGTCAAGGAGTAAAGAAGTGGAATACCACTTGTAATATTGTTGGAAATTTAAAAACCTTTTATTGTGTGCTACGCATTTTGGAGCTAATTCAGCTCCTTCATTGGGCAGGTAAACATGTACAATGAATTCAAATGATTAAATACACTTGCAAGAAACATCATCAATTAATGTCATCAATTAGATTGGGCATTCAAAGTGGTTAATTAACTCACACCTGTGCCACTCTTGTTCAGCAGTAAAAAAATAAATCAACTGGATTAACATAAAAAGCTAATTTAAAATACAACTTGAGAAATATGAGAATATTAAAACATGTTCTTGCCAAATTACACAAATACACATTAGAATTCCCCAGGGTTTCTCATGCGGCAGTCCCATAAATGTCAATACATTCATTTAAATTATCAGGTATAGATGCATAATTTTAATTATTATCTCGTGTTGTCAGTGCATTCATTTAAACCATCATGCTTGAGTGTCGCCAATTTGAAAATCCAATAGGACTCCCTATTGATGAGTCTTTGCAATCTATTGAGGCTACTGTAAGGTATTTGTTCAATGATATGCAAATTGCCTCTTCAGAAAGAAAGAGGACTTTTACTCTACAGCGCCACCTATTGGTAGTAGCGATCCTACAAGTCACAATCAACCCTTTAACGAGTCTTGTAGTATGACTTAGGATACAAGCCAATGATAGTGAGCTTCAGGCACGCAGGGTCTTTGTTATGCTCCATAAGGAAGTGCCTGGATAGACTGTTACATACATTGCCCTTCCTTATACTATGCCTATTCATCTTATTTCCTGGGTCATACGTCGCACATACTGTAGTTTGCAATTGCACTCCATTAAACAGATTGCAAAATCTGAGTTGCAATTGACAAATTGTCTAATAATTTCAAATTGGCGACACTCAAACCTTATGGCTTAATATGAATGCATTGACAGCACAAGACAATTACTAAAATTATTGCCCAGCAAAAGTAGTTTGATAGCCACTTCCACCTGAGGAAGCCCACGCGAAACACACATTGGGGTTCCGTGTTCTGACGGCGCACAGGGACTTATATGGGTAAGAATCTTCCCTATGGCATTGTATTGGCTTATTTATTGATGTTTGGTGTCTCCGTACTATTGCAGCAATGATGGCAGCATTATTTTCATGCTGAATATTTATATAGTAATCCTCTATATTGTACTACTTATACTGTAGTGGGACTACCAGAATATACATTACTACGACAAAGTGTCCATGGGAGTTTAACTTCCCGGTAAATACAGAATTCGGTGTTTGCCTCGGACCTTGTATTGTTCGTGTCCTTCATTTTTTGAATTCCTTTGTCTATAAGTAGGGGGTATGCTTTATTACGTTTATACCTTTGCCTTTCTCTTTCGTCCTGGTGCCGTATATTATCAGTGTATGTATATTTGCTAACATATGATGGTACTGCTACACGATTTAGTGTATTACCACTCCTATACAATGGTACTGCTATATTGTTAAGTGTATTACCATGTCTTGCTGAATGTATATATGTGTAAAGTTATACCGTTGCTGCTATGTATAGTGTATAGGGTAAGTGTAGTTATTGGATTGGCCACTAGATGGGGCATTATAGTGTACAGAGCTTTCAGCTAGTGTATAGTATAGAAAAAGGTTAACTATAGGAGGGGCTGCTGTGTGGTAAGCAAGGAATGTTCCTTTAGGTACTCAGAAGGGCCTGGGTACCCGAATAGTCCACATGGGCTCTAGTCCCAGGACACCACAGCAGTCACGCAACATTTAAGAAGAAGGGAAGCTTAGCCATTCGGAGTCTAGGACAGAAATATGGTGTAAAGCAGCAGGATTGCAGCAGTTCATAGCTGGAGAAAGAAAGCAGTCCGGAAGAGTACAGGGAGCAAATTGTTCAACATGTGGCAGATTATTGCATGGGCTGATGCTCCCAGGACCAAGGCGAAACTGACGAGAATCCCCAAACACAGAGAGTCTGAACAGGGAGGACGCTGCGGTACCACCTAAGGCGCTATTACCTTGTAATGTACTGGAGGATGTGGAACTAAGTACAGGGAAAGAGCAGAATGAGAACTGCATGGAACTTGCTGTTGATGTTGTTACTGACAAGAATGTGCTGCCAGATTATTCAAGTCGTTTCATTTGTTTGCATTTGAACCGAACTGTGTCTCAATTCTTGCGAAACCAATTGTAGAAAGACTTCAGCACCACAGTGGTATCCCTGATGGCGCAGTGAGAGAAGACACAGGTATACTGGTGAAAGAATGCTGTTTTCATGTGAGAGGAGGTCAGGGCTCAATTACACCGGAGTGCTCGGCCATGACTACAGTCCTGGACCTCCCTTACACATGTATCTTCTTTCAATTATTTAATCATGATGTTATAATATTATTTAATAAAAGATTTTTTGTAAATTTTAAAACGGGTTGTTGCACTCCCTGTTCTCATTGTCTGCATCAACGTACTAGTTACTACAGCGTACTGGTCACTATAACGGCAGTTTGCAATTTTCACTCAGAAACATCCACTGCTTCCTGTTACTTGAAAACAACCATGAAGTCAAAATCATCACTACATCTGTAGATAAATTCCCAAAGGGTTATAATTTCCAAAATGTGGTTACTTGAGGGGGGATTCTGCTTTCCTAGCACTTAGGGGCTCTTTATATGGAATCCATAAACTAGTCTAGGAAAATCTGCTCTCCATGAGGCAAATAATGCTCCGTCCCTCCCGAGTCACTCTGTAATGCAAAGTAGTACTGTACAGTACAGCCACATATGGTGTATTTCTACATTCAGCAGAAATTGTGGGACAAATTTTAGTGTCATTTTTACCCATTTCTCAGTGTGAAAATGTTAAACTTGGGGCTAACACACAATCTTGGTGTTAAAAATGTAAATTATTTTTGTCTTCACTGCCCAATGGTATAAAAGTCTGTGACACACCTGTGGTGTCAATATAATCACTGCACCCCCTAGATGAATTGAGAGCTTTAACTGGTAAAATGGAGTCACTTATGGGGGGGTTCTGCTGTTCTGGCACCTCAGGGACTCCGCCAATGTAACATGGTACCCTCAAACAAGTGTAGCAAAATATGGCATTTCTTTCCTTCTGAGCTTTACACTGTGTCTCAAAAGCAGTTTTCGACTACATATGGGCTATCTGTGAACTCAGGAGAAATTACACAACAAACTTTGGGGCCCATTTTCTCCTTGTGAAAATACAAAATTTGTAGCTAAAAAAGATTTTTATGGGAAAAATGTGATTTTTTTTATTTTCAAGACCTAACGTTATAAACTTCTGTGAAGCACCTGGGGGTTCAAGGTGCTCAATACACATCTAGATAAGGTTCCAAAGGGATCTAGTTTCCAAAATGGTGTCACTTGTGGGGGATTTCTATTGTTTAGGCACATCAGGGGCTCTCCAAACGCGAAAAGGCATCCGCTAATTATTCCAATAAATTTTACATTCAAAAAGTCAAATGGCGCTACTTCCCTTCCAAGCCCAGCCGTGTGCCGAAACAGTAGCATTCCCCCCACATATGAGGTATCGGTGTACTCAGAAGAAATTTTACAGCAAATTGTATGGAGCAATTTCTCTTGTCACCTTATGAAAATGCAAACTATGGAGCCAAAAAGATTTATTTTGGAAAAGTGTGTTTTTTTATTTCCACGGCTCTATGTTATAACTTCTGTGAAGCACCTGTGGGTTCAAGGTGCTCAATACACATCTACATAAGTCCCATAAGGGGTCTAGTTTCCAAAATGGTGTCACTTGTGGGGGCTTTCCACTGTTTAGGCACACCAAGGGCTCTCCAAATGTGACATGGCGTCCGCTAATTATTCAAGCATATTTTACATTCAAAAAGTCAAATGGCGCTCCTTCCCTTCAAAGACTTGCCGTGCACCAAAACAGTAGATTTCCTCCACATATTGGGTACCTGCGCACTCAGGAGAAATTGAACAAATTTTATGGAGCAATTTCTCATGTTACCATTATGAGTGAGTATAAGAAAGGCATAGCTGAACTGGAGCCGGTGCAGAGAAGAGTGACCAAGGTTATTAGGGAACTAGGGGGTCTGCAATACGAAGACAGGTTATTACACTTGGGGTTATTTAGTTTGGAGAATCGAAGGCTTAGGGGTGATCTTATTACAATGTATAAATATATGCGGGGACAATACAAAGTCCTTTCTAAAGATCTTTTTACTCTTTGATCTGTGACGGGAACAAGGGGGCATCCTCTACGTCTGGAGGAAAGGAGGTTTAAGCATACTCACAGATGCGGATTCTTTACTGTAAGAACAGTGAGACTATGGAACTCTCTGCCATATGATGTTGTAATGAGTGATTCCCTACTAAAATTTAAGGGACTTGATGCCTTTCTTGAAAAGTATAATATTACAGGGTATATACACTAGTTTCCTTAATATTGCATTAATCCAGGGATCTAGTCTGATTGCCGTATGTGGAGTCGGGAAGGAATTTTTTTCCCCAATGTGAAGCTTACTGTTTGCCACATGGGTTTTTTGCCTTCCTCTGGATCAACATGTTAGGGCAAGTTAGGATAGGATATGGGTTGAACTAGATAGACTTAAAGTCTTCCTTCAACCTTTATAACTATGTTACTATGTAAAATTTGGAGCTAGAAAAGATTTGTTGGGGTATCGGCAAGCTCACGAGAAATTGCACAACAAACTGTATGATCCATTTTCTCCTGTTACCTTGCGAAAGTAAAAAAAAATATGTCTAAAGGGAAATTTTTGTGAAAGAAAATTAAATGTTTATTTTTTTCTTCCACATTCCAAAAATTCCTGTGAAGCACCTGGAGGGTTAATAAACTTCTTGAATGTGGTTTTGCACACCTTTAGGGGTGCAGTTTTTAGAATGGTGTAATTTTTGGGTATTTTATGTAATATAGGCCCCTCACTTCAAATGTGAGGTGGTGCCTAAAAAAATGGTTTTGCGAATTTTGTTGTAAAATATAGAAATCTCTGGTCAACTTTTAACCCTTATAACTTCCTAACAAAAAATAATTATGTTTCCAAAATTGTGCTGATGTAAAGTAGACATGTGGGAAATGTTATTTATTAACTATTTTGTGACCAGGGACACCACATCCTCCATCAACTTAGTGTCTCCAAGGAGCTGGCTTATAATCACCATATTAATGCTGAGGACAGAATGGACCAGAACTGACAAACTCAAGTGATCCATTAGCCCAGGCCTCCCATAGTAGCTAGGATTACAGGTGTGTGCCACAGAGGTACTATGATGCACTAAGAGGAACTATAATGCACAGAGGCATCATAATGCACAGAGACGCTATGATGCACAGAGGCGCAATGAGACACCAAAGTGCTATGAGGCACAAAAAGGTACAGACTAGGGCCATGCTTGAAGGTGCTAAACAATAGGCAAGACTCAGTTAGGGCCCCGTCACACATAGCAACTCACCAGCGATCCCGACAACGATATCAACGTGTCAGGATCGCTGGTGAGTCGCTACATGATTGCTGGTGAGCTGTCAAACAGACAGCTTCACTAGCGATCACGACCAGCGACGCCGAGCGGGCGTCGTCGCTGTGTACTTTAGTTACCAGCACGCTGATGCAGGGAGCTGGTAACTAAGGTACACATCGGGTGTACCTTAGTTGCCAGCTCCCTGCATCAGCGCGCTGGTAACTAAGGTACACAGAGGGTTTCTAAGCACAGCGCCGTGCTTAGAAACCCTGCGTTTACCTTAGTTACCAGCTGATCGCTGGTCTCCCGCCTGTCACACGCAGCAATTTGTGCAGGCCAGCGGGAGACCAGCAACCCAAAAAATGTCCAGGGCTTTCCAACAGCGATCAGCGATACTGGCAGGGGGGGCCGGTCGCTGATCGCTGTCACACACAGCGATCTCACTGGTGAGATCGCTGTTACGTCACAAAACTTGTGACTTAGCAGCGATCTCGCTAGCGAGATCGCTATGTGTGACGGGGAGCTTACACTCAAGAGAGTAACCCATCTGAATTCAGGATAAACCTCCACCTTGAGTAGTACATCTCAATTGTCAGACTAGCTCTACTTGAAGGAGCTACATTAATTAATGAGATGCGGCAGGAGGGCAGTCTTCATGGAGACAATGTGCTGCATTAACAGTATGTGTACTCGTATGGATGGAGTAGTTAAGCTGCAGACAACAGTGAAGCACTTGTTTATTAAACCAAAAAATAGGAAACATGCTTCGCAAAAGTCAAATTCTGAAGGCCAATTATAAGGCCCTGTGCAGGCCATGACATGCGACTAACTGAAGTCAAATCATGACACGCAGACCATTCATGCGGCCTAACTATAGCCTAGAGGTTCGAAGGCTAGCCGTGGATCTGAAATCAAACCTCAGAATTTAAGGCATGAGGCTAGCGTCAGCCCAGAGGCCTAGCCCTTCAACACAACATTACACCCTACACTTACCTGTACTGGCTCCACACCCGTTAGAGCAAAGGAGCTGGTAATGCTGAGAGCCCTCCATCTAGGGAAGCGTCGTCACATCAAGAATGCTGCATTATTGCAGAGGATGCACAGGCTGGCTGCTGGATGATGGACCTCTCTCAGAGAGGTGTCGGCCATAGACTGCTTGACAGGGGGAAAGGAAGGCCGAAATCCGCCGATCCCCCTGAGTTCGTAGTGGTACAGCGACTGATGGCTGAGGGACCTCTATCCAGATATGTGTCAGTCCCAGACTGCTTGACAGAGGGAAGAGAAAGCCGAGACCCTCCGATCCCCGAGGCCATACATCGAAGCGCCACAGGAGATCTTCACTCTAGGAGCAACCGCTCATTCAACTATCCCCTGTAGGGACAGGGAAAAAAACACTGGACGGTGGAGATGGGAGGGGCTTTTTAACCTCTCTGTGATCCTGTCCCTCTATAGGACAATGAAGCACTACCTAGAGTGGTGATGTCCGGAGGGACGTACTTGAAAACGTCGCGTTTGGAGAGCCTCTGATGTGACTGAACAGTGGACCCCCTTCCCCCACAAGTGACTCCATTATGGAAACTAGACCCCTCAAGGAATGTATCTAGATGTGTTATGAGCACCTTGAACCCCCTGGTGCTTCACAGAAGTTTATAACGTAAAGCCGAGAAAATGAAAAAAAAATCACATTTAAAAAAAAAAAAAAAAGTTCTTTTAGCCCCAAATTTTCACAAGGGTAACGGAAAAAAAACTATGCAATTTGTTATGAAATTTCTCCTGAGTACGCCGATACCCAATATGTGGAAGAAAACTACTGTTTAGGAGCACGGCAGGGCTCGGAATAGAAGGAACACCATTTTACTTTCTGAACGCAAAATTTGCAGGAATCATTATCGGACGCCATGTCACATTTGGAGAGCCCCTGATGTGCCTAAACAGTGGAAACCCCCCACAAGTGACCGCATTTCTGAAGCTGGACCCTTCAAGGAATGTATCTAGATGTGTGGTGAGCACCATGAAACCCCATGTAGAAGTTTACAACAATGAGCTGTGAAAATAGAAAAATCACATTTTTCTCACAAAAATTTTCTTTTAGCCCCATTCTTTAATTTTCACAAGGGTAACAGGAAAAAATGGACCCAGAAATTTGTTTTTCAATTTCACCTGAGTACGCCGTTACCCCATATGTAGGGAGAAATTACTGTTTGGGCGCATAGCATGGCTCAGAAAGGAAGGAGTGTCACATTTAGAGAGCCCCTGATGTGCCTAAACAGTAGAAACACCCCACAAGCGACCCCATTTTTAAAACTACATCCCTCCCCTCAAAGATTTTTCCAGGGGTATAGTGAGCATTTTGAACCTACAGGTACTACACAGAATTTGATTCACTTTTTTCACTAAAATGTTGTTTTAGCCCCAAATTTTTCATTTTCACAATGGATATTAGGTGAAAATGAACCCTAAAATTGGTTACACAATTTCTCCTGAACACAATACCGTATATGTGGTCAAAAACTTCGGTATGAGCACATGGCAGTGTGCTGTTCCATCTAAGGTTATGATTGTATGTTTATATAATTGTGTTATGTTACCTTTCTTTTTATTCAGTTTTGCATTTGGTCTGCTGCCACCTGCTGTCCTTTTCTGCATAGCAGACGGCAGCTAATTACAGTTGTGGCCAAAAGTATTGACACCCCTGCAATTCTGTCAGATAATACTCAGTTTCTTCCTGAAAGTGATTGCAAACACAAATTCTTTGGTATTATTATCTTCATTTCATAGAATCATAGAATCGTAGAGTTGGAAGGGACCTCCTGGGCCATCTGGTCCAACCCCCTGCTCAAAGCAGGATTCGCTAAATCATCCCAGTCAGATGTCTGTCCAGCCTCTGTTTGAAGACTTCCATTGAAGGAGAACTCACCACTTCTCGTGGCAGCCTGTTCCACTCATTGATCACTCTAACTGTCAAAAAGTTTTTTCTAATATCTAATCTGTGTCTCTTCCCATTCAGTTTCATCCCATTGCTTCTAGTCTTTCCTTGTGCAAATGAGAATAAAGTTGATCCTTCTACAATGTGACAGCCCTTTAGATATTTGTAGACAGCTATTAAGTCTCCTCTCAGTCTTCTCTTTTGCAAACTAAACATTCCCAAATCCTGCAACCTTTCCTCATAAGACAGGGTTTGCAGACCGGTCACCATTCTGGTCGCTCTTTTCTGAACTTGCTCCAGTTTGTTGATGTCTTTTTTAAAATGTGGTGCCCAAAACTGGACACAATATTCCAGATGAGGTCTGACCAAAGAGGAGTAGAGGGAAATAATGACTTCACGTGATCTAGACTGTATGCTTCTGTTAATACATCCTAGAATTGCATTTGCCTTTTTTGCTGCTGCATCACACTGTTGACTCATATTCAGTCTGTGATCTATTAGTATACCCAAGTCTTTTTCACATGTGCTGTCACTTAGCCCTATTCCTCCCATTCTATATATGCTTTTTTCATTTTTATTGCCCAGATGTAGTACTTTGCATTTCTCCCTGTTAAAAACCATTCTGTTAGTTGCTGCTCACTTCTCCAGTTTATTTAAATCTTTTTGAATCCTCTCTCTCTCTTCTCTAGTATTAGCTATCCCTCCTAGCTTTGTGTCATCAGCAAATTTAATCAGTTTACCCTCAATTCCTTCATCTAAATCGTTGATAAAGATGTTGAACAATACAGGGCCCAGGACAGAGCCCTGTGGTACCCCACTTGAGACATTCTTCCAACTGGATGTACAGCCATTTACGACCACTCTTTGGGTCCGATCACTAAGCCAGTTATGAATCCACCTAACAGTTGCCTTGTCCATTCCATACTTAGTCATTTTTTCAATAAGGATTGTATGAGAGACTTTGTCAAATGCTTTGCTGAAGTCAAGATATACTATATCTACAGCATTTCCTTGATCCACCCAATCAGTGATACCGTCATAGAAGGAAATTAAGTTAGTCTGACATGACTTATTAGTTAGAAACCCATGCTGACTCTGTTTAATCACTTCATTCTTATCCAGGTATTGACATACATGTTGTTTAATAATTTGTTCAAAGATCTTTCCTGGTATAGAAGTCAGACTCACCGACCTATAGTTGCCTGGGTCCACCTTCTTCCCCTTTTTGAAGATAGGAACAACATTTGCTCTTCTCCAGTCTTCTGGCACTTCTCCTGTTCTCCAAGAATTTTCAAAGATTATGGAGAGGGGTTCAAAAATTTCTTCTGCTATCTCCTTCAGTACTCTGGGGTGTAATTCATCTGGACCTGGAGACTTGAATTCATTTAGGTTAGCTAAGTGTTTCCTCACTATCTTTCTGTTTATAGATATCCTGGATTCTTCTATTCCCTTAATAGGACAGTGAATAACAGTTGATGTTGCATTTCCTTTCTGAGAGAAAACAGATGCAAAATAGGAATTTAAAAGTTCAGCCTTCTCAACATCCTGTCTTACCATTTCATCATTTTCATCCTGTAAAAATCCTATAGCATCTTTGACTTTTCTTTTACTTTTGACATATCCCCAAAATCCTTTATTATTGCTTTTGACATCTCTTGCAAGCCTCAGTTCATTTTCAGCTTTAGCTAATCTGATTTGTGCCCTGCAGGTTCTGCAGACAGCATTATATTCTTCTTTAGATATGCCTCCCTCTTTCCATTTTATAAACATTTTTTTCTTCCTTTTTAGCATGTGCTTAAGTTCTGTGTTCATCCATCCTGGTTTCCTTAAATGCTTCCTATTCTTCCCTCTTTTCGGAATTGTTAACAACTGTGCTTTGAGAATTTCATTTTTCAAGATTTCCCATCCTTCCTGGACATTTTTGTCTTTAAGGATATCCAGCCATTGGATCCCTCCAATTCTCTTTCTGAATCCCTTAAAATCTGCCTTTCTGAAATCTAACCTTGACGTCTGAGTCTTCACAGGTCTTCCACCTCTAGTTATCCAAAATTCTAAAATAGCATGGTCGCTACCTCCTAGGGTCCCAGCCACTTTTACCTCCTCAACCATTTCCTCCCTGTTTATAAGGATTAGATCCAAGGTAGCAGTTCCCCTTGTTTTCTCCCTTACCTTTTGGAAGATAAAGTTGTCAGCAAGAGAGGATAAGAATTTCCTTGACCTGTTAGTTTTGCCTGAGAGAGATTCCCAACAAATGTCTGGATAGTTGAAATCTCCCATGACAACTATGTCATATTTTTTGGAGAACTTGGCCATCTGATGCATAAAGAGTTCATCTATATATTCGGCTTGCACAGGCGGCCTGTAGTAAATGCCTACAATGGTGTCCTTTCCATTGTTCTGTCCTTGTATTCTTACCCAAACAGTTTCCACAGAACTCCCAGTCTCTGAAGCTTCAATCTCTGTGCAGATATACGCGTTTCTAACATACAATGCGACACCCCCTCCTCGTTTATCAAGTCTGTTTCTTGCAAATAAGTTGTATCCTTCTAGTCTTGTATTCCAATCATGTGTATTGTCCCACCAAGTTTCAGTGATTCCAATTACATCATATTTCTGTTCCTGTGTTAGTAGTTCCAATTCTCCTTGTTTGTTGCCCATGCTTTGTGCATTAGTATAGAAACATTTTAGTTTGTGATTGGTTTCTCTTTCTCCAATATTTTTATTAATTAGATTCTTTCGTCTTTGTTCTTCCTTTCCACTTCTAATAGCAGAGTTCTCAATAGCATTTGTCAGGTGTATGGCTTTTTCTGGTCTTTTGCTTCCCTTCCCATGTTGTTCTAGTTTAAAGCTCTCCTTACAAGTGTAGCAAGGCGACTTCCAAATACATGCTTTCCAGTCTTCGTAAGGTGCACCCCATCTCTAGCAAGTAGTCCATCGTATAAGTAGTTCACTCCGTGATCCAGAAATCCAAATCCTTGCTGACGGCACCATCGACGTAGCCAGTTGTTCACCTGCAGAATCTTATTCCACCTCCTTGGTTCATGGCCATCCACTGGGAGGATGGAAGAGAAGACCACCTGCGCTCCCAGTTCTTTCACTTTCTTGCCTAAGTCTTCAAAGTCTCTGCAGATGATTTCCAGGTCGTTTCTTGCGGTGTCATTTGTCCCCACATGTAGTAGCAGGAATGGGTAGTCATCTGTAGGTCTGAAGAGTCCTGATATCCTGTCAGACACATCTTTAATTTTTGCACCTGGAAGACAGCACATTTCTCTTGTAGTTATATCCGGTCTGCAGATAGCGGCCTCTGTTCCTCTCAGCAGGGAATCCCCCATGACCACCAGTCTCCGTTTCTTCTTCACAACATTTTTCTTTCTCCATCCAGGAGGACTCTGAAGGCGTACAAGGTTGCTGTTTGTTGGCAAAGTCTTATCCTGATGTATTTCTTCATCGTTTTCCTGCGTGAGAGCCTGGTACTGGTTTCTGAGCAGTATGGGTGCTGACTGCCTCCTGATCCTCCTGCTTCTCTGGGTCACATGTCTCCATTCCTCTGTTTCTTCAGGTGTACTTCGAATTTCTTCTCTTTCTGTAACATGAAGAGATAATTCTGCTCTGTCCAAGAACTCTTCACCTTCCTTAATGATCTTCAACGTAGCTAACCTCTCTTCGAGATTTTGCAACTTTTCCTCCAACAGGGACACAAGCTTGCATTTGTGGCATGTGAAGTTTGGCTTTTCCACTGGTAAATCTGTGAACATGTAGCAAGAAATGCAGCTCACCAAATGGCTCTTGGCCTCTTCCATCTTGAGATTTCTTAAAATCGATGAAAGATGAGCCAAATTTCGGAGACTCCTCCGATTTCCTCTTTTCAGCTGCAACCGCCAAAACCCAGTGATCGTTGAGCTCGCGGAGACTCTTCACTTATCCCAGAAGGCACTGGGAATATGCAAATGATCTCCTCAAGACTCTTCCCCTGGTTTTCCGATTTCCTCTTTTCAGCTGCAACCGCCAAAACCCAGTGATCGTTGAGCTCGCGGAGACTCTTCACTTATCCCAGAAGGCACTGGGAATATGCAAATGATCTCCTCAAGACTCTTCCCCTGGTTGTCCGATTTCCTCTTTTCAGCTGCAACCGCCAAAACCCAGTGATCGTTGAGCTCGCGGAGACTCTTCACTTATCCCAGAAGGCACTGGGAATATGCAAATGATCTCCTCAAGACTCTTCCCCTGGTTTTCCGATTTCCTCTTTTCAGCTGCAACCGCCAAAACCCAGTGATCGTTGAGCTCGCGGAGACTCTTCACTTATCCCAGAAGGCACTGGGAATATGCAAATGATCTCCTCAAGACTCTTCCCCTGGTTTTCCGATTTCCTCTTTTCAGCTGCAACCGCCAAAACCCAGTGATCGTTGAGCTCGCGGAGACTCTTCACTTATCCCAGAAGGCACTGGGAATATGCAAATGATCTCCTCAAGACTCTTCCCCTGGTTTTCTGATTTCCTCTTTTCAGCTGCAACCGCCAAAACCCAGTGATCGTTGAGCTCGCGGAGACTCTTCACTTATCCCAGAAGGCACTGGGAATATGCAAATGATCTCCTCAAGACTCTTCCCCTGGTTTTCCGATTTCCTCTTTTCAGCTGCAACCGCCAAAACTCAGTGATCGTTGAGCTCGCGGAGACTCTTCACTTATCCCAGAAGGCACTGGGAATATGCAAATGATCTCCTCAAGACTCTTCCCCTGGTTTTCCGATTTCCTCTTTTCAGCTGCAACCGCCAAAACCCAGTGATCGTTGAGCTCGCGGAGACTCTTCACTTATCCCAGAAGGCACTGGGAATATGCAAATGATCTCCTCAAGACTCTTCCCCTGGTTTTCCGATTTCCTCTTTTCAGCTGCAACCGCCAAAACCCAGTGATCGTTGAGCTCGCGGAGACTCTTCACTTATCCCAGAAGGCACTGGGAATATGCAAATGATCTCCTCAAGACTCTTCCCCTGGTTTTCCGATTTCCTCTTTTCAGCTGCAACCGCCAAAACCCAGTGATCGTTGAGCTCGCGGAGACTCTTCACTTATCCCAGAAGGCACTGGGAATATGCAAATGATCTCCTCAAGACTCTTCCCCTGGTTTTCCGATTTCCTCTTTTCAGCTGCAACCGCCAAAACCCAGTGATCGTTGAGCTCGCGGAGACTCTTCACTTATCCCAGAAGGCACTGGGAATATGCAAATGATCTCCTCAAGACTCTTCCCCTGGTTTTCCGATTTCCTCTTTTCAGCTGCAACCGCCAAAACCCAGTGATCGTTGAGCTCGCGGAGACTCTTCACTTATCCCAGAAGGCACTGGGAATATGCAAATGATCTCCTCAAGACTCTTCCCCTGGTTTTCCGATTTCCTCTTTTCAGCTGCAACCGCCAAAACCCAGTGATCGTTGAGCTCGCGGAGACTCTTCACTTATCCCAGAAGGCACTGGGAATATGCAAATGATCTCCTCAAGACTCTTCCCCTGGTTTTCCGATTTCCTCTTTTCAGCTGCAACCGCCAAAACCCAGTGATCGTTGAGCTCGCGGAGACTCTTCACTTATCCCAGAAGGCACTGGGAATATGCAAATGATCTCCTCAAGACTCTTCCCCTGGTTTTCCGATTTCCTCTTTTCAGCTGCAACCGCCAAAACCCAGTGATCGTTGAGCTCGCGGAGACTCTTCACTTATCCCAGAAGGCACTGGGAATATGCAAATGATCTCCTCAAGACTCTTCCCCTGGTTTTCCGATTTCCTCTTTTCAGCTGCAACCGCCAAAACCCAGTGATCGTTGAGCTCGCGGAGACTCTTCACTTTCATTTAATTTGTCTTAAATGAAAAAACACAAAAAGAATTGTCCTAAAGCCAAATTGGATATAATTCCACAACAAACATAAAAAAGAGGGTGGACAAAAGTATTGGCACTGTTCGAAAAATCATGTGATGCTTCTCTAATTTGTGTAATTAACAGCACCTGTAACTTACCTGTGGCACCTAACAGGTGTTGGCAATAACTAAATCACACTTGCAGCCAGTTGACATGGATTAAAATTGACTCAACCTCTGTCCTGTGTCCTTCTGTGTACCACATTGAGCATAGAGAAAAGAAAGAAGACCAAAGAACTGTCTGAGGACTTGAGAAACCAAATTGTGAGGAAGCATGAGCAATCTCAAGGCTACAAGTCCATCTCCAAAGACCTGAATGTTCCAGAGTCTACCGTGCGCAGTGTCATCAAGAAGTTTAAAGGCCATGGCACTGTGGCTAACCTCCCTAGATGTGGACGGAAAAGAAAAATTGACAAGAGATTTCAACGCAAGATTGTGCGGATGTTGGATAAAGAACCTCGACTAACATCCAAACAAGTTCAAGCTGCCCTGCAGTCCGATGGTACAACAGTGTCAACCCGTACTATCTGTCGGCATCTGAATGAAAAGGGACTGTATGGTAGGAGACCCAGGAAGACCCCACTTCTTACCCCGAGACATAAAAAAGCCAGGCTGGAGTTTGCCAAAACTTACCGGAAAAAGCCTAAAACGTTTTGGAAGAATGTTCTCTGGTCAGATGAGACAAAAGTAGAGCTTTTTGGGCAAAGGCATCAGCATAGAGTTTAAAGGAGAAAAAAGAGGCATTCAAAGAAAAGAACACGGTCCCTACAGTCAAACATGGCGGAGGTTCCCTGATGTTTTGGGGTTGCTTTGCTGCCTCTGGCACTGGACTGCTTGACCGTGTGCATGGCATTATGAAGTCAGAAGACTACCAACAAATTTTGCAGCAAAATGTAGGGCCCAGTGTGAGAAAGCTGGGTCTCCCTCAGAGGTCATGGGTCTTCCAGCAGGACAATGACCCAAAACATACTTCAAAAAGCACTAGAAAATGGTTTGAGAGAAAGCACTGGAGACTTCTAAGGTGGCCAGCAATGAGTCCAGACCTGAATTCCATAGAACACCTGTGGAGAGATCTAAAAATGGCAGTTTGGAGAAGGCCCCCTTCAAATATCAGGGACCTGGAGCAGTTTGCCAAAGAAGAATGGCCTAAAATTCCACAGAGCATTGTAAGAAACTCATTGATGGTTACCGGAAGCGGTTGGTCGCAGTTATTTTGGCTAAAAGTTGTGCAACAAAGTATTAGGCTGAGGGTGCCAATACTTTTGTCTGGCCCATTTTTGGAGTTTTGTGTGAAATTATCAATATTTTGCTTTTTGCTTCATTCTCTTTTGTGTTTTTTCATTTAAGACAAATTAAATGAAGATAATAATACCAAAGAATTTGTGCTTGCAATCATTTTCAGGAAGAAACTGAGTATTATCTGACAGAATTGCAGGGGTGTCAATACTTTTGGCCACAACTGTAATTCTAGTACATGCCTCCCACTTCCAGGTCAGGTGACTCCTTCTCTTCCTGCCGGTGGCCATTACTAGTTTCTTTTTCACCCGGGAGAGACACGCTTACCAGGCTGTGGAAAGCTTCAGTTTTTCTACCACACACACACACATCACAATTTGCTGAATCATCTTGCTGCATACTTTGCTGCACACATGTTGCTGTACCACCTGGGTTGTTACACCTGCATTTCTGGAGAAGTACTGCATTACCAATCATACGCTGTATGTCCAGATTTCCAATAAACAAGTCTGGACTTCACAATATCTGGTGTGTATCATCTCTCCGGACGCATGAACAGCAAAACAGCAACAATGGTCCTGTCTCCTCTGCATCGAGGAAACGGAAGGTAGGAATCTCTCCCAGCCCCACTCAACTACACCTCCATTCGCCTCATGTGGGGACAGAACAGTCAAAAAACTGCCTTGAAGCCCGGGAAAAAATCACCCTTAGATCCTAACCCGCCTGCCTGCTCACATACTGCAGCCCTGCTCTGCTAAGAAACTCTGCAGCGTCACCCCAGACCGCATTGTGCATAGAGACTGTCTGTATATTATACAACATTGCTCCAGATTGTTGGACTGCAAAACCCCACAATTCTCTAAAAACACATTGGGGATCTCGTCAGGACGTCTTAACTAAGCTGCACTGCGATTTCCAGCCCCAAATTCAATAGTTCAGTTTCTTAAAGAGACTGTGCACCTTAAATCAAAATGGCCGAAAAAGACCCTGCACAGTCTCCAACTGCTGAAACAGAGCAAATACTACCCGATACTGTCCATTATGAAGAGGGGGAAACAGAGCTAGCTTCAGAAACAGACCAAGACTCACGACCAAGACGCTCTGTCAAACCAACCATAAAGGTCATCGAAAACTATCACAGTACAAAGGATGCGTTTAATGACAACCTGGACGACCTATGGGCACGAGTCACCTCCCTCATGTCAAGCATCCAACGCCACAAAAATGATGCAGCGAGTCTACAGGACACTATAAAACGGCTAGACACGGCCCACGGAAGATACAAGAGACTGTCCGCAAGGTACGTTGCCTTCCTAAAAGACTAATATTGATGAAGCCTCATCAGAATTAAGCAAAGTGGATTCCACAGAAAGAGATAGGGACGCCGCTGTGTAAGACGCCAAAGAAAAAGCGTAGCTCCGTATCGCTTATCTGCAAGAAGCTGGATCTCACAGGTCAGGCTCATCCAGACACTCTGCTCGGTCATACAAATCATCCTGCTCAAGAACTTCAGCCCCCAGCACAGAATCCTAGAGGCCCGTTTAAACGCAGAACGATCCAAACTAAGACGCTCCTACACAGAAAAGAAAACAGAAGCAGAGGCAGAAGCCAAGAAAGCAGAGGCCCAAGCAAAGATTCTTCAAACAGAAATGGAGGAAAAAAATCGCATTAGCTGAAGTGAAACTACTTGAGCAAGCAATGAATCAAAACCTCGACCCAATTTGCCTAACCTTACGAACAACCTAGTAGGAGTGTTGATGAGGTTCCGGAAAGAGCCCATTGCCATCACCGCCGACATTGAACAGATGTTCCACTGTTTCATAGTCAGAGAGGACCATAGCAATTTCCTCAGGATCCTGTGGTACAAGGACAATGACCCCAGCAAAGAGATGGTGGAGTATCGCACGAGGGTGCACGTATTCGGGAACAGCCCTTCCCCAGCAGTGGCAACCTATGGCCTGCGGAGAACCGCTCAAGAAGGAAAGACCGAATATGGAACAGATGTCAAAGACTTTGTAGAGAAAGACTTCTATGTAGATGATGGGCTAAAATCTCTACCCACAGAAGAAGCGGCTATCGATCTACTCAAGAGGACCCAAGGTATGCTGTACCAAGCTAAGCTTAAATTGCACAAAATTGCTTCAAACAGCACGGCTGTCATGAGAGCATTTGATTCAAGTGACTACGCACCAGGATTCAAGGACATAGACCTGGGACCAGACTGTCCGCCTGTGCAGAGAAGCTTAGGCTTGAGGTGGAACCTGTCAGTCGACACCTTCAGTTTCCAAATAAACTGTGCAGACAAACCATTCACTAAACGTGGTGTCCAGTCAGTGGTGAATAGCTTATACGACCCACAGGGGTTCGTAGCTCCAATTACCATACAAGGTAAATCCCTTCTGAGACAGCTTTCCGAAACCATCAAGGACTGGGATGTCCCACTCCCTCCTGAGAAGGAACCAAAATGGGAAACCTGGAAGCAGTCTTTGTGTGCATTTGACGAGATCCACATACCGAGATGCTACACTAGAACCTCACTTGCTGCTAGCACTAGGAAGGAACTCCATGTGTTCTCGGACGCATCCACAGAAGCCATTGCAGCTGTCGCCTATTTGAAGGTGACGGGTCCCGACAATCAAGATCACGTTGGGTTCGTTTTCGGCATGGCTAAGTTTGCTCCCAAGCCCGATCACACTATTCCCAGGCTTGAACTCTGTGCAACCGTGCTTGCAGTAGAACTCGGAGACTTTATACAGCACGAGATGGACACCAACATAGATGACGTGCAATACTACAGTGACAGTAAGGTTGTCATAGGTTACATCTACAACCAAACAAGGCGCTTCTACGTGTACCTCAGTAACCGCATCGAGAGAATAAGGTCTTCCAAGCCTGAACAATGGCACTATATCTCATCTGAACTTAATCCAGCTGACCATGCCACTAGACCTATGTCTATAAGGTCTTTTGCTAACTCTTCTTGGCTTTCAGGTCCTAAGTTTCTGTTGGAACAGAAGGGAAGTGAACGTGTCCAGGAAGTCTTCAGCATCCAGGATCCGGATTACGATCCAGAAGTCCACTCCGAGGTCAGTGCTTTGGCGACGAACACTAAACCAACCTCCAGCCTCGGTTTCCAGCGCTTCAAATACTTCTCCAATGGGATGAAACTTCTTAAGACTGTAGCAAGGTTAGTCCACATTGCGAGATCTTATCTCCGCTCACGTGGAGACAAAGACTGTCACGGTTGGCACGTTTGCCATAAATTGCTACCAATTGAGGACGCTCCGGTAGGATGAACCACGAACAAAACACTGCCCTAGTGCTTTGTCCATTGGATTACCGTTGGGTCGGAGAGTTTGGCCTAGTGCGGCTTCTCCGATCCGAAGATGGGTATCACTGGATTGTCTCAGGAACTGACTGTCATCCACCTCGTTTTGAAGTTGTTTTTATTGCATGCATATTTGTGTTTCCTTTCTAGGCAATTGAACTTTACTTAAACAAAAAACATTAATATAGTGAAATCCCTTATGGAATTTCAGACGGGAAGTGTGCTGTTCCATCTAAGGTTATGATTGTATGCTTATATAATTGTGCTATGTTACCTCTCTTTATATTCAGTTTTGCATTTGGTTTGCTGCCACCTGCTGTCCTTTTCTGTATAGCAGACGGCAGCTAATTAATTCTAGTACATGCCTCCCACTTTCAGGTCAGGTGACTCCTTCTCTTCCTGCCGGTGGCCATTACTAGTTTCTTTTTCACCCGGGAGAGACACGCTTACCAGGCTGTGGAATGCATCAGTTTTTATAGCACACACCACAATTTGCTAAATTTGCTGAATCATCTTGCTGCATACCTTGCTGCACACATCTTGCTGTACCACCTGGGTTGTTACACCAGCATTTCTGGAGAAGTACTGCATTACCAATCATATGCTGTATGTCCAGATTTCCAATAAACAAGTCTAGACTTCACAATATCTGGTGTGTATCATCTCTCCAGACGCATTAACAGCAAAACAGCAGCAATGGTCCTGTCTGCTCTGCATCGAGGAAACGGAAGGTAGGAATCTCTCCCAGCCCCACTCAACTACACCTCCATTCGCCTCATGTGGGCACAGAACAGGCAGGGCTAGAAAAGGAAAGAGTGCTATTTGGTATAAATTGTGAATGCCATGTCACATTTGGAGAGCCCTTGACATGCAAAAACAGCAGAAAACCCCCACTACTGACCCCATTTTGGAAAAATAGACTCCTCAAGGAATTCATCTAGGGCTGTACCCTACAGGTGCTTTAGCACCAACTTGATAAGAAATTGGACCCCACAATTTTTTATTCAATTTCTCCCAAATGTGGCAGTAAACCCATGTGGTTGTACACTACTGTGTGAGCACATGGCAGGGACCGGATGGGAAGGCGTACTACTTGGCTTTTAGAATGCAGATTTGGTTTGAATATATTGTGGGCTCCATTAGCTGAGCCAGAACAGCAGAACCCCCCCCCCCTGAGGTGACACCATATTGGAAATTCCACTGCCTAAGGAATTCATCTAGGAGTGTAGTGAGTATTTTATAACATTGAGATGTGGAAATATGACATTTTAGTGGTAAAAATGTAATTATTGCATTTGCTGCAAACCTGGCAGGTACACAAGGGTTAATTAGTGAAACTGTACCCTATAATTTATTGCGCAATTGCTCCTGAACGCGTTGATGACCCATATGTTGTCAGAAATTACTGTTAGACCACACATCAGGGCTCACAAGGAAGGAGCGCTATTTGGCTTTTGGAGCACAGATTTTGCTAGAATAGTTTATGGGCAACATTTGTGGAGCCCCGAAGGTGAGAGAAAAGCAGAAAAACCCTAAAAGTGACCCCACTGTAGAAATTGCATTTCTCAATAAAGTCATCTAGGGCTGCAGTGACTATTTTATAACATCCATGCCAGGCTTTTTTCCTAGAGAATTGCAAATACACACATGGTCAAAATTGTTGGTATCCCTCGTTTAATGACAGAAAAAACCACAATGGTGACAGAAATAACTTGAATCTGACAAAAGTAATAATAAATCAAAAATCTATGAAAATGAACAAATTAAAGTCAGACATTGCTTTTCAACCATGCTTGCACAGAATTTAAAAAAAAAATAAACTCATGAAATAGGTCTGGACAGAAATGATAGTACCACTGAAAATAACGTGACAAAAGGGACATGTAAAATCAAGGTGTGTCCACTAATTAGCATCCCAGGTGTCTACAATCTTGGAATCAGTGAGTGGGCCTGTATAGAGGGCTACAGATACTCACTGTGCTGTTTGGTGACATGGTGTGTATCACACTCTACATGGACCAGAGGAAGCGAAGGAAAGAGTGGTCTCAGGAGATTAGAAAGAAAATTATAGACAAACATGTTAAAGGTAAAAGTTATAAGACCATCTCCAAGCAGCTTGATGTTCCTGTGACTACAGTAGCACATATTATTCAGAAATTTAAGCTCCATGGGACTGTAGCTAGCCTCCGTGGATGTGGCCTCAGGAGGAAAATTGATGACAAATCAAAGAGACGGATAATACGAATAGTAACAAAAGAGCCCAGAAAAACTTCTAAACAGATTATAGGTGAACTTCAAGCTCAAGGAACATCAGTGTTAGATCGCACCATCCGTTGTTGTATGAGCCAAAGTGGACTTCATGGGAGATGACCAAGGAGGACACCATTGTTGATGAAATATCATAAAAAGCCAGACTGGAATTTGCTAAACTACATGGTGACTAGCCACAAAGCTTCTGGGAGAATGTCCTATGGACAGATGAGACAAAAATGGAACTTTTTGGCAAGGCACATCAGCACTATGTTCACAGATGGAAAAATGAAGCATATCAAGAAAAGAACACTGTCCCTACTGTGAAGCATGGAAGAGGCTCTGTTATGATCTGGGGCTGCTTTGCTTCATCTGGCACAGGGTACAATGAAATCCAAAGACTATCAAGGGCTTCTAGAGACAAATGTGCTGCCCAGTGTCAGAAAGCTTGGTCTCAGTGGCAGGTCATGGGTCTTGCAACAGGATAATGAGCCAAAACACACAGCTAAAACACTCAAGAATGACTAAGAGGAAAACATTTGACTATTCTGAATTGGCCTTCTATGAGCCCTGACCTAAATCCTATTGAGCTTCTTTGGAAAGAGCTGAAACATGCCATCTGGAAAAGGCAACCTTCAAACACGAGACAACTGAAGCAATTTGCTCTTGAAGAGTTGGCCAAAATACCTGTCGAGAGGTACAGAAGTCTCATTGACACTTACAGGAATCGTTTGATTGCAGTGATTGCCTCAAAAGGTTGTGCAACAAAATATTATGTTAAGGGTACCAGCATTTCTATTTCATGAGTTTTATTTTTTTTTTAATTCTGTAGAAGCATGGTTGAAAAACAATGTCTGATTTTCATTCGTTCATTTTAATAGATTTTTGATTTATTATTACATTTGTCGATTAAAGTTATTTCGGTCATCTTTGTGGGTTTTTCTGTCATTAAACTTGGGGTACCAACAATTTTGACCACGTGTGTATGTCAGTTTAGTCCCCACCATATAGTGTAGAGCCCCTATGTATTGTAGTGCCCCATACATTGTGCTCAGCTTGTGCTTCTGGTGACTGGCACCACGTAAATTAAGTGCTCTCTCACAAGTACAAGAATGTCAAACAAGCATATGGCCGCTTACTGTAGTTTAGGCACAGTGGGGCTCAAGAGGAGGGGGGTGTGATGAACAAAGCAGGCTTTAGTGCTCCAATGTTGAATAGCAAGGCCTTTTAGTATGATAATGAGATAAGGCCCAAAGCAGAACTTTAAAGCTTGAGTAGGAGCCACGCCATCATGTGGCAGGGTGGCACCTGGGGGCTTCAATTAGAATATACCCGTCAGCTAGATACAGAAATACACATCCATTGTCTCTCCCAGCTGCCCCGACTCCATCCTAGGATCATGGATTATGAGCACATCTTTTGAGTTATGGACTCATGAAAAATTTCCAAGTGACCCTGAAGAAATCGCGCATCTGGCAGTGCGACTCCTGAGTCGGTGAGGGCTCTGGGACCTGAGATAGAGATTGGCCCTCCACAGCGACCCAATGGGGCCATGTTTGCTCTCCACATGACAGGCAAAACAAACCGCATCCACTGGTACCTCTCATGTCCTGATCCGATCATGCTGTTGAAAGTTACCCCCTTTCTTAGATATTGGGAATAAGTTCTGCAGGGAGCTAAAGGGTGGAGATTATTAGCCCACCCTCTGACACAGGGGGAGGGACCCAGCATGCTTAAGAACAGCATGCTTAAGAACAGCAGCACATGGCAGAGACACTCACTCTCAGAAGAACCAGACGATGATGATCTAAGAAGGAACTGGGGACAGATCTGCCAGCGGCCGCGCTTTGGGGTCTACCCGGCAACTAAGATACTTGTACCTGTGGACTGCAGAGCTCCCGGCACCCACATGAAACCTACAATCTGGTAAATTGACCTCCAGCTTAATATCTCTAAGTCTTGTACCCTTATTGTTATATTTTACTCTGACTGCAAATCCACTGTAATTCCATTGTATAGCTTATTGTATATTATCTAGTGCGCCCTTAAGGCAATTAAACCATAAAATTAATCTTGGGCTGATGCTTTTGCTCTGATTACAAATCTTAGAATACCCAGCGGGTAACAGGACATCCTCCCTGGCGGCCATTTGCTCTAGGTGCAGTTCCCTTACTGACCTGAGAGACAAAGGGGGCGCCGGAGAGCTGTGCCTGTGTAGTTACGCCACATTGGTGACGTGGGAGGAACGGGTCCTGTCCTCCACATGGGGCATTTGGATTTGGGAGTGCAGATTTCACGTGAGACTTTGTTATACCAGTAACATGGGAATCCCCTATAGTTCCAGTGACAGATGATGGACCTGAGTGGGGGCTAGTTTTGTGCGGGATAAATTAGGGCATTTATTGGTAACATTTTGGGATACATAACTTTTTTGATCACTTCCAGAATAAGGCTGGGATCACTTTCTTGTGTACTACGCCGAGCATCGGGGTTTCTGTGTAAATCTCATAAAAATGCGATCCATGCTAAAGCCCCAACAGAGCCACCCACCATAATGAGGCAGATGGAGACACTTTGGAGTCCGTTTGATGTCTGCTCCGGTGGTATCCATCTTTTTAGGCGTGTACAGATCTGTGGTCGCCAACACTTGTGCACTAAAAAGACACCTAAAATGATGGGACACCGCCGGAATACAGACCAGTCCATAGTGTCTCCATCTGTCTCATATGTAAGTGGTTCTGTCTGGGATTTTGTCTGAATCGCGATTTTGGGGAATTTACATGGAAACCCTGATGTAAGCGCTTAGCGGAGAGCACAAGATAAATGTGAGCCGAGCCTTTTTCCGATTTTTGGGAGGTAGAATGAACAAATAGGCAGCAGTACAAGAATAGTTATTATTTTTATTTCTGCGCAGTTCACCATGCAGTATAAGTGATGAGGCGGATTTATTCTTCGGTTCGGTGCGATTACAACGATACCAGATGTATAGGTTTTTTCAGGTTTTGCTGCTATCACACAGTAAAAGTGCTTTTTTTCAAATTTTTTTTTTGTCGCCATATTATTATAGCTGCACCTTTTTATTTTTTGGCAAACAGCTGTATGAGGGCTTATTTTTTGTGGGACGAGCTGCAAATTTTTTTGGTACCATTTTGGGGTACATAATATTATTTGATCGCCTTTTATTGAGACTTTTCAGACACAGAATGAACAAAAAACAGCAATTTAGTTATTGATTGGTTTTATTTATTTTTTGTGCCATTCAGTAAGCGGTAAAAGTGATAGGACCGATTTGTTTTTCGGGTCGGTGCGATTACAGCGATATCAGATTTATATTTTTTTTATGCTTTGCTATTTTTACACACTAAAAACAATATTTTACAAAAATGAATGTCATATCCTGAGAGCTATAACTTGTTTTTTTGCGTGACGGATTGGTGTTTATTTATACCATTTTTTTTTTTTACATATGACTTTTTGATAGCTTTTGATTTTCTTTCTTGGTGAGTCAGTCTGATGTAAATGCAACATTTTTTGCATGTTTTTTATAATTTTTTTATAAAAATACTGCAGGGTGTCAGCTGTCATGTACACCCAACACCAGCAGGAATCGCTGCCACCGGGCGGCACTATTGCCCTTTATTAACCCATTGCCGCTTTAAAACGGCAATGAGGGAATGAGGCCCCTTAATGACCGCCGTTAAGAGGTTAAGTGCATTCTCCCTTATTCAGCAAATGCCATACATGTTGAGTGTAGTTTGGGAACGCTGGGTGGCTCAGAAGAGGAGGACATTTAGCTTTCAGAGCATGGATTGCAGTGGATAGGTTTCTTGGTAGCCATATTGCTTTTCCAAGGCCTCTGAACTAATAGGCACATGGACAACCTTTATTTTTCCATTCACAGACAACAGAGCTGAGAAGCAGCTTGTTTTTTGCGGGATGAGATGAAATTTTTATTGTCGCCATTTGGGAATACATAACATTTTTTGCTTTTTTATTCCAATTTTGGAGAAACAGAACAAATAAATAAATAGTAATTCAGGAATGGTCTTTAATTTTTACGCTGTTCACCATACGTTAAACATGATAAGATGACTTTAATCGTGGGGTCAGTACAATTACAATAACGCCAGGGTTATAAAGTATTTTCATAATTTGCATGCGAAAACACCGATTTACAAAAAAAAGTATTTTACTGCATCACCATTTTCTGATAGCTATAAGTTTTTTTATTTTTCCGCTGAACAAGCTGTGTGGGGACTTGTTTCCTGCAGAATGAGTTGAAGTTTTTATTTGTACCATTTTGGACAGTATGATTACAGTGATGTCAGATTTGTATGTTTGGCTTCCTTTGCACACTACAATCTATTTTCTACAACCAATATTTTTCGGGGGCGATGAGGCTATATGAAGGCTTGGTTTTTTTCTCCGGGACAAGATGACGTTTTTATTGATACTATTTTTTATATGATTTTTTTAACACTTTTTATGCTATGTTTTGTGTGTGTGTTTTTATTTAGTTTTTTTATACGATGTTCACCAATATGACAGCTTTATAGATTGGTTCATTCTGGACATGACAATACCAAATATAAGTCTTTTTTTCCTTTACTTTTACAGAAAAATTATGTTTTTACTTGCAAAACATTTTTCATTTTTCACACACTTTCCCTTTTATTTTTTAGATTTTACAAGCTTTATTTGACTTTTTCTTCATCTTTTTACGTCGTGCCAGTATGGGATATTACCTACCCCCTACTGTGGTCGCTGATCTTATGCTTGGAAATGTTTTTGCATTGTAGGGTAATAGATACGACACACACAGGCAGGAGGCATGTCAGGTCCTTCTCAAGGCAGGACCTTACACAACACCATTCCTATAAATAAAGATAACTGGAGTGCTGACTTCAAAATTTAAACATGATTTTATTGATACAATGATAAGTAGCATACATAATCTTATACATAAAAATTATTGAGGAAGTAAAAGATAGGATCCACAATAGAAGCCCTGGGAATGAGGCCTTAGGGGTAAGAGGCAGTTCCACAAATTACATAAGTATACAGTATTGGAAGATCATGTAGACATATACTAGTGCAAATGTAGTAATATTGCAACAATCATAAAGTGCTTGTGCTGAGAGGGTCTACCATTAATAATAAACTGATAATGTGGAAAGCAGGGGCATAAAGTAAATGTACTGCCCGTACTCAAGTTATAAGGGTGAAATACACTTACCCGTGTTGCAAAGTGCCGTGCACAGACAACAGAATTCGCAGGGGCCGACCCAAGACGCATGCATCGCATATGCTTTTTCAAATAATATTGAAAGCTTTAAAGGTGCAGTAGTGAATAAAGCAGAAACGCAATAGTTGTTGGCCAATGATGGTACTAATCATAGCTCTTCTAACCACAATAAGAAATACATTCACTTGCTTGGCTCACACACTAATTAATACAATTAGCTGCTTACCTAACATTCATGGTACTAAGGGCTAAGTCACACATAGCGATCTCGCTAGCGAGATCGCTGCTGAGTCGCAAGTTTTGTGACACAACAGCGATCTCACCAGCGAGATCGCTGTGTGTGACAGCGATCAGCGACCGGACCCCTGACGGTATCGCTGATCGCTCTTGGAAAGCCCTGGACATTTCTTTGATCGCTGGTCTCCCACTGGCCAGCACGCATCGCTGCGTGTGACAGGCGGGAGACCAGCGATCAGCTGGTAACTAACGTACACATCGGGTATCTAAGGGACGTGCGTCACTTAGAAACCTGATGTGTACCTTAGTTACCAGCTCCCTGCATCAGCGCGCTAGTAACTAAAGTACACAGCGACGCCGCGCGCTCGGCGTCACTGGTGCTGATCGCTGGTGAAGCTGTCTGTTTGACAGCTCACCAGCGATCATGTAGCGACTCACCAGCGATCCTGACACGTTGATGTCGTTGTCGGGATCGCTGGTGAGTCGCTATGTGTGACGGGGCCTTTAGTGTATCTATTTCATTAAATTTTACACACAACAATGGCCCTGATTAATCAAATCTTTTATACCACAAAACGGCTGTAAAATGCTTTGAAATTAAGCAAAATCATTGCGCAATGTGGAGTTGCACAAAAATGGCATTTTCACAGCAGTTTGAAGCAGCTTTGCCAAAATGAAGATCAGCGCAGGAAAGTGGAATAGCTATACCCATTCTTAAAATTCAGAAAAAAAACAAGAGTTTCTTACCACAGAAATGCTACTCCATTCTGTGACTGGAGGAACAGTTCTACAGAGATCACTGGGGTGAACAAGACTAGGTGCACGCCACAGGGAAGATGTGCCCAATTCATTAAGAGTTGTGAGTCTCTTAATGAATTTGGTGCATCATATTCCACTGAGTCTTTCACCAAGACTTGCGTGTGCAATGCCAGTCTTAATGAATTGGCCCCTTTATGTTTTGCAAAGACTAAACAAATCTGTATAGAGGTTGAAACTGAAATTCGTGTTTTAATTGGACTTCGGTTCCTGCTCAAGTGCCTATGTAATTTTAAATACATTTTTTGGGATCATGGTTGCTACAGATTTAATTCTTCTCTGGTAAAAGAACTTAGCAAGTCCAGAAAAAAATGGACATGCTAGGACTTTTCAAGACACTGGATCTGAAACATTAGAGCAACGAATTCTGGGGCATATTGCTTTGAAAAGTACCTAAGTTTTAGCTCAACATGGAGTAGTGCAGAAATTCTGCAACTTTTAGTGTTTTCCCACCAGTTTTTCCCAGCTCTGCCAAAATAAGCAAAGCAGTGGGAAGGTGGTGTTCAAAGGCATAACGCCACAGTTCGTCTAATACATGACAAGTTGTGGCATTCTCTATGACAGAAATCTTACTTGTGTTAGAAACTGGAGTAAGATTTCTGGTGGTGGTGCACACCACACACCAGATTCATAAAGAGGTGTGCACCACTCCATGAATCAGTAGGGTCTGATTCCACCACACCCTCTCATCAAGACCAGTGAGAAAATCGAGTCATGATAAATCAGGCCTGCAGTCTTAGTGGAAGAATAAAATTGAAGGCCCTGGTTAGTCAAGATTTTCTCATTGGTCTTGATGAGGGAACATGACGGAGTCAGACGTTCCTGATTTATGAAGTGGTGTACCCCTCCTCATGAATTTGGAGGGTCTTGACAAGTGGCATGCACCTTGCCAGAAATCATACTCCATTCTCTGATTGGAGTAAGATTTCTGGTGATCGAATCACTGACTGGGTGGATCAGGGAAATGCGGTAGATATAAATAATAATAATCTTTATATAGCGCCAAAATATTCCGCAGCGCTCTACAGTTTCAAATACAAGTCATAAGTAACAACGTTAACAATACAATAATTAAAGCAAAGTAAGAAGACCCTGCTCGTGATAGCTTACAGTCTACAATGAGGTGGGGGAGATACAAAGTACAGGTGTGTATTTACAATAAGGGTCCACCCATCTTGAGGGAGTGGGGGTATCTTGACTTCAGTTGACTTCAGCAAAGTCAACAGTATCTCATACTATCCTTATTGAAACAATGACCAAGTATAGGATTGACAAGGCTGTTAGATAGATTCATAACTGGCTCAGTGATCCAGATGGTTTAGTGAATTCTGCATTGAGCAGGGGGTTGGACACGATGACCCTTGAGGTCCCTTACAACTCTAAAATTCTATGAAAGGGTCTATGAATGAGTAAGGAAAGCCACGGTTCAAATTAGACGAGCCTTGGCATTAGATCCGACACCCGATACGGCCCGATATCCCTTGAACTCCAGGTCCCAGATGCGTACTTCCACTTGATGCTTTTAGTGGACACCCACACGTACTCATTCACACACAGGTCCGGATCTGAACATTTATTTCCATGCGTGCGTTTGCCAACAGACGGTAATCTCTCTGAGGAACAGACAACAGAGGCGTCCTCCCGTGTCACCAAACTCATACCCTCACTATACTTAGGGAGAACCACCACCCACCCCTGGTTTTTCCTCCTGAGAGGACCCAGGAGGACTCAGGGTTTCCTTGTGGTGAGGGTTGAATCTTGCCCCTATTCCCTGGTGGCACCTTAGCTGCCTCTTCCAGAGAAGAAGGGGTAGATTTGAGAAGGATGGCAGACACCGAAGCTCCTAGGCAAGTCTTTACAAGACTGGTCCCAACTACTTCCCTGGACTGCCAATCTATGACCGGATTGTGTCTCTTCAGCCACAGAAAGCCTAAGACGATGGGAGTTGGCATACCCTCCAAGACGTAGCACGACAAGGACTCTTCATGAAGAGTTCCTATATGCAGGTTAATATTGTCTATGCCTTGGGTCAGACTCCTCTGGCTGAGAGGGACAGAGTCAATCGCATGAATGGAAATGGGTATCACCAGTGTCCTACCAAACAGACCATGAGTTTGAACAAAGCAAGAATCCACCAGATTGACCCCAGCTCCACTATCCTCAAGAACCAATAGCGTTTCAGTCTCCCCACCAACTACTACTACTTCTACTGGAAAACTGAGATGTGAAGGTGGAGGAAATGTACACACCTTGGTACCTTCCCTCCATACGACCAGGGGAAGGCGTCTTTGGGGATGAAGTACCAACTTTGGCACGAAATGGGCAGACATTAATGTAATGATTCATAAGACCACAGTAGAAACATGCCCCCATCCCACAGCAAACTGCAGGCAACCCAAAATGAGAAGAGACTCCTCTCACCTGCATAGGTTCATCCATCTGCACCAGTGTGTCCTCCTCCATAGAAAGAACAACAGGGGGTAGATTCGGTGTATGTCTCTCCCTGAGGCGTCTATCCACCTGGATGTCAAGGGCCAGAGTGGCCTCCAACGACCCAGGAGTAGCATACTGCAGCAGAGTATCCTGAAGCCTAACTGACAGACTTTGACAAAAATGGCTTCTAAGAGCAGGGTCATTCCACAGAGTGTCAATGACCCAACTCCGAAACTCTGAGCGGTACTCCTCAGCCAGCCGGCCGACCCCCCTGCTTGATCTTATGGAGTCAAGACTCAGCCAGAGATATGCCATCAGGATCCCCATACACCAGCGCCAATGCCGCTAAATATTTGTCCACCGACCGCAAAGAAGGTGAATTGGTCAGCAGGGAAAAGGCCCAGGATTGGGGATCACCCTTGAGAAGGGAGATTATAATCCCCACACGCTGTTCCTCACTCCCTGAAGAACGAGGGTGAAGCCTGAAATATAATTTACTGGCTTCTTTAAGTGCAATAAATGTATCTCTCCCTCCAGAAAACCTATCAGGGAGAGATATTTTGGGTTCCGGTTGAGCCTGGACATAAGCCGAGACTAAGAACCCAGACACCTGCTGAAGCTGCTGCATCACCTGAGACCGCAGCTCTGTTACCTCATCCGTGAGGGTCTGCATCAGGTGAGCAAAAGTCACCGCTTGCACCATAGGGTCACTGGAAGAATGGCACTGTTGACGATAATGTCACAACTGTTGTGAACTCTCTCGATTTGACTTCTGAGCCGGAGCTCCCTCTGGTGGTTAATGTGGGTAATGGAGCTGGCTGAAATCTACCACCTGACGATGATGTTTGGAAATCTGGGGTTACTGACTGGACTATTTAAGTGAGCAGGCTTCCCTTAGTGGCTGCTGGTGATTAGTTTATCCCTGTGCATTCTGAGGTCTTCTGTCTCCTGCCTGATCCTGCATTTTTCAGTTAAGTTGTTCATTTGCTAATCCTTTACATCTGATCTGGTTTTGCCTCTTTCAGCTTTGCTGTGAGGGTTCAGCAAGCTCCCTGCTAGGGCTGTGCTGGACCCCGCTCCATATGTTACAGCTTGTGTCAGTTTGTTCAGTCCCCTGTTATATTAGTCTCTTTTGCTTTGCTGCCAGTTCTCACCAGGATGCTGATATCATGGGGGAGATGTCGTGAGACCTCAGTGTTTTTTGTACATCAGACGTGTTGGATTTTTTAGGGTTTTTGTGTGATTGCAGACAGTGTCTTTCCTTTCCTATCTAGTCAGTTTGGGCCACATCATTTGCTCAGTCTATTTTCTGCCTGCGTTTGTGTCTCATCTTGTCTCACCGACAATATATGTTTGGGGGCTATCTATTCATTTGGGGTTCTACTCCGGGGCAGTTTAGAGTTCACCTTTCTTGCTTTAGGCTTAGTTAGCTCTCCGGCTGTGCCGAGGCATCTAGGACATCGTAGGTACGCCCCACGGCTACTGCTAGATGTGTTGTTAGGGTTAGGGGTCTGCAATCTGCTAAGCTACCAACCTTTCTGGTTTCCTGGTGACCTAGCCTATTCCTGCCGACCTCCTCGGTGACCAGTTCATAACACACAACCCAACAGGGGTTGGTCAAGTGGACAGCACAAAACTCACACAACGGGATGGAAAAAGGGGAAGGAAGGCCCTAACAGTAGGGAACGATGGATGGGGCAACTCCTAACACAGCCTGTATCTATCCCTAAACTCCCTTAATGCCCTATGCGGGTCCTTCTCCCTGCCGCCGTCACGTGATTAGACCATAGCTGTCACCTATACCCTAGCTAGTGCACTGGCCGGCAAGGACACTAGCCTCACGACTGTAGATAGTATAAACACAGGGGGTAGTGACAAGCACGTGACAGACAAGGAAAGGTACAACGAAAAACTTAGCTCAAGCTTCTGCTGCAAACTCCACACACCAGAGGATACGAAACCAGGACCTCAAGAAGTTGACCAGCAACACAGCAGTTGCCAGCAAGGAAAATGACATTAACCCTAGCCGGCCAAAACTAAAAACCACGTTTAAATTAAAGCAGAACCAGAGCTGTCATGACTCCAAAAATGAGTTTTGACAGATGGTACAGTGGTGTAGTGAGACATAGCATGCCTACTAAAAAAGGTTAGTAAGTATAGATATAAATATTATCTAGAAGCTAGTCATGAAAGCATTGATATAGTTTGATGCTCTTCCACCCTGATGCACGTTTTACCTACGACCACTAAGAGTCAATAGCTTTGCATTTTCCATATCTGATAACATCAAGATGTACAGGATTCATAGAAATGACATGAATGAAATACAGGAAAGATGTATATCTTTGTACCGTGTTAGCCAGTAGATAGAAAAATATTCAGGATTGAGAGTCCTCAGTGGTTGATACCTTTTAATGGCTAACTGAAAAGATGGTAACACATTGCAAGCTTTCGAGACTACTCAGGTCTCTTCATCAGGCTAGACTAATACAAAATCTGAAGAGTCACATATTTATGCACAATACAGCCTAGAAAAAATGCAATAGATAAGACAAGTGATGTGAAGCAGAACTATCAATATGGGAGAGGGAGAAACATAAATATAAACATTGGACCAGTTCATAGATAAGGAGTCTGGATGTTTTATGGTCCTCTGATTGGGGTCTAGTTCTGTGTTGCCCCGCAAGGTTTTAAAAGGAAATTCCTTAATTGATGTAAAAAGACATAAATCCATGCGACACATTCATTCCAGCACTGAGAGTGTCAAAGTTCGGGAGTACAAATTTATGACGAACTTTGACACTCTCAGTGCTGGAATGAATGTGTCGCATGGATTTATGTCTTTTTACATCAATTAAGGAATTTCCTTTTAAAACCGTGTGGGGGCATCACAACACAGAACTAGGCCCCAATCAGAGGACCATAAAACATCCGGACTCCTTATCTATGAACTGGTCCAATGTTTATATTTATGTTTCTCCCTCTCCCATATTGATAGTTCTGCTTCACGTCACTTGTCTTATCTATTGCATTTTTTCTAGGCTGTATTGTGCATAAATATGTGACTCTTCAGATTTTGTATTAGTCTAGCCTGATGAAGAGACCTGAGTAGTCTCGAAAGCTTGCAATGTGTTACCATCTTTTCAGTTAGCCATTAAAAGGTATCAACTACTGAGGACTCTCAATCCTGAATATTCATGAATGATGCAGTTGTATATTTGTATAGTGCAATAGCTCTGTAGTGTACAGCAAGATTGCATCAACTGATATAACAGAAAGCACGAGAAAGAGAAAAGCCTCTAAAAAGAACTGCATGAGTCCTATCTGTCAAAATGTTTGTGAAGCTCACGCTAAAGGTACTGTCACACTTAGCGATGTACCAGCGATCCAGACCAGCGATATGACGCGGTCAGGATCGCTGGTACATCGCTAGGTGGTCGCTAGTGAGCAGCCACACAGGCAGATCTCACCAGCGACATCGCAGGGGTCAGGGGTCGCTACTTACCTGTCACACCAGGCGATCCTGCGTCCTCCCGCCCGGCTCCACGCGTCGCTCGTCTCTCCACAGGAAGCGCCGCAGGAAGCTGACGACAAAAAACAGTCCAGGACGTTCTCGCGCGATCAGCAATAACCAGCGGGGGAGCGGGTCGTAGGTAAGTATCAGACACAGCGATATCGCTAGCAATATCGCTATAACGTCACAAGTTATGGCGATATTGCTAGTGATATCGCTTAGTGTGACAGTACCTTAAGGCCCATGGTAGATTAATGTAGTGCAAGCACACCATGGGGGATGAAAAAGAGCAAGCAGTTTGTATGTAAATACGTATTAGAATCAGAAGGGTCCAGGAGGACGGCAACTGCTGAAATGGAGATATATGGCACCTCACATTTATGTGAAACATCTATGAAACCCGCTGTTTTTTCTGATGATATTGAGAACATTGTGGGATAAGTGTTTCAAAAAATATGGAGGCTGCCTCTTCCGGTCCCCACAAAAAAAATATTGCTAAGGGGATTTTGTAATGCCTTTTACTGGCACTGTAAACCTGTCATCAGAACACAGGCTACCATTCCTCTAATTACTGAAATATCCTTTATTAATAGAATCCAACTGTGGGATTCTTATATTAATGCACTTCTTTATTAAAATGGTTTTGATAAAGAAGCTATAGTTTAAAAGACCTTCTTCGGTTAGAGTTACTGCACTCTATGATGGATAGCCATTTATCACCATCACCACCGAATCAGTTACACATTAAAATATTCTGCACATTCCCTACTGATAGGGGCCTCAAAAGCAAAAATGTCAAAATGCATTCACTCTCTTGCACTGTACAGTCTATGTCTTGTTGTGCTTTAAATCATAAAAGTTTATTTAATGGCAATGTAACTTTAGGTACGTTACTCTCTTGCCAGCATGCAATAACTAATACTATTAGGCGTGGCTACATTGTGAATTGCATCATGCAGCTTTTTTTCTTTAGAATGAAACATATACTGTGTTTGACTTTCAAATGACCTCTGGAGACAAAATGTATAAAATTTGAGAGTGTAAAATGTGACTAGTCTGAAAAACCTCATGAAAATCACTCTTGTGTTTCAATGGAATCCCTTTGAAATGCTAAAATACGCAAGTAAACAAAGTAAAGCCTGATAAGAGATCATATAATGGGATAGTAAAGTGTACAAACATGGAGTGGAAATGCATACAATCAAATCTAATGGGATGTATAGTATTGGTAAAGCCCCCATCTGTCTTTGTCCACAAGACAGTATTATTGATTTCCTGTTGGGTAGTATCATTTACATCCAAGAAAACAATTAGCAGTAAAAAACATCTAATTACTAAGTTTCGGGTACTATGCACACGATCAACATATTCCCACCAAAAATGAAGCATTTAGTATCCTGTGCTCACTTGTCGAAGCAGTGCCGGGAAAACGGAATAGTAAAACCCTGGAAATTTGGGGTGAATCTGAAAATAAAACAGTACAGATATTGGCACATCCATGTTGTATAAATATGACTGCGATGGGCACTTACTATACCTCCGTGTGACTGACTTTACACTAAGGCCGGGGTCACACTTGCGAGAAACTCGCACGAGTCTCGCGTCTCAACACCCGGCACTGCCGGGTTTCTCGCAAGTGTGACCCCGGCCAAAGGATTAGAATCTGCAAAAAAAAAGCCATAGCATAGTAAGAAACATTTATTCTTTAGGATGTTTTTTTAAAATAAAAGAGCAGATCTTGACACCAAAGTTAAAAATAAGGCAGTTTCCCCACTTCTTTTTGTCAAGATTTCATCTTCCTTTTGTCCTAAAACACCATACAGGAGATTCAACGTCTAGAACATGACATGAAGGGACGTTGTTTCATTAAAATAAGCCCACTAGCGTACTGTCTAATGTAGGTGATGAAACAGGTTCTATTGTAAAAGAGGTCGCGCTACCAAAAACCTTTGTGCAACCTGCAGTTGCCTGACTATTTTAGAGCTGTAAAAAATGCGCAAATTGAAGACAAGCTGTATTTGTATGTGACTTGCATTGAAGTTTATGGCAAGCGAGTCTTGTGCGACTTGTGACCAGTGACAGAAAATCACAGTTTTGTGAGTCTGTCGCAGTGGCAGGAGATCACAGTGCGACGCCAAACAAAATCATTAGATGCGACGTTGCAATGCTACACTACAATTTCAGTGTCGCTTGATAAATGTTGCCGTGTAGACCTACATAGGCATGCAGCACTAGAAAAGTTTGAAAATCACATTTTTTGCAGTTTGGGTACACAGATTTCTGAAAAGCTATCAGGTTAATCAAGATGCTATTATCATTGACATTGGGCCGGGACCCAACACAGTAAGTTCAGGCCTCTGTTATGTTGCCAAATTCTGACCTTCATTAAAGATAACTTGGAGGTTTTCTTTTCCAATAATTTTTATTGAACATTTAAATACAAATAAGAAAGGAGGGGAGTGGGAGGGGGAAGGATAATAACAAGGAGAGGACCACAAGGTCCGAACAGGCTCTATATAGTGTCTACATTAAACATATAATCATACAATCATACAAACATGTAATCAGATGGTTTGAAATTAGTTGGGTGCACATTAATAAACTAGTTCAGTGCGTTGGATAAGTTTCCAGCCACTTCGCCCATTTCTTCGCATATTTGTTGAAATAGTCATCAATCTATTCAGATAGTGCAGCGATCCTCAAACTTCCCACCCTGAGAGCCACATTCAGCTGTGAGAGAGGGTCTCAAGCCACCTCCAGCTACCGCCCCCACACAGTAGTGAAACCCAGAGCCCCCATTACCAGTATAATGATTGTCAAAACTTTTCAACAGAAATCACACAGTAAAGACAGTACAGACAGTAAACCTAGATCCAGGGGTTCGAACTTTACCCCTATCTGCTCTTCTGTGCACGGCTACTCACAAAAGTCACCATCTGGAGAGCATTACATCTAATGTGGTGTACTTAATTATTTGTACTAAATGTCCAACTGGGTGTCTGTATGTGGAGGAGACAGGGCAAAAGCTTAGAACAAAGATGAATGCTCAGCGTCACACAATAAGAGAAAAAAGAATGGATCTACCTGTGGCAAAACATTTTTGTATGCCTGATCACAACACCATGGATATGAAATTACTGGTATTGAAAAGTAACTTCACATCTCAGAGAGACAGGAGGGTCCGGGAGTATAAATTTATGATGCCCTTTGACACTCTCAGTGCTGGAATGAATGTGTCGCATGGATTTATGTCTTTTTACATCAATTAAGGAATTTGCTCCTAAGACCTTGTGGGGGCATCAAAACACATTAGGAGACCCCAATCAGAGGATAATAAAACATCCAGACTCCTTATCTATGAACTAGTCCAATATTTATGTTTCTCCCTATTCCATAATGATAATTCTGCTTCAAGTCATTTGTCTTTTCTATTGCATTATTTCTGTGCTGCTTTGTGTATAAATATGTGATTCTTCAGATGTTGTATTAGTCAATGCCTGATGAAGAGACCTGAGTAGTCTCGAAAGCTTGCAATGTGTTACCATCTTTTCAGTTAGCCATTAAAAGGTATCAACTACTGAGGACTCTCAATCCTGAATATTTTTCCATCTGGAGAGCAGTTCTTCATAGCTGTTTGCTAGACCTGGTGCTAATGTACCAAGCTGGCAGACAGTCGTGAGCCACACATCAGGGGCCTGCGAGCCACATGCGGCTTTCGAGGCACAAGTTGGGGACCCCTGAGATAGAGATATCCTTCCTTGTGGCAACACAAATAAGACCACTGCTGGGTGGAAGCTGTAGTGATCACTTACTAATCCCCTTATATGGCAGATTGTAGGGGTCTATTACAGGTATAACATTAGAAATCACCACAAGAAGAAAAGCACACTTGATATTTCCAATGTTCCTCAAAATGGCTGTTCCCCCGTATACTAGTTCTCTTGTGCAATTGCATTAAAAATCCAGTCTTCATAAATCTGTGTCATTCTATTTTCCATAGCAGTAGTATCTTTATAGCATGTATCATCATATCAGCTGATCGTGCCTGCTCTGCGGCCTCAGTTCATTGAGTACAGTGGACAGATCAGTATAACTGAAATGAAAATCAATAATTATCTGACATGTAAAACTAAAATAGTCTGCTGTCTCTAGAAATCCTTTTGTTGGCCAAAGGCCTCTCATGTGTAAGTGATTTAACAGATTAGCAGAAAAATTCTATTTTTCATGTTTCATACTGCCCGATCCTTGGGCAGCATGAAATCCTAAGAGGGCCGCTCATTGTAAAGATCTGCAGCAGCACACTGTGACGGCAGGGCAAGAATACCAGGCTGTTCGGCGTCTGTCCCAACACTTTACGACAATGGTTCATGCAGAGGACTTAAAAAAGGCTTGTGATGTCATACAATGACTTCATGTATATCAATTAAGTAAAATTGGTGGAATTAAACAGCGGAAAGCCTGACTTCTGGCCACAGTGTCTCTACTTCTTTTACTTTAGACATGTAATTTTCATGTGCCCTCTTTTAATAGTCTGTTTTCATCAAAAATAGGAATTAGAGCGGTCCTTTGTGGTAATAGGAACAGTTTGGGGTCCAGACACTCCTGACATGCTCCATTTAACACAAATGGTTATCACATGATCTGACAAAGACAGAAGAGGAACCCTGTGCCATAACAGTAAATGGACCCAGTGCAGCCCAGTAGCTCACCATAATGCACAATTCTACCTGCTTGGGAGGCAAAAGTGGGCCCCCTTATCTCCAGGGCCCTTATGCGGCCACACAGGTTGCATCAATGGGGTGTCTGCTATTGGGTTATCAATTCTATTGATTTTAGGCTGCGGAGTGCATTCCAAATGGATAGTTACTATTGTGTGGGACAATTTATAAATGAATGGTTATAAGATACATATATTTTAGAGGTATAGATCAGTTACATAAATGACATGGTGTATCTGATGGAGGGGGATCTGTGTTATACCAGGAGATGCGCCTGTAGTCACAAGAGGAGAGAGCACCAGTGATTACTCATTCTGCAGAGTATTGGCAGGTGCTGATATATCCCAGCAGGATGGGCTTCCTTCTTTCACATCTCCTTTTTTCTTTTGCAGAGCCGGAGCGAGCTGTTTTCCTGCGTCTCTATAGCTAGATGGCAGCTTATGACCTTGCTCAGTGTAAATCTATAAGTACATTCTGTGCTTTGGGAATTCACTTGCACATAAGTCTAATACCATGGAAGATAACATTTACAGCTTTTTTTTTTCCTCTCTTTTGAATGAAAGCTTGCAAGTTTGCTAATATTCACTGTGATATAGATTTTCACAGTATTATCATATGAACCCATTTACTGTCATGCTAGGCAATCAACCAGAACAATCTGTATTTTATAACCATTGCAAGGGAAGTGAACCCCTTACCTGGCAATAAACGCCATAAATGAGCTACCTTGGGCAAAAGAAGGAATGCTGTGCAACCAATCTGATTGTGGATTTGACCTTGTGGAAGTAGTTAATGATAAATCTCGCTTTCTTATTCTCCTCCCCTGTCCTCCTCAAACTGCTTCACTCAATGGACCATAGCCAAGCAAGTGACCTGGGAAAGAAGGATAAAACATCCAACCTTGTATCGCTGAGGCGGTCTTAGGCCTGTTTCACACATCATTTTTTTTTTGTGTCAGTTAAAATCCGCCAAAATGGCGGAAAGCGGAACCGTTGTTAACTGATGTGAACGGATGTCAGCGAGAGAGAGAGAGATTTTTTTTTCTGTCAGCCAGAAATGATTTCAGGGTTAAATGTCCTCCTGACTTCATTCCTCCGGGCATGCGCACTAGAAAAATGCGGATCCTGCAGCACAAAGAACGTTACATGGTCCGTCCAGGCATCTCGGCGGACGCAAAAAAATTGACAGATCCGCAAAAAAACGGATCCAGCGGATGGCCATCTGTCAAGATCCGCCGGTAATGCAAATCAATGGGGAAAAAAACGGATCCGCCAAAAAAAATGGCGGATCTGTTTTTTTGCAAAAACGGCGGATTTTGACTGATGGTCAAAAACGGAAGTGTGAAACAGGCCTTACCAGACAGGACAATGCTGCAAATAAAACCGCAATGTGCCCTCTGAACAATCCGCCTCCTCCAAGATGTACAGATAAGGGGTTGTGCCATGGGTAGTCTAAAGGCCCCTTTACATTTAGCGATGCAACCCTGAAATAATGGCTTCTTACAGACTTTATTGCAGGACTAGAGTCAATAGATTCTCTCTTATTAAAGGGGGTTTTACACATAGCGATATTGCTAACAATATCGCTAAAGCATCACCGATTTGGTGACGCAGCAGCGATATCGCTGTGTGTGATACTTACCTCCGACCGGCTCCCCGCTGTCTATCACTGATCGCGCAGCTCCATTTCTCATCGGGCGCTTCCTGCTGGGCTTCCTGCTGGCGCCGACGAGCGACGCGTGGACGGAGGACGTCAGGATCACCGCGTCTTAAAGGTAAGTATCGTCCGCTGCTGCATCGCTGTGAGATCTACCTGTGTGACAGCTCACTAGCGATCATTTAGTGATGCACCAGCGATCCTGACCGGGTCGTTTCGCTGGTCGGGATCACTGGTGCATCGCTAAATGTAAAGGGGCCTTAAGTCTTGTCTGTGAGGAAATATGTTGTAAAAATGGCCATACACAAAGAGAAAGCAGTACAATTCGGCATTTATCAAGATGATGTCTGCTTCATAGCACATGGGGTCTACAACTTTATTAGGCCACCGCACATTTTGTGGCAAACTAAATACTCGTCAATTGCAAAATTGAGACTAAGGCCACGTTCACACATTCAGTATTTGGTGAGTTTTTTACCTCAGTATTTGAAAGCCAAAACCAGGAGTGGGTGATGAATACAGGAATGGTGACGTGTTTTTTTCGCGGATTTGCCAAAAAAATCCGCTTAAAAGAAGCTTCTTATTCATTTTAATGCATTTTGAACTTTTTGTGCATATTGATGCGTTTTTTTCAGCGAAAAAAATGCTTCGCGGTAAAAAACGCAGCATGTTCATTAATTTGACAGATTTTTCCGCATTTCTGGCTATTTCTATGTGTCTGGGGCCGCGCAGAAGAAAACGCGCCGAAAACGCGCAGAAAAAAACGCGCGGTTTCTGGGAAGGAGTCTGGTTTTTATGCAGAAATTTTCTGCATACGTGTGCACATAGCCTTATAATTTTCCTCTGACTGTATCACTACTGGATTTGGCTTACAGATACTGAGGTAAAAAACTCAGAAAACACTGAATGTGTGAACGTGGCCTAACATTGAGGGTTTTGACATTGCCTAGTTTTGACCATTTTTTCAAACCTGCTGTACATGTTACAGAACAGTTCACACTTTTTATATCACTAGATAATTCACTTTCACAACTTTAACAGATGGATGGCACTTTTTGGCAGATTGTGTTTGGCAAATGTGTAGGAAACAATTTCTACAATAGTACAGTTCTCCATAATTATATAAGACTAGTCCAGGAGCTGCTCCTGTATAAGGCCATGTTCACACGTTCAGTATTTGGTCAGTATTTTACCTCAGTATTTGTAAGCCAAAATCAGGAGAGGAACAATCAGATGAAAAGTATAATAGAAACACGTCACCACTTCTGTATTCATCACACACTCCTGATTTTTGCTTACAAATACTGAGGTGAAATACTGACCAATTACTCGACATGTGAACGTGGCCTTACAGCTTTGTTCTATGTGAAGTTATAATTGGGCTGAGATGGAGCTCTCTGCTATACTTCTTCATGCCTCCGATTTCATAGTTATTTCCTTTAGATCTGACATAAAAAAAATGACAATTTTTGTGACTCTGTATGTGCTAAGAGAACCATACGGGCACCATATAGTGATGCATTAAAGGGTTTTTGACAAAATAACAAGTTTTACCTACCACCCAGCGAACACTGAGAATGGAAATCTAGATACCGAGGACTGGGCTCTGCAGTAGAGCACATGTGTGCATACTCCACCTCCGCTCCATTCATTGACTATAGGCTGCCACAGAAAGCCAAGGCTCAGTCCCGTTGACAATGAATGGAGCAGAAGTCGGGTATGCACACCTGTGCTCCATACAAGACAGGGCATTGCAAAGCCTAGTCCCTCGGTTTCCAGGTTTCTTGGGATCAGAGGCAAACATATCATTAGTGTGGCCACACAGGTGTCCAAGAGGTAAGGGGATCACTTCCACCTCCAAGTGGAATTGCACTGTGAGCTACTGGACTACAAAGGGGCCATATACTGCTTTTGCATAGGAGCCCTCTTCTGTCTGTGTCCACCTCCATATGGGATAACTTGCAATTTAGGGAAAACCCCGGTAATACACCACTGTATGGAGCCTGTATGGGTCCTTTAGTACGTGTAAAATAAAAATAGAACGCCGCAACTTTTTTAAACTCAAAATTAATAGAAAATAACTGTAGTTGAAATGGGAGGCATAAAGAGGTCCAGTAGGGGCTCATGGAGCTCTATGGCACCCCAATTACAGCTTCGCACAAAACAGTCTTGGGGCTCTGTTCTCGTTATTGCTGGGGGTCGCAGTGGTTGGATACCAGCAATTACTAGGATATTGGTTAAACACCTTTAATACACAGTGAGGAGCAGTGTATCAGAATGTCAGTAAGGCCGGGGTCACACTTGCGAGAGCCTCGCGCATCAATACTTGGACCGGAGTGTGCGGCTGCATGTATTTCTATGCAGCCGCACACTCCGATCCCGAGTGCCAGCGGCAGTGCCGGGTATTGGTGCGAGTTTCTCGCATTACACTCACAAGTGTGACCCCGGCCTAATGAGAATGTTAGCCCCCCCTGTAATAAAGCGTCAGCATAAAGGGGGGGTCCCATGGCTATACAGGCCGTAATTTAGCACAAAGTTTAATTGTTTTATGGTGTTTTTTCTCCTCATTAAAAGGTTGGTAAAAAGAGCCATGGTTAATTTTTCTGAGGGTCATTAACCCGGTTAGGCTGGTTTCACATTAGCGTTGAAACAACATGTTGCATTTCGGGGCGCACCGTCAAAAGTGCGCAGCACGCCACTTTCACACTGGCAGCGCATGATCTGCGCACCCTATGCTAAAGATAGGGTGCGCCGATCGCATGCGTGCAAATGCGATAGTAGGCGGTGATCCCGGATGGGGCGGGCAGGGAGGCGGGGCTTACCGACACAGTGCGCAGCGTTGTTTCAACGCTAATGTGAAACCAGCCTTATATCTGGTGTTAACATGTTTTGATTGGCGCTGTTTTCACAGGCCTTGATTGGTGGATGTGATTCATGGAGCTCTCGGATTGGTGGAATTAATTTTGGCGTTTTTTTGTTAAATATATAAAGCCCTGCTTGGGACGTTTTTACCTCACTTAGTGTTTTCTCTGAAGAAAAGAAGATTCCCCTTCCTGTTCAATTTAAATGTCATGAGGCTTATTTAAGGGAAAATCGCCCGCTAAGGGGCGGATTGTTTCTTTGGTATGATAATATTGGGTATTTATATGGAATTATTTATTAATGGATTGGTTATTATTTACTAGCTGAAGAGCCCGGCGTTGCCTGGGCATAGTAAGCAACTGTGGTTAGTTATAACAAATTATAATGATTATATTGCACATAAAAACATTTCACATCATATATTCAACACTACAGATTTGCAACACAAATTAAACGATTACCCAAGTATCCTCTCCTGTGTGATACTTTCTGCTGAGCTGTGTATCTAATCCTATCGTGTTACTGACTGCTCAGCCGTGTATCTAATCCTATCCTGTGTGATACTGACTACTGAGCTGTGTATCTAATCCTATCCTGTGTGATACTGACTGCTGAGCAGTGTATCTAATCCTATCCTGTGTGATACTGACTGCTGAGCAGTGTATCTAATCCTATCCTGTGATACTGACTGCTGAGCCGTGTATCTAATCCTATCCTGTGTGATACTGACTGCTGAGCAGTGTATCTAATCCTATCCTGTGTGATACTGACTGCTGAGCAGTGTATCTAATCCTATCCTGTGATACTGACTGCTGAGCCGTGTATCTAATCCTATCCTGTGTGATACTGTCTGCTGAGCCTTGTATCTAATCCTATTCTGTGTGATACTGCCTGCTGAGCCGTGTATCTAATACTATTGTGTGATACTGTGTGCTGAGCTGTGTATCTAATCCTATCCTGTGTGACACTGACTGCTGAGCAGTGTATCTACTCCTATCCTGTGTTATACTGACTGCTGAGCCGTGTATCTAATCCTATCCTGTGATACTGACTGCTGAGCCATGTGTCTAATCCTCTCCTGTGTGATACTGTCTGCTGAGCTGTGTATCTAATCCTATCGTGTGATACTGACTGCTGAGCCGTGTATCTAATTCTATCCTGTGTGATACTGACTGCTGAGCCGTGTATCTAATCCTATCCTGTGTGATACTGACTGCTGAGCCGTGTATCTAATCCTATCCTGTGTGATACTGGGCTCCCCCTGCAGTCTGTGTCAGAGGGTGGTCTGTGTTGGCACGGTAATAAATTGTGTTATTTCCAGCTTTACAGAAGGACGATAACACCATAGAAATGATAAGAATAACAGGCAAAATTGTTTGGTGAAATGGAACGCGTGGGGTTAAAATTTCGCCTCATAACATAGCCTATGACGCTCTCGGGGTCCAGTCGTGTGGCTGTAGCTACGACGGTGCAGATGCCAATCCCGGACATACATACATACACACACATTGAGCTTTATATATTAGATTTATATTAACCCAAAATAAACTCACGGCCACTTTTCATCCTCTATTATTTGTGTCAGTGTCTATTATTTAATTATTATTCAGATCGGCCTTGTATGGCCATGTCCAGAGTGGCTGATAGTGAAGGCGTCATGTATAAATTTAGGGTATCAGCCAACGATCCGGAGGTGCTGCGGGTTGGACGCTGTGTACTTCTGCAGCGAAAAACCCGCAGCGGTCACATGTATACATTATTTTTCATCTTTATATTGCACATTACCATTTTTATGCAGAATGCAGCCAGGCCCCGTATTATCATTGGATGGGTGAATTGGGGTGTCTGTATTGTGCTGGGCAGCCCCCCTTCCATGATGGTAGGTTGTGGGTGGTTGTTCATCAGTATTTTGCACCTGTGCTGCCCCCGCCTTTATCATGGGGGGTCGCCTGCATCCTTCTAGTGTATTGATAATCTGACCTGTGTGAGATAATCTTATAAATTTTCCCCTGCTACGTGCTATGTAATGGCTGTGTCTGACCGTGCAGGAACATGGCTGGATCATACCACAGCTCCTGGTAGGGAAGGATGCAAAAAAGTATGCAGACAGGACAGCAGGGGATCATAAAGGTAAAGTGAGGTAAAACATTTAAAAACAGGCAGGGAAAAGTTTTGCCTCACAAAAAGAATAACTTGCGATTCCTTGGTATAATATCTGTATACCTCCAGTAGGTTGTATACGTCCAAAAATAATGCACTTCAGGGCACGCGGTGTCTGCATCATTATGTCAGTCGCTCTGCTGGCACGTTGACTATCTCGTTTTGTGGTGGGTTTGGATCTAGACCCATACTCTATGTACTATACCATTGAATGTGGCGAGGAATGCAGTGTGAATGAAAGCATGGGATTCCTTGCACAACTTGAACAGAAATGGCCGCCTGTACAACACCCTATGTGCAGCTGTGTGCACATGGAGCTTTTTTTAAGTCTGTCAAAAATAAATTTTCAAGTGGAAAGTGAGAATGCTGCTTCATTGGGGAGTTTTCCGCTCCTGAAGCGTTTTGGTAGCCTTTTGACTAAACGATGCCAAGTTTAGAGTGTTTTCCATTAGGAGACGACTATGACGTGAAACGGATTTTCTTTATTCCCTTCAGACGTTTTTAGAAACTTGAGAAAAATATCATAAAAAGACTGAGCCTCAGACCTGCAAAGTGGTTTTATGATAGATATAAATCACAACAGGCTTTCAGGCATTTTTTGAAGTGCTCCAAACCGCAGTGTGTGTGTAGCCTCCGCCGTTAGTGCGCATGTGGCCTCCGCCATTAGAGCACACGTAGCCTCCACCCTTAGTGCGCACGTAGCCTCCGCCCTTACACTGGGTGCAGAATTATTAGGCGAATGAGTATTTTGATCACATCATCCTTTTTATACATGTTGTCCTACTCCAAGCTGTACAGGTTGAAAGCCAACTGCCAATTATGTAAATCAGGTGATTTGCATCTCTGTAATGAGGGGTGTGGTCTAATGACATCAACACCCTATATAAGTTGTGCTTAATTATTAGGCAACTTACTTTCCTTTGGCAAAATGGGTCCGAAGAAAGATTTGACGGACTCTGAAAAGTCAAAAATTGTGACATGTCTTGCAGAGGGATGCAGCAGTCTTGAAATTGCCAAACTTTTGAAGCGTGATCACTGAACAATCAAGCGTTTCATGGCAAATATCCAACAGGGTCGCAAGAAGCGTGTTGATAAAAAAAGGCACAAAATAACTGCCCATGAATTGAGGAAAATCAAGTGTGAAGCTGCCAAGATGCCATTTGCCACCAGTTTTGCCATATTTCAGAGCTGCAACGTTACTGGAGTATCAAAAAGCACAAGATGTGCCATACTCGGGGACATGGCCAAGGCAAGGAAGGCTGAAAAACGACCACCTTTCAACAAGAAACATAAGATAAAACATTAAGACTGGACCAAGAAATATCTTAAGACTGACTCTTCTAAGGTTTTATGGACTGATGAAATGAGAGTGACTCTTGATTGGCCAGATGGATGGGCCCGAGGCTGGATCAGTAAATGGCAGAGAGCTCCACTCCGACTCAGACGCCAGCAAGGTGGAGGTGGGGTACTGGTATGGGCTGGTATCAACAAAGATGAACTTGTGGGACCTTTTCGGGTTGAGGATGGAGTGAAGCTCAACTCCCAGACCTACTGGCAGTTTCTGGAAGACACCTTCTTCAAGCAGTGGTACAGGAAGAAGTCGGTATCGTTCAAGAAAAACATGATTTTCATGCAGGACAATGCTCCATCACATGCATCCAAATACTCCACAGCTTGGCTGGCCAGTAAAGGTCTAAAAGAAGAAAAAATAATGACATGGCCCCCTTGTTCACCTGATCTTGTTCATGGCCCCCATAGAGAACCTGTGGTCCCTCATAAAATGTGAGATCTACAGGGAGGGAAAACAGTACACCTCTCCGAACATTGTCTGGGAGGCTGTGGTGGCTGCGGCACGCAATGTTGATCGTAAACAGATCAAGCAACTGACAGAATCTATGGATGGAAGGCTTTTGAGTGTCATTGTAAAGAAAGGTGGCTATGTTGGTCACAGATTTTTTTGTTTTGTTTTTGAATGTCAGAAATGTTTATTTCTAAATTTTGTGTTGCTCTATTGGTTTACCTGGTGAAAATAAACAAGTGAGATGGGTATATATTTGGTTTTTATTAAGTTGCCTAATAATTCTGCACTGTAATAGTTACCTGCACAAACAGATATCCTCCTAAGATAGCCAAATCTAAAAAAAAAAACACTCCAACTTCCAAAAATATTAAGCTTTGATATCTGAGTCTTTTAGGTTGATTGAGAACATAGTTGTTATTCAATAATAAAAAGAATCCTCTCAAATACAACTTGCCTAATAATTCTGCACACAGTGTAGTGGGCCCGCAGCCTTCGCCGTTAGTGCTCACGTAGCCTTCGCCGTTGGTGGGCACTCAGCCTCTGCCGTTAGTGCTCACGCAGCCTTCGCCGTTAGTGGGCACGTGACCTCCGCCGTTAGTGGGCACGCGACCTCCACCGTTAGTGCGCACGCGGCCTTCGCCGTTAGTGCGCACGCGGCCTTCGCCGTTAGTGCTCACGTGGCCTTCGCCGTTAGTGCTCACGTAACCTTCGCCGTTAGTGCTCACGTAGCCTTCGCCGTTAGTGCTCACGTAGCCTTCGCCGTTAGTGCTCACGTAGCCTTCGCCGTTAGTGCTCACGTAGCCTTCGCCGTTAGTGGGCACGTAGCCTTCGCCGTTAGTGCGCACGTAGCCTTCGCCGTTAGTGGGCACGTAGCCTTCGCCGTTAGTGCTCACGTAGCCTTCACCGTTAGTGCTCACGTAGCCTTCGCCGTTAGTGCTCACGTAGCCTTCGCCGTTAGTGCTCACGTAGCTGAGCCTTCGCCGTTAGTGCGCACGTAGCCTTCGCCGTTAGTGCTCACGTAGCCTTCGCCGTTAGTGCTCACGTAGCCTTCGCCGTTAGTGCTCACGTAGCCTTCGCCGTTAGTGCGCACGTAGCCTTCGCCGTTAGTGCTCACGTAGCCTTCGCCGTTAGTGGGCACGTAGCCTTCGCCGTTAGTGCTCACGTAGCCTTCGCCGTTAGTGCGCACGTAGCCTTCGCCGTTAGTGCTCACGTAGCCTTCGCCGTTAGTGCTCACGTAGCCTTCGCCGTTAGTGGGCACGTAGCCTTCGCCGTTAGTGCTCACGTAGCCTTCGCCGTTAGTGCGCACGTAGCCTTCGCCGTTAGTGGGCACGTAGCCTTCGCCGTTAGTGCGCACGTAGCCTTCGCCGTTAGTGCTCACGTAGCCTTCGCCGTTAGTGCTCACGTAGCCTTCGCCATTAGTGCTCACGTAGCCTTCGCCGTTAGTGGGCACGTAGCCTTCGCCGTTAGTGCTCACGTAGCCTTCGCCGTTAGTGCTCACGTAGCCTTCGCCGTTAGTGCTCACGTAGCCTTCGCCGTTAGTGGGCACGTAGCCTTCGCCGTTAGTGCTCACGTAGCCTTCGCCGTTAGTGCGCAGGTAGCCTTCGCCGTTAGTGCTCACGTAGCCTTGGCCGTTAGTGGGCACGTAGCCTTCGCCGTTAGTGGGCACGTAGCCTTCGCCGTTAGTGCTCACGTAGCCTTCGCCGTTAGTGCTCACGTAGCCTTCGCCATTAGTGCTCACGTAGCCTTCGCCGTTAGTGGGCACGTAGCCTTCGCCGTTAGTGCTCACGTAGCCTTCGCCGTTAGTGCTCACGTAGCCTTCGCCGTTAGTGGGCACGTAGCCTTCGCCGTTAGTGCGCAGGTAGCCTTCGCCGTTAGTGCTCACGTAGCCTTCGCCGTTAGTGGGCACGTAGCCTTCGCCGTTAGTGGGCACGTAGCCTTCGCCGTTAGTGCTCACGTAGCCTTCGCCGTTAGTGCTCACGTAGCCTTCGCCATTAGTGCTCACGTAGCCTTCGCCGTTAGTGGGCACGTAGCCTTCGCCGTTAGTGCTCACGTAGCCTTCGCCGTTAGTGCTCACGTAGCCTTCGCCGTTAGTGCTCACGTAGCCTTCGCCGTTAGTGCTCACGTAGCCTTCGCCGTTAGTGCTCACGTAGCCTTCGCCGTTAGTGGGCACGTAGCCTTCGCCGTTAGTGGGCACGTAGCCTTCGCTGTTAGCGCACAATAAGGGGCCTGAGGGGTCTGAGGTGAAACGCGACATGTATTCTCAGTGAGGTGATTGTCAGACATGTTTCCAGCAGTTTAGTCAGATTCCTGGCGGGGGTGAAGCAGTGTGTGGCACATGCCCGTGTGTAACACCATGCCAGCTCCGTGCATGGATGGCTGCAGGCATTGCAGGTTATCTGAGGGAAGCATTCCCACATTACACACTGCAGCCTCCAGCTGCCCCAGATGTGTGGTGCCTATGAGGTGGGCAGCACAGGGCACCTTCCTGTGCCCATCCCACCTTCCTGTGCCCATCCCCTCCTGCAGCTCCTGACCGGGTCTAGCCGGTCTGTTAACCCCTGCCTGCACAGTGTAATCACCGAGGCGCCTCAGCGGGCGGGGGAGGCGGCCTCCGGATTACTAACGTTAGTGCTCCGGTCACGTGGTGCGGGTACAGGGAAAGGCTGGAAAAGTTCTTGAAGGGCAAATAGGTGAATGGAAGAGGAGGCGGGAGAAACAATGGAGGCGCATCCTCCTCACACAGCAGCCACCTGCGGGGAGGACGAGCACAGCCCGCACAGATGATGCCGCCCGGGGCACTGACCACTGGGCGTAGTCGTGTGGAAATGTACCTGGCACTGGCAGGATGCCGCTCGCTCGGCCTGCCATATCTCCCGCAGGCTCTCCTGTGCCTCCTCCTATGGGGCAGGTGCTTGCTATTCTTCTCCTCACGACCTTCACCAGATGCCATGTCAGAGCAAGCATCTGAGTGACAGACAATACATGTCCACACCACCGCAGCAGCCCGCTGTGTAGTAAGCTGAGCCCCACTACACCGCCGCACTGGTGCCCACCCTGGTGCCAGGGACACTCAGTCCGTGTATGGTGGGCACAGGAGGCCTGACACATGTCTGCATGCACCAGTCTGGTGTAGTGGGCACAGTCCTCTGGTGTCTGATACAGATCTGTGCCCACCCTGGTGCCAGGGACACTCAGTCCGTGTATGGTGGGCACAGGAGGCCTGACACATGTCTGCATGCACCAGTCTGGTGTAGTGGGCACAGTCCTCTGGTGTCTGATGCAGACCTGTGCCCACCCTGGTGCCAGGGACACTCAGTCCGTGTATGGTGGACACAGGAGGCCTGACACATGTCTGCATGCACCAGTCTGGTGTAGTGGGCACAGTCCTCTGGTGTCTGATGCAGACCTGTGCCCACCCTGGTGCCAGGGACACTCAGTCCGTGTATGGTGGGCACAGGAGAACTGACACATGTCTGCATGCACCAGTCTGGTGTAGTGGGCACAGTCCTCTGGTGTCTGACACAGACCTGTGCCCACCTTGGTGCCAGGGACACTCAGTCCGTGTATGGTGGGCACAGGAGAACTGACACGTCTGCATGCACCAGTCTGGTGTAGTGGGCACAGTCCTCTGGTGTCTGATACAGATCTGTGCCCACCCTGGTGCTAGGGACACTCAGTCCGTGTATGGTGGGCACAGGAGGCCTGACACATGTCTGCATGCACCAGTCTGGTGTAGTGGGCACAGTCCTCTGGTGTCTGATACAGACCTGTGCCCACCCTGGTGCTAGGGACACTCAGTCCGTGTATGGTGGGCACAGGAGGCCTGACACACGTCTGCATGCACCAGTCTGGTGTAGTGGGCACAGTCCTCTGGTGTCTGACACAGACCTGTGCCCACCCTGGTGCTAGGGACACTCAGTCCGTGTATGGTGGACACAGGAGAACTGACACGTGTCTGCATGCACCAGTCTGGTGTAGTGGGCACAGTCCTCTGGTGTCTGATACAGACCTGTGCCCACCCTGGTGCCAGGGACACTCAGTCCGTGTATGGTGGGCACAGGAGAACTGACACATCTGCATGCACCAGTCTGGTGTAGTAGGCACAGTTCTCTGGTGTCTGATACAGACCTGTGCCCACCCTGGTGCCAGGGACACTCAGTCCGTGTATGGTGGGCACAGGAGAACTGACACATCTGCATGCACCAGTCTGGTGTAGTGGGCACAGTCCTCTGGTGTCTGATGCAGACCTGTGCCCACCCTGGTGCCAGGGACACTCAGTCCGTGTATGGTGGACACAGGAGGCCTGACACATGTCTGCATGCACCAGTCTGGTGTAGTGGGCACAGTCCTCTGGTGTCTGACACAGACCTGTGCCCACCTTGGTGCCAGGGACACTCAGTCCGTGTATGGTGGACACAGGAGGCCTGACACATGTCTGCATGCACCAGTCTGGTGTAGTGGGCACAGTCCTCTGGTGTCTGATACAGACCTGTGCCCACCTTGGTGCCAGGGACACTCAGTCCGTGTATGGTGGACACAGGAGGCCTGACACATGTCTGCATGCACCAGTCTGGTGTAGTGGGCACAGTCCTCTGGTGTCTGATACAGACCTGTGCCCACCCTGGTGCCAGGGACACTCAGTCCGTGTATGGTGGGCACAGGAGAACTGACACATGTCTGCATGCACCAGTCTGGTGTAGAGGGCACAGTCCTCTGGTGTCTGATACAGACCTGTGCCCACCCTGGTGCCAAGGACACTCAATCCGTGTATGGTGGGCACAGGAGAACTGACACGTCTGCATGCACCAGTCTGGTGTAGTGGGCACAGTCCTCTGGTGTCTGATACAGACCTGTGCCCACCCTGGTGCTAGGGACACTCAGTCCGTGTATGGTGGGCACAGGAGAACTGACACGTCTGCATGCACCAGTCTGGTGTAGTGGGCACAGTCCTCTGGTGTCTGATACAGACCTGTGCCCACCCTGGTACTAGGGACACTCAGTCCGTGTATGGTGGGCACAGCAGGCCTGACACATGTCTGCATGCACCAGTCTGGTGTAGTGGGCACAGTCCTCTGGTGTCTGATACAGACCTGTGCCCACCCTGGTGCCAGGGACAATCAGTCCGTGTATGGTGGGCACAGGAGGCCTGACACATGTCTGCATGCACCAGTCTGGTGTAGGTGGGCACAGTCCTCTGGTGTCTGACACAGACCTGTGCCCACCCTGGTGCTCTCTTCACCAGATTAGTCCGTGGTCTGCAGATGTGCCCGTCCTCTGGTGCCCACGTACAGCACACAATGGCCGCTGGCACCCATGCCCCACACTCCGCTGTGCCCACCGTATGGCAGGAGGACGCGGCTGCAGAACAAGGTTCCCCTCCATGTCACACAGTTCTCTCTCCTGCCAGGAGCACCACTGATTGCCTTTCACACAGCGCGATGCCCACTCTCCCACCACAGTCTAGTCACACGTGATGCCCCTGCCCCGGGTGACAATCTGCCTACTATCCCTGTCTTCGCCTGGCGTCCCAAGAAGCCGTGCCCACCTCTTCGCCCTCCCCTGTGCCAGGCCTGCCGCCCGCTCTCCTCCTCCTCCTCCCCATTCTACTTTACCACCTTGTAGTGGAGGAGGGGCCGCCCCGCTCCGGCTCTGCAGCTGCACGGCCCCGCCCCCGCCCCGCCCCCTGAACACTAAACAATGGCATTGGTCGTGTGATCCCCTAGGCCCCGCCCTCACAGTGGAAGGTAGATATATCAGGCGGTGAGGGAACAGAGGTCCTCGCCGGGTCCAAGTTCCTCCCGTGCTCGCACCGGCAGCCATTGTCATTGAGCCCCCCTAGTCGCCGCCCTGCCCTCCCCAGCACCAGCTGTGCCACCTCCGAGCGTACAACTCCAGTCTTCCGCCAGCACTGTCCCCGGGAGCAGCACCAGCCTTTCCTGCACCGTGACCCATTGTGTCTCCTTGTCTCCAGCAGCAGAGGTCACGCTGCCAGCATCGGGAGTGTATCTAACCGTGTGTATCTAAGCTAAACCAAGCAGCACCTACGGAAGACATGGCCAGGGAGAAAAGCAAGGAGAGCGACGGCGGCTGGAAGAGGTTTCTGTGGAACCCCGAGAAGAAGGAGTTTCTGGGCAGGACAGGTGGCAGCTGGTGTAAGTATGCCCGAGCATGGTGACCAGGTGTCCTGTGTGCCCTGCCTGCCAGGAAACTGTGGCGATGGCTGCTGCCGGGCACTCTGTGCCGCCACATTGCCATCCTTATGGGGTGTTTTTTGGGGAAAAGGTCATTTTGAAGGACAGCGATGTAGCCAATCTGTAAGAGCTGAGAGGGAGGGGAAACCCTGTGTCACCGTCACCCACGACACCACCACCAACAGGGGGTGGCACATTGCAGTTGTGCCTTGTAATGGAAAATCTGCAGATAGTACATGGGGTGGGGGAAGGGGAGGACTGGAGCTGGTGAACATCTGTACTGGCAGGAAAGGGTTAATTCTGCATCACTAAGCCAAGGTTAGTCAAGGTGACAGGTTGGTTGCATGGAGGATGCCCACTGGTGTCTGTGGATCTGGAGACTGGGCATCTCTGGTGACACATGTGCACATGATCTGGGGCCAGGACTCACTAGCTGGAGGCTGAAGAATGGTCAGGAATGAACAGGTCCTGGGAAGGTCGTCTCCTAGCAACCGGCTGTAACTTGAGGCCTCACAATGGAGCCCTGAGCCTCCAGTGTGCCGCCTTCTCATGTGACACATGTTCTGTATTGTCTGGGAATGGACCCAGCCGTGTAATGTTGTAATGGGACGTGGACATATCCTCACGTGATCACAAGGTTTCTTACAGATTAGTAATATTTATTGTGACGTGAGCCAGGTAACAATGGCTGATGGCAGCTTCTGTCGTCCTTGGTTATATCTGGTAGGAGGATGGTGTTTCTGGTCTTGTACTGCTCCCATAGGGGCACTCGGCAGGGGCTTCAGTGACGGATGTATATCGCATGCAGGACAGAGAGCTGGGTGACAAGATGTATTGGCCGTCAGCCATCTCTTCCAGAAACAGACATAACCAGAATTGCTGAGTGATGTTTAGCACCTCGGCAGAAAAGGACAACTCAAGGACATCCTGGATCCACAAAACCCCAGATGGGGATAACTGTAGCCCAGGCCACCCGTGTGTTCCCTAGTCAGCCTGTTGATGGTGGTGATCACAGTGTGGTCGGGAATCTGCCTGTAGGCTCTTACATTGCACCTGAGTCATTCACTTTCTTATCTTTTCATCGATCTAGAAATAGTTTAGCTTCTTGAAAATCTCCTAAGTTCTCGTCTGTCCGGTTGTGAAGCCGCTTTATCAGGTGACATTAACATGGCTGCTATGACTGTTCCTCCAGGCAGTGAACAGCACTCCTACCATTGGTGCCTGTGTGTTGTTCCCAGCCCTGGGGAAGCTGGCTAATAATTGTCATGAGGAGCACTAGTAAGTGCAGATGCGCCCCTGGGTGGCCCACGAGGTCATGCTCTGACTGTGATATACATGGTACAGATGTGCAATGTGTTCTCCTAATTAACATTTTGGACTTGTGTTATCTCAGTATATAGTGTTGGATGTGACAGGTTGTGGCAGCCATGTATGTGGAGGACCTGATGAGTGACACGGGGTCTGCCGCCTGGCTGCGATCGGCGGCAGCATGTTTGCATAGCAGCCATAGTGCTTTCCTACTCTCCTATGGCTGAGCTGTGGAAAAAATTTCCAAATCTCCCTGACGTCACTGACACTTGCTCAATGCTGCCTGGATACGACTGTTAACTATGAACATGCCTCTTCCTGACAGCAGAGCGTGGCTAGGCCTCGCCGCCGTACCCAGGCTTATCACTACACACTGAGCTTTTAATTACAATGCTCATAGACCCGGATCACTTTCCACAATTGAGCTGAGGCTGGACTGCTGTTAAGGGCCAGATTGGATTCTGCTTTATGCCACAAATTGGCTTTCTTTAACTGGAGTTGCCCTGGATTACATGGAGGCGATATAATCTGGTCAATTGTGAGGTGCTCCAATCTCTACTGTAGATCTCACCATGCAACATGAGTTTTCCTTTGCCTAATAATTGCTTCTGCTGTTTATTTTGCAGTTAAAATCTTCCTCTTCTATCTGGTCTTCTATGGCTGCCTGGCTGGTATATTTATTGGGACCATTCACGTGCTTCTATTGACCATCAGTGAATTTGAACCAAAGTATCAGGACCGTGTCGCCCCACCAGGTACGCCCATGTTCTGGCACACAATCCGTATATAATTAGTGCAATCAGATGCTTAAACCCAGATTTATTCCCGATCCTACATCACTTGCTTGCTTAACAATTTTGGGCTAATAGTGGTAATTCCCTGCTAGGCAAAACTAGAGCCAGAACTGCCTGATGCGATCACCAATCACATTTGTATGGACCTGAACATGCACAGTAAGCGGAGCTCAGTCATTTATATAGGACTAGCTGAAGAGCCCGGCGCTGCCCGGGCATAGTAACTAACTGTGGTTAGTTGTAGCAAATTATAATTATCCTCCATCCCATAGTCCCATGCCCATATACCCATCACATCCTTCATCTCATAGTCCCGTGCCCATATACCCATCATACATATTCGCCATCCTGTAGTCGAGTGCCCATATACCCATCATACATAGCCGCCATCCCATAGGCCCGTGCCCATATACCCATCATACATATCCTCCGTCCCATGCCCATATACCCATCATACATATTCTCCATCCCATAGGCCCATGCCCATATACCCATCATACATATTCGCCATCCCATAGTCGAGTGCCCATATACCCATCACACATCCTTCATCTCATAGTCCCATGCCCATATACCCGTCATACATATCCTCCATCCCATAGTCCCGTGCCCATATACCCGTCATACATATCCTCCATCCCATAGTCCAATGCCCATATACCCATCACACATCCTCCATCCCATAGTCCCGTGCCCATATACCCATCATACATATCCGTCATCTCATAGTCCAGTGCCCATATACCCATCACACATCCTCCATCCCATAGTCAACCATTATGACATCATAATGAGCGGTGGCGGGGCTTGCGACCTATGATGACATCAGCGTCGCCATGGCAACCATTATGACATCATAATGAGGGGTGGGGCTTGCGACCTATGATGACATCAGCGTCGCCATGGCAACCATTATGACATCATAATGAGGGGCGGGGCTTGTAACCTATGATGACATCAGCGTCGCCATGGCAACCGTTGTGACATCACAATGAGGGGCGGGGCTTGACACACACACACACTTTTTCCCCCAGTATGTAGATAGGGGCAAAATTGTTTGATGAATTGGAACGCGCGGGGTTAAAATTTCGCCTCACAACATAGCTTAGGACGCTCTCGGGGTCCAGACATGTGACTGTGCCAAATTTTGTGGCTGTAGCTGCGACGGTGCAGATGCCTATCCCGGACATACACACATACACACTTTGAGCTTTATATATTAGATTAATAGTAGGCCATGATATCGTAACCGAGTCCTGCTACATCAGAGGACTCATTCTAGTGGCATCCCAACATAAGGTAGCTATGTTTCTGCATCCTTTATAAGCGGTAGGTGTATAGGTCGGAGGCATGCGGTGATGTAATATTTTCAGTCCTTCACGCTGGAGATTAAGTACCAGCAGCATCATGACTGTACTTGGTGCCATTCGTATCATTTGCAGCATTGTCATCAAATTAAAGTGAAATGTTATCTGACTAAATAATAGCCATTTCTGATAATGGGATTAGTCCAGAATATTGAGTTTCTCCGGCCTCTGCTGCATTATACAGCGTATGCTTCCAGTAACAGGATCTGGAGGTAAAAGCTGAATGTGGGGGCACGCTCTTCCTCCATCCAATTATTCTGATCAGACTTCAATCAGAGTGGCATCAGTTTTTGCTGGACATGTACAAGGAAAAAAACAAATTCTCCATTCTGACAGTCTGAAATTGGAGCACGCTGTGGTTTGATAAACTTGCATTGCGTGTGTATGTGTATATATATATATATATATATATATATATATATATATATATATATATAATATATATATATATAATCTCTGACACTCTGATCAAAATGGACATGTCTCTTGATATTTTTTTTTTTTTCTTCTCTCTGACTGCTCGGTCCAAGGAAAACATCAAGCATGTGCACAGACCCATAGAATATCATGGTATGAGTGCTATCCATGAAAACCAGGGGTAGCGCTCGTCTGAGATTGGCTGTGTGTATGAGCCCAAAGATGAGTGTGGCACAACCACTAGGCTCTCAAGCTGGTGTGAAACAACAAGATCTGGCATGTCCTACTAGCCTATGGTTCAGAAGGCATGCAGAGACTTGTAGTTCTACAGCAATTAAGCTGTATTTGCCATCCACTTCTACTATACAAAATGATGGTCTATAGTATTCTTATTGTCTGTTTCTGTGTGTGTTCCTCTGGCCATGGTTTCTCAACTACTCCTCTTACGAAGTCGTCCACTCCCATGACAACAGAGGTAATTGTCTATTCTCATGACAGGCAGCGTCACGCATGCAAATGCTAAATAATTCAGCAGCCTGCCGGGATTACATGCGAGCCCCTGCCTCGTAGTCTCATGACTGTAATCCCATGTATTAGATGTATCAGTGGTGATGCTTTTGTGTAGTGTACAGTTGGGGGGGGGGGGGGGTCTTAGGATGACGGGAATAAGGCTCTTTCCTCCCAACCCTGTGTAAGCAGTTCCTTGCCTTATCTAAAGTGAACACGCTGCACAATGTACGGCCTCCATAACCAAAAAGGGAAGGGCATTTCTGCTTTTCTGTGCACCATGTGCTTACTATGCTGACGACTGTTACATAGGAGGAGTGATCAGGCTACTTCCCCTCTGGATGTGACCTTGACTCTGCCGTGGTTAATGATTCACTCGTTTTCTTTTTTGTCTGTGTGTTCTTTTTAAAACTCCGCCTGTGGCAAAGCTGATCTCCTAGTGCCCCGTGGATATACAAAGAGTTGGACGAAGGCCTCTACACTTCTTTATTTCTTCTGCCCACCATTACTTATTTGTACTTCAGATGTCTAGGTTATACATAGCTGGGTATAAAATGACACTAGATAAGGCTCTGATCACATCAGGTTTTTAGCAGATGTGCTGGGCAATGACCCAGTGTACATGTAAATGGCTGCCCCATCATACAAACAATCCAGATGCAACTGATGGGCTTGAAGTGGCCATTTGGGTTTTACCAATGTATCATTACTGGGTGTTTGTGATCTGGGACCTCCACAACATTAGGGGTCCAGAACAAACCATGCGACTAATAGTGGCACTAATGTAATATTCTGACTTCTCTATGATGTAGCTGAAGATGGGTAAGCCAATATATAAGCAGTGGCATGGGAACAAGTCTATTTCCCAACATACCAGCTATTGACTGGTCTAGGGATCTGCTTATTCATACACATACATTTGTATGATCCCTGCCACTACAGGTAAGGCCTCTTTCTCACTTCAGTTTTTCGGTGTCAGTCGAAATCCGCCCTTTTTTTTAAAAAAAAAAATCCCTTTTTTTTTTTTTTTTTTTTTTTGGCGGAAACCGTTTTTTTTTTTTTTTTTCCCCATAGACTTGCATGAGTGGCGGATTGTGACGGATGGTCATCCGTTGCATCCACTATTTGACAGATCCGTTGGTATTTCAGCGTCCACCATGCGGAGTAGACGGGCATAGTAACGTTTTTTCTGTGTGGCGGACCTGCTATTTTAATCTCTCGCTCCCCATTTTTTGCACAGCGGAAACGGATCCGTTCTTTCACAGTTTGGAACTGACGTAAAAAAACTGAAGTGTGAAAGAGGCCTTAGCCTACTCCTACTAGGGAATTCCTTGCCGTCCTTCTGCTGTGGACAGTCGGGGAGAGAAGGATCGAACTGTTGGAATTTCAACAGCTGATACTCTTGTTCTGTGGGGAGATAAGCCGCTGTCAGAAGAGTCTGGCCAAGCAGAGCGTTCCTGTGTATGGAGGAGTAGAAGTGGCTATCAACTGATGAATATCCAGTGTTCGTGGGGGTCTTAAGACCACTTGTATCTGAACTTCAAAGACAACCGCAGCAATATTTGTTTGTTCCCTATGTTGGCAATCATCACTGTGTGTGGTTAGGACTTGAATACCCTTTCTAGATACAATCGCCGTCATGTCTTCCAGTGCTGCTTCGGTCCTCTCACATCTCGTGATTGCAGTTGTGACCTGTCGACTCATGCAGCGTATTTTGGGTGGCATGGAGGTCACTCCCTGTGTATGTCTGAGGCTACAAGAGCTTTGTTCTCAGTCCCATATTCTTGCATTAAGAGAGTGACTTCTGGTACACACAGAATATACTTTGTGAGCCAGCAGATCATAATGTGGTCATATGCTGTCACACCAGCATTGGAAACAGCGTAAGTATTTGAACTTTTGATCTAGTTACAGTAGTTATTGCTAACAGAGGGAACAAAAAAAAAAATCACTGGCGTGGTCCTTTATGACCCCCCATATATGTTAAGGGAAAAAAACTTGACGGAACCTGCTGATATTGACTGGTCAGCCGACAATCTTATGTGTATGGGAGCCCCAGACAGATGATTATTGTGGTGGTTAATGGGGTTGTCTGAGACCTATATGGATGGCTTATCCTTAGGACAGGTCATCAGTATCTGATCTATGGAGGTATGGAACCCAAGACCCCTGGCAATCAGCTGTTCCCAGTGCAGGCGGATGTGCTGAGTTGTGAAGCTGCACAGCTCTATCAACTGCAAGGTTGCCCCGGTCAGGTTCTGTACATCTGCCCCTTATTGATTCGAATAGGGGGGGAATGTGCAGTACCTGCCATGGCCACTACTCAGTTGATGGAGCTGTGCTGTGCATCCCTCAAGTCAGCATATCCACCTGGTATCGGGAATAGCTGATCGGCAGGGGTGCTGCGTATTGAAAGATGTTTGGCAGTGGCTCTCATAAGAAGGCTCGGCAGAGCTAAGAATCTTGTTTATGGAGATCTGTGTGAGATGGTTGCTGGTATCTAATGTGTATGGGGGTATTGGCAGACCCTTATCAGATCACTGCTGCTAATGAAGACTGTTATCTGATTCAGTGAAGGTGTACCTATGTTTTAGGTTACATTAATATAGACCGGTTTGGTGCGCAGTTTTGCAAGCTCTGTTAGACCCCAGTAGATGACCTTTGATCGGGCCAGTACAATTCTTGATCTTTGTGAAGCTGACTATGCCATTTGTTCGGCTGTTCCTTCTGCCCTGTTGTAAATCTAAATCTTCTAGAACAATTAAAAGACATGACTGAGGGTAATATGCCAATGGCATAAAACAATGCCAGTGAGCCGCACCCAGGCTTAATAAGACGGTCTGCAAACCCTGTCTTATGAGGAAAGGTTGCAGGATTTGGGAATGTTTAGTTTGCAAAAGAGAAGACTGAGAGGAGACTTAATAGCTGTCTACAAATATCTAAAGGGCTGTCACATTGTAGAAGGATCAACTTTATTCTCATTTGCACAAGGAAAGACTAGAAGCAATGGGATGAAACTGAATGGGAGGAGACACAGATTAGATATTAGAAAAAACTTTTTGACAGTTAGAGTGATCAATGAGTGGAACAGGCTGCCACGAGAAGTGGTGAGTTCTCCTTCAATGGAAGTCTTCAAACAGAGGCTGGACAGACATCTGACTGGGATGATTTAGCGAATCCTGCTTTGAGCAGGGGGTTGGACCAGATGGCCCAGGAGGTCCCTTCCAACTCTACGATTCTATGATTAATGTCCTGCTCACTTCACACAAAGACTCATTGTATTGTTACACTGTATATTAGCCTTTCTTTACCTGCAGTGGTAGTGCTGGTAGTCTTGTCATGCAGCCATAGATGTATTGTAAAAAAATGTTCTTTCCCAGTATGTCTGCTTTATGGTGATCCTAACCTAATTCACCCCAAGTAGAAAGGTAAAAAGGCAAACGCATGTCCCCTGAGAAAACAAGATAGACCCTTCTTTCTCCCAACATTTAGAGGGAGAATTGGGACACCCCATACACATTCTGCTGATGGTCATATATAGATCTGATATCTCCTGTCTGTTTCATCCACAAAGACATTACGTTATGGGCGTGATTGCTTTGGGTTTACAGGATCATTATTTGGAAGAGAAATGGGAGGTGTTGTGTATGTATAGTAATTGTATCCTGTATTCGTGCTTGTTCGTACAATTATCTGATCTGCCAGTCTTGTGACAGCAGCTGAATACTAGAGAGAGGCTGCTAACATGGCCATGAGATCAAGAAAAGCTGACCAGAGTGGATCTCCTGGGATTTTATGCTCCCATCTCCAGAGAACATGGAATGGTGTAAATGCAATATCCAGTGAAGTTCCTCTGTAATAAGAGATATGATGAGATGCCAGGACAATTCATGATGACCAAGTTGGCATCTCTGTACAACATAGCTAGAGACCACCTCTGTCAGCTGAGGAACTACGAGAATGGTCTTGCCATCACTGGCCACCTAGATATTGTAACTGTTCCACAATCTGGTGACTTTGCCTGAATGACTTTTCCCAGTAGCACAGCTTGGCCTGACTCAGGCTGGTGCCATGAACTCAATGAGATCTCAATCCTGTAAAGCCCCTTTGGATAATAGTGTATGTGACTATGGGGCACAGGTTCTCCTTCCAGGACCTTGTTTTATCCATGCCGCGAAGTAAGTGCCCTACCAAGTTCCCGTAGGACACGGATACAGCACAGGCTGTCAAGACTAGTGACATATATGCAGCAATGTACCCTTGTCTAAATAGTTTATAATTTTATTTTTTATGTATTCCAGGACTGACACCGCTACCCAAAGCATTAAAAGCAGAGATGTCCTTTTCACTGAAAGAGGCTTCTTCATATGGAGAATATGTGAATAGCATGTCCATGTTTTTAGAGAACTATAACTTCAGCAAGCAAAGCGACTCTGAGGCTTTTGAAGACTGCTCTGGTGAGTATTAAGACCTGTGACTGTTAATCTAAGCAACAGAATCAAGGATACGGTATTAAGATTTCAATATTAGCCTGTCTTCTTTATCAGCAATACTAAGGCCAAGTTTAGATAGTAGTATGAACAAATTGGCCAGGCGTGTCTGCAAATTGGAGGGGTGACTGGTTCCATGTCCTCATAGTTGACCGGTGCAGTAACTGCCTACTCTTTGCATGCACGATTCTGGTCCATAAAACGGTCCGAGTATTGCTGCCTCCCACTCTAAAGACACATCAGTGTGCTCTGGCCCATAGAATATTGTACAAATGTGCTGTCCGTTGCATGAACCCAACCTAAAGGAGACTGGAAGCATTTGGTCTAGTCAAAGGCATTTTAAAAATTCTGACAAAAGTAATGCTGAAATATTAAGCTGCAAATGGCTCCTTTTTTCCATATAGTTTAATCTACAGCTTAACTCGTTCTGCAAGTCCTCAACGCCTTATCACACACCCACTCACTAAATGGGGAGAAGAGACTGACTGTTCTGAACAAAGGATTGGGCATGGATTTACTTTCCTCCAACTTCTTCCATCAAGGGAGAGTTGGTTGAGCCTTTCCATATACACTAGATGGTGGGATAGACTTGTAAAAAAAATAAATAAATAAATTGGCAAGTGTGACTGATTTCCATCTAATATGAATGGACATCTTTAGGATATACAGCTCTGGCAAAAATTAAGAGACCACCACCTCAAAACCCTGTCATGGGCAGCCCATTCTCCAGACCTGAACCCCATTGAAAACCTCTGGAATGTAATCAAGTTGAAAAGTTACAAGCCATCAAACAAAGAACTGCTTTAATTTTTGTGCCAGAAGCAGTGTGAAAGACTGGTGTAAAGCAAGCCAAGATGCATGAAAGCTGTGATTAACAATCATGGTTATTCCACAAAATATTGATTTCTGAACTCTCTTCCGGAGTTAAAACATTAGTATTGTTGTTTTCTAAATGACTATGAACTTGTTTTCTTTCCATTATTTGAGGTCCGAAAGCACTTTTTTTTTTTTTTTTTTTTTTTTTTTTAACCATTTCTCCTTTTCAGAACCCCCCCCCCCCCCAGAAAAAAAAATGTATTGCTTGAAAATTCAGAGACATGTTGTCAGAAGTTTGTAGACTAAAAGAACAATTTACATTTTACTCAAAACTATACCTATAAAGAGAAAAATCCAGATAAACTGAACATTTGAAAGTGGTCTCTTTGCCAGAGCTGTGTTTGTGCACGGAATTTCGCCCCATTCTGTGTGATCAATCACGACTAATGGAATGACTATTTGTGTCTCTACACCTGTGATAATTGGTGGCTCAAATAACTATTCTAATCACGACTTTACTATTTTTCAGAAAAACCTGAAACCTACATTGACCGTGGAGCAATAAACCCAGATAACGGCAAAAAGAGATCCTGTAGATTTAGGCGGGAGTGGCTTAAAAATTGCTCTGGTTTAGACGATCCAACCTTTGGCTTTAGAGACGGCAAGCCCTGTATAATTGTGAAGCTTAACCGAATTCTGGGATTTAAACCAAAGGTAAGTATCAGTCATACAGGCTGGGACACTTGAACTGTTCACACTTCGGAGTAGAACCAGACATTCATCAAACTTTTCATTTCATTGTTGTAGCCTCCTCAAAATGGAACATTAGATGGCAACGGCAATTACTTTCCAAACATCATCCCTGTTGTCTGTACTGGAAAGGTAAGATCCACCGCTATGTCTGTAGTATCTATTGTCATGAAAGCAGACTGGCAATGATTGGAGAACATAAACTACAAGATGTTTGGTCTGTGTGCATGAGTGGTAGTCCTGACCACTGGGCATCTAAATGCAGTAGGTTTTAGCCTGCTGTGTAAACTCTTATGAAAGTGCGTTCACACAGTACATTTCTGCAGCGAAAAATCCACGGCATAAACAGACAGGCTGAGGATGTTAAATGCACAGTGCTGCTCACTTTATGCTGCAAATTTTCTCTGTATCCTTTTAGATGAGATTTCTTGAGCTCTGACACGTAAGGTCGGAGGTCACGAGCAATGATTCTCTCTCGTTTTTTTTTTTTTTCCCCACATACCGATCTGCACTGCCCCATACAGTATAACATTGGTCCGAGTGCTATCCTGCTGCATATCTGACCTAAGTGCATTGCCTGGAGGACTGGTCACACATGCAATAGTGATGCCTTCTGTATATGAATGGGTGTTTTAGCTGCTGTCATGCTAGTGGCACTTCCACCTAGACTGTTCTAGCAAAATATTACCAAACTGTTCTATAGAAATCCACTTTGTGGTTAGTTTTGAGAAACTGTAGCATTACGCCAGTACTTTTCAAGGAATGAGAAATTATGCATGAGACCTCTGCTCTCGCGTAACATGGGCACTAGATGCCATCATGGATTGTAGTTTAATGTTACTCAAGAAGCTTCAAGTCATTATACTATGGAACTGCAGGTTATTTAAAAGAAAGTGTACTTTTAGAAAGAGCCATACAGTACATTTCCGATGAACCAGCTCTGTAGGAGCTATATGCCATGCATAGCAGCCCACAATGAGACTTTCCCGGTGCCAGTCACGAGTGACATTCTGTTAATAGTATGGGCAGAGTTGATGTAAGCGGCGTCTGTACACTGACGTATGGCGCTGATGAAGTGCGCTAATTTGGTTCAATCTGACGTTTCAACTTCTATTTACAGAAAGAAGAAGATCTGGGCAAAATTTCTAAGATTGACATCTATGGCATGGGCGGCGTGGCTGGATTCCCCTTGAACTACTACCCTTACTATGGAAAGCTGCTACAACCCTCCTATCTCCAACCTCTTATTGCTGTGCAATTGACAAACATCACCATGGACACAGAAGTTCGCATCGAGTGCAAGGCGCTGGGAGAAAACATCAAATATAGCGATAAAGACCGTTTTCAGGGACGCTTCGATATAAAAGTGGAGATTAAGAGCTGATCACAGGTGCCGCCCGTGTAATACCATAATCTAAAATTCAAAAACTTTTAGTCTTGAACAAACTGTCATGTATGGGACCTTCACTTAATATATACGCTTTACACTAGCTTTCCGCATTTACTAGGGTTAGAATGTAAAATCGAGGTGTAGCAATAGCAACAAGTATTTATTTTACTGTAAATGAGAGAACCTAATAATAAATGACTTGAACCTTGGGAGATGCCCGTTATGCTGTAAATTATGATTCCATAATCAAAATGTAGTGAGCAATGTTTTTCGGCCCCAGAATGTTGCTACATTGTGTATTTTATTTTTCTAGCGTATTGTACAGTAGCAGATGTGCAGACTCTACACTTTCCGCCAAGCCATGTGTGTTTTTTCCTTTTTGTGAGCAAGCTTTTAGTCCAAGGTGTAAATACTCTGTATCGGGAATAAAACTGGCATGATAGTGAGATGGGCAACCAATGAGAATTTTCCTAGCACTCCATAAAGCCTTTATGTGGCTTTGATTTCATTTTATTTTTAAGGGGAGGAGTGAAGCTTTCCTTGTTGTGAGTTTGGTGTTTTTTTTTTTTTTTTTTTTTGTTATTTTATTTTTCTCTTTAGCTTCACTTTATGCAACAGGTGATGGGTTGTGCTGTGCTTTGTATTTAATGCTTTTATATCATGCCCTCCCCCTTGTCTGTTATGTATGTTATGAAGGTGTGTTGAGGCCTGGGTCTGACTGTCACTTTTTGCCAGGAATAGGGCTAATTGTTTTGCGTTATATATATATATATTTTATTTTTGTTTTCAGTAAGCATCGCAGTTTGGTGCTGTCTTTACAAATGTTTTAACCATTTTCATGGTGGAAGAATTTTATATTTATGCAGTTGTACAATTTTATTTTTCTTCAAGAAAAAGTAATGTATGAAATAAACCAAAGTCACGTGTTGAGAAAAATCTTTATTTTAAGACAAGTTTAAAAAAAAAAAATAAAATGCAATGCAGTATCCCATAAAATGTATTACATGTCTACTGTGCGCACATTGTTGGAACATCTGTAATATTTGCAAGGAGTACAGTGGTCTTTCAGTCAAAACATCAGACAATAAAACGAATAATCCAATTTCTGTGTCTGTCTCTTTTTTTTTTTTTTTTGTTTTTTTTTTTTTTGTGGCACTTCAGCTGTCCAGAATCTTGAAGAAATATTGTACCTAGAAAAGATGACATCTACAATTAGTACCTGACTTGTGATTAGAGGTTGTTCTGCAGCTTCATCAACCATGAGCTGTCACCGGGGGAAGTTGTGGCAGCTGCAACCCTGGGTGATCAGTCGTTATCACCAGGGGAACTTGCTGGCACGTCCACATAGGTCACTGCAGGAAAAATGTAGTCTTAAAAATCATCCACTGAGTCCTCCATAACAAGACTACCTCTATGATGTTTATATGCCGTGATATGACACATGAGCAAGGGGTGTCTTCACGGGACATCCACTTCCATTTCCTTATAACCACATTTGGGTACTTTACATTCAAGGACTAAAATTTTGGTACAATAAGTATGTGTGCGTGGGAAATGGGCACCAATGTTCTCTAACTTCAGAATCTCTCAGGTCTCGGTAATAAAGTAAAACTGCTAATCATATTTGCAGATTTTCAGTAAAATTTGCAATGAAAAATCACAGGGTGGATTTTCAATTCACAATCCAAAGGTGAACACATTGATTCTAAGGCCGGGGTCACACTAGCGATTAAAACGGACGAATGCAATGCGATAAAAAAATCGCATTGCATTCGTCCCAATGTTATTCTATGGTGCTGCTCCCATCATGTGTGGTGTGTGGTTTTTTTTTTTTATTGGATCCGATCCTCGGACCGAGACAATCGCAGCATGTCACCGATTTTTTCGGATCGGATTCGACAATGCAAGTCTATGGGGGCGATAAAAAATTGGATTACAAATGGACCAGATGTGTGACTTGCGATAAAATCGCACCCGGTGTCCTTTACCAAAAGCCGTCAATTCTTCCAATACAGTAAAATCACAGTGACCGGTTAAATAAATAGAGAATTAATAGATCTAGTCATGTATGTATTTTTTATAAATCTCATACATACATATATATATATATATATATATATATATATATATATATTTATTTGTAATTCATACAGTTCGTCATAGCAGAATAGCCGCTGAAACATTTAAACATTTGCCGGCTTTTGGATAATCATTCTCCTAGCCGACATGAAATGACACATGGTTTACATATAGTTAGACATAAAAAAAACATGAAATGAAATGGTTATCACTATTAATTAGATGATGGTTTGTGGTTAAAATTTTGGAGTTCTAGGGGTTCATTTAAGGGGTTAATTCGTTGTATTACATTACGGGGACTCCCTGCAGCCTCAGTGACGTCAGCGGGAGTCCCTGCAATTTAATACAACGAATTAACCCCTTAAATGAACCCCTAGAGCTCCAAAATTTTAACCACAAACCCTCATCTAATTAATAGTGATAGACATAACCATTTCATGTGTTTTTTTTTTTAACTATGTAAACCATGTGTCATTTCATGTCGGGCAGGAGAATGATTATCCAAAAGCTGGCAAATGTTTCAGCGGCTATTCTGCTATGATGAACTGTATGAATTACAAATATATATAAATGTCTCTCTGACATGTATAAAAAAAAAAAAAAAAATACACACACACACACACACACACATATATATGTCTAGATTTATTCATTCATTTGTGTGGGGAAACTTGTCATTAAGCTCCATTATATGTCCATTTAGCTACCCTGCGAGAAAAAAAAAAATAAAAAATTAAGAGGTGGTCATTTGTAAAGCATTGGGCTCAGTAGTCTAGCTACCAAGGGGGCGGTGGCCCCGCGCTCTGAGGAGGCCCACCCGGCGCTACGCGACCGTAAATGTATCAGCGTGCACAGCGCACCCATACAATTACTCGCTTTTTTGCAAATTTATTAGAAAAAAAAGTGATATGCGGTCCGGGTGTGAAGAGTTTAAAAAGAAGCAAATTGAGCATTAGATTTCATCAATTAACCAAAATTACGGTACATAAGAAGTTAATCACGGAGAAAGCCTTATAGTATATTTACTGTCTTTTTCTGTTTTTTTTTTTTTTTTTTTTTTTTTTTGCAGCACAGAAAATGCTACAAAAAACATAAAAATTGATATTCTTGATGTAAAAACTGCCTTCTGTTCACATGTTTGGGCTTCTGAACTTTTAGGCTATATGCACATGTAGTTGGACGTGCTGTGGATTTTTCCATGTGGATTTTGAAAAATCCGCAGTTTAAAAGCTAGCCTACGGTTTCACACCTAACAATGGTGAAGGTGTGAAACCGCAGCGGAATCCGCACAAAGAATTGACATGCTGCGGATTGTAACCCGCAACAAATCCGCGCGGAAAAATCTGCAGCATGTGCACAGCGTTTTTGGTTTTCCCATTGAAAATAATGGTACTGTACAACGCGCCAGAAACGCTGCGGATCCGCAGCAGAATCCGCACCATGTGCACACACCCTGAAACACTGCAGGCTTCTAAGCAAAGTAATATGTCCAATCTTCAGGCATGCTCTTCTAGGAAGATGCTAGATAATTGGACAAGTCAAGGGGTAGCCTAAAAAGCCTTTTTTTTTTTTTTTTTTTTTTTTTTTTTCCCTCTTCGTGTTTACGCTGCAAAGAAACACTTTTTGAAATCCATGCAATTTAAAAAAAAAAAAAAAAAGAAAAATCTGGGGAAAACACTAGGGAAAAAAAAGCTACCAAAAAACACCAGGTTTACAAAAGCTCCAGAGAAAAAGGGTTTCCTCAAGTGTCGTCTGCTTGAAAAACATATCTTTGACCTCCAAAAAAAAAGTGGTGTGAACATACTGTTTGCACGCTTACTTATGAGCAGTTTTTGATGTCAATGACAAGATGAAGATAAATTCTAGAAGATTATCGCCATTAATATGCAGGTTGATAGCGTTCGGACACCGTGCGATGCCCGCACTGAGAGCCAGGTTGCTGGGAGGAAATGGACTTTACTGCCCCTGGCAGCATTCGGCTTCCAGTTATCGGGAGTGGCACCGGCGTGGTTTCAATCACCGCTCAGTGTATAGAGAGCACTGGCTGTAACTGCGTCCCCAGCTCTGACTGACAGCCGCTTCATCATTAGGGCCAGCTGTCAGTCTGCCAGCGGTGTGTTGTCTGGAAGCAAATTACTGCACTCTGCCTATGGAAAAGCATGAACACTTTGCTGATCCAAATGTTTCTGCATGCGTTTATGGAGTAAGGAGAGTTGGCTGAATGACTGAGATGCTGTGCTGATGGCAGACTGGTAAGTGTTGTGCACCATTCCTACTAAATAGTACAGAACGCATGCACAAAACATGTCTGGTGGCCATCACTGAAGCCTAAGCTCCACCGCTCACCTCCTAATGAGCAGCTGGTCAGTCAAGCCCATAGTGTAACCCACTGAGCCACCTTGCTGAACAAAATAACACACAAATGCTTTAATTTACTTAAACAACGCCTTTTCTTTTTATTATATCTTTTAGTTTTTTTTCAGTTAGAAATCTCCGAAAATAAGAGAAGCCAATTGGAGCTTGTATATATCTCGTGTGTGTAGTGTTCACCCTTATAGGATATTTATAGCTTATGACAATTTTCTATTTGATACTAACCATCCTTCAGGTTTTGCTGAGCTCAAGTACAATAACTCCGGTTTCAGAACCCAAAGCTTTCACAACACAACTATCCCCAGCAGGATATGCTGTATCTATTCACAAAATGCAATCGGAAGTAAAGTGATGTCGCTGAAAATAGCTCCTTTATTTATTTTGTTATGTCTTTATTTCCACTGTGTTAATACAAAATATAAGTACAATTACAGCATAACCTTAAAATTGAATATTTGCTACAATAACAGTCCAAGGGTAAAATATCCCTGAAATTAATGTGAAGGGAAGAGGAAACCCCCGATGGAGTAATGCTGGCCTACAGCACAAACCTCACAGGGATCTAGACAGTTTATGCAATGTTGCAGTAAATCATTTTGTTACTATAGCAGAGTTTCAGAATATCCTGTAATTAGCGCATTGTCAGAAAAGCAAAAACACTTAATAAATGTAATATATTTATTTTAATGTTTACTGCCATAAAATATACTCGTATAGACCGCTTTCAGACACTTCCAATACGCTTATCACTTGGGAAACAAAAGAATGGGTATACTAAAATTTAGCTTGGCTGCCTTCATAAATCTGACCGTGTGGATCTATGTGCAGAATCCATCGCTTATCTTAAGAGCTTAATCACACAACCGTATTTTCGGTCCGAGTGCTGTCGTGAAAAAAGACAGACAGCACTTGGACCAATGTTACCCAATAGAGCAGCACAGATGAGCAATTTGCTTCACTGACTGAATATGAGCATGCAATAGTTTCTTCTGCAAATCGGATGAGACTTGCCCATTCAAGTCTGTGTGCGAAAAAAAAAAAATTGGATGCCATAAGGAGCCACAATATAGCATCTAATACTCATAGCTGCATTGCAATTCTGCAACATGCGTCCTATAATTTTGATCCATGCTCAAACCGATATGCATGGACGCCCGACTCAGCCTTAGGCTGTGTGCACACGCTGCGGATTTTGCCAGACCCGCAGCAGTTTTTGCTGCAGTGTACAGTATCATGATTCCCTATGGGAATCAAAAACCGCAATGCAGACGGTGCGGAATTTTCCTCGCGGATTATCTGCGGTTTTCAATCCGCAGAAAGAATTGACATGTCAATTCTTTCTGCGGATTCCGCTGCGGTTTGCCATCTCCTCCATTGAGGAGATGAAAAACCACAGGGCAAAACCGCAGAGCAATCCGCAGGTAAAACCACAGGTCTTTTGACCTGCGGTTTCACCTGCGGATTTTGTAAAATCCGCGCGGATGAATCCGCACCTAATCCGCAGCGTGTGCACACAGCCTTAATGTGCATGGTATAAAATGCTGTCAGACTGAAGGGGGTCGATGATGATACACAGTAAAGTGCACCGTAATTGGGGACGTGTGAACAATAGGGAAGGCAGCGCTTTACATGTCACTATTTTGAAGCGGTATTTTTTATAAAACTTCAGAAAACTTAGAACATAGTGTTATGCTTTGTAAACTATTGAGGATTGTATCCTTGACTTGTCAGCCTGTGGCTTCTGTGAAATTGGAACCTGTCAGGTCCCTCAGTCCTCCTAAACCGCCTCCATAATGATTTAGAGCAGGGTTCCCCAACTCCAGTCCTCAAGGCCCACCAACAGGTCATGTTTTCAGGATTTCCTTCATATTGCCCAGGTGATAATTGCATCACCTGTACAATAAAAGGGGAATCCTGAAAACATGAACTGTTGGTGGGCCTTGAGGACCAGAGTTGGGGATCCCTGATTTAGAGACAAAGTCCAGCAATGAAGTCATTCCCTTGGTGCTCTCTCTCATATATATATATATATATATATATATATATATATATATATACACACACACACACATACATTACATACACACACACACACACACAGCTCTGGCAAAAATTAAGAGACCACTGCACAGTTTTATAAAAACCAGTTTCTCTACATGTCTGACAGCCATTCCATTCCAGTGTCAGTTGAATTCCAACCAGAATACACCTCATTCTATTTAATGTGCTTCTGATTAGGTGATCACCTGAACCAAATCTTAGTTAACAAAGGAAAGTATAACAAGAACCCTGCTGTGGTGTTCACAATCCTCTTGCAATAGAACAAGCTGGATGGCAAAACAAGTGCTAGTAATATCTCAAAAGTACAGTAATAGGAATGAAAAAATAACTTAACCATGCCAAAGAAGTCTTGAGTGAGGAAATGAAGGGCTCAATTCTGCATTACAAGCAGAGGGATACAGTGAGCGTCATGTTGCCTGCATCCTTAAAATTTCGAAGACGGCACTCTATAACCCATTACAACAAGGTCAAGCAGCAGACATTGGGGACAACAAAGCTACAGACCGGCAGAGGGCGAAAACGACTCTCCACTGACCAGGATGACCATCATCTTATTCGAATGTCACTCAGTAACCGCAGGATGACATAAAGTGACCTACAAAAGGAATGGCAAATGGCAGCTGGGGTGAAGTGCATGGCAAGAACAGTTTGTAAAAGGCTCCTAGAGGCAGGACTCAAGTCATGTAAAGCTAGAAAAAAGCCTTTCATCAATTAAAAGCAAAGGAGAGCCAGGTTGAAGTTTGCCAAAGACTATAAGGATTGGACCATAGAGGACTGGAGTAAGGTAATCTTCTCCTCTGATGAGTCTAATTTTCAGCTTTACCCCACACCTGGTCATCTAATGGTTAGAGTCCTGGAGAGGCGTACAAGGCACAGTGTCTTGCACCCAAAGTGAAATTTGATGGAGGATCAGTGATGGATCTGGGGATGCTTCAACAAGGCTGGGATTGGGCAGATTAATCTTTGCGAAGGACGTATGAATCAAGCCACATACAAGGATATCCTGGAAAAATGGGTGATTCCTTCTGCTCTGGCAATTTTCCCAACTCTGAGGACTGGTTTTTCCAGCAGGACAATGTGCCATGCCACACAGCTAGGTCAATCAATGTGTGGAAGAAGGACCACCACATCAAGTCCCTGTCATGGCAAGCCCAATCTCCAGACCTGAACTCCATTGAAAACCTCTGGAATGTAAACAACAGGAAGATGGATAGTCACAAGCCATCAAATAAAGAACTGCTTACATTTTTGTACCAGGAGTGGCATAAGGTCACCCGAAATCAGAGTGAAAGACTGGTGGAAAGCATGCCAAGACGCATGAAAGCTGTGATTAAAAATCATGGTTATTCCACAAAATATTGATTTCTGAACTCTTCCTGAGCTAAAACATTAGTATTGTTGTTTCTAAATGATTATGAACTTGTTTTCTTTGCATTATTTGAGGTCTGCAAGCACTGCATTTTTTTTGTTATTTTGACCATTTCTCATTTTCTGAAAATAAATACAAAATGTAATGCTTGGAAATTAGAAGACATGTTGTCTGTAGTTATAGAATAAAAGCTATATATACATATATATATATATTTATTATTATTACTAATTTATATAGCACCATTGATTCCATGGTGCTGTGCATGAGAAGGGGATACATACAAATTACAGATATCACTTACAGTAAACAAACTTACAATGACAGACTGATACAGAGGGGAGAGAGGACCTTACATGCTACAGGATGGTGGGGAAGGAGACAGTAGGTTGGTGGGTTGCAGCAGTTCCGGTGTTGGTTGAGGTGATATCAACGGTAGTGGTGAGAGAGAAGGAGGTAGCGGGGTCATTGCAGGCTGTAGGCTTTCTTGAAGAGGTGGGTTTTCAGGTTCCGTCTGGAGGATCTAAATGTGGTTGATAGTCGGACTTGTTGGGGCAAAGAATTCCAGAAAATAGGGGCAATTCGGGAGAAGTCTTGGAGGCGGTTGGGTGAGGAGCGAATAAGTGTGGAGGAGAGAAGGAGGTCTTGGGAGGACCGGAGATTACGTGAGGGAAGGTATCGAGAGATCAGTTCAGAGACATATGGGAGAGACAGGTTATAGATGGCCTTGTAGGTCAGTATTAGTAATTTGAACTGGATACGCTGAGGGAATGGGAGCCAGTGAGGGTATGTGCACACGGTGCGGATTCTGCTGTGGTTCCGCAGCGTTTCTGCAGCTGCAGGTCCGCAGCAGATTCTGCTGCGTTGTACAGTACCTTTATTTCCTATGGAAATTTAAAAAAGCTGTGCACATGCTGCAGATTTTTCTGCGCGGTTTTGCTGCGGTTTACAATCCGCAGCATGTCAATTGTTTGGTGCAGAAACGCTGCAGTTTTACACCTCATCCATTATGAGGTGTAAAACCGCAGTGCAAAACCGCAGGCAAAACACAGGACTTTTGTCCTGCGGATTTACCTGCGGTTTTCTCTACAAAATCCACACACCAAGAAACCTACGTGTGCACATACCCTGAAGAGATTTGCAAAGGGGAGAAGCGGAGGAGTAGCGAGGAGAGAGATGAATTAGTCGGGCGGCAGAGTTAAGGATGGACTGGAGAGGTGCGAGGGTGTTAGCAGGGAGACCACAGAAAAGGATGTTGCAGTAGTCGAGGCGGGAGATGATGAGGGCATGCACAAGCATTTTAATAGTAGATTGAGGGTTGAGGAAAGGACGGATTCTGGAAATATTTTTGAGCTGGAGGCGACAGGAGGTAGAAAGAGCTTGGATGTGCGGTTTGAAGGACAGGGCACAGTCAAAGGTTACTCCGAGGCAGCGGACTTCTGGTACTGGGGAAAGTGTGATGTCATTAATTGTTATATCTAGGTCGGGTAAGGAAGATCTGTGAGATGGAGGAAAGATGATGAGTTCAGATTTGTCTACATTGAGTTTGAGGAAGCGAGAGGAGAAGAAGGAGGATATGGCTGATAGACACTTTGGGATTCTGGACAGCAGAGAGGTGACGTCTAGGCCAGAGAGGTAGATCTGAGTGTCATCAGCATAAAGGTGGTAGTGGAATCCGTGGGACTTTATGAGTTGCCCCAGGCCAAGTGTATAGATTGAGTAGAGTAGGGGTCCTAAAACAGAGCCTTGGGTGACTCCAACAGAGAGAGGGTGGGATGAGGAGGTGGTGTGGGAGTGGGAGACGCTGAATGTGCGGTTGGAAAGGTATGAAGAGATCCAGGATAGGCCAAGGCCTTTGATGCCGAAGGAGGAGAGGATCTGTAGTAGGAGGCAGTGGTCAACTGTGTCAAATGCAGAGGACAGGTCTAGAAGCAGGAGTATAGAGTATTGTCCATTTGATTTGGCTGTAAGTAGGTCGTTAGTAATTTTGGTCAGGGCTGTCTCAGTGGAGTGATGGGGGCGGAAACCAGATTGAAGATTGTCAAAGAGCAAGTTAGATGATAGGTGGGAGGAAAGTTCAGCGTGGACGTGCTGTTCCAGGAGTTTGGAAGCGAATGGAAGCAATGATATTGGGCGATAGCTGGACATAGCGGTTGGGTCGAGGGTTGGCTTTTTAAGGATAGGCGTGATTGTGGCATGCTTGAAAGCAGAAGGGAAGGTACTGGACGTTAGTGATAGGTTGAAGAGGTGGGTTAGGGATGGGATAAGTGTGGTGGTGAGGTTGGGGAGGAGGTGGGATGGGATGGGGTCAAGTGCACAGGTTGTGAGGTGATATTGATATTGATATATCCGCAAATGCAACTTTTTTTTATCATCAGTCACTTATGCAAAATATCTAGAACTAGTTAGACGAGATGTTGCTTTCACAGTGTAGACCAGCTTCAGTCTCTAATTGCGCCCCCAGGATGTGACGGACATTCCTCCACATGCATTTAGTTAAGGACATGATGTGGGTATGTGGAAAAGAATTCCCATGACTTTCCTGAACAGACACAGTGAGACTGTGTCATCTCTCACCAGCTTCACTGGTGCATTGCGCATATGTAAAGAAGAATGAAGTCACATGAATGTTTGAGACGGTCCACATCATCTCCTTAGGGAAGAACAGGGTGAAAGTGATTCAGTAGTCAGGTATGTCCCTGATCTGAACCCAAACGAACACCTATGGGGAATTCAGAAGAGACAATCTGAGCACCACTCCCCCATACAGACCTAAAATAGGACGTTTTTGAAGAACACAAAAAGATAGATGTTGCAATATGTTGCCAACTTGTTCATTCCATGTATTCATGCTTGCATTAACAAAGTTAAGTAAAGCTGAAGATTTTGTAATCAAAGTTATACAGTGTGTCCGTAAAGACATGGAGCACTTTTGACCAGTCACTGGAAAGCAACAAAATATGATAGAAATGTGCTCGTTAGGTAGCTATCCCGCATAGCCTCTACAGCAGAGGTCTCAAACACGCGGCCCGCGGGCCGCATGCGGCCCCTGAGGCAGGCATCTGCGGCCTGCGGTGCAACAACAGGTCTCACTTCCTGAGGCAGGTGGAAGGCGCTCATTCAGGAGCGCGCGATGGCTGTTCTGTGTGCACAGGACCTGGAATGACGTCACAGGAGGGAGAGGAGGCAGGGGTCACATGAGGCCCCAGATCATTGTTTGCAGGTCGCTGCTGTCTGTGCTCGTTGTCATGGTGCTGTATAAAGGTAAGTTTATGTGTGGGGTCAGGAGGGGGTTTACAGGGTAGATGTAGCAGGGCCGTGTGTATGCGGAGCGGAGCCGCGTGTGTATGAAGTGTACAGAGTGGAGCCGTGTGTACGAGGTGTACGGAGAAGAGCTGCGTGTGTACGAGGTGTGCAGAGCAGAGCCGTGTGTGTATGAAGTGAGCATATCTGTGGTTTGTCTCATTCTATATTTTCTTTTTTCTTTTTTTTTGTAATTATGTGATAATTGATACATCTATAAAGCTATTAATATATGGTAGTGAGAATTATTGGATGTCTCTGTAATTTATAAACTCTTATTAAGTACCATTATTACAAAGGAGGTTTGTTTGGTTACACCAATGGATTTGGGTCCCTATTGTGTCACTTTGTGGTAGGTCGATGGTGGGGATTCATACTCTCTCCCATTTTACCATATCCACATAAGAGGTACAGGATATTGCACCTTAATTGCTGTGATACTCCTTTACCGGATGACAATTCGGGACTTATAGCCGGACCATTCTATTTTGCCATACTCCGTTACATGGGTACTTTGTATTTTGCATTGCATATGCTTATATTGCAGATAGAGATTCTATTTATTCTATCTATTTGGCATTCTGGACTTTAATTGTCCTTTTGTGCAGTTATGCTTATATAGAAAAATGAATTATTTCACAAACATATGTAAAACGGTTGCACTGATATGTTATATAGCTCGAATGGGCATATAGTGCTGTTGGATCCTCTTCCAATATGGCGTCTGAAGTTTCAATGACTCAATGCGCAGCTGCACACTCTTGCCATTATGGGTACGTTATTCTGACATCACAGACTTGCGCAATGAAGCTATATGGATGCCGGTGTTCAGGCAGGCAGCTGTTTTTTCTAACTGTGAGTGCGTTTTATACTCCTTTTAAGATGTGACACCTGAAATCATTTTGATAACTGTCGATGATTTGACGTATTTCTTATTGTCTATATTATGTATGTAATTATGAATGTCTAATGACAAATTAACTATATATGCACCGAGCACTTTTTGCACTATATATCTACTTCGATATGGAATGTATATTCTTAATGTTTTTTACTTAATGGCTGTATTAAATTGTTAATATGTGCACTCTATATATACCTTTACTATTGCTATACACATTGTTTGAAAAAGGATTTTATATCCGAAACGTTGCCACGCCATTGGGCATGAAAGTTCACTTTTTTGACTCCATGTGCTGTTTCCCTGCTTTTTGCTTCTTATAGATATATCTATGGACATATCCATAGATATATCTATCTTTTGATATATCTATGGATAGATATAGATAAATAATAGCAAAGCCGATGTTTATTAATGAACAATATTGTTTATTTAAAAAGAAAAACACAGAAAAAAAATGGCGTGGGCTCTCATGCAATTTTCTGCGCCAGAAGGGGAAAGCAGACAGCTGGGGGCCAATATTTGTAGACTGGGAAGGGGGTAATACCCATGGCCCTGTCCCAGGCTATGAATATCATTTCGCAGCTGTCTGCATAACCTTTACTGGCTATTAAAATAGGGGGACCCCCCAAAAAAAATGACGTGGGGTCTCCCTATATCTTATAGCCAGAAAGGCTACGCAGACAGCTGCGGGCTGATATTCATAGCCTAGGAAGGCCCCCCGGCTACAAATACCAGCCCGAAGCTGCCCTAGAAATGGCGCATCTCTAAAATGCACCAATTCTGGCACTGAGCCCCTCTCTTCCCACTGCTGTGTAGCAGTGGCATATGGCGTAATAAGGGGTTAATGTCACCTTGCTATTGTAAGGTTACATTAAACCCGGTTAATAAAGGAGAGGGGTCAATAAGACGCCTATCCATTATTAATCTTATATTAATAAAGGGTTAAAAAAAAACACACACATAAGAATAAAGTATTTTAATGAAATAAAACACGACACATTTTTTCAAAATTTTTATTTTATGCCTATCCAGTCGAAGCCATCGATCATCTGCAAAAAAAATAAAAAAACAAACCAACAATATACTCCCTGTCAGATGAAATCCCATTAATAACGAATATCCCATGATGATGTGACAGTTCTCCATGGGAGATCGTCGTGGGACAATCAAATTAATTGGATTACGTCGGACACAGGGAGTATATTGTTGGTTAATTATTTTAATTTTTTTTACAGGTGATCAATGGCTTCGGGGATTAGGTGTAGATGGCGAGTATGAACTATATATATGTATGTTTTTGTTTTTTTTAACATTCAACACATTAGCCGGATGATGGGACTACTACTGTTCCATCATTGGCTAATGTGTCAATCGCTGTCACTGTAGCAGGCATAGCCCGATGGGACTTGTAGTCCCATCGGACGATGCCTGCACACACACACACACATGCAGGCACCCGCACAGACCCCCGCACAGCCCCGGATACCACCGCCACACACGCACACACACCATACAGGCACACAGTGTCGGCGCATGCGCAGTTGAAAAAAAAAAAAATCGGAATCCGGCGACGGACTCCATCATTTGTCGGACAGCGATGGATCCGGCGCCCATAGGCTTCCATTCTAGCAAATGACGGACGGCGCCGGATCCGTCGCTGTTCGACTTTTCGACGGAGACAAAAAACGTTCCTGTGTTCGTTGTCTCTGGCCGACGGACAAAAAATTTCCGACGGATCTGGCGAACGTCAGATGAAACATGCAGCCATCAGTTGGAATCCGTCGCTAATACAAGTCTATGAGAAAAAAACGGATTCGGCGGCATCAGTAGCCTTATCCATTTTTTTCCAAATTTGACGGATTGCGGCTGATGGCAAAAAAATGATATGTGAAAGGGGCCTTAGTCTACTGGAGGTGATGAAAAAACAACACTTCAAAGCAAAGCCAAAGATTCATGCCTATGTGGAAGTACCTGCCAGCCAAACAAGCATTTGTACGACATCAGGACCATCTTTATAAACAGACATGGCCGCCATCAGGCATGACAGCCCTTACTGCTGTATGGGGCCCGGTGAACAGCAGTACAGAAGGGGGTCCGCAGATCAGGGGCCCCATTCCTGTGCTGTCAGTCATCAGGCCCCAAGTGCTGTGCGTCATAGGGGCGCCGGGCGGGCCCCAAGTGTGCGCTGCGGTCGGGCCCCAAGTGTGCGCTGCGGCTGGGCCTGCAGCACACAAATCAGCAGAGCCGCCACAGCGCCCGACATCCGAAGATAGAGAAGTGCTCAAGGACCTGTGGTGACATCATCATTATCACAGGCCTTCAGCATTGACCAGCTCCGCCCCCAGATCACATGACGATGACGTCACCACAGGTCTTTTCAGCTCACACAGCAGCAGCTCCATCTTCAGCGCAGGAGCGAGGTCAGGTAAGAAAGTTTTTATTTTTGAAAGGGGCAGTATGTATCCCTGGCAGAATGGAGACACGGGGTCAGGATTGGAGACACGCAGGGGCAAACATGGAGACAGGGGACAGGATTGGAGACACACAGGGGCAAATATGGAGACAGGGCGCAGGATTTGAGACACACAGGGGCAAATATGGAGACAGGGCGCAGGATTGGAGACACACAGGGCCAAATATGTAGACATGGGGCAAAATGCAAGACATGGGGTAGAATGCAACACATGGGGGCAGAATGTGAGACATGGAGGCAGAATGCATTCATGGGGCAGAATGCGAGACATGGGGGCAGAATGCAGACATGGAGGCAGAATGCGAGACATGGGGGCAGAATGCAGACATGGGGGCAGAATACGAGACAAGGGGGCAGAATGCGAGACATGGGGGCAAAATGCAGACATGATGGGGGCAGAATGCAGACATGATGGGGGCAGAATGCAAGACATGATGGGGGCAGAATGCAAGACATGGGGGCAGAATACAAGACATGGCAGAATGCAGACATGATGGGGGCAGAATGCAAGACATGGGGGCAGAATGCAAGACATGGGGTAGAATGGACATGGGGCAGAATGTGAGACACGGGCAGAATGGACACGGGAGCAGAATGCAGAACGTGGGGGCAGAATACAAGACATGGGGGCTGTGGTGTAGTGACCAGTGTCTGCTAGGGGGTGCTGTGTGGATGTCCTAGGAGAGAGGATGAATGGCAGAATACTGAATGACCGTTGTGTATCACAAGGTGGGTGGCCTTGAGATGGAGACTTATGTGTGTGTTGATCAGCAGTGATGCTGCTGAGGTGCTGTTTCAATGTGTCCGGGAGAAGTCTCCAGGTAGCTGGGGAGACGGGCGGACTGGTTACCTACAAATCCACCCAGGGGTGTGGTTAAGAACGATATTGTAAAGAGTGTGAGAATGGTTCAAGGACCTGTGATGAGGTCATAGCCATGTGACCCGGTGGACGTGGCTACGGACCATATAAGGTGGCCAGGGTAGCTCACATGGATGAATGCTGGGACCTGGCTGGTCCATTTTGGAAGGCCCCATCTGGAAGAGATGGGGGCTGTCTTCCTGACAGCAAGGAACGCTGTGTTGAATGGCTGCACATGCCTGATGATTCCCTGGAGGGAATGGACGTCTGCAGCATGATGAGGTGAAGCAGTCATGAGGAAACCCTGTCGTGGGCGAGATAACTGAGGCTGAAGAGCCTGTGTATGCCTTACCTGTGTGATTACAGGGGTTACAGAGCTGAACTCTGTGATGGACGCTATGCTGATGTGATGAACTTTATGTTACTGCGGTGGGTTTATGATGCTGAATAAACCGCATGGACTATAATTGCTTTATGGAAACCCATGCCGGATCTGGTTTTGTGGCAGCTAAGCGAGTATCCCCTACTTGAATAACAGCGCTACCTTACAATTGGTGGAGAAAGCTATGGGCATTGTTGTAGCCTTGTTGCTAGGAGCAACGGAAGAGGACTGCAAAGTTTCAGCTGCTAAGGGCAACGGTTTCCAAAGGCATATGTTGCAGTGCTGGCAACGCTGAGCCAGGAGGGCTGACGGTTGTGAACGTCGTGTGATATACTGACAGCAGGTCAGTGAGACAGAGACTGGTGATTGCTAGGTTGCTAGGGTGCCTCTGCGGATAAGAGGTACCCGAGGACATGTGTGGCCGACCCAGGTAACAGACAGGTTTTCGTGTTGTACTGACCTGGGTCAGTGAGAAAGACTGTGTACCTGGAGGGTTCAGTGAGCAAGGTCCTGGAGGGTCAGTCTTTGGAGGTGCTGGGAGAAGAATCGGATCCATGGAGCACGTGGTATGACCCTGGACCTGGTGAGGCGTGAGTGTTGGGCAGTCTCAGGAGGAGATGGATGTCCTGAAGAGCACCCGCTGAGCCCTTGGACCTGGTGAGGCTGGTGTGTTGGGAAACCCTGGGAGGAGGGTCGGCTCCTTGAATAGCACCCGGTGCGCCCTCTGTGTTGGACGGTCTCAGGCAGAGACGGAACATCCTGAATAGCACACAGACAGGACACGTAAGTTTTGTGTAGTGTGTTTTTTTTCTTTTCTCAACTCAGCCTGCGGTGGCTCAGTGGGAGTCAAGAAGGTGACAAGCGGCTTCCTGTAACTCGGTGGGGTTACGAAGGGGACAAGCGGCTTCCAGTAACTCGGCGGGGTTACGAAGGTGACACTAGCAGCTGTGTGTGAACGGCAGCCGGTGGTGTCGATGATCGGTGACAGCAGGAGATGTGGTGGTGCCAACAAGGACTTGTGTGGTATCGTAAGAGACATAAACTGTGTGGTGTGAACTGTGGTCTGAGAAGACCGGTATAACGGACATGGGGAAATCCTGAAAGGGGGCTGTAACCCAAAAAGAGGTGGAGTCCCAGAGGGGGCGGTGAACCAAATTGGGGTGGTGGTCCAGAAAGGGGCCAGTGTGGCAAAAGAGGAACCGCAGTGTTTGTGTATGTCGTTTCCAGAATGTGGGATATTCTTTCCGGATGATGACTGGCCGCAAGTGTGTACCGTGATGCTGCACCGGGAAGGAATCTCGGGATGGTTGGACTCAAAGAGTCAGGTGACTCTGACAGGAACTCCTCTCACTTTCTGTCTGACCGAGAAAATGGTCCAGGTTCGCTGTAAACATGGGGTCACGGTGAACTATGCGGTAGACAGAGTAATGTTTGAGGGGTTCAGAGGCAGTGAGTGCCAAGGTGGCAGTATACCACCAGACTTAAGGGGGTTTTACACATAGCGATACCGCTAGCAATATCGCTAAAGCGCCACCGATTTTGTGACGCAGCAGCGATATTGCTAGCGATATCGCTATGTGTGATACTTACCTCCTACTGGCTCCCCCGGTGTCTGTCGCTGATCGCGTGAGATCGGGCAGCTCCTTTTCTCGTCGGGCGCTTCCTGCTGGGCTTCCTGTGGCGCCGACTAGCGACGCGTGGACGCGGGCGAGAGGACGTCAGGATCGCCGCGTCTGAAAGGTAAGTAACGACAGCTGCTGCGTCGCTACATCGCTGTGAGATCTGCCTGTGTGGCAGCTCACTAGCGACCATTTAGCGATGCACCAGTGATCCTGACCAGGTCATATCGTGGTCGGGATCGCTGGTGCATCGCTAAATGTAAAGGGGCCTTTAGTGTATGCCTTGGAGTAGGGCCGGGACTTTGTCAGGTTTGATGACATGCCAGGAGGTTGGAGACGGTCCTACTGTTGGGCTAACCGATATTAAGACGGTGATGGCTCCTGACGTGGAGAGGTCAGAGGTAGAAGTGACCGGGAAAAGGGGTACGTCTGCCCAACGGACGGACCTGACATCTCGTGACCGGACTGATGTGGACCTGGTTGATAAGACAGCTGGAGTATTGGCACGGTTAATGGGTAACTGGAGGGATTGCTCGGCAGGTCGGGGTGTCGCAGATTCTGGGGGTGACTGTGGCTCTGAGAGAGAAAGGGAGCACAGAATAGAAGGGCTAGAGAAGGAAGTCTCTGAGCTCAGAGGTCACCTGTCAACGTGGCAAGACGTGAACAAGACCCTTAGGGAAGAGATGGAAGAACATATGAAACGGGAAAGAGTCCTGAGACAAACGACCGAGCACAGGGTCGAGGAGCTCGAGAAAGAAGTCATGGAGCTCAGAAAAACTGTAAGAGGTCTTCTGCGGGAGAAGAGCTTGGACGAAGATGTATAGCGGCCGGGCCCGAGTGACAACAAGGCGGAACTGCCAGTACCAATCGTGGCAAAGGGTCATGAAGAGATAAAATCTTGTGAAGTAGGTGAGCAACGAACTGAAGAAGACAGTCACCCGGTCGGGTCAACGGTAGTGAGGGAAGTGTCCGTGGTAAAGCCAGAGTCTTCTGTCCAGGAAGAGAAAGACCACGACCTTCAAATCTGTAGTCGAGGTACCCGAAGACATGCAAGAAGCCTGTGCTGAGGAAGGTGTGCATGAGGCTTTCAAAGAGGCGGTCAAAGCGTGTAAGGTGCACTGGGCGCCTGAGACTCGGCAGTTGGATATATCAGCCAGAGAAGATACATCAAACCGAATAGCTGTCCTTAAAGAAATGCATCTGCAATGTCTTCACGCCAAACAGCTGGTTAGGCGGAATAATATGAAAGCTGCTCGACGCCTAGAGTTAGCAAGGGAGGCTATGGATCAGCTGGGTTTGCGGAAAGATGTAGTTCCAGTTCCCAAAGGGCTGATTGGGAGAATCATTGGAAGATTCGGGAAGGTAATGCAAGACCTTGTGAATATCTCTGGTGTGGTGAGGGTGAGGATCCCTTCTGATGATGAAGACCAGATATCCAGTGAAGAGGGTAGGATTCCCATCAATGTGGTTGGCTCCGTGGAAAGCCTGATAAACTTTCGGATGCTATTGGAGTATCGAGTGGGGTACCTGCAAGAGATTGAGCAGTTGAGGCTGGACCGTCGGCGAATCAATAAAGAGGTACGGAACACCAGGTGGCGGCCGCCTTCAATCCAAGATGTAAGGACCCGAACGGTTCCTCCAAGAAGTGACATGGCAGATGGCCGAAGAATGTCAGCAAGTGGTAGTTCGACTGGTAGGACGACATTAAGAGACCGTAGTTCCTGTGAGACGCTGAATGAGTCAGACTCAGGCCAGACAGTAGGCTTAACTAAGACTTATGACCGTACTGACCGGGGGAGCTGGTCGGGGAATGGAACAAACAGGGAGAGGAATGTGGTGACCAAACAGTGTCTGATGACGCAGACAGGCTGTGACTGGAGGGACAAAGATCAGGGCCGATATTCTGACCGCTTGAGGCGGGGGAGGCCTAACGTAGGAATGAGGCCGTATGACAGATGGAGACGGTTCTCTCGACCTGTGGGGCAAGGTGTAATGAGTGCCTGCTAGGGGGCGCTGTGTGGATGTCAGAATGGACATGGGGCAGAATGTGAGACACGGGGCAGAATGGACACGGGAGCAGAATGCAGAACGTGGGGGCAGAATACAAGACATGGGGGCTGTGGTGTAGTGACCAGTGTCTGCTAGGGGGCGCTGTGTGGATGTCCTAGGAGAGAGGATGAATGGCAGAATACTGAATGACCGTTGTGTATCACAAGGTGGGTGGCCTTGAGATGGAGACTTATGTGTGTGTTGATCAGCAGTGATTCTGCTGAGGTGCTGTTTCAATGTGTCCGGGAGAAGTCTCCAGGTAGCTGGGGAGACGGGCGGACTAGTTACCTACAAATCCACCCAGGGGTGTGGTTAAGAACGATATTGTAAAGAGTGTGAGAATGGTTCAAGGACCTGTGATGAGGTCATATCCATGTGACCCGGTGGGCATGGCTACGGACCACATAAGGTGGCCAGGGTAGCTCACATGGATGAATGCTGGGACCTGGTTGGTCCGTTTTGGAAGGCCCCGTCTGGGAGAGATGGGGGCTGTCATCCTGACAGCAAGGAACGCTGTGTTGAATGGCTGCACATGCCTGATGATTCCCTGGAGGGAATGGACGTCTGCAACATGATGAGGTGAAGCAGTCATGAGGAAACCCTGACGTGGGTGAGATAACTGAGGCTGATGAGCCTGTATATGCCTTTCCTGTGTGACCACAGGGGTTACAGAGCTGAACTCTGTCATGGACGCTATGCTGATGTGATGAACTTTATGTTACTGCTGTGTGTTTATGATGCTGAATAAACCGCATGGACTATAATTCATTTATGGAAACCCGTGCCGGATCTGGTTTTGTGATGGCTAAGCGAGTATCCCCTACTTGAACAACAGCGCTACCTTACAGGGCAGAATGCAATACATGGAAGCAGAATGCAATACATGGGGGCAGAATGCAATACATGGGTGCAGAATGCAATACATGGGTGCAGAATGCAATACATGGGTGCAGAATGCAGACATGGGGGCAGAATGCAAGACATGGAGGCAGAATGCAAGACATGGAGGCAGAATGTGACAGTGAGACACATGAGGGAGCAGAATGTGAGACATGGGGGCAGAATGCAAGACATGGGGGCAGAATGTGACAGTGAGACACAGGAGGGGGCAGAATGTGAGACATGGGGGAAGAATGCAAGACATGGGGGCAGAATATGACAGTGAGACACAGGAGGGGGCTGAATGTGACAGTGAGACACAGGAGGGGCAGAATGCGAGACATGGGGGCCGAATGTGAGACATGAGGGCAGAATGTAGGACGTCGGGGCAGAATGCAAGACGTGGGGGCAGAATGCAAGACGTGGGGGCAGAATGCAAGACATGGAGGCAGAATGCAAGACATGGGGGCAGAATGTGAAAGTAAGACACAGGAGGGGGCAGAAAGTGACATTGAGACACAGGAGGGGGCAGAACGTGAGACATGGGGGCAGAATGGACATGGGGGCCGAATGTGAGACATGAGGGCAGAATGCAGGACGTGGGGGCAGAATGCAAGACATGGGGGCAGAATGCAAGACATGGGGGCAGAATGCAAGACATGGGGAAAGAATGGACATGGGGGCCGAATGTGAGACATGAGGGCAGAATGCAGGACGTGGGGGCAGAATGCAAGACATGGGGGCAGAATGCAAGACATGGAGGCAGAATGCAAGACATTGAGGCAGAATGCAAGACATGGGGGCAGAATGTGACAGTAAGACACAGGAGGGGGCAGAAAGTGACATTGAGACACAGGAGGGGGCAGAACGTGAGACATGGGGGCAGAATGTGACAGTGAGACACAGGAGGGGGCAGAATGTGACAGTGAGACACAGGAGGGGGCAGAATGTGAGACATGGGGGCAGAATGTGAGACATGGGGGCAGAATATGACAGTGAGACACAGGGGGGAGCTGAATGTGACAGTGAGACACAGGAGGGGGCAGAATGCGAGACATGGGGCAGAATGTGAGACATGAGGGCAGAATGCAGGACGTGAGGGCAGAATGCAAGACATGGGGCAGAATGCAGGACATGAGGGCAGAATGCAAGACATGGGGGCAGAATGTAAGACATGGGGGCAGAATGTGACAGTAAGACTCAGGAGGGGGCAAAATGTGACATTGAGACACAGGAGGGGGCAGAATGTGAGACATGGGGCAGAATGTGACAGTGAGACACAGGAGGGGGCAGAATGTCACAGTGAGACACAAAAGGGGGCAGAATGTGACAGTGAGACACAGGAGAGGGCAGAATGTGACAGTGAGACACAGGAGGGGGCAGAATGACCATGGGGGCAGAATGTGAGACACGGGGTCAGAATGGACATGGGGGCATAATGTGACAGTAAGACACAAGAGGGGGCAGAATGTGACAGTGAGACACAGGAGGGTGCAGAATGTGACAGTGAGACACGGGACAGAATGTGACAGTGAAACACAGGAGGGGACAGAATGTGAGGCACGGGGAGCAGAATGTGAGACAAAAGGGGCAGGATGGGAGACACATGGTGCAGGATCATGGGGGAGGATGGATACGATGTAGACAGATGGGGCAAGATCTGGAGATCATGTGGGGGCAGAATGGATACTCATGAGGGCAGGAAGAGTGAAAATATGGCTGGAGCCAGGATGGGGGATATTATTACCATAGGGGCTAATTAAGGGATATTATTACTGCAGTGATGTATTTATTTTATTTTTTTGAGGATACTGTTTTAAATGACGGGAGGTTCTGTTACTGTGCAGAGTGACACTATGTCACCTTTTTTTCTTCATCTGGTGTAGTGTAGAAGTTGGGAAAAAAATTAAGTAATGTGTTCTGCAAGTGGAGCTCTAGATAACTGTGTTATTTCCTGCAGAGACGAGTCCTGGCTGGAAGACGTGATGGCGATCTGTGCTGGATGAAAGATGAAAAGCAAAGATGAAGGACTTTACCTAGAGACGTCACTGGTGAGTCAGTGTGTTACCTGTACAATGACACTATACAATATATACAGAGTGCCTTTGTACAATGTCACCAGTGATCACTGTATTACCTGTACACTGGCACTATATACAGAGGTCCTGTGTATAATGTCACTGGTGATCACTGTATTACCTGTACACAGACACTACATACTGAGTACATATCTCCTGTGTATAATGGCACTTATGGTGATAGTAATATTTTTTTTATTAATGATCAGTATTGTAGTATCCAGTCACCATGTGCTGGTAATATGTGGTCTGGTCATGGTGCTGTGGTATTTGTCCCTTGTATGTGCTATTATTCTGTTACTGGTGGTAATATGTGGTCTGGACATGGTATGGCTGTATTTGTTCCTTGTATGTGGTATTATTGGTCACTATGTGGTGGTAATATGGTGTCTGGTCATGGTGTGGTGGTATTTGTCCCTTTGGATGTGATATTATTGGTCATTTTAAAAATTGAAAAATAAATAAAAAATATACCTAAATTGTATTGGATATTTTAGCAAATGTTTAATAGGCTAGAGTAGGGCCCAGCCAAAAGAGTCTACCTTGTGGTGGCAGATTTAAAAAATCTTTTGGCCATAACAAGAGCTGCTGGCTATGTGTGTGATCTGGAGATGGGAACTGTTAATATGTGATTGGTGAGAAGTGGAGTTTTTCCAAGAGAGAGCGGTGGGGCTGTGGACAGTTTGAGGGGTGGAGGGCAGGGCTGGGGTGGAGCCTGGGTGGAGTCTCAAGGGGGCCCCGAAAATTTTGCCAGTATGGGGCCCCGAAATTCCTAGTGGCAGCCCTGCAAACAGATGTTAGGCAGATGCAAATGTAATTTGCAAGAAAGCAATTCTTTTCTTGGGTTAAATCTGGTAAATCAGGATTTCTTATCCTTCAGTTTGGGTTATAAAACCATAAATCCATATAGCCTTGATCCAAAATTGATATGATAACCTAGGCAGGGCTTTGCAATACTTTGCTAAATAGATAGCTGCTCGACGTGACCACATTTTTTATGGATGAAAAAATTGACTATATTGTTATCCATACAGTTTAATGTGTTTGTGCAAAATTCTGGTCATTTAAAATTTGGAAAAAATGGTTGGCCTGCTACAGTTCACAATATATTTGTTCCAAAAATTGACTATTGTGATCCATGCAGATGAACATGTTTTGTGTAAAATTAAGGTGGTTTGAGATTAAAAAAAATAAAAAATGCTCGGCTGCTACAGGTGTCCTTTTTTTTTCAAATTAAAAAAAAATTACTTTCATTTTATCAAGGAAACTTGGTTTCCAGAGACCTAGTAATTACAAAATGTGTAAGGCGTGTGGAAAGGGACGGGGAAGTGCTGATGATGGTGCACCCAAACGGCGATAACGTGGGACAGGTGTGACTGAGCTTGCTGCTGGAGCACAAGAAACACACCCATCCATGTCACGTAGTTTCCTGTCCCATTTTGCAGGGAGACAAGGGACACCACTTCTGAAGCAACACCAGAGTGAAAAGGTGGTCGGTTGGATAGCAGATAATGCTTCTAGCATGATTACCAGCACCACCCAGTCTTCCACACTGTCCAGTCTCACCTCCCAAAAGTCTGGATCACTTGCTACTCACCCTAATCTTCCTTCCTCCCACCATGTTCAGTCTCAGGAGACGAGCGATCCCACACTAGGACACTCCAAGGAGTGATGCATAAAACTTAGTGCAGCCACGGTTACAAGAAGATGACTGTGGGAAACGGCAAATTTTGTCTAAGGAGGTAGATGATGATGAGACACAGTTGCTGATAACTCAGGTTGTTGTGGTTAAGTCTCCAAGTCAGGAGGACCAGGGTGCGGCAGTGGAAGATGAGGTTGTGCATGACAAAGTCCACTAATCCAACCTGGGAAGCTGGAATACAGAGCGAGGCCACCAGAGCTGAGGGAGAGGGATCAGCTGCACCGAAAGAAGGCAGGAAGAGGCAGTGGGGTGACCAGAGTGAGAAGGAGTGCAACTGTTCCGCAGAACACAGACACTTGTGAATTTCTCCATCAGTTAGGTGTTCCCCAGTCTGGGACTTTTTAAAGAGTTCTGGGCCAAAAAAATGGTTTCCAACCTGTGCCATGTCAAGATCAGCAGCCTGACCACTAAGAGTCTAACCACCACCAGCATGATCAAGCACGTCATCTAAGCACATAACTCGGTGGGCCAAATGCCTGGGTTCACAATTGGTGCCAGTGGATGATACAGCTGCCTCTTCCCCTTTGCTAGGTGTTTGCAAATCCACTGTCCATGGTACTGGAGCAGAAATCTGCCGCCCTGCATCTGTCCTTCCATATTCTGAGGCACCATCATCAAGCACTTCCAACCCTCGTCCCAGCACAGAATTCATCTGTCCTTACACCAAGCTTTGGAATGAAAAAGAAAGTTCCCAGCCACCCATCCACAGGCCCAAATGCTAAACAAGCACATTTCCAGAATGCTTAGACTTGTAGACACGGAGGATTTCTGCCAACTCATGGCACTCGGTCCCCAGGCACCACTACTTCTCCCGGAGTGGTACCTTGTACCAGTTTGTGTCCAGGAACAACACCCATGCCCTTACAAACACGGTTACTGGGATTGTCCACTTAATGACTGACATGTGTACAAGTGCTTGTGGCAAGGGATACTACATTTCCCTGATGGCACTGTGGAGTCCGGGACCAAGTCTCACCCTGGCATGGCACATGTGCTACCAACGCTGAGGATTGCTGGCCCTACTTCTTTCAGGACTTCTTCCACTTCCTATGCCAGTTCCTGCACTCCCTCTTGATCCTCCTCATCCTTCATCTCCGATGTGCTAACTCAGAGCACGTCGTCCATATCAGTCGGAAGCTGGAAGCTCTGCAGCACTGCCTCAGAAAAGCAGCAACAGGCTTTGCTGAAGATATATATATATATCATATATATATATATATATATATATATATATGTGCCCCATGCATTCCTATGGCATTCCGCACATGCTGTGCTAATGCTGCGCTTTTCTCAGCGGCGGAATCGCATCGCGGAAAAAAATCGCAGCATGCTCATTCTTTTGTGCGGAATCGCAAAGAATTGCCGCGATGCCGCACCCATAGGAATGCATGAGAATCGCTTACTTCCCGCATGTGGCTATGCCCACCATGCGGGAAGTTAAGCGTCTCATGTGCGGTTGGTACCCACGGTGTGGAGGAGAGGAGACTGTCCCCTGTAAAAAAAAGAATAAAAAATAAAAAATCGGGGTATATTTACCTTCCGATGTCCCGCGCTGCATTCCCGGCCTAGCGCTCCCAGTAATGCCTTGCGGCAAGGCCCTGTAATGACGTGGTCTCGCGAGATCGCTATAGCAACGCGAGACTACGTCATCACAGGTCTCGCAAGGCATTACTGGGAACGCTGAGGCCCGGGAATGCAGTGCGGGACGCCGGAAGGTAAATATACACCGATTTTTTTATTTTTTTTTAGCATTTTAACATTCTATCTTTTACTATTGATGCCGCATAGGCGGCCTCAATAGTAAAAACCTGGTCACACTTGTCAAACACTATGTTTGACGAGTGTGACCAACCTGTCAATCACTTTCCAAGCGATGCTTCAAATCGCTTGGAAAGTGCTTGAATATCGCACACGAAAATCGCGGCAAAATTGCGATCATAATCGCGGTAAAATCCCGCGCGATTTCTGGGAAGGAGTCCGGTTTTTAGTGAGTGTTTTAAAACGCTACGCGGGCACATTGCCTTAGCGTGTGACAGCTGCCAAAAATAAAAACCGCCATAAATAGTAAATCAAACCCCCTGTTATCACCCCCTTAGTTAGGGAAAAATAATAAAATTAAAAGAAAATGTATTTATTTCCATTTTCCCATTAGGGTTAGGGCTAGGGTTAGGGCTAGAGTTAGGGCTAGAGTTAGGGCTGAGATTAGGGTTAGGGGTGTGTTGGGGTTAGGGTTGGAGTTATAATTGGGGGGTTTCCACTGTTTGGGCACATCAGGTGCTCTCCAAATGCAACATGGCGTCTGATCTCAATTCCAGCCAATTCTGCGTTGAAAAAGTCAAATGGTGCTCCTTCCCTTCCAAGCTCTGCCATGCACCCAAAGTGTTTTACCCCCACATATAGGGTATCAGCCTACTCAGGACAAATTGCAAAACAACTTTTGGGGTCCAATTTCTCCTGTTACCCTTAGGAAAATAAAAAATTGGGGGCAAAAATATCATTTTTGTGGAAAAAAATGATTTTTTTATTTTCACGCCCAGGCATAATAAACTTCTGTGAAGCACTTGGGGGTTCAAAGTGCTCACCACACATCTAGATAAGTTCCGTGTTGGGTCTAGTTTCCAAAATGGGGTCACTTGTGGGGAGTTTCAATAGTTTAGGTACATCAGGGGCTCTCCAAACACACATGACACCCACAGACCATTCCATCAAAGTCTGCATTCCAAAACGTCACTACTTCCCTTCCCAGCCCAGACGTGTGCCCATACAGTAGTTTTCTCCCACATATGGGGTATCAGCGTATTCAGGACAAATTGGACAACAACTTTTGGGGTCCAATTTCTCCTGTTACCCTTGGGAAAATAAAAAAATGGGGACTAAAAGATCATGTTTGTTGAAAAAATACGATTTTTTTTATTTTCACACCCGGTCATTATAAACTTCTGTGAAGCATTGGGGGGGTTCAAAGTGCTCACCACACATCTATATAAGTTCCTTAGGGGGTCTAGTTTCCAAAATGGGGTCAATTATGGGGGGTTTCCACTGTTTAGGTACATCAGGGGCTCTCCAAAAGCAACATGACACCCGCAGACCATTCCATCAAAGTCTACAAAATGAGAAATCGCTGGTTAACTTTTAACCCTTATAACTTCCTAACAAAAAAAAATTTTGGTTCCAAAATTGTGCTGATGTAAAGTAAACATGTGGGAAATGTTATTTATTAAGTTTTTTTGTGCCGTATCTCTGTGATTTAAGGGCATAAAAATTCAAAGTTGGAAAATTGTGAAATTTTAAAAATTTTCGCCAAATTTCCATTTTTTTCACAAATAAACGCAAGTTATATGAATGAAATTTTACCACTAACATGAAGTACAATATGTCACGAGAAAACAATGTCAGAATCACCGGGATCCATGGAAGCGTTTCAGAGTTATTACCTCATAAAGGGACAGTGGTCAGAATTGTAAAAATTGGCCCGGGAGTTAACGTGCAAACCACCCTTGGTAGTGAAGGGATAAATACCCACCAGCTTATGGACAATCTCCACACATCTTTAGCCCCCATCTCCTCCCTCTCCTGTCCAGACTTAGCATTGTCACACTTCAATAATACACTGAAGAATGCCCTAGATCAAGCAGCACCTTCTACACGCAGAAAGATCCGACACAGACAATGGCAGCCCTGGCACACAATGCAAACACACTTTCTTCAGCGCTGCTCAAGGTGTGCAGAGCGGCAGTGGAGAAATTCTCTCTTAGCAGAAGACTTCATCCACTATAAGTTCATGCTCAAAACCTATAACTCTGCCCTTCATCTGGCCAAACAATCCTACTTCACCACCCTCATCACCTCACTATCCAACAACCCAAGACGACTTTTTGAAACCTTAAACTCCCTCCTGAAACCTAAAGTACGGGCCCCCATCACCAACCTCAGCGGTAAGGATCTGGCCACTTATTTCCTAGAAAAAATCAACCACATCCATCAGGATATCTCAGCCCAATCTCTTCAGTGCCTGGATCCCCTTCCCTGCCGCACCTCAAGCTCACTAGATTTCTTTGAACCTTTTTCAGAAGAAGAAGTTTCCAAGCTCCTCGCTTCCGCTCGGCCTACAACCTGCAACAGTGACCCCATTCCTTCACAGCTCCTGCAGTCTCTCTCACTAGTGGTCACCACTCACCTGACTAAAATATTTAACCTCTCTCTTTCTTCAGGTATATTTCCCTCCTCATTTAAACATGCCATCATAACCCCTTTACTTAAAAAGCCATCCCTGGACCAGAACTGCACTGCTAACTACAGACCTGTCTCTAACCTTTCCTTCATCTCTAAACTCCTGGAACGCTTGGTCCACTCCCATCTAATCCGCTATCTCTCGGATAACTCTCTTCTCGACCCCTTACAATATGGTTTCCGCTCTTTACACTCTACTGAAACTGCACTCACTAAAGTCTCTAATGATCTAATAACAGCTAAATCGAAAGGTCATTGCTCCCTGCTGATTCTCCTGGATCTCTCTGCCGGATTTGACACTGTGGATCACCAGCTCCTCCTCACTATGCTCCGCTCTATAGACCTCAAGGACACAGCCCTCTCCTGTTTCTCCTCCTACCTCTCTGACCGCTCCTTCACTGTATCTTTTCCCGGCTCCTCTTCCTCTCCTCGTCCCCTTACTATCGGGGTCCCGCAGGGCTCAGTCCTAGGCCCCCTCCTCTTCTCTCTATACATTGCCCCTATTGGACAAACAATCAGCATATTTGGGTTCCAGTATCATCTCTATGCTGATGACACCCAATTATACACTTCTTCCCCTGACATCACCCCTACCCTAATTCAAAATACCAAGGATTGTCTGTCTGCTGTCTCTAACATCATGTCCTCCCTCCATCTGAAACTAAATCTCTCCAAAACTGATCTTCTTGTGTTTCTCCCCTCTACTAACCTCTCTCTACCTAACATCGAAGTAACCCTGGAGGGTTCAATCATAACTCCCAAGCAGCATGCCCGCTGTCTTGGGGTCATATTCGACACTGAACTTTCCTTTACTCCCTATATCCGATCACTCACTCGCTCTTGTCACCTGCATCTTAAAAACATCTCCAGAATCCGACCTTTTCTCACCTTTGAAACTGCTAAGACTCTTACTGTCGCTCTTATTCATTCTCGTCTGGACTACTGCAACTCTCTTCTGATTGGTCTCCCTCTTACCAAACTTTCTCCTCTCCAATCCATCTTGAATGCGGCAGCCAGGGTCATATTTCTGTCCAGCCGCTTCACCGATGCCTCCATCTTGTGCCAGTCATTACACTGGCTACCTATTCGCTACAGGGTCCAGTATAAACTCATCTCTCTCACCCACAAAGCTCTCCACTGTTCTGATATCACCTCTCTCATCTCTGTCTATCGCCCTACACGTGCCCTCTGTTCTACAAATGACTTAAGACTAACATCCCCCGTAATCCGAACCTCGCACCTCCGTCTCCAAGACTTCTCTTGTGCTGCGCCAGCTCTCTGGAATGCACTTCCCCAGACGATCAGACTGATACCTAGCCCCGACCTATTCAAGCGCGCTTTGAAAACCCATCTCTTCAAACAAGCCTACCACATCAACTACTCAGTAAACTAACTTTGCCCTGTTCCCTCCTTCCAAATATTATTCTGAATCTGCACCCTGCTATTCATCTGTCTCCACACTCTCCATGCACACGATAACTGCACTTGATACTTGACTATTGCACTTAAACACACGGGCTGATGACCGGATCATGCAGCTTTATATGAAAATCCCTATTTATTACAATTGCCAGACCTGAATTAACAAGCACTTTTCACCTACTGTGTCCCCCCCATTTCCTTGTAGATTGTAAGCTTGCGAACAGGGACCTCACTCCTAATGTCACTGTTTAAATTGTATTAACTTGTATTGAATTTATTGTCTGTACATGTCCCCGCTTAATTGTAAAGTGCTGCGGAATATGTTGGCGCTATATAAATAAAAATTATCATCATTATTATTATTATTATAGGAGACGAATTGCACACTGCGACAGAGTTATTGAAAGGAATAACAGACCAGACTGATCTGTGGCTCTCGCCACTAAACCTCGAATCAGGCATGGTTTTATGTGATAATGGCTGTAACCTGGTGGCGCCTGTGAAGCTTGGCAAGCTCACACACGTACAATGTTTGGCCCACATGATCAATTTGGTAGTTCAGCGGTTTCTGAAAATCTACCTAGATTTGCCAGAGCTTCTTTTCAAGGTACTCTGAGTCAGTGCCCATTTACACACATTAGTTACAGCTGTCGCCGCTCTGGAAGTGCTGCAGCAGCGCATGCAAATGCAACCTCACCAACTGGTGTGTGAAGTGACCATGCACTGTAACTCCACACTGCACATGCGCAGCAGAGGCCAGTTGTAGTATACCAGCTCCAACATGCCCGTCGGTATTCTGGTCAGCCTCCGCACATAACCACTGAAGAGTGGGCATGGATGTCTGACATGAAACACGGAGATATTACCCACCCCAGTCTCATCTCATCTACTCCGCACACATTGGGCAACAATGAGGAGGCGGAGGAGGAGGTACAGGACCTTGTTGCTAGCGAAACAGAGGCTAGTACTCACACAAGCTTTGTCCATTTTCTCCTATGTGGATGGGATGACGAGGGGATGGAGGAAGAAGAGATGGAGGAAGAAGAGAGGGAGGAGGAAGAGTCGTCATCATGGAGGAAACAGGGAAGTGTTGGCTGTTGGGAGCTTGGCACATATGGCCTACTTTATGTACTGCTGCCTTTCCCATGACCCTCGCATTGTATTCATCACGTTTCCTCACCTAACCAAGATGGAGAGGTAAAGGAGACACACACTAGGTACAGCAGAGGCATGGATACACTGTAAAAGGCCTGGGCCAATTGCATGACACCCTCCCAGCATCCAGGCTCTGATGGCTGGGTATTTTTGACATGGAGGGAAAAGTTTTTAAAGATGGTCAAGCAATACCTAGCTGACAAAACCAGTGTACTCCCTAATTCCTCTGCGACCTTTAACTATTGGGTCTCAAAGCTGAACAACTGGCATGAGCTGTCCCTCTATGCCTTGGAGGTGTTGTGCTGCCCTACTGCTAGCATCTTGTCTGAGTGCGGTTTTAATGCTGCCAGGTAGGTGGGTGGAGGTGGGGTCATAAAAGACCAGCTCACTCTAATAAAAATTAACAATGCCTGGATTAGCCCCAATTTTTCTACAACACCAGAAGACAGCAGCACACAAAGTGTTTTAAACATTTAATATTTGAATAATGCCCTCCAGTTGTTGCCTTGGCTTGGATGACCCTCTCATTTTTTTCTGGCTTTGTGCTGTGTGCAGATCCTTTATGAGTGCAGAAGTACCAGAACTACATTTTCTTAATATTTGGATAAGATACTACAGTTAGTCCTTTGAAGGGTATATGGATGACCCTGCTTGTAATTTGTAGCAGACTTTACACTATGTGTAGACCTTTTATGAGTGTGGGAGTACCACAACTACACTTTGTTCACAATGTTTGAATGAGGTAATACAGTTGGTTCCTTCAAGGGTGTAGGGATGACCCTGCTTCTAATTTTCAGTAGCCTTTGCACTTTGTGTATAGCCTTTATGAGTCTAGTAGTACCACTACATGACAATACAGAATGTGTATGAGGCCCTCCTTTTTTGTTTAATATAGGGTGTATCTGAGTCCTTCTTCCATCAAATTTTCGTCAGTTCTTGCTTCCTTCATAAATTACACTGAAATTTCCAATTTTTTTATAAATATTTCAGTTTTGGTTTACTTAAATTGTTATTTTTTTTAATCCTTTTTAAATTTTGCCTTATATAAAAGTCATTATACAGGAAAGAATGTTTCTTAACATTTTTTTCCTGTCAACTCCAATTTCTCGTCGATTTTGAATGTTTGTCACTCCTTAAAGTGGAGCAAAAATGTGACACCATTGTTCTCAGCAGAAATCTGGGAGTCAGAGATGCTTCTGGGGGTCTTCCCCATGCTGTTCTCCTTCCATTCGGCACTTTTTCTATTCATTTCAACATTTTCACTTTCCTTCAGACCTCCCTGTAAGGTCTTCCGGAAAAATGCTCGGATTTCCCATTGACTCTCACAATATTATACTTGTTACTCAAAACGAGCATCTAAGCATTTTAGTGCTCGCTCATCCCTAGTGTTCTGTTATGCAGCAATAGAGTTAGTGTTGGCTTTCTCAAGTGTGAGGCTAGTTTCACACTAGCGTTTATTTCCTGCAGCGCACGGCGCCGCTAAGCCCCGCCCCCTCCCGGCTCCCTGCCAGCCCCATCCGGTCATCGGCGCCTATTAGTGCACATGGGCGCTTGCGATCTGCGCACCCTATCTTTAGCATAGGTAGCGCAGATCGTGCGCTGGCCGTGCACTAGTAGGATTTTAGCGTGCGCTGCGCACTTTTGAAGGTGCGCCGAACGCAGCATGTTGCATTTTGGCGCGCACGGCGCACCTTCAAAAGTGTGCAGCGCACACTAAAATCCTACTAGCGCACGGCCAGCGCACGATCTGCGCACCCTATGCTAAAGATAGGGTGCGCAGATCGCAAGCGTCCATGTGCGCTAGTAGGCGCCGATGACCGGATGGGGCGGGCAGGGAGCCGGGAGGGGGCAGGGCTTAGCGGCGCCATGCGCTGCAGGAAATAAACTCTAGTGTGAAACTAGCCTTAGCTCTGTGCAGAACAGCAAGCTCTGCACCTCTAATTTATACAGCATTATTCTCAAATAGAAACATTAAGCTCTTTTAAAAGCAATATTTAGTCAGGTTTTCTCAGCGTCTATCTGAAAACACAGTTGCTAGGCTATGTGCACCTGATGTCTTTTTCAATATGATTCCGCTCTGAAAACTACCTGAAAATGTGCTAATTGAAAAGTGAAAATAATGAGCATACGGATTTATATGTAAAAGCGACTTGCTGTTCATATGGTCAGTCTTTTGACCGTCTAGCGGTTAAAAGAAGTGAGCTGACCATTCTTCAGACATTTTCTGCTCTAAAAATACTCCATACTTTCTAATAGAAGTCAATGAGAAGGCTAAAAAAAGTGGAGATGGCATTTTTTGAGTGGTTTACCAGCATTTTTGCATCAAAAACTGTCAGCAATTTGATGGAAGTAAAAAAAAAAATGTCGCAAAAACATCAGTAAAACAAATTATGGAAAAACAACGCTAATAAAAAAAATCGCTGATGGTCAAAAATGTTAAAAAATTAAACAAGTTAAAAGACGCTACAAAAGACGCTTCAGTCAAAAAAACATCGTGCCATCATTTTCTTGAAAACCCTGATAACTCGCCCAACTGAAAAAGACATCGTGTGCACACTTAGGGTGTGAGCACACGCTGCGGATTCTGCTGCAGATCCGCAGGACCAAAACCGCAGTGTACAGTACCATTAAAATCAATGGAAAATGAAAATCGCAGTGCAGACGGTGCATTTTTCCGCGCGGATTTGCTGCGGTTTCAAAACCGCAGCATGTCAATTCTTTGTGTGAATTCCGCTGCGGTTTGGCACCTGCTCCATGGCAGGTGTCAAACCGCAGGGGAAAACCGCAGAAAAACTGCAGATAAACCAGCGGTTTTTGACAAATCCACAGGACAATCCGCAGCGTGAGCACACACCGTTAGGGTTTCCATAAAGAAGGAAGCCATGAAATTAGTGCGTACTGTTTAGATCCATTTGATAATTTCTGCCCCTCTGTGGAAGCATCTAAATTTGTTCATGATCAATCCGAAACCTATATTTCATGTTTGGTTTATTTGTTACTGTCCCCACAGTGGTCAGCAATGGTAAGAAGGGAGGCAACGTACAGCAATATATATGAGTAATTAAGTCAGTAATGAGGGTATAAACATCTTCTCAAACTCTGACCATACATGTAAAGGTTTACAATTCTTGGCAGAGTTTCAGGGTGAGCGATCCTATAAAGGTTATACCCAGCTGGTGATTCTACACTTGGAACGTTCACATGCATTAACGAACACACCTTTGGTCAAGCATAGAATCTGGTTGAATCTTGCAGAAACTGGACTTGTGTGCTCGAGAGGATCATGAACACTAGGAATACAAGCCTTGTAAAATTTACATAAGTCTCTAGTAGAACAACGTGTTCAGATGACTGGTGCTATTATGTGAAGAACACAAGTCTCTGTCAATTAGTGCTCCACTGCCACAGACATGGCCTTTGGCTCATGCATTTCTTCTTATTACAGTAAGTTCAAGCACTGGGACTTGTTCAATGAAGCCTCCACGTGGCTAACTTAAGTACATCTGTATCCTTAACATATTGTCTATGGGACCTCATCAAATAAAATGTTTTTACAGTGTCTGGAATTGCTGTCATAAATCATGTGAATGCTAAATTACCTCTAGCACGGCATCTTCGGGAAGGTCAGTACAATGGACAGCATTTTTCACTTTATTTTTCCCAAACTGTGCACGTAGCGTCCTAGGTCGTAGATGACGTGCTATCTCCTAAAAGAACAAAAAAAAACAAAAACAAGAATATCCAATAGTAAAAAAATTAGTCATATAAATTTGACATGTGAAAAAGTGTTAAATTTAGGGGATTTTCCTTTAAAAACATAATACACAAAGAAAAGCCACACACACACACATTAGATAGCTTTCAGCTAAACTACTATTTCTTGAATTTGATGATTTCATTACCTATCTAAAAAAAAGACTAAATTATGCTCAAGGGCACCGTATAGTTAGAAATTATATATTCATTAAATCAGATTGTTTTTTAAAGGTCTCACTCTGATAAATTCAGCACATCTTTTGCCCGTCTCGTCAAGGTTTATGACAATATAATAATAAATCTACCTTGTTGCATTCCACATAAAATATTTCACTTTCACTAAATCAAGAACATGTAATTACATTAAAATAAGCTGTACATTTGGTGCCATTTCAATCAGTTTAGGTTTATATTAGTTGTTCTACAAAAGTCCTGGCTTCTTACCAAATGCCAAACTTTATCCGAATCAGGAAATAGCTGAACTGTTCTACAGAAGGTGTGGTGTACTGTCCTGATGTTGTAAGAGTGATTGAGTAATGCGTTATGCAAAAAAAAGAAAACCCTGGAGGGTATTAGATATTTTTTCACAAGTTTGTGGGAAGGCGTAGGAATCCGTCTACATTGCAATCAAAATGTTCTGCATCCATAAAGTGCCTGCTGTCAATCACGTCCTTTAGCTTCAAGTAGCTGTAGTTAAAAAGGTTGATCCTGTAACAACCCTTTGGAATTAAAAACTTTAAGGTTATGTGCCTACGTAGCATTTTTCATGCAGAATATTCCTGAGCGGAAATGCACACCCTCTTCCCGGGAAAACGTATGCGTTTTATGAAGCGCTTTTTAAGCGTTTTTGACGCTTTTGTTAAGTGTTTTAGCATGCGTTTTCCTATGCGTTTTTGCAATACAATTGAATGTATGCGGAAAAGCGTGCGTTTCCGCACCGCAAAATTAATGAACATGCTGTGTTTTTTTCCGCTTAGTGTTTCCGCAGCGGAAAAAAACGCACCATGTGCGGATTCCATTATGTTTCCATGGGATGCTTTTCTTAAGTGTTTCCGCAGCAGAAACGCGCGTCTAAAAGCGCTGCGAAAACGCTTAAAAAGCGCAACGTGGGCACACAGCCTAACAGTGTTTTAGCTGCTGTAAATCGTACACTAGCTGTGCCACACGGCTTGTAGTGGCGCATAATGATCTCACAGAGGACACACTGAAATCACAATTGGGTCAGTGGTATGTGCAAAAGCCAAAGGCAAATGACAAATCTAGGAACTATGCCTTTTGTAAGCCTGTATAGTGCAGGTAGTATGTAAGGGTTTTGCAGACAAATTTGGGAAAGATTTGGGGATAGTAAATAAACTAGATACACAGTCACACCTATTATTTCCCCAACCCTACATTCTGGTGTTAGTGAGGACAAGAGTTGAAATCTAGAAATTTGATCATACATCTTAGATTAAAACTGGCTCAACTTGCCAAATTTTAGAAGGACCAGATGATCAACTAATTTGTACAGGGGGAGGGAGATCATGCAGTGGAGATAAGGCACAGGCAGTTTGAACTGGCTTGCATGATCTTTTTTTCTCCAGGCAGATAAAACACTGGAGAAGAGCTCTTTAGAAGAGGCCCCATATACAATAGTTAGCTCTCTCCATTCCTCCTTGTTCTCTGCTACAGAGCTACTGCCAGACTTTTCTGGAGAAGGAATATCTTTCTTGCAGAGAATAAAGGGGAAGAAAGTCCAAAATCGGATCCTTATCTAACCCAACATCATCGGTCAGGTGAGAGTCAGGAGGACCCCATACACATTATGACTGTCGACTGACAGGGGTTTCAACCACTCCACTTCCCCAACTGAAGACACAAGACCACTCATCCAAGAATTCATATTAATTTGAGAAAACAAAAAAATGACAGCTGGTCAATGGTAACATAAGCGTTAATTTCCCTGAAGCATGCATTCACAGTATAGGTCACAAATATTTTACTGTTCCTCCAGTCTCATCTGCTAATAACTAGTAAATGTCTGTTATCCAATGGGATATGTTGCAAGTTTTTTAGGTAATCATCATCACAAATGAGACATACCTGTAGTAAAATACAGGGTTAAAACCCAGATCTCCAATGTTGATGACCATCTTAAGCTCTAAGTTTATACTGTATAACATTATAGAAGAATTACTTTGAGAGGGCTTCAGAGTTCACAGAGAGCATTAACTGAACTGTACCGGGAACCCAATGTTTGCACTGCCTCCCTAGTAGAGGTTTTCACAGGACACTGACACTATGGGTCATTCATGATGACTTATATATAGACAAATAGTTTGTAGATGTTTGTTTTCATGACCAGAACTGCAATAACTCCGTAGGAGTACAAACAGGGATGTACTAAGGTTCAAAGTGCCCCAATTCCACCTCCTCACACTGGGCATTGACGTGATGTGCACAGGAGTATTACAGTACTGCACCAGTGCACCACTATAGCCAGAAGTACATTTACAATGGACAATTATCAGAAATGCACGTTCCTGATAATCAGCCACTGTAAACAGACTGCAAATCATTTGAGGAACGAGCAAATCGTTTTAACAACCTTAAAAATCATAGTTCTTGTCAGAAAATCATCCTCTGTGAACAGGAAGTGTGCTGCCAAGAACGATGACCGCCTATGCACACAGAACGATTGCATTACCGATTGTTCTGTGCCAGTATAAACAGGCTATTAAAATGTCGATCACCTTACATGTAGCCAATTGGCCGCCATAGTCCAGTGTAAATGCACCCTAAAGTTGGCTTTATATATAACTAAGCCAAAAACAAAATAAAGTGATAAATAAATAGCTAAAGGCATACTTAGGCAGGCTGATAATTGTGATAAGTGTTCCTAGCAAAATTAAAAATCATTGGACCTATGTAAACTGGACCTGAGTTGCCGAAAACATGATGTACTATGCACAATGTACAATTGTTCTGTGTACGGTCAGTTTCTCCAGGACAATATATGCCCACTGATCGGCCTGCATGTAGCTGATATGTGTTTAAGGCTGGAGTCACACACAACCATTAAAAAATCGGTCCGATTTTTACGGTACGAAATCGCACAAAGATTTCTTGTCCAGGGATCCGTCTGTCATCCGAATTTCCGGCGATGAACCGATTTTATTCACATCTAAGCATCAAATTGACATCCAATGTCAATGCCTGATGCTCTTTCCTGTTGACCTGGAGAAGTCTTGCGATTTTATATCAAGTCACACTTGTGGTCCGTTTGTAATCCGATTTTTAATCGCACCCATAGACTTGCATTGGCAAGTCCGATCCGAAAATTGGTGACAATCGCAGCATGCTGCGATTGTCTCGGTCCGAGGAAACGTTCCGAAAAAAAAAAAAAAATCGGATGATGGGAGCAGCACCATAGAATAACATTGGGACGAACGCAATGCGATTTTGTTATCGCATTGCATTCGTCCAATTTAATCGCTAGTGTGACTCCGGCCTAACAGTTGCAATTGGGCTGTCTAACTGCAGCATTGCTAAATTCACAAGTCAAGTAATTATCCATTTGAAACGGATCTAGCAGCAATCCGTTGACAAAAAAGGATCCGTTAAATAGCCATCCGTTTTATTTGCATTTGAAGTTGAACCGTTTTTTGCTGGATGTGGAAAAATAAATATTTTACATATTCTACTGGTCAATGTGAACTTTCAATTAATCATCTATTTGAAACAGTAAAAAATTAAGAAAAAAAACCCGATCAATTTCAAATGGAAGAAAAACGGATGGTTTATTTAACGGATCTGTTTTCCATAGACTTCACTGTTAAATAAAATGGATCCAGTTGAAATCAGTATTTTTTTTTTTAAAGCTGGACAAAGTTGTGCCTGCATCTTTTTTTTATCAACAGATTGCTGCTGCTGGATCCGTTTCAAACAGATAATAACTGGACATGTGAACTTAGGTTCCTATTGGAATGCATAAAAGAATTTATAACAATTATTTCTACAACTGATTGTTTTGGGTCAGTTACTAAAAAAGTAGTATGACTAAAAAAAATGTAAAACAAAATTTAATGTTTGGATTTATTAGGACCCACTGTACCCAGAAAGGAGAAGCTACTGATGGGGACAAATTGTGCACTACTAGTCATCGCCAAACGTGCTCAAATAAGGAGCTATCAAAGCACGCTCGTATTCTAACTGGTTGTCTTCGGCGTGCTTGAAAACTGTGTTAGACAGCCGCATCACGTGGGGATTGCCTATTTGCTAGACAATCCCCGCATGTGTTGTGGCTAACAGCCGCGAGACATGCAGCTGCGGGGACTCGAACATAGTTTTCGAGCATGCCAAAGACAATCGGTTAGAACACGAGCGTGCTCGGATAACTCCTTATCTGTGCACGTTCGCTCATCACTACTCACTACATAAAAATGCTATTTTGGTAAAGTTGCACCAAACTAGCACTATTACTACATTCACCTTAAAAGATACAATCAGTGAAAACCTCAGGCTAAAGGAAGATTCTGTGATGTACAGGAGATTATCCCAAGACAGAAGCTGCTCATCCATTTTAAAGGAACAAAATGGGGAAACTGCAATAAGAAGCAGACTCTCATTGTTTATGTCCAGGTCCTCAGGAAATGTGTTTATCTGTATCATGAGATCTACAGTTATTTCTGAGATAAGAACAAAGACAATGGTGGAGATAAGATCAAACAATGCTGAAAAAAAAAAAAATCATTCGACTAGATGAAACAGTGGCCAAGATACTAAAGGGATTGGGGGAAGGATTAAAATTAAAAAAGAAAATATATTCTTACTTTATTAAAGCAGATGAACATAACAGAATATTTAGAATTGAGAGTCCTCAGTGGTTGATATCTTTTAATGGCTAACTGAAAAGATGGTAACACATTGCAAGCTTTCGAGACTACTCAGGTCTCTTCATCAGGCAATGACTAATACAACATCTGAAGAATCACATATTTATACACAAGACAGCACAGAAATAATGTAATAGATAAGACAAGTGACGTGAAGCAGAATTGTCATTATGGGAAAGGGAGAAACATAAATATTGGAACAGTTCATAGATAAGGAGTGTGAAAGTTTTATTGCCCTCTGATTGGGGTCTGGTTCTGTGATGACCCCATCGGTTAGGGACTGCTCTGATATGGGTATACCTTGACGTTTGGTAGAGCGGCTTAGTATACATTTTTTGCAAAAACGTATACAACCAAACACCCTGTTTTGTTATCATCTTTTTGCTAGCACTTGCTGTTTACTGTTACTTTTTTACAGCAGAGATTTTTTATTCGTTTGTTATACTGTGTTTTTCTGTGCTTCGGACAACAATCAATTATTTACAGAATATGTCTTCAGACAGCATTTTTCGCAAAAAATAGTAACATTTGTCTCAGCTGTACGCCTCAAATGGCTTTAAAGCATATGGAGAAAATATGTGAAATAGTTTTAAAGGCTCAATTACAACATTTCACACTAATGAGTTATATGTCACAGCGTTACATAAATATGTCACATCTTTCATCATTAGGAATATTATATTTGGAGGCATATGTCACTATACGCAGGATAAACATGCTAATGATATGCAAATTATGAAAGAAGGAATCAACATTTTTACAAACATTTAGATTTATTCAGTGTTGAGTATGACCACCACGTGCAGATATACACACACTTAAACTCCTCGGCATGCTATCTGTGAAATTATTAATTCTTCTCTGAGGGATGTTACGCTGAATACACTTGGACAGGTAAATCATCAAGACCCACTGCTGGCAGCTCCCTTTGCTTACCGACCAATGACACTGTAGGACATAGTAGAACATTTAAGGCGACGGTGGCACTTCTTAGTAGCAAGAGCAACATTCGGTCTGGCGTTGTTGTGCTGAAAAACAGTTACTGGGACACTTTCACATTCTCTCGTAAGGCATCTCCATGTCATTGCACACATGGTCTCAAGACCAATATCCGGCTATCATTGCACACATGACAAAAGTGGGACTCATTGCTGAAGATGACAAACCTCTTTTCCAGCCTCCATTGCTGTCTTGCTCTACACCATGATAGCCTTTGAGAATGGTGTGGTGAGGTCAATGGAACATCTGTAGCTGGTCATTTGGCTCATAACGTGCAAACGTCTTCCAATGCCTTGTGTAGACACTGTTTGCTGCCTTACCCTTAGTATGTGATGTCCAATTTCACATGCAGAACAGAATGGATTGCTACATGCCGTTCTTTGAATAAGACAAGTCATGTGGGCTATGCTGCAGCAAATGTTGTTACGAGGGAACGTCCTACTGATTTTACTCCTGGGATAATGGTGTGGGATAGCATAACGTATGGCAGTCGGACCTCTCTAGCCTTTATTCCAGGTATAGTAATATTTTGGTGTTACATTTATTTTTCATCACTTGCAAATCAATAACATGGCAATCAGTTCTGTGATTTCCATAGTGCCACAACTTTTTGGCATCTTTCAAATTGTTCAAGAAAATGAAGTATTTCTCACAGAAAATTATTGCAATTACACGTTTTGTTATACATGGCAAATTGGACATAATTTCACACAAAACACCAAAAAGGAGGCGGACAAAAATATTGGCACTGTTCCAAAATTGTGGGTAAGCAATTTTGTTTCAAGCATGTAATGCTCGTTCAAACTCACCTGTGGCAAGCAACAGGTGTGGGCAAAATGAAAATCATATCTGAAATCAGATAAAAAGGGGAGAAGTTGACATAATCAGCGCATTGTGTGTCTGTGTGTGCCACACTAAGCAAGGAGAACAGAAGGAGAAGAGAACTGTCTGGGGACTTGAAAACCAAAATAGTTGAACAATATCAACAATCTCAAGGTTTCCAGTCCATCACCAGAGATCGTGATGTTCCTTTGTTCACAGTGCACAACATAAATCAAGAAGTTTTCAACCCATGTGACTTTGGCTAATCTTCCTGGACGTAGACAGCAGAGAAAAGTTCATGTTCATGTTCAAGTTCCAAAGAAATTCAAGCTATCTTGCTCAGGGTGCATCACTCAGTGCGAACTATCCATTGACATTTGAATGAAATGAAATGCTATGGCAGGAGACCCAGAATGAACCCACTGCTGACTCAGACATGAAAAAAATAGACTGCAGCTTGCCAAAATGTATGTAAGCCAAAATCCTTCTGGGAAAGCGTCTTGTACACAGATGAGACGAAGATAAAGCTTTTTAGTAAAACACACCATTCTACTGTTTACTGAAAATGGAATGAGACCTAAAAAGAGAAGAACCCAATACCTACAGTTAAATATGGTGGAGGTTCAATGATGTTTTGGGATTGTTTTGCTGCCTCTGGCACTGGGTGCCTTCACTGTGTGGAAGGTATCATGAAATCTGAATATTGCCAACGGATTTTGGGTCGCAATGTAGTGCCTCAGTGTCATGGGTCTTCCAGAAGGAAAATGATCCCAAGCATACATCAAGAGGCACCCAGAAAAGGATGTAAACAAAGCACTGGAAGGTTCTGAAATAGCCAGCAATGAATCCGGATCTAAATCCAATTGAACACCTTCAAATTGCTGTTGGGAGAAGGCACATTTCAAATATGAGACCTGGAGCCGTTTGCAAATGAAGAGTGGTCCAAAATTACAGTTGAGAGGTGTAAGAAGCTTGCTGATGGTTACAGGAAGCGATTGATTAGCTATTTTTTCCAGAGGGTGTGCAACCAAATATTAAGTTGAGTGTGTCAACAATTTTCTCTTGTCGATTTTTGAGGTTTTATGTGAATTTAATGTCTGATTTGCCTTTTTCTGTCTTTTTTTGTGTTGCTCCAATACACACAAAGGAAATAAACATGTGTATAACATATATATATATATATATATACACATACATACATGTGATTGATGGGCGGTATGTATCGCAGAGGTGGGTGGCCCTGGGTTGGAAGCCTGGGTGTTTTTTGCTCAGCAGATCTACTGCTGAGGGTTTTGCTATACATTGGGAGGCTTCCAGGTGACTTGGAGGGATGGGTGGGTCCGGTCACCTACATACCCACCCAAGGGGTGGGTGTCTGAATACCCAAGATGAAGCCTGTATGTGTTTGTATATGTTTAAGGACCTGCGGTGATGTCATGATCACCTGACCAGTACATGTGATGTTACCTCACCTGTGGGTGTGGTTAGAGGCTACCTAATGGAGCCTGTGTGTTTGGCACATATGGCATTGCTGGCTAGTCTGAGCCAGAGGAAGGAGGGTTATGAGATACCTCTGGCGTGGACGGTCTGACAACCATGACTGTTACTGACCGGGGTCAGTGAGAGACGTTGTGGGATACCTCTGAGGAGAAAGAGGCATCCGGGAACCTGTGTGGTTGACACCAACAGGTAACGGACGGGGATCCGTGATATGCTGACCGGGGTCAGAAAGACTGTGTTTAGGCTATAGAGCCTGCGCGCTGGACATGGCACAGCCTGTGTGCCCACAGGCCTGACGAAGCCAAGCCCTGTTTATGGACATTGTTATTTTGTTTTGCCGGATCTAAAGGCTGTTTGTGAACTTATATATATATATTGGGAGATTGGGCTGGCAATGACAGGGATTTGATGTGGTGGTCATTCATCCACACATTGATTGATCTAGCTGTGTGGCATGTTGCATTGTCCTTCTGGAAAAAAACATTCCTCAGAGTTGGGGAACATTGCCTGAGCAGAAGGAATCAACTGTTTTTCCAGGATAACCTTGTTTGTGGCTTGATTCATACGTCCTTTGCAAAGATTAAGCTGCCCAATTCCAGCCTTGCTGAAGAATCCCCCAATCATCACCGATCCTCCACCAAATATCACAGTGGGTGCAAGACACTGTGGCTTGTACGCCTCTCCAGGTCTCCATCTAACCATTAGATGACCAGGGGTAAATTAGTCTCATCAGAGAAGATTACCTTACTCCAATACTCTATGGTCCAATCTTTATGGTCCTTGGCAAATATCAGCCTGGCTCTCCTTTGCTTCCCATTGATGAAAGGCTTTTTTCTAGCTTTACATGATGTGAGCCCTGCCTCTAGGAGCCTGTTACAAACTGTTCTTGCCGTGCACTTCACCCCAGCTACCATTTGCCATTCCTTTTGTAGGTCACTTGATGTCATCCTGCAGTTGAGTTTTACTGTTGGATCTCAAAGGGACCTGTTTCTCTCAAGCTAGGGCAATGAAGCCAGAAATAGAACAGTATGGCTATCTGAAGACTTACAGTAAATCCTTATCATGTAGCATTCACTAATTCAGAATACAGTATAACCTACGCACAATGTCAATATGCACTTTTGACACATTCAACAAACCATGCCCACAGAAAATAATTACATAAAAAAGTAGATTTGTATTCAATACTGGGGTATTTATTCAAAAAATCAAGCTAACATCTTACATGGAAAGCCTCTATTCCCTGTCTATGTGATTAATGGAAAAAGTCAAGAGCTGTAGTCAGGGGTCCGAAAGATAATGAATGGAACAGAGGCAAAAAAAAAAAAAAAAAAAAAATAGAAGAGAGGAGAAGAGAAAGGTGAGGCAGCGGTTGTGAGTTGTTGATGGATATAAAATATCAAGGTCAACCAAATTTTGGTGAATTTTCTATGCTATTCGAAAACTAGTTCATTTTTCATTAAATAAAAATCCATTTATTCTGAATTTCACTTCCTCAAATGAAACAAAGGGCAAATTCCCGTGTTGCTTGCAATTGTTTGTTTGGTAGCAAGGAGTATAAAGGACAGATGACTGAAGTAAGAGCATGTGATTTTACCTATTTTAATTTTGGGGTATTTCTAACTTGTACAGGTCTCTTCCATTAAAACTCTCCTGTAGTCCTCATTCAGATGTCTGTGTTGCACATACGTGTTGTATATGTGTTGTTCATGGATACCACATGCACCCATTATAATCTATAGAGCTTTTCACGTGTCCGTGTGTTTTTCATGGCTATGCGAAATTTACAAAGACATGTCTATTTTTTTCCCGGCAGCATGGATGACAAGGGTCAATACAAGTGGGTCAGTAAAAACACGTATAGCACACGGATGGCATCAATGCCATCCACATGCAGCCGGTATTTAACATTGCAAAGGATAGAAGAAGCTTTGTAATTCATTTATGCATACTGTGCATAAAAAACACTGATGAAATACTGATAACACACTGACCAAACAGTGATGACAGCACTACCATTTTTTTTGCATATGTGAAAAACATGTCCGAATGAGGCCTTATAATATCTAGTGACTGGGTATATACCGGAAGAACCTGATACTCTACAACTATTAACATGATTCACATTCAGTCACTTAAAGTATTATGAACTATTTAGCCATATAATTTCTATACAATAGGGAGTGTGATTTGTTGCCTGAAATCATGTATTTAGCAATGCTTGAAAATTTTTAGGTCGCTTTACAAAATATGAAACTCTATCCAAAGATAATACTAGCAAACTTTTAGAAACTCCCTTAAAATGATTAATAATTGAAAACAGTACAATTGCAATGATGTTATGCTAATTTGTCCATATAGCTGTCAATTTCTCCATGATACATCAGCATTCAGATATTTTTGCACTATGGTTTATGGTAGGATGTCTTCACTGCTTGGAATGATTTGCCCATTTTCTGACCATTCTAATGACTCGTTATATGTACTGTCTAACCTTCCATAAGGGAATATGCTAAAAGAAGTCCTAAACTGGTCAGATCTGTCGGTCAGTTGGACGCTATCCTTTTTTTTTATAAAAAATAGTCCCCCATCACCAGTCGGGCTGTTGCCATTTGTCATCGCCAGAATGGGCATCAAAGATACCAAATTTGATACTGTAGAAAACCAATGTTAATCAAAGGCAAAGGTTAATTAGCACCAGCACCTCATTCTTAATTAACAGGCATAATAAATTAATTATAAACTTGAGGAGACGTTTTAAACTCAACAAGATTAGAATAAGTACACGGTAAACTCTAGAAGAACCAGAGCAGCAAAGATAAGACTCCGACCAAGCCCAAGTGACAGAACCGTGGCTTCAAATGACTTATTCAGATCACTCTCCAGTGTGTATATTATGCATCCCCTCTTTTTCCTATAGCCTGAATCTCTCCTTTTAATCTCTAAACGCAGGCTCATTTCAGACTATCAACCCTTCCAAACAGGCCAGCAATTACACGACGAACATGCAAAACACTCGTTTATTAGGTGAAATGAAGAACCTGACAGCTGATACACGGTGCCCCTAATGCATGCTGCCCATGTATGAACTCAGCCAGGTATATTTGACTCTGAAACACTGTGCGGTTCATACATATTTTAAAAGCTGCTTAACTGGAGACTAGTTGGACAGGCAGGTCCCCAACAGCTTCTGTCCGCCTGCTGCCTTGGATTGGCTAGTCTCTGCTTATAAGCGCACGTAGGCAGAAATCTGTCAATCTAAAAAAGTGAGTATGGAAAAGCCGGTGGGGTCCCATCTGTCTGACTAGTCTCCAGACATGTTCAGTCCCCAGTGGCTTATGAAGTATGTTTTCGCTGAAACGCTGCATTATTTCAAAGTCAACTAAGCCTGTCTGAGTTCATATAGCCAATACCTGATAGATGCTACCTGTGGATCGGGCAACATGTATCAGCTGTCATTCTGGCAGCTCACCGTTCTTTAAAAACATTAACTATTTCCTGTTTATTCCCTATTGCGCGTCCAGACGCCTTTCTTCCACCCTGGATTCATCAGGGGAACTGCTTAAGAATGCGTATAGTCCCTACAGTAAAAAGAACTCTTGCCACAACCACTTGTTAGTATGAACATCCATTTTGAAATAGAGACTCTTGCGTGTTACCTTATGTTAATTTATTGAGGGCACTAATGGTCATTACAGGCTCCAACATTGTTACGAAACTCCTGTTGGTGCTATGGGTGCTACAGACGGCAATAAGTACTGTTTGTTTTTATTGGCATAGTATGGTTGTATAAAGAATCTGCTGTCCTTTGTCTATAATGGTCTCATTTTAAACAAATTAATTCTCACATAATTGCTGTACTATTGTTAACTGATGAGACTTACATCTTATGGCAGTTGCTGTGTATAAAACAGCTCACCGTCCTGTAGGCACAAAACGATCATATTACCGATCATGGAACCTTTGTCGGCCAGTGTAACTACTGATCTGTCACGCACAGTGTGGGAAAGACTAAGTGCAACACAAAGGGATAAGGGGAAGGAAGCCCAGACACTAGGGAAAGGGAGAGTGGAGACCCTGAGGCAGATATAACACCCTACCTGCCCTACCATCCCTAAATTGATTCCTCACCAGTCGTCGAGTAGGAAACTTAAGCCCTGTGTCTCCCTAGAGCTAGGCCCTGGCTAGGAAGGGGGTGAGATAAGCACTGGTCAGTCCCCACTGTAAACTAAAGACAAAAAGGTAGACAGACATGGGGAATGAATTTAGCTTGAGCAGACTCAGAAAGGTCACACCGAATGTTCTCAAACAGCTCCAGAGAGGAAGTTAGCCGACTGCTATAGCTCCAAGCCTTGACAAGGGATAAATGTGAATATCACCGGCAACTCTCTGCAGCAGACTGGGGATTTATAAACACCCAGGTCCAGGTGTGTCAATTAGAGCTGGAGGGAGGTTGCCACTGGGTCCAAGAGTCAGAAGGATTAAGGAGGCGTCTGTAATGCCAATCGCAAATGCCTTCTGCAGCCAGATGCAGAGCAACAGTCTGTTGCATCTGACACACCCGTGACATGATCAGCTTGCATATGGGCAATTGGTATTTGTTTAAACCCTTAATGGTACATGACATGAGCACATCACTTTGTGCTCCATGACAGATATGTAGGCCATGCTAATTGCATGGTACAGCTTTTTGTCAGCTGCACGCGTCCCACTGATATACACAGCCAGACTCCTGCTGTAAATACAAGGATCAATGTTCTTGCCGATCATAGCAGTTGCCCCTGAGAATAGGGACAGTAGCCCATGAGTTTGACAGAGGGAGAGTACTCCCCCTGTCAGGTCATCAGCATCCTCACAGCGCAATGCCGATAGGTCGTCTTTCTGCCAGCCCATTGCCACCCCCAAAACGTGATGCTAATGAGTTGTTATAACAACCAGAAGCCTGACAATGACCTCCAGGTCTGCAATAATCTACAGACTATCAGATCTCACACACTGAAATGCTAAGTAATGGATTGCACTATATAAGAAGTGCAGTGGTATCACTTATGCAATCATAGGATTTTATGTTCACATGCAAGTCCACTTGGGTGACTATTAATTGGGTTGTCCGGTCTAAAATGGTGAGTTTGCAGTCACTTTGTGTGACTGCAGACTTATGAATCATCCCAGTGCCCACACTGTGCTCTGCTGGGATTCGCCAATTCTGAGCCGGGACTGGAGGGTATGTACGTGTTATACATGCTCCTGGTTAGAACCCAGCCAATGAGCGTGACCTCACTCTATACATTTGCAAGCAGTGAAGCCTTAGGGGTACTTCAAACATAGCGAGATCGTTAGTGAGATCGCTGAAACGTCACAGGTTTTGTGACGCAACAGCGACCTCGCCATGTGTGGCACATAGCGGCGACCGCCCCCCACTGCGATATCACTAATCGTGCTCGAATGTCCTAGGCCATTTTTTAATCGTTGGTGTCCCGCTGGCCAGCATGCATGGCTATGTTTGATGCCATAACAATGACGAGCGACCTCGTTGGCGACTCAGAACTCCAGGACGTAGGAGTGATTTTGCTTTGTCTTTTTTTCACGCCCCCTCAGCTCCAATTGGTGGTCTCAAATTAGGATCTTTGTAGCGTTTCCTTTTATAGGTGAGCTATCAATTATATGCAATCATAACATTTAACATGTACAGTTATAATAATTGCGTGTTCCCGTGTCAGTGACTGTGGATCCACGAATAAATAGCGCACTAGTGACTCAGACAGGGACGCTGAAGCAAACCGTGTAGTGATAGCGCAGTAGTGGCCACCAATCGGAGCAGAAGGGCGGGGAAAAGGCAATGCTGAAGCACGCCTGAGGTCGGAGTCGTCAGAATAGCTGCTGTGTGACAAGGTCCCAACGACCGCCGAGGTCGTTATACGGATCGCCGTATCGCTGATGCGTCGTTGAGTACATCTGCCTGTTTGACAGCTTACTAGCGACCATGTAGCGACGTACCAGCGATCCTTACCAGGTCGTATCATTGTCGCGATCGCTGGAGCGTCGCTATGTGTAATGGGACTCTTACCCACTAGTTGGCCACGCCACTGGACGGCCGCTTCACTAGTTGGGGTGCGGCTTTGATCAATACAAGCGTATAGAGCGAGGTTGCGTCCATTAGCCGAGTTCTAGCTGGGAGTATGTATAACGCATACATACCGTTCGGTTCCGGCTCAGAAACGGGCGAATCCTCGTAGCGCACAGTGCATGTGCTGGGGGTATTCAAAAAAGTGATGTGTTTGTTCATCCTGCTTCACAAAAAAATGAACTCAAAACTAAGCAAAAAATTGGTAGGTATCAAAAAATGGTAACAACAAAAGCCACAGTTTGTTATGCATAAAACAATCATAGAGCTCTGTAGATGAAAAAATGAAAAATGGCTCAGAACATGATGCAGAAGAATACCGGTACATACTGTATATGTTCATTAAAAAAGAATTTTCTTGTACAAAATAAGCAAAATGTAAAAATTTATATAAACTGGATATTGCTGTAATTATTTCAATCCATACGATAAAACTATTTTATTATTTGTCCTACATGTTGGATACCGTAATAGAAACAAAAGAAAAATGAAAATTGCGTTTTTTTTGCTTTTCCAGGCGGGCAAAAAAATAAATAAAAAGGAAACAAACAGTTGTGTGTCCGTCCCCCTAAAAAACAAGGAAAAATACAACTTGTTCTGCAAAAATAATCCATCAAAACAAATCTGTTTATGGAAAAGTAAAGAAATAATGGGACTCTGAATATGGCAAACCCACCAAACTTGTATTATTATATTTTTGAGTGAAAGTAGTAAAACACTAAAAAACTTCATAAATTAGGTATCACAATTATCATTATTACATTGACCTGCAAAATAAAATTTCCATGTCAATTAAACTAAATAGCATTTTTTTTTTTAAATCCTGAATTAATGTTTTTTCTGTACATTCCACCTCTCAAACAGCATAATAAAAAGTGACCAAAATCATACCAGAAAAAGCTACCACTGAAAACTACATCTGTCATGCAAAAAAAAAAAAAAAAACCCTATTGAAGCTCCTTTAACAGAAATTTGTTAACTTTAAGGATCTTAAAATTTGGCAACCCCCCCCTTTTTTTTTTCAAACAGTATATTTATAGTACAAGAGTTATAAAGCATAAAGAAAATAACAAATTTGGTATTGCAATAATCAAGGTCAAACTACATTGACAAAAGAAATAAAAATTATGATTTCTGGAAGCAATAATAAAAAAATAAATAAAAAAAATAGTCCCTAAAAGGGCCTTAAAAACTAGCCATGGTTTTTGATTTTTTCACTGCGGCATTTTAAAAGCCATAACATTTTAATATTTTAGGTGGTGCAGCTGTATGAGGGCTTGTTTTTTTGCGGACCAATTTATATTTCTCTATGGCACCATTTTTGGGGAATAGATCAACCATTGCTTTTCACTATGTATAATTTATGGCTACTATTAATGTGTTTTTTTTTGAGGGGGGGGATTTAAAAAAAAAAAAATCTGGTTTTATTATTATTGTTTCGGCCTTCATTTTATGATGTGATTTAAGTTTACTAGTCTTGCACAATAAAAATACATTTGTGTGTTGCCATATTATGAGAGCTACTACTTTTCTATTTCTCCATCAACAAAGCGGTGTGAGTGTTTTTCTGCACGTGCGAAATGCAGAGCAAAAACATGATGTGAACAAGGCTTATAGGGGTTAATACTATATTTTTTTCGGGTTTTTACTTGATACTGTGACCTCTTCAGCTTATGAATGGAAGAGATATATGGATGTTGCCAAGTTGATACCTAGGTATGTGATGTAACGATCACTACATACAAACATAAAATGTGAGAAGATGTGTGAGCAATCACAGTGGGATGTGTGGAGAAATAAGGCTTTGGATTTCTCAACATTGATTTTGAGACCTGATATTTGTTGAGAAAACGCTGAGAACTTAGATTAAGTTTGGGACTGAGATGTGTGGTTATGTAAGGGTGAAGAGGAGGTCATCAGCAAAAAGACCAACCTTAATATGCCTGCTTATATAACGCAGTGCAGACATTGGCATCACTGTCTCCCTTGGAGCTCACAATCTAAATTCTTTGTATGTTCTGCAGAACATATGATCTCCTTGCAGATGTTGGATTTGGTGAGATTTGAACCCAAAACCCCAGCGCTGTAAAGCAATGGTGCTAACACTGATCCAATGCCCTGACTTTAGGAGGGATATTATTAAAAATCTTAATATATACTTACCTTGTAATGTCTTCAAATCCTGTTCCGTCCAGATGTGTCTGGTTGCCAGAATTACAAGCGGCGGAAGTTCACCGACTTCTATATTGGGACACCCAAGTGATGGGTGTCTCAATATGGAAACTGCTAGTGGTACCAGCCTCTTGCACGGTACCACCAGCCAGACACCGTTGCACCACACACACACTGTATACGCCGTACGCACCACACACACACACTGTATACGCTGTACGCACCACACACACTGTACGCACCAAACACACACTGTATACGCCATACGCACCACACACCCACTGTATACCCTGTACGCACGAGACACACACTGTATACGCCGTACGCACCACACACTCACTGTATATACCGTACGCAGCCTCTTGCGCGGTACGACAAGAGAATGGATAGGTGGGTGATCACATGGGGAGGAGAGATTCTCAACGCTGCAAAGCATGCCCCCATCGTGACATTACTGCTCTCCTGATGCGATAGCATCGGGCCTCCATCTAGTGAGACCATCAATGTAAGAGTTTGAGGGTATGACTTCAACTAAAGGATTTATCACACATGTGAATAGTGGAAAAGAGAGGGCAGTAGGCTGTCTTACTGCTCTATTACTATGAATGGATCTGGATGATGTTGTTGTGTTGTTGGCAGTTGTCAATAGGCAGTTAGTGAATCATGGAGAAGCCAAAAGGTTTTCAATATAGGATTGCAAAAGTCAAGTTAGGGTAACTGTGCCTTTAAGTACCAAACAATTTCATAATTAGGTGTCCTAAGTGTACATAAGGAATAACAGCATTTCTAGCTATTGCGTAACCTGCATTCTCACCAGTTTTCCCCTCTCCAGGCTCTATCAGTAATTTGCAATCTACTTTTGCACAGATGTCACCTGACAATACAAAGGTGACATCAACCCCACAAATATGAACCCCATTTGCCACCGCTACATGCCAAGTGGGAAGAGCGAGGCTAAGTGCCAGAATTGGCGCATCTATAAGATTTCTGGGGAGGCTAAGAGCTGATGTTTTTAGCCTGGGGGAGCCAATATACATGGATCCTTCCCAGGCTATTAATATCAGCCCGCAGCTGTCTGCCTAGCCTTTGCTAGTTTGATTTTATAGGGGGGAGCCCATGTCAATTTTTTTCTGGGGTTCCCCTGTAAACTAGCCAGTAAAGGCTAAGCAAACAGCTGTGAGCAAACAGCTGTGAGCTGATATTAATAGCCTGGGAACCTTTATGGCTATTGGCTCCTTCCCAGAATATTAACATCAGCCCTCAGCCATCAGCTTTCCCTCTGCTGGTTATGAAAATTATGCGGGAGCCCACACAATTAGCTTGGGCTTGGTATTACATATACATATATTATATATATTTTTTTTTCCACTTATATTTGTTTTGTGCATGTAAACATTATAAATTTGAACATGGTATGTGTTAGGCGTCGGGTTCCTGCCTCTGCACAGGAGGGAACTCGAGCCTTGCCTTCTGTGGTCTGCCATTCCTCTCCAGCCAGAGAGGAGACTGCTCAGCAGAGATGTCGGTCCCAGCGCCTTGCCGAGGATAATGCTAGGTGTCTGGTTGCTCCTTCTGGCTCTACTATTGTTTCATGCGTAAGTCAGCAGCAAGCAGATGCTCCTAGGAGGAAGTCCTGCTTTTCCCCTACTGAGCATGCCCGTGGGACGACCTCTCATTGGAGGTCGGAGGTCACGTGCTCAGGTCCTGTTGCTGCTCCGATTGGACCACCAGGAAGGTCCCAGAAGGCTGCAGCTATAAAAGGTTCGCATGGCCACACGGCCATGCGCAAATATAGAGATTGTTGCTAAGTGGTGTGTTTGATGATGGATGTCTGAGACTGGTGAATGACTTATTGTATTTCCCCTCCCTTTGATATGCATGTTTGTAGGGTTTAGGGTTCTGAGTCAGCACCGAGTACTGGCACTGCCTAGCGCCGCAGTGCTCTCAGCTCCATCTACATATTAGCGCATGAGGGCGCCATTCAGCACACGGCACCTCGGTACTACATTTCCGCAGCGTCCGTCAGAGCAGAGACGTATGCAGTTAGTGCGCTTTCCAGCTCGAAGCTGAGGTTGGTTAGTGGCATCCGCCAGTGCGGCGCTATACACATTCTGTGCGGTAAGCAACTGTCTGCTGCACCCTGTGACAGTTAACAGGGCACAGCGTACCTTAAAGGGGATCTGTCACCCTTTTTTTCCCCTATTAGCTGCCGGCATAGACATCGGGGGCTTATCTACAGCATTCTGTAATGCTGTAGATAAGCCTCCGATGTAACCTGAAAGAGAAGAAAAACATGTTATATTATACTCACGGAGGTGGGCGGTCCGGTCCGATGGGTGTTGCGGTCCGGTCCGGCGCCTCCCTTCTTCATGCGATGACGTCCTCTTCTCCCGTCCTGAAATGGCTCCGGCTCCGGCGCATTGCTCTGCCCTGTTGAGGGCAGAGCAGAATTCTGCAGTGCGCAGGCGCCAGACCTCTCCTGACGCCTGCGCACTGCAGGACTCTGCTCTGGCCTCAACAGGGCAGAGCAGTGCGCCTGCGCCGGAGCCATTACAGGACGGGAGAAGAGGACGTCATCGCATTAAAAAGGGAGGCGCCGGACGGGACGGCGAAACCCATCGGACCGGACCGCCCACCTCCGTGAGTATAATATAACGTGTTTTTCTTCTCTTTCAGTTTACATCGGAGGCTTATCTACAACATTACAGAATGCTGTAGATAAGCCCCCGATGTCTATGCCGGCAGGTGAAAGGCCAAAAAAAGGGTGACAGATTCCCTTTAAGGGTATAACCCTGGCATCACAGTAGCGGTTCCTTGTGCGAGTGGGTATAGAGGGGCGCTGATCCAGTGTCTTGGGGCAGCGTCCTGTGACGTCACACTAGCGCTCTCCTCTCCGTAGCCTGTGAGGTATAACAGGTTACGGCCTCTACGCCTGCAAGGGCGGACTCTGTGCAGTAACAGAGTTCATTCCTCTTCACACCAGGTCAGTGGTTACCCGCCGGTGTTCGACTATCTTGCATCATATCCTGTCCGTTATTGTCCAGCAGCAGTTAACATCTCTGCACGGTGGACCCCGGACTGCGAGCGCACCTAGCCGCTACGTATATTTAATTAGGTGCGTTCCACCAGTCCATAACAGTATATAATGATATTATGATCTTCAGTGGAGAATGGAAAAGAAGAGGTTGAACAAGGAAATTACATCACAATTCTTTTTTTCTGTTTTAAATAATATAACTTTATTTAGCTCTATGGATTTACAAAAAAGCATAAAAAACCGCATGAAAAAACGCATGGATTTTCCACTGCGTTTTCTGCCAAGAGAAGCAGAAACCGTGCAAAAATTTCTGCAAGCAAATCCGCAACGTGCGCACATAGCCTAAGACGAACTTGAGCAGCTTTTTCACAGTGGATGGCAGGGGGATGGTAAGAAATGACTGATAGCTGATTTCCTTTATAAAAGATACAATATAATGTTTTTACAATCACTTGTACGATTGTTTTATGGTTGTTGAAACATAAGCTTCAATTAAGCTTTTTTCACACTTTATTTGAGCAGATCATAGAAAAATGTTTAATTTGTGCATGTTTTGGCCCAATTAGACAAAAACTTTTACATTCATAAATGGCAACTGTGTCGTATCCATGTGCAGTCCATTAAAAACACAGATGTGAGAATTTAGCTTTAGAGCAGAAAACTGAAAAGCTTGCGTAGTTTGAATTACAATGTCTAAGTCCATTTTGGCCTGCTCCTCCTCGTGGTGGCCTTTTGCTACAGAAATGCATGGTTCTAGGAAATCTGTGCATGCACGCCGACAATATTTGCAGCAAAGCAATGGAGCATCTATAAAAGACTGATGTTTACTACATAAGAACATCAACCAGTGTGATAAAAAATGTGATTATAGATGTGGTGTTATATAACATTAACAAATTCCCTTTAATTCTGCATACCATTACAGCAGATAATTATGGAACATAAAACTACATGAGCATGTTCACATTTTTATTGCATTGAGGTGAGAGAAAGTATAAACAATTCCCCACATCGAACATACTGTAGTTTTCATTCTTTCAGACATTTTTCGATACATGCCCCATTACCGTAGGTTGAACCAGTACAGAAAATATCAGGAGGTTGGTTGGTATGGCAGAAAATCTGGTAAAGCACCTGTTAGGCTATGTTCACATTTATACAGTGCTCTCCGTTAGCCACTATTTTAGGGTTTCTGTTGGGATCCACAAAAACTGTACTCCGGCGGGAACCCCGAAATTCTCCAGTGGAGCCACTTAGAACGAGGCCAACAAAGTCACTGTGAATATATCTAGCCTCCATCCTGGCAGTATTTGTCTTGTTCAGACATGCACAGTTAAGTGGTTTTCAAAAACAAAAACTGCCAGCACAGTGTCAACATGGACTCCCTTGGCGTCAATCAAGTGAATGGCTCCATCTCGGCTCTGTCGAGGTTCTCATCAGAATACAGTTTTTAAGGGATTTCCAACAGAAACTCAACATAATGCTCGATAGAAAGCACTGTGTAAATGTGAACCTAGCCTCAGTCTGTTATAACATTACTGACGGGTCCATTACAGAGCTCACATACATACAAATCTGACCATACATCCGTGAATGGAAATGATGTGGCTGGACGCAAGCAGGTAAAACTGATACATGTCATACAATGAGAGAAGGCTGAAAACATGATCGGGGCTTAGACTATGCAACTGGATCCCAACACCCAAATTATACACACGTGGTCAAAATTGTTGGTACCCCTCGTTTAATGACAGAAAAACCCACAATGGTACAGAAATAACTTGAATCTGACAAAAGTAATAATAAATAAAAAATCTATGAAAATTAACAAATGAAAGTCAGACATTGCTTTTCAACCATGCTTCCACAGAATTAAAAGAAAAAAAATAAAACTCATGAAATAGGCCTGGATAGAAATGATGGTACCCCTGAAAATGATGTGACAAAAGGGACATGTTAAATCAAGGTGTGTCCACTAATTAGCATCACAGGTGTCTACAATCTTGGAATCAGTGAGTGGGCCTGTATATAGGGCTACAGATACTCACTGTGCTGTTTGGTGACATGGTGTGTATCACACTCAACATGGACCAGAAGAAGCGAAGGAAAGAGTTGCCTCAGGGTGTCTAGAATCTGTGCAGGGTACAATGAAATCTCAAGACTATCAAGGGACTCTAGAGAGAAATGTTCTGCCCAGTGTCAGAAAGCTTGGTCTCAGTCACAGGTCATGGGTCTTGTAACAGGATAATGACCCAAAAAACACCCAAGAATGGCTAAGAGGGAAACATTGGACTATTCTGAAGTGGCCTTCTATGAGCCCTGACCTAAATCTTATTGAGCATCTTTAGAAAGAGCTGAAACATGCTGTCTGGAAAAGTCCACCTTCAAACACGAGACAAGTGAAGCAGTTTGCTCTTGAGGAGTGGGCCAAAATACTTGTCGAGAGGTGCAGAAGTTTCATTGACAGTTACAGGAATCGTTTGCAGTGATTGCCTTAAAAGGGTGTGCAACAAAATATTAAGTTAAGGGTACCATCATTTCTATTTCATGAGTTTTATTTTTTTTAAACTCTGTGGAAGCATAGTTGAAAAGCAAAGTCTGACTTTCATTTGTTCATTTTCAGTTTTTTTTATTTATTATTACTTTTGTCAGATTCAAGTTATTTCTGTCACCATTGTTGGTTTTTATGTCATTAAAACGAGGAGTACCAACAATTTTGACCACGTGTGTAAATATTAATGGACTTTTGCTAGCTAATTGTTTAATAAAGATGTATAGAGGCTATACAGATATGTCATCTTGCCGCATATATAATGCAACACATTTCCGGGTCACTCAGATCTATTCTGTTGTCTTTTCCTTTTATATCACCCGCTGCTATTTCTATTCATACCGCTGCTAATTGACATTTCAGAGACTGTATTAAGATGCAATTTAATAAGCAGCTTAATCCTTCTAGTTAATAAATCATTCACCAGGCCAGTCATTAGGTGCAGTTGTTTCCTTTTATCATCTGTCTCTGTCTAATTCCTTGGAAGCCTTTAAATTGATATCAATACCTAAGAGGTACCCAAAGCCCAGGAAACCCCTTCACCCACACAACAAAAACACAAAAGAAACCTTTTTAGTGGTCTGTGGAAACACACTGACATGTGCACTAACCCATTCACTTGAACGGGTCTACTATGTAAGTGTCTCCGGTACGTGTGAAAACTGTAGCCACATGTATGGACACACTGATGTCTGAAAGAGGCCTTAATCAGATTATCCAGGGTAGTGCATTCCAGAAAAGTGGTGAAGCTTGAGAGAAGTCTGGGAGATGGAAGTGGGAGGATTGGATTATGGAGCATCTTAGTCTTTGATCAGTTGCAGAACGGATGGATAAGGGAGGAGATGTATGAAGGTGCAGAACTGTGGAGAGTGTGGGTGAGATAGAAGTTTATATTCTCGCCTCTACAGTTCTAAATAAAAGTGAATAGTATAATAGTAGAAAAAACTTAACCCGTCAATGGAAGATACAGGCTGAAAAAGTTACATGTGTACCTTTTTATAAGAGTTGTCTGGTCAAAGACAACTGTGCCTGCAGACTGGCGACTAGTGACAATGTTTGTCACGATTTCCTGTATGGTTGCGCAGTCCTTTGACCACATCTTTGTAATTTGCATACTTGCAGTCAGGTGTAAACTAGATTCTTACGTTTCTCCTCTACGGAGAGAAGCTGGCTGAGACTAATTGGAATGTGACCGCTGGTACGGATATCACGTACATGTGGGCTTGTGATCACCCAACCACACGGGGAATACAGGGGAATCCTGACAAAACACTGTCACGATTGAGTTATATTCATTGACTGCAGACTTTTTATAAAACCAGACAACATCTGTCATGTTTCTTAGAAAAACACTGAAAGTCCTAAATAAGGGTGTGTACAGACAAGTCTTACAAGTCACGGCACCTCTTTATGCTAATCAATGCTGTGATGAAAAAACTAAATACTCGTCTTATAAGAAACCTGATGGACAGGATTGTGTTCTCAGCATAAACCCTTTCACAGGGCTTAATGACTACATTGCTCAAGGATAGCTGCAGGGAAATGAAAATGCTGGAACCTTTCTGAACACCAGCTACAGTGGGGAAAAAAGTATTTTGTCAACCACCAATTGTGCAAGTTCTCCCACTTAAAAAGATGAGAGAGGCCTGTAATTGACATCATAGGTAGACCACAACTATGAGAGTCAAAATGAGAAAACAGATCCAGAAAGTCACCTTGTCTGATTTGGCAAGATTTATTTTGCAAATTATGGAGGAAAATAAGTATTTGGTCATTAACAAAAGTTCATCTCAATATTTTGTTATATATCCTTTGTTGGCAATGACAGATGTCAAACGTTTTCTGTAAGTCTTCACAAGGTTGGCACACACTGTTGGTGGTATATTGGCCCATACCTCCATGCAGATCTCCTCTAGAGCAGTGAAGCTTTGGGTCTGTCGCTGGGCAACACGGACTTTCAAATCCCTCCAAGGGTTTTCTATGGGGCTAAGATCTGGAGACTGGCTAGGCCACTCCAGGACCTTCATATGCTTCTTACAAAGTCACTCCTTCGTTGCCCTGGCAGTGTGCTTGGGATCATTATCATGCTGAAAGACCCATCCACGTTTCATCTTCATAATCCTTGCTGATGGAAGGAGGTGTGCACTCAAAATCTCACGATACATGGCCCCATTCATTCTTTCATGTACACGGATCAGTCGTCCTGGTCCCTTTGCAGAGAAACAGCCCCAAAGCATGATGTTGCCACCCCCATGCTTCACAGTAGGTATGTTGTTATTTGGATGCAACCCAGTATTCTATCTCCTCCAAACATGACAAGCTTTGTTTCTACCAAACAGTTCTACTTTGGTTTCATCAGACTATATGACATTCCCCAATACTCTTCTGGACAATCCAAATTCTCTCTAGCAAACTTCAGACGGGCCCGGACATGACTGGCTTAAGCAGGGGACACATCTGGCACTGCAGGATCTCAGTCCCTGTCAGCGTAGTGTGTTAATGATGGTAGCCTTTGTTACGGTGGTCCCAGCTCTATGCATTGCAGGTCATTCACTAGGTTCCCCCATGTGGTTCTGGGATTTTTGCTCACCGTTCTTGTAATCATTTTGACCCCACGGGGTGAGATCTTGCGTGGAGCCCCAAATCGAGGGAGATTATCTGTGGTCTTGTACGTCTTCCATTTTCTGATTATTGCTCCCACAGTTGATTTCATCACACCAAGCTGCTTGCCTATTGCATATTCAGTCTTCCCAGCCTGGTGCAAGGCTACAATTTTGTTTCTGGTGTCCTTCGACAGCTCATTGGTCTGCCCCATAATGGAGTTTGGAGTGTGACTGTTTGAGGTTGTGGACAGGTGTTTTTATACTGATAACAAGTTCAAACAGAAGCCATTACTACAGGTAATGAGTGGACTACAGAAGAGCCTCTTGAAGAAGAAGCTATAGGTCTGTGAGAGCCAGAAATCTTGCATGTTTTTAGGTGACCAAATACTTATTTTCCACCATAATTAGCAAAATAAATTTTCCCAAATCAGACAAGGTGATTTTCTGGATTTGTTTTCTCATTTTGACTCTCATAGTTGTGGTCTACCTATGATGTCAATTACAGGCCTCTCTCATCTTTTTATGTGGGAGAACTTGCACAATTGATAGCTGACTAAATACTTTTTTCCCCACTGTACATTATTTGATCAAACATAATAGCACTGTGTACTACTTGGGCACAACAAAGAATGAAATATAGGAATTTTCTTATAGTACAGCAAAAAGCCAATCACCATTACATCAACACAGCTGAGAAGACTATTCAGTATATGGAAACATATACAACTCCCTGTAGAATTTACCAAATTCCTGTCTGGCCTACTTATTCTACTGGGTAATTTGTCAGACATGGATTTGAGCCTTTAATCCTATACCAATATGTACAGTTGTGGCCAAAAGTATTGACACCCCTGCAATTCTGTCAGATAATACTCAGTTTCCTCCTGAAAATGATTGCAAACACAAATTCTTTGGTATTATTATCTTCATTTAATTTGTCTTAAATGTTTGTTTTAAATGTGGTGCCATTATACTGTATGGAAGGCAATGCAGGGCACATTATGCTGTATGGTGGATTATGTGGGGCCCATTAAATTGTATGGAGGGCTATATGGGGCCCATTATACTGTATGAAGGGCTATATGGGCCCATTATACTGTATGGAGGGCTGTGTGGGGCCATTATACTGTTTGGAGGGCTGTGAGGGGCACATTATACTATATGGAGGGCTATGTGGACCCATTATACTTTATGGAGCGCTATGTGGTACCCTTTATACTATATGGAAGGCTATGAGAGGCCCATTATAATGTGTGGAAGAATATGCAGAGCCCATTATACTGTATGGAAGGCAATGTAGGGCCCATTCTACTGTGTGGAGGGATCACAGTTGGGGAATCATACTGTGATGCTGTTAAGGACGGCGGAACGCACTAAATAATAATAAGTGTGTTCACCGCCCGGGGTCCACCGTGCAGAAGATGTTATACTGCTGCTATGTAATGGCAGACGCACAATATGGCGGTACTACGCACGTGGGTTGAACGTCACCCGGAGTGCGCTGGGCGATCTCTGTTCCTTCACAGACGCGCCGAGGCGTAAAGTACAAAGACCGAGCCTGTTGACGTTACAGGACTCAGTGGAATGCACGCACGGTATATGGTCACAGGACTTGGCCCAAGACACAGAGTCCACGTCTGTCTAGACCTACCGTGCGTGCGGCGTCGCAACTGTGGACACCCAGAAGTACTGCTGACTGCAGCGCGGCGACAGACACTGCCGCTAAACGACAATGCCCGGTAGCAGGCACACTGTCGGACGCTAGCACTGTGGAGTGTTATGAATGAGTCACCGTAGGAGGGAAAGGCAGAAATCAGAAAAACAAGGCAAAACAAAACCAAAACATAAATGCAAAAAGCAGAGCAGAAAAACTTAGCTTTTGAGGAGCAGGAATCAGACTGGGCTCCAAGAATCCCTCAGAGAAATCACCCGCAAGGCAGAAGGGCGTCGGCTGCCTTATATCCAGTCAGTAATTCCAGTCACCCAGTCATCATCATTCTGCTCAGGTGCTTTGTAATCAGCCTCACTACCTTCCTTCACCAGAAGAGGGAGTTCATCAGACCTCAATGGTGAAGGGGAAAATGAACTCACAACAGTACCTCCCCCTTGAGGAGGGGTCACCGAACCCTCATCCACGCCACCAGGGCGATCAGGGTGAGCCCGATGAAAGGCACGCACCAATCTTTTGGCATGAATATCAGAGGCAGAGACCCAGGAATTATCCTCCTGACCATAACCCTCCCACTTAACCAAATACTGGAGTCTCCGTCTAGCCAGACGGGATTCCAGTATCTTCTCTACCTCATATTCCATGTTACCTTCAACTAATACAGGGTCCGGAAGTGCCACCCCAGGAACAACTGGTTCAACAAACCTCTTCAACAAGGACTTATGAAACACATTATGAATTTTAAATGTGACAGGAAGAGCCAAACGAAAAGAGACCGGATTAATAATCTCCAAAATCTTGTAAGGTCCAATAAATCTAGGCTTAAACTTAGGAGAAGCCACCTTCATAGCGATATTTTTTGATGATAACCAAACCATATCACCAACCTTAAACTGGGGACCAATGGTCCTATGTCGGTTGGAAAACCGCTGGGCCTTTTCCTGGGAGAGAGATAACTTATCCACCACTTGGTCCCAGATCTGGTGCATTCTCTCCACCACAGTGTCAACACCTGGGCAGGCAGAAGGCTCCACCTGCCCTGAAGAAAATCGAGGATGAAACCCATAGTTGCAAAAAAAAGGTGACATCAAAGTGGCAGAACTAGCTCTATTATTTAAAGCAAATTCGGCCAAGGGCAAAAATGAAACCCAATCATCCTGATCAGCGGAAATAAAACATCTCAAATACGACTCCAAGGTCTGGTTTGTTCTCTCCGTCTGCCCATTGGTCTGAGGGTGAAAAGCAGAGGAGAAGGACAACTGAATTCCCAGCTTGGAACAGAAAGTCCTCCAAAATCTAGACACAAACTGAACTCCTCTGTCAGATACAATGTTCTCAGGAATCCCGTGCAAGCGAACCACCTGTTGTAAAAACAGGGGCACCAACTCAGAGGAAGATGGCAACTTAGGGAGTGGTACAAGATGAACCATCTTAGAGAACCTATCACAAATCACCCAAATAACAGTCATTCTCTGAGAGACAGGCATATCAGAGATGAAATCCATTGAAATATGGGTCCATGGCCTCCTGGGTACCGGCAAAGGCATCCCACTAGAGCGAGAACAAGGTTTAGACCGGGAGCAAGTCCCACAGGACTGCACAAAATTCCTGACATCACGAGACAAGGCGGGCCACCAAAAAGACCGACTCACCAGATCTCTAGTACCAAAAGTACCTGGATGACCAGCCAATGCAGAGCAATGAACTTCAGACATCACTCTCTTCTTCCACTGGTCAGGAACATACAACTTTCCACTGGGACAACGCTCAGGTTTATCCTCCTGGAACTCTTCCAGAGCACGTCTCAAATCGGGCGAGATGGCAGAAAGAACTACCCCTTCGCCTAAGATGGTAGCAGGCTTGGTCACCACAGGAGAATCAGCAAAGAAGCTCCTAGAGAGGGCGTCTGCCTTGACATTCTTAGTGCCAGGAAGAAAAGAGACCACAAAATCAAAACGTGTAAAAAACAAGGCCCACCTAGCCTGTCTAGGGTTCAAGTGTTTGGCCGACTCCAGGTAAATCAAATTATTGTGGTCAATGAGGACCACAACTTGGTGTTTAGCTCCCTCCAACCAATGTCTCCACTCCTCAAATGCCCATTTCATGGCTAACAGTTCCCGATTCCCCACATCATAGTTACGTTCAGATGGAGAGATCTTTCGAGAAAAGAAAGCACAGGGATTCCTTTTAGATGTTACAGGATCCTTTTGGGACAAAACAGCTCCTGCACCAATCTCAGAAGCGTCCACCTCTACCTGGAACGGGAGTGAGACATCAGGTTGCCGCAAAACTGGGGCAGAAGTGAATCTTCGCTTCAGCTCCTGAAAGGAAGAAACAGCCTCCGGAGACCAATTCAACACATCAGCGCCCTTCTTAGTTAGATCAGTCAATGGCTTGGCAATACTAGAAAATTTTGCTATAAATTTCCGATAAAAATTAGCAAAACCCAAAAACTTCTGGAGGGCCTTCAAAGAAGTGGGCTGAACCCAATCATAAATGACCTGTACCTTGGCCGGGTCCATTTCAATAGTTGACGGAGACAAAATAAATCCCAAAAATGAAATCCTCTGTACCCCAAAAAGACATTTCGATCCTTTGACATACAGGGAATTCTTCCTCAAGATCCGGAACACAGTCCGAACATGTTCCACATGAGAATCCCAATCCTTGGAGAAGATCAAAATATCATCCAGATAGATAATCAAAAATGTATCCACAAAGTCTCGGAAAATGTCGTTCATGAAGCACTGGAAGACAGAAGGGGCATTAGTGAGCCCAAAAGGCATCACCAGGTACTCAAAATGTCCCTCCGGAGTATTAAACGCCGTCTTCCATTCATCCCCATGCTTAATGCGGATAAGATTATACGCCCCCCTGAGGTCAAGCTTGGTAAACCAGCAAGCACCTTTAACTCTGGAGAATAGATCCGAAATCAGGGGTAACGGATACTGATCTTTAACAGTAATTTTGTTGAGGGCACGATAATCAATACAAGGCCTTAATGAACCATCCTTTTTGGCCACAAAAAAAAACCCGGCACCTAAGGGTGAAGAGGATAGTCTAATATGACCCTTCTCCAACGCCTCCTTAATATAGGATCGCATAGCTTCGTGCTCGGGTACAGATAAATTGAAGAGCCGACCCTTGGGGAATTTACACCCCGGGTTCAGCTCAATTGCACAGTCATAACTCCTATGAGGAGGCAAAGACACAGACTCATTCTCACTAAATACATCATAAAAGTCAGCCAAATAGTCAGGAACATCATGCGACTGAGGAGAGGTGGAAAAAATCGGAGCCTCACTAAGGGAACACCGACAACCCCAACTCACCACAGACACAGATTTCCAATCCAAAACTGGATTATGAATTTGCAACCAGGGAAACCCCAGAACAATAGTATCATGCAAATTATGCAACACCAAAAATCTGCAATTTTCTTGATGGTCTGGGGCGACCCGCATTACCACCTGGGTCCAAAACTGAGGTTTATTTTTCGCCAAAGGAGTAGCATCAATCCCCCTCAAAGGGATAGGCGTCCGCAGAGGTGTCATCGGAAATCCACAACGTTTAGCAAAATCCAAGTCCATTAGGTTCAGGGCTGCTCCCGAATCCACAAAAGCCTTGGCGGAAAATGTGGACAGGGAGCAGATCAGAGTAATTGCCAGAAGAAACATAGGTTGAACACCACCCACAGAAAACGTGTGTGCAAAACGTTTCTCTCGTTTAGGACAGACAGAAATAATATGCGAGGCATCTCCACAAAAAAAAACACAGCTTATTACGCCTTCTAAACTCCTGACGTTGCTCCCTGGACAAAACTCTATCACATTGCATAGGTTCAGACACTTGTTCAACAGGTGGCAACACCTCTCGTGCAGTCCTGCGTTCACGTAAACGCCGATCAACCTGAATGGCTAATGACATAGAATCGTCAAGACCAGAGGGAACAGGAAATCCCACCATAGGCAGAACGTGACCGCCAGCTGCAGCCGGTTCTTGCTTCCGCTGACGTCCCGTCAAGTGCTGGCAGCAGCCGGGGGTCCCTCTTCCTCCTTCCACACTGGCTGCCAGGCTGTGGGAGGGGTTATTTTCCACGTCACAACCGGCATCCACCGCGTGCCCATTCATTGAGAAAGCGCGCGGTGGATGCTGGGTGTGACGTGGGGGGTAACCCTGCCCACAACCCAGCAGCCAGGGCGGGGACCCAGGGCTAAGTCATGCCTCACGTGACATACAGAAACTTGGCACACACTTGTGAATTCTGATGCAGAAAGGTGATTTTTAATAAAGTACAGTACATACATACAGACGTTTCGGTCTATGACCTTCATCAATGTACTGTGGATTGGAACATAAAAAATAAAATAAATATAGAAGTGACGAAAAGAAAGTATATACAAAACAACTGGGTAGATAAACCAGAATATATCATAGATAAATGCAGAGACACTGCCGGCCATACTATAGCACAACTTAAGTTTCAAGTTGTAGAACAAATCCATCCACCACGCAGGGGCGGTAACCGGATTAATATATTAAAAAGAAGAGAGGCTTACTGGATCCATGAGTTAAATACCTTGGCACCGAAGGGGTTAAATAAGGATTATGATGTACAATCATTTCTTCAATCGTAATTTTGCATCTTTATACGTGAGCCACGCGTGGCATTAACGTGGATATATGAGACAGTCTGTTTAAACTTTATTACATTTTGAGATACAGTATACCCTGTACTTATTAGTTCTGCATACCGTATTTTGATCTGCTTTTATCTCTATTACAGAACCAACAACATTGAATGTTCTTGAAATCACCGTCACCAGAGCACTGAATCCCCTCTGCATTTTCCTCTGGCACTTCCTGCATCTGTGCCTCGGCGGTCACTATGGTAACCTAGTCACGACTCTGCACCTCCTTACATCCCGCCCCTTCTAGCAGTGCCCAGTAGTTCATATATGCAAGACGCACTTGATTCACGCCCCCCGCTGTCATTACCTGACGCCTGGAACGCATAATGTTGTATGTGGAGCGCACGCCGGCTCACTTCCGGTTGCGCACTTCCGCTCAGCCTCCATGTTTATTTCAGGGATATAAACCCTGACGCTCCCCATTGATAGCGCGCCACTGATTCGTGGCAGATACCGCGTCCTGCTGCCACTGCCATTTCACGGTAAGACCCCCGGGACACTCTTTTGAGATGTTCAATTAAGGTAGTTTAACCGACTCAACTGCCCATCATTATATTCCCCCTTTATAGAGAGACGGCTTCCTGTGCCTCCTCACCTATCGGTATGTGACTCAGTATCTTTTATACACAATCTCACCACGTATTTTGCCTAGAGACTACAATTACTCCTTTTCCCCGTAGGATTTTTTCTATCTATGCCCAAGTGTCCTGAGTACACAGTACATCTTTGGTATGTGTTTTTCCATATCTGCTGATCTTGGTCTACACTATGGTCTTTTCTGTTTACGTATTATATTAACTATGTACACATGTGCGTTAATGTATTTGATGTCTCTGCATTTATCTATGATATATTCTGGTTTATCTACCCAGTTGTTTTGTATATACTTTCTTTTCGTCACTTCTATATTTATTTTATTTTTTATGTTCCAATCCACAGTACATTGATGAAGGTCACAGACCGAAACGTCTGTATGTATGTACTGTACTTAATTAAAAATCACCTTTCTACATCAGAATTCACAAGTGTGTGCCAAGTTTCTGTATATCACAAGTCACGGATTGGGATCCTACTTGTGCACCACATAATACTATAGGGTTGTGCCAACGGTCCTATCCTCTAATGCCTCACGTGACGTCAGTGCTGGGTCACATGCTGCCTGTGAGGAGCCACGGATAGCGCCGCTCACATGGAGTATGTATAAGAAACATAAGGTATTTACAAAATTCATTAGGGGCCCCGGGGGGGATACATTGGGGGGTTAATTGAAAGTAGTGGACAACCCTTTTAATTAAAATGTGCTTTGCTCGTGGGACAACCCCATTAAGTCTGTTTCCATATGAAAAGGACAATTATTATATTTTATAAGGAAAAAGTTTCTCAATTATAGACTTATTTTTTAAATAAATATGAAGGTGGTTGGCCCCCGACTTTATCTAAGTTTATCATTCTGGCCCTTTGTGTATTTGAGTTTGACATCCATGCTTTATTCACCTCCTTTATCTTGGCTGTATAGTGCACAGGGATATCTGATTACATGGCTGATCTAGAACATTATTCTGTATGCAGTAAAATCCGGTTTCTGGTGGGTGGTGTGGAAAATGTTTGCTTCACTTGTTTTTTACGGATTCACAGCACGTTGGGATACATAGATGACAATGCAAGGGCGAATTATAGAAGTTGTGAACAATAACAGTCAACACTGTAAATATTGAGTCTTTGCAGGATCTTGACGTGTTTGCTAAAAAAAAACAAAACTAAGAACTAATGAAATTATTATGATTGTATTTCAGTAACTACAGAAACATCTGACAAAAATATCTAAAACCGCTGAAGCAGCAAACACTGTGAAAACCAAAATATGAGTCAATCTCAAAACTTTTTGGCCACAACTGTACAGGCAACATTAAGTATAAGATACAATGTTTGACATTCGGATAAAAGGAACAAATGCATCTAGAGATGGCACATAATGGCCTAAGCAAACGGACCCTACATACTCCTTTGTCAACATGCAAGAGTGTATGACGACGTCAGTAATGCAGTTTGCTAAGCTTTTAAAATGGTATTCCCATCTCATATATTTATGACGATTTCCATAAATGTCCTAAATGTCAATGCAAAACCCATCAATGGGCCCTGCATCTATCTTAAAGGGAATCTGTCAGCATGATCTCGCTCCTCAAACTATTTATATGCGCATGAGGCTCTTTTACAGACAAGTCCAGCAATACTTCTACCTGGCCAGTTCATTCCTTCATTACTGTGAAATCAGGATTTGACATGATATTCAAATGAGGATGAAAATTTGAAGCCTCCGTCACTCCAGCTCTGTTCCCTGCCCAGCACAACCTCCTTCTGTTTGACTGACTGTTCCTTTGCCTGAGTACACACAGCATAAAGTATGTCAGTCAAAGAGGAGGAGGCAGAGGTGGGCTGGGAATAGAGTTGGAGTGAAAGAGATTCTGATGCACTCTTATTTGCATATCAATTAAAATGGTGATTTCTCATAAACAGAGGAATGGACTGATTGATTACCATTAAGAAATGGGCCTTGATACACACCATGGTCAAAGGAGAATTCCCACTCACTTTTATGCTAATTTTGTTCACAGCTTCACTATTAGCAGTGCCAATTGGGAACAACTTTTCAAGATAAATGCAGGTTCCATTGGTGGGATTTTCACTGACTATACATTTATAGTGCATCCTGCATCCTACGACTACCATAATTGTACGAGATGGAATAGTCATTAATACTGTGCCTTGAAAAGGTATTCATACCCAGTGAACTTTTCCACATATTTTCATGTAACATCCACAAACTTAAATGTATTTTATTGGGATTTTATGTGACAAACCAACACAAAGTAGAAAGTATTTGTGAAGTGTAAAGGAAATTTTACTTGTTTGTTTAAATATTGTAAGACTATAAATCTGAAAATTCTGACATACATTTGTATTAATCCCCACAGCATAATACTGCCACCACCATGTTTGACGGTGGAGATGATGTTTTCATGGTTATGTGCAGGGTTAATTTCCTGCCACACATAGCGTTTTGCATCTAGCCCAAAAAATTCTACTTTGGGCTCATCTGACCAGAGCTCCTTCTTCTTCATTTTAGCGGTCTCTCCTACATTGCTTTTTGAAAACTGCAACCGGGACTTCTTATGGTTGCTTTCAAAAATGGCTTTCTTTTTGACATTCTTACATAAAGGCCAGATTTGTAGAGTATACGGTGACCATGCGCCTCTTGGCTGCTTCTGTAATTAGTGCTCTCCTTGTTTGGTATATCAGTTTAGGTGGACGGCCATGTCTTGGTAGGTTTTCAGTTGTGCCATGCTCCTTCTGTGTTTCGATGATGGATTGAACAGTGCTCCATGATCTGCTCAGAGCTTGGGCTACTTTTTTTTTTTTTTTTTTTTTTATAACCTAACCCTGATGTTTTCTCCACAGCTTTATCCCTGACCTGTCTGATGCGTTCCTTGGTTTTCATGATAATTTGATCCCTAATGTTCTCAAACAAACCACTCAAGCCTTCACAAAACAGCGGTAGTTGTACTGAAAATAAATTAGCATTTTTACGGATTATAAGATGCACTTTTTTCCCCCCAAATTTGGGGAGAAATGGGGTGTGTTTTATAATGCGTATATACCTTACCGGTACCCTTTCTGCAGGCTGTGATGAGGGGGTGCTCGGCGGTGCTGCTGGGGTGTCCGGCAGTGCTGCTCGGGTCTCCGTTGGTGCTTCCTGGGTCTCCGATGCTGCGCATGAGCGCTGATAGCTCATCTCCTGAGATCTTGATGCCGAGATCTCCATCTGCACATGCGCCGCCCCCCGGCAGCCATTTTCCCGAAGTCCATCGCACAGGAAACCACAGAACTGCAGGGGGCTCTGGTCTTTCACAAAATGTCGGAAGAGCCCCCCGCAGCACAGCAGGAGACCCGGGCAGCAGCGCCGGACGGACACCTGGTGGATTCAATTTACTAATTATATGACTTCTGGAGGCAATGGGTCACTCAGGATGTTATTTAGTGGTATCAGACTACAGGGGGCTGAAAACAAATGCACTTCACAATTTTCAGATTTAGATTTTTAAAATAATTAGAAAACCATGTATCATATGATAACCTTTTCAAGGCACTGGATGATCATTTGTAAATAGGACACCATGTAAGATTCTACATATACTATATACTGTATATAGTCCGATTCTGCTCTTCTATCTGGTAGTTGCCCCTTGCGAATATACCAAATGTATTCTAGTAAGAAGTAAGGGACTAACAGAATAAAGTATTTTAATTGTATTGTATTGATTTTTTAACTGTATCTTGTACAGTTTGCTGCCCAGGTTACCGGCCACCCTGCACTTTCAGGGTGTGTGCACACGCTGCGGATTTTGCTGCGGTTCCGCAGCAGTTTCTGCTGCGGTGTACAGTACCATGATTCCCTATGGGAATCAAAAACCGCAGTGCAGACGGTGCGGAATTTTCCGAGCGGATTATCTGCGGTTTTCAATCCGCAGAAAGAATTGACATGTCAATTCTTTCTGCGGATTCTCCTGCGGTTTGCCATCTCCTCTATTGAGGAGATGAAAAACTGCAGGGCAAAACCGCAGAGCAATCCGCAGGTAAAACCGCAGGTCTTTTGACCTGCGGTTTCACCTGCGGATTTTACAAAATCCGCGCGGATGAATCCGCACCTAATCCGCAGTGTGTGCACACAGCCTTAGAGTAGCAGCCAGGTATTTAGGTAACGTTTGAACACTTTATTCTCAAGAGCCTCCAAGCTCCACTCTGAAGTTGGCCGGATCGCTGGTTCCAGTCAAGCTCACTTTCCCTATGCTGAAAAGGCAAAGCATGATCAGTTCAGACTGGTGGTACGACCATGCCACTGGTCCAAACTGTCCTTCTTCAGGACCACACTGCCCTTTGGAAGCCAGGAGGGAGAGAACCGATGCATTCCTGAAGAAAGAAGATGAGACAAACCCTTAATACTATGTATAATTGACCACCTAGGCTTCCATTGTTGTTTCTGCTACCCATGTATTGAGATTTTATTTGATTTGTCCACTGTCTGCCCTTTACTCATGTCCTCCCTTACAGTAAAAGTACCTTTTTCCCCTCTCAGTTCTATGGGTGTGTAATTCCAGAGATTATTGACCAGACTTTCACTTTTACAGCTTTCAGAGACACTTTGCCTATATGAATACTGCCGTTTATTACATTTCTAGATTCAGATATGAGAGTATATTGCATTTTACCCACCGAGTTTACCGCTATCATTTACAGAAATGCGCTCTATTGAAGTCGTAAGTTGTATCTGTAGTAACATTATACGCTGTCAAACAATCTGATCCAGCTACACGGATCCATTTGTCTGATTTCTGTTAACTAGACCATCATCTTATTTTTAGAAAGTCATTAGCTCTAGCACCTGCCACCATAACTTGGCACAATTTTCTATTTGTTAATGGTATTTAAAGCGAGTCTGTCAGATCCAACTGACAATGTAAATTAACCACAATGACGTGTAGTGGACAGAACCACTACAAAAATTGCACCTCTAGTGTTGTAATAACTAGCGAGTAATGTCTGCAGAGCAATCTCAGCAACACAGCGCTGTCCGTCACCAGTGAGGGAGGCAGTGCCGCAAGACCAGTGGCTAGAAGGATGCACCGAGCCTCTTGGCCACACCCAGGGTACACCAAGCAGCCTAATTAGCATATATGATTAAACTTCAGTTTCGGCAGAATGGCAGAATGGAGGCAAAGATTAGAACACTAAAGGAGACCTTTTTTAGGGGTGTTTAAGTCTATACTGTCAGTTTAGGCTGATAGACTTCCTTTAATGCTGTCAGTTTTCCATTTTCAGACTGACTAGCCGGTACTGGGACAAATACAATTGTCGTCATTAGTTACTCACCAGTTGCGGCTTCAGCATCGGGTTCGGTTTCTTCCCTCCCTAGCAGCGGTCTCTCTCTACTGCGGTGTGAGTCAACTTACCATGGTAACCAGGCAAGCACCTCTGATGTATCGCTTAGGCCTTTTGAGGGCCAGGTCAGGCATGCAGAGCGCTTATCTATCTACCACATGGTTGTACTTTCTGTGCAACAGGACTGTCCAGTTCAGCTTCCTGCTGGACTAGCACACATATTTCCCAAATTTTTCCTCCTAACAAACTCATCCCTGCTGTTCTAATGGAGCTTATCCAAGCAGTTCAAGGTCCTGTCCTGCATCAGTTATTCCAAGTCTAAGCTGCATGTTGCATACTCGGCTTTGCGGTTAAGGTGCCTGTCCACAAACCCGACACTGCTGTTCCAAGGTCCTTGTCCTCATACTCAACTCTGTTGTTCCAAGAAGTGTCGCATAATTGGCTCTACTGCTTCAAGGTACCTTCTGTATACTCAGCTTTGCTGTTCCAAGTTACCCGTTTACATATTCAGCTATACTGTCCTATTAGGGTAAGCCAATGTTGAGAGTGGGGGTGCCAGTGTCGTGTCCCTAGGGTGCAAACCTCCACGGCCTAGGTAAGGAAATATGCTAGGGTGAAACCCCACCTGTAGAACCAATAGTATCAACTAGACCATCATTCTGATCTGATTGAATCCCTCAACTAGGATATTTATTGTGTACTATATAACTCACTATTTAAATTTGAGTATTTTTTCCAACGTGCCTGTCCGCATACCCGACACTGCTGTTTGTTCCAAGGTCCTTGCCTTCATACTTAACTTTTGTTGTTCCAAGAAGCCTGTCACATAATTGGCTCTACTGTTTTAAGGTACCTGCTGTATACTCAGCTTTGCTGTTCCAAGTTGCCTGTTTAGATATTCAGCTATATTATTCTATGATTAAAGTGTCATATTGCATATCCAGGTTCTGCTGTTTAATGACCAAAGTAACATCCAGCAAAATCAGCTCTACCCTTCCTTGCCTTAGGTGTCAATCAGCAAATCCAGTACAACTGTTCAAAATGCCTTCCAGCATATCCTTCTTCTCTGTTACATCTAGCCCAACTGTCGACGTCCTGTCCCAATGGTCCAACTCAGTTTTTGATAGAAAAGGAAAATAAAAGATCTGAGTTCTTTAATTCATAAGATTAAAATCCAATATACGGTAATAAAACATTTAAGTAGAAAACATAGCATTGTGAGCCATAGGGCTACTTATTTATTCATGTAGTTTATCAGACTGGATTTTACTGTTAGGAAATAAAGATTTTTTTTTAACTTTGGGGATGAATGCTGGACTTTCCTTTTCTCCTAACCATATAATTACATTGATGAGCAAAAGGGTAACAATGTTTTGAACTTTTGATTTAGAGGCTCCATATATCACCATATCTCACCATAAATATAACTAATCATATGCTAAATAGTTGCTAGTCAAATTTATTCACGACATAGCAAAAATGATTGTCTTGGGGGGGCGTGGCCTGGATCTCACGGAGGGAAGACGTGCCTGCCAGCAGCTCCCGCTACCAGCCATAAAATCTCGCTTATATTGGTCCGGACGACACCGTAAAAACCCCCCACAGAGGGTCTCGAGCTTGGAGAAGAGGGTGAGAGGCGGTGGAGAGGAGAGGAAAGCTGCTGCTCTCTGCCTAGACACCGGAACGTGGAGCAGCCTCGTGGAGAGTGCCGGGGCGCCAACAGGAGACGGGCGCCATCTTTACATCTCCCTGCAGTGCTTATCTGGTGGGTCGTGCCGACGGATTTCAGAACCCGGTGTGCCGGCGGATAAGGCCTGGACACCAGACCGCAGGAGGTCTTTGTTAGAGGTGTGGGGCCGCGGAATAAGGAGCGGTCTCGCCCGCTGGAGAAGAGGACGGTGAGAAGGGGCCGCGGCGCTGTGTGCTCCCGGTGAGCTGTCTGTGGAACCTGCGGTGGATATTGCTGCAAATAGAGGTGACCATTAACTCTGTGTCTGTGGGGCCAGATTGCTGACAGCCCTTTGGCTCACTGGGTGAGGAGTCTACCTGGGAGCTGGGGCGCTTTTGGGTCAGGGGATATTGTTCTCCCTCTCCTTTGAGCGCTGCTGTTTGCAGATTTTTGAGCCACGAATGAGGGAGACATTGTATTATTCCTAGTACTCCACAGAAGGGAGTTGGTATTGCTCTGTCCCCGCGGACCCCCACAGATCCTCTCAGATACCTACATATGTTGGCTCCTCATCTTCCAAGCTGCATGGGATTATCTACACATAGGAAAATGCATTACTAGACTTTTCCTGATGCACGAGTGGTGAATTAAGAACACGCTTTAATTAAGCAGAATGGTCAAATCCAATAAAGAGCGTGCAAAACCGTTGGCTACTGAAGCATATAGAGGCAAGCAAGGTGAAATGGATAAATTCCTGAGAAATAAATCTGCATCGACTAGGCCCACTCCTAAAAAGATTCCTACGGAGGTTGCTGAGGAGGAACGCGTCGAAGACTCGGATTCCAGCGATGATGGTTCAGGCAGCGATGCTACTCAATCGGACTTTGGGAAACTTTCTAGATCAGTTTTTAAAAAATTATTAGCTCAAGCTATAAAACCATTAGTTAATGAGATATCTGGCATGAGAGCAGACTTGCTACATATTGGTAATAGAGTGGAGTCTTTGGAATCATCTCAATCCTCTATCATTAGCCACTCCAATGCCATGAGAGAGCATCTGGACTACCACAGAACACAGCTTAACAACTCTTTTCTGGCTTTGGAAGACCAGGAAAATCGGAGCCGCAGGAAGAATATACGGATAAAAGGTTTGCCGGAAAGTGTTTCTACAGAAATATTAGAAAAATCCACGAAAGAGATCTTTGCCCTTTTAATCCCACAAGAAAAATGTGACCAAATTGTAATAGAAAGGGTACATAGATCGCTTAGACCCAAGCCGAAGCCTTCTGAACCTCCGCGAGATGTGATCTGCGGTTTGTTGAGCTATTTGGATACCAATACTATTTTGTCTGCCTCAAGAGATGTTAAAAATCTTTCTTATGAGGGATCTGTTATTCATCTTTATCAGGATGTTGCGCCGTCGACCCTTGCAAAACGAAGAGTCTTAAGGCCCCTCCTGGAGGTGCTACGTTCACGTAAAATTTTATATAAATGGCTATTTCCGTTTGGTCTATCTATACATCGTGACGGCAAGCAAATAATGGTTCGGATCCCTGAAGATTTAGGGAAAATATGGGACACCTTCGATATTGCCCCTATTGATATTCCTTCCTGGCTATCTTTGGACATGGATCATCGCACGCCTCCCCCTGTCTATGCTTATGCTGGAGGACAGGGTGACTGGGCCTTAGGAAAGAAACGCTCGACTCCTAAAAGAGGGAAATCTGGAACGGGGAAAGAGATACCCCCCTGAGCTTTCTTGTGTTTCCTCCGGTTGCATTTTATTACCCCTGGAGTTAGAAACTTCACTTCACTCTGATATGTTCCAAATCACTTTAGCTTGCTAGGATTGATACTTGCTTATGTGTTACTGATGTCATTTAAATGCTGTATAAGTTACCATGTGCCACTCGTGTGTCGGAAATGTTATCTCCTGTTCTGTTATGGGAGGCATGTTTGTCCCCCTGCCTCTGCTACAGACAGGTAGTTGGTTCTTGTTATATATCTGCTGTTTTATCTTAGAAATTTTTAGGTTTTTTCTTTTTTTTTTCATTTCTTTGTATTTTTTTAATTTTTGTGGTTTGATGGCAGAGGACACATATACATCTTTTTTCTTTTTGCTTCTCTTATTGAGCTATGGGTGATAAGGTGAACCTCGCCACTATGACAGTGGCCTCGTATAATGTAAAGGGCTTACGTTCCCCGTGTAAGAGAAGCCAGGTAATGAATCTTCTGTATTCAAAGAAATCTAGTATAGTTTTCCTGCAGGAGACACATTTTAAGAAAGGGAGAGTCCCAGACATGTCTAGATCTCGTTACCCGACCTGGTATCACAGTGCGGGCGGTTCGGCGTCTAGTGGAGTGAGCATTGCTATAAAAAAAAATGTTCCTTTTGTTTTGAGTGATTGTCTATCAGATTCAGAAGGCAGATACGTTATAATTAAGGGTCTTTTGGCTAAAGGCCCTTTTACATTTAGCGATGCATCAGCGATCCGACAAGCGATCCAACGCGGTCAGGATCGCTGGTGCATCGCTAAATGATCGCTAGTGAGCTTTCATACAGAAAGACCTCACAGCGATTCAGCAGCGACGCAGCGCACGATACTCACCTTTCAAACACAGCGATCCTGACGTCCTCCCGCTCGCGTCCAGCGTCGCTCGTCGTCACAGCAGGAAGTCTCAGCAGGAAGCGCCCGACGAGAAATGGAGCCGGACATTCTCGCGCGATCAGCGATGGACAGCGGGGGAGCCGGTCGTTGGTAAGTATCACACATAGCGATATCGCTAGCAATATCGCTATAACGTCACAAAACCGGTGACGTTTTAGCGATATTGCTAGCGATATCGCTTAGTGTAAAACCCCCTTAACACTAAGATTACCCTGTGTAATTTGTATGCTCCAAATAGGAATCAGATAGGTTGGCTGTGCAAAACAATGAATACTCTAGAACTCTTTACAGAAGGTTTGCTGTTGGTGGGAGGGGATTTTAATGTATCTTTGAATCCAGCTTTAGACACTTCGACGGGCAGGTCGGCTCTTTCTCAAAGGGCGCTGCGAAAATTACATCTTTCGTTACAAAAATTGCATTTGATAGATCCCTGGAGAACACTTTTTCCTTCGGGGAGAGATTATACATTTTATTCCCATCCGAATAATAGCTATCATAGAATTGATTACTTATTGACACGTACAGCTGATCTCCCACTAGTTAAAAGTGCGAATATAGATATCATTTCTCTCTCAGACCACGCTCCCATTTTTCTCGACATAGACATAACAACCCTACCACGGCCAGCTGGGTCATGGTCACTAAATGAGACATTGCTGGACTCTGATTCCCATATTGCAAAACTGACAAGCACTCTTGATTTCTTTTTCCAAACTAATTTACACTCAGGCCCGCCCTTGTCCATGGTATGGGAGTCGCATAAAGCAGTAAAAAGAGGGGAACTTATAGCCTTAGGCTCCTATCTCAAAAAAGAAAGAACGAAACAGGTTGTGTCTATCCTACATCAAATCAATTCCTTTGAGAGACTGCATAAGAGATCCCAAGTAAACACGATATTATCTGAACTGACAGATCTGAGAAATTCACTAAAAAACCTTCTGAATATCCAATCGGCCAAAACTTATATGGGAAGTAAACAGAGGTTCTATCTTCATGGCAATAAAAGTAGTAAGCTTATGACATCCCTACTTAAGAAACAACAAGACAAGACGTTTATTAGACAACTCAGGGCTTTAGATGGCTCTTTAATTTTTGAGACCGCAGATATTGCCAGGGAGTTTAGAACCTTTTATGAGAGTTTATACAATTTAAATATACCAGATAGCATGCAAGAGCCAGCCATAGCTTTAGTAAAAATCAATATAATAAAACTAGGAAACAAAAGAGCGCAATAGGGTCTTATCTGGTGATAAATGGAATAGATGTGAAAAAAGTCTACTCACCCTTTCCAGGAGAGGTATAAGCATATAAACTCGCCGTCAGCTTGCTGCACGCCCGAAGGTCCACTGCGTGACCTCCATTGCAAATCCTTAAGGATATAAAGTTATTCTCGGGCTTACTGTGCGCTGCTTGACCGGAATGAAATCACTACAATATGAGAAATTTGACCATTTATTTCCCTACGCGTTTCAAAGTGTGAACCACTTCTTCTTCAGGGGTTGACATCAACCCCTGAAGAAGAAGAAGTGGTTCACACTTTGAAACGCGTAGGGAAATAAATGGTCAAATTTCTCATATTGTAGTGATTTCATTCTGGTCAAGCAGCGCACAGTAAGCCCGAGAATAACTTTATATCCTTAAGGATTAGTAAAAATCAAAGAATTCCTGACCCCACTAAATCTTCCTAAAATAACTCTTGAGGGCCAATCCCTGCTGACCGCCCCAGTTACTCCCCAAGAAATTCTAGATACTCTTTCTACCATTCCGAATGGAAAGGCACCGGGCCCAGATGGTCTCCCCATTATTTATTAGAAAAAGTTTATAAAACCGTTATTACCTCAACTGGTGGACTTGTTTAATTCCTATTTAGAGGGCCAACTCCCCCCTAAACAATCCTTAGAGGCTTACATTACAGTCCTCCCGAAAGAAGGTAAAGACCCCAATTTGTGCGCTAGCTACAGACCAATATCACTGCTTAATGCAGACATTAAATTGTGGGCTAAAATATTAGCGGGCAGAATAAGCAATTTTTTACCCAAACTAATTCATGCTGATCAAGCGGGCTTTGTGAGAGGCAGGGAAGGGAAAGATAACTCTACAAAAGCCATTCAGTCCATAATGTTTGCTAAGACCCGTGATGTTCCTCTAGTGCTCCTGTCGACGGACGCCGAGAAGGCTTTTGACAGAGTGAGCTGGAGGTTCATGGAACAAGTAATGATCAAATTTGGCTTTCCCCCTCAATATATAACAGCAGTTCTCTCACTTTATTCTCAACCGACGGCCAGGGTCAGGATTAACGGCACCCTGTCAAACAGTTTTGGGATTAATAACGGGACTAGGCAGGGATGCCTCTTATCGCCATCCTTGTTCATTTTAGTTATAGAAACTTTGATACAAAGTATCAGACAGGATCAACGCATAGAGGGGTTGTCGGTGGGTATGAGGTCATTTAAAACTTTAGCTTTCGCAGATGATCTGCTTTTCCTTATTTCCAACCCGTCCCAGGCATTTCCAATCATCCTTCAAGCTTTTCATCAATTTGGCCTCCTCTCTAATTTCAAAATTAATTTAACAAAATCTGAAGTGTTAAGCGTTGTTCTCCCCCACTCTCAGATCTCCACCATTCGCACGCAGACTCCATTCTCTTGGGCTACCAACTCTATTAGATATTTGGGAATAACAATAACTAGAGATCCCGCCAACTTATTTCAAAGTAATTTCATTCCTTTAATCCAAAAGGTCAAAAATCTGATGCAAAAATACAACCTACCTACTTTATCTTGGATGGGTTGCATTAATGTGTTCAAGGCATATATAATGCCTATTATATTGTATACCATGAACATGGTTCCGATTCAGATACCCCTGACCTTTTTCGGAGTGTTAAAATCCCAAATTGGAAAATTTATTTGGAAATCAAAAACAGCTAGGTTGCCATATAAGTTTCTTTCTTACCCTATCTCCTCTGGAGGATTAGGGGTCCCGGACCCACTTTTATACTATAGGGCTATTCATCTCAGTAGATGGTTAAAGGTGGTGTCCTGTGCTGAGAGTGGGGAGGGGGATAGTGTTGACTGGGCTTTATTGGGCCTGAGGGGTTTACCGTATCTCTGGACTAAAGCTAAACCGCCAATCACTCTTAGGTTAGACGAGGTAACTTCAACTACATTACGTATTAAAAGATTGGTGATGGAAGAGCTCCCGGTGGACACTTTTCCCTCGACGTTGACACCGATCGGCTCAATACCTTATCTGTTGGAGTTAGATTTTCAGGACCCATATAATTTATGGTCTAACCTTCCTAGAGAAACGTTGAATGGCTTTTATGGCAACAGAATCCTGCAGGGAGGGGTTTAGCCAACAGATGCATTGACTCAACCAAAAAATTTTCTTCAAAAACAACACATTAGCCGTACACTTTTACAGTTTAGACAGAGATTTCCGTCCAAATCCAATTGGTCCTGGTTGGATATTATGTGTAAACTTCCACCTCCACGACTAAAAATTTTATCTCGCATTTATTCACACCTTATCTCTCCGAATTTGCATTTCAAACCCTCGTTTATATACTCTTGGGAAATGGAACTCAATACCATGTTTACAGAAGACCAAATATCTAAAATGCTGTCAAATGCTCGGGGCTTTTCCAGGTGTGTACTCCTGCAGGAGAACTCTTATAAAATATTAACTAGGTGGCATTTAACTCCAGCAAAGTTATTTCAGATGGGTCTAGCGGATAATGATGCTTGCTGGCGATGCCTTAATTCTAGAGGACATCACTTACATATATTCTGGGACTGTCCTAGATTGAGAAGTTTTTGGGATGGAGGTGAATTAGTTCTTAAAAAGTTACAATTAATAAAGGTTAATCTTAAAGCTACGGAAGCTCTTCTCACATGTCCGTCGAAGGATTTTTTACCAAAAAAACATGGCCTTCTTCCATTGATGTTGAGCGCAGCGAGACAGCTAATAGTTGCTCATTGGAAAGATGTAGCCCCCCCCCCACGTTGGGAGAATGGCACGTTAAAATAAATCAAATCGCTCGTTTGGAGGAGCTGTCTAGCTGGGAGACTTTTAATCATAGATCTTATGTGTTGACTTGGGCCCCGTGGACTAGATATTTAGAAGACTTTCCTCCTTAAGAGAAAATCTAGTGTCCCTAAAGTTTACCTTGACCCGATAGCTTCTGTACTAGTGTTCCTGACTTCACTGTTCTAATTAGAAAGCCCTCATGTGTTATGTTATTTTCAGAAGTGCACCTATTAAATGCTTGTGCTCATGCCGCCAGCCACATTTTGTTAATGTTGTTGATACTGTTTATGATTATGTACCCTTTCTCCTCTTCCCTTCCTTTTCCCTTCTCTCCCCCGCCTGCTTTCCCTTATTTTTTCCTCCCTCCTCGCCCTAAACCAACCCCTAATTAATATTTCGCCGGAAGTATCTGAGAACTGGTGTTGTGTTTAATGGTGATGTTTAAATTTTGAAAATAAAGAATTTACAAAAAAAAATGATTGTCTTGAAAATGCTGGTAGTTTCACGCTGGAATCAATAGTGGAAAGTGAGATAAGGAGCCTGAAAGTCAAAAGTTCAAAACCTTGATACCTTTTTGCTTCTCAGTGTATATTATGGCATCCACTAACCAGCTGGGATTCATTGTTGTCCACTGTCTTCCAGACCATCACGAGGCATGCACTATTTTGGATATTTATTTCTTGGAAGGTGAGCTGGAAAAATGTTTCCTTTTTTCCAACTTAATTGTACCTTGTTGCACCAACACCCCTGGTCCATGCTGAGCTCTTCCTGTGGCTCATAGAATTCACCTCACCAGCTGAGATATCACACTACTTTTACTTGCGAATAAAACAGATCAATCCTATTCTAATTTCAATATCTTTTCGACTTCCCCTTTAAAAAGACAAATTTTCAATGCAAATTTTAGCAGGGCCATCCCGGTCAGAAAGTTCCTAAAAATGAGGTGCATCTGCTCAACCCATGTAGGTTTTGAGCACCAAGTCTCAGAAATAAATAACAGATTTGCTCAACGTAATTAGAGACGTAGATGTGTCAAGCACGGCTATGATAGGGCATGCCATACTTCACATGATAGTCTCTTGTATCAAAAGAAATCCCCTGCATTGAACAATGGGAAAATTTGCTTCATTTCCACGTACAACTATGAGGGAACAAGGATGCAGGACATTATGTCCATACACTGGGAAATCTGATATACGGAGCCCTCCCTGGGACCTTCCTTGGGTGTCTTTCCCCTAATATTCTCCAGGAGATTCAAAAATCTAAAAGACTGGTCAAAAGCCATTATGTACCAGCCAAAAATAATCCATTTGGGTCAAAGGGACCAACCCTTGGAAGCTTTCCTTGTGGCCACTGTCTTGCAGTATACATCGCAAGCGAAATGCCCGTTGGGGGTTCTAGGTCTTGCCTTTGTACCAACCTGGGTCCTCCCTCACCATTTTGGTAAGTGATGCATTCCCCCTTATTTGTACAATTTGAGGTCCACTTGGACCATACTCTTGAATTCTGTGACTGATGTAGTGCAGATCTGTACCTTACCTTACACATGGGCTATTCTGGGACATGATGGAGTCACCTATTGCTGGCATTTCACTTGTCTATCTTTGTTACCCTCCTAATATTATACTTGTGTGACTATAGCTGTTTTTACAACCAATAAAATCTTTTTATGTGCATTCATAAACTCCCTTTCCTCCAGTTTTTTTTAATACTTGCATGGAGTGAGTGTCTTTTTTTTAATGTTCGAGATCCCTACACCCTGGATTGGCGTTGTGCCTACACATCCCATACTTCTGGGTTCATGTTTATTTAAATCTTAGAAGTTGTCTGAAAGCGGTTTTGCTGTGTAACAAAACCATATGTTAGGTTCTTATAACTATGATAAAGTGCCGGGAAAGATTTATGACCTACATAGAAAACCTTTATGCTACGTTCCCAAAATGAGCTTTTCGTGAGTTTTTGCTGTTGCAGATGTGCTGCACTATTTCTGCACCAATTAAGTAAAATAGGTTACTTGCAGTTTTTCTAAAATGCGCAACGTAGAAAAAAAAACAACTCATGGTGGGAACATGGTCTCATACACCTATTAACTGCATCATGTAATCCTCCAACATGTGATTTACTTACGGGATCTGCAGGTCCGCAAAACTCTCTAAATGACTTTGGGGCATCAGCTGCTTGTATTTCCATTGCTAAACAAGGGCCAGAGCACAGTTCAACCACCATTTCCTGGGAAAAGCAAGTTATTTCCAGTTACTTAGTAACACATACATCTGAATATATAATGGACATAAGAATAAAACAAGCGGTCACATTCAATCCACAACTAAAATCTGATAATTTAAGGTAGAGCTTTTTTTTATAGATCTGATAGCTTTCCTAACACATTACTGTACAGAACAGACTGCATAGAACTGGGAGGGCCCATTGTACGGGAATGTGGGCATGGATGTTTCCTATATTCAGTGCCTCTTTATGACAACATGCTTTTATCTTGTTCGTCCTTTCCTCATTCATTTTCTCATATTTACATTGTAATGAAAGAGAATAGATTGATTTCCGAGACAAGAAGAACAGAAAACATCCTGCAGAATCAACGTCAATCAAATCTGTTCCGTCAACACTAAAATGTTGGCGTTTTTTAAGAAGCACATCATGAAAACACTCTAATGTAAGCACGATGATTGTCCCTCATGACACAATAGATCACTGTAATATAGCATTTTTTAAGAGGAGTACAGCTTTTGTACCGTTTAAAAAATAAGAATCTGTCAGCAGGATTTCACACCCACAACTATTTATATTATATGTGCATGTAGCTCCTTTAGGCTGTGTGCCCACGTTGCGTTTTTTTAAGCGTTTTTAATAATAATAATAATAATAATAATAATCTTTATTTTTATATAGCGCTAACATATTCCGCAGTGCTTTACAGTTTGCACACATTATCATCACGGTCCCCGATGGGGCTCACAATCTAAATTCCCTATCAGTATGTCTTTAGAATGTGGGAGGAAACCGGAGTGCCCGGAGGAAACCCACGCAAACATAGGGAGAACATACAAACTCCTTGCAGATGTTGTCCTTGGTGGCTAACCACTGAGCCACCGTGCTGAAGCGTTTGTGCCGGATCAGACACTTCAGAAACGCTTAAAAGAAGCATCTCATTCATTTTAATGCATTTTGGCCTTTTTGTGCCAATTGATGCATTTTTTTCAGCATAGGAAATGCTTAGCAGCTAAAAACGCAGCATGCTCATTATTTTCCGCATTTGTCCGCGTTTTTAGCTGTTTCCTATGAGTCCAGAAGACGCGCGGAAAAAAACGCATCAAAAAAGCGCGTTTTTTGGGAAGGAGTCCGGTTTTGTATCAGGTTTTAAACGCTAACATGGGCACATAGCCTTATTCACAAGTCCTGCAACGACTTTACATCGACAGTCCGTACCTGCATTACTGAGAAATCAGTGTTTGAATTGATATGACATGATAGAACTAAAGCCTCTGTCACTCCAGCTCTATTCCACACCCAGTGTCGCCTCCTTCTGTTTTACTGATGATTTCTTTGCCTTAAGTCTTGCAGTATAGGGACTATCAGTCAAGCAGGAAGAGGTGACACTGGGTGGTAAATAGAGCTGGAGTGACAGAAGCATCAGATCTATCATGTCATATCAATTCAAATGCTGATTTCTCAGTAACAGAGGAACAGACTGTCTATGTAAAGGTATTATATGTGTTGCGGGTATGCGGCAATACTTTAAGGAGGGCATGCTAGGGAAAGATGCCACTCGATTAAGCCAAATATTTAATATCCTGCACTCCAGCAGAAGGATATATCTGCAAAATTTTATTGTGAGGAAATCCAAAAGGTACAATAGTAAAGTATTTTTTCCCAAAACATGGATTGTTGTACAGTATAGTGAATAAGGCTAGCACTAGAGAAAGAATTTCTCTGTACTCTTCAGTCTGATGAACGTCCATATTTTTGGACCAAAATATTACTACAGTACCTTTTGGATTGCCTCACAATAAAATGTGCACATATATCGTTCTACTAGAGTACCAAGTAACTTTATACACTCATGTAAAGGTATTGCTGGACTTGTCTTTGAAACAGCTACATGCACATATACAGTAAATAAATTACGGTAGGTGTGAAATCCTGCTGACAGAGTCCCTTTATATTTAGTGTTTTAAGAATTTCTTATGATAGTGGGGTTTTTTTCACCTTACATGTCACCAAAAAAAAACTTTCTGTTCTGCAGAGATTATTTTGCAAGAGTTGAACCTCCAGATTTCTTCTTAAAAGGGCTGTCTGGTATCATTAAGAGAGTATATAATATTGAGATTCAGGCTGATCCAAGAAAATACAATAAATATATGTGTATACCAATGGCGCTCAAGCGTACACCCACAGAACACAAAGCAGCAAGTAATAAGACAACACACCACTCAAGTTGTCTCCATAAAATAATAATAATAAATAAACCTGATAGAAACTTGCGCTAATTAAATGTGTCTTGGTTAAATAAAGATATCTTATGAAGAAATCTATTACCTTTACTGAAGCTAAAAACTGGCGAGGCAGGGAAAAAGGTCTTCAGAATGCAGGGTGGATTTCCAGGTCCTTTCCCAATAATACTCCCCGACACAGGTATATAAAAACTTACTGGAGCTAAAGGGTGCTACCTCCTAGCATGCCGCCATTGCTTTCTGGCCCCATCAGCGCCCCATAGGGCTTTCTTGCCTGTCACGTGATCTATCACGTGACTGTGACGTCACGCAAGGTCCTTCAGCTTTTTTGGACCTTGCAGGCCTGCTTTTGCAAGCGGCGGCTGGTACTCTTACAGCCTGCCGATATACACCTCCAGCTGCGCGCCAGTCACTGGCCGGGACGGCGGCATGCTAGGAGGTAGCACCCTTTAGCTCCAGTAAGTTTTTATATACCTGTGTCGGGGAGTATTATTGGGAAAGGACCTGGAAATCCACCCTGCATTCTGAAGACCTTTTCCCTGCCTCGCCAGTTTTTAGCTTCAGTAAAGGTAATAGATTTCTTCATAAGATATCTTTATTTAACCAAGACACATTTAATTAGCGCAAGTTTCTATCAGGTTTATTGATCCAAGAAAATGTATATTAGGGTTAATAGAGGATGACATGGAATTCGACACTGTTCCGATAGGGATTTCCCATATACGATATCAGGCTAGGAAACATATTGCATCCAAATGGATTAATCCCTCACCTCCATTAATTGGAGAACTTAAAAATAGAATAAAGAATATCATAAGGCTGGAAGAAGGAGTATATACAAAAGACGTAATACACTGAACAAATTTGAGAGCATATGGGGTCCATGGTTGGATACTTCCGGTCTGCCATCGAGAGAGTTGTTATTGGAGAGACAGTTTGATTAATTTGGGAATGCTGATCCTAATGTGACACGTTGATATTTTATAAATATTTAAAATGTATTTTAAAATGTTTTATTTGTCCTATTATAATTATATATATATATATATATATACACATACTGTATAATATATATATATATATATATATATATATACACACACACATATATAATTTTTTACATATTAATTATTTATATTATTATTTGACCTCCTTAAATGACTGAAGTGCATAATGTAATAAAACTGTTATATAAATATGTGTCTATATGAATAGATACACACAAAAACACAGTTTTTAACCAAGACAGAAGCATGGAAAATAAAAGAAAAACAATCATAAATGCTTAAAAAAATATTTTTAACAAGAAAAATTCATGTATAATACTAAATTCATTCTATGATGGCAGGTTTGTCTAAAATTCCTGCTCCAAAGTGAAGAGAAGCCATATGATTATGAAGATCTATGCCCATAATGTCTCGTGTCAGTTTTCAGAATTAAACATTATTGTCAAGTGGCTCATGTTAATGCTTCTAGGGTGCCATGTAGTCATGGAAAACATAGACCATAGCTGCGGCCTAGTGGTGGACCGCATGTAATGTCTGAAATGGTGGCCTTCTGGTGTAAAGTTCCACGGTACAGGCCAACGATTGGTTTTTAAAGCTTACAATTTTGTGTATATAGACCTATGTGTCTCCGTGTTTACGGGCAAGCAACAAACTCATGTAAGCATATATTGTGACCTTGTAATCATGCCATGATCCCATTATCTGCCCTGTCTACTACAATCTGTAGGGGGCAGTTGGAAGCAACCCTTAGGGTCCCAATACATTTAGCGATGCACCAGCGATCCCAATAACGATACGACCCGGTCAGGATCGCTGTTGCATCGATGGAGAGGGTGACGTCTTTCGCCCGCGTCCATGGAGTCGCTCGTCGGCGCCAGCAGGAAGCCGACGACGAGAAATGGACCAGGACGATCTCACGCGATCAGCGATAGCCAGCGGGGGGCCGGGTCGGAGGTAAGTGTCACATGTAGCGAGATCGCTAGTGACATCGCTGTTGCTTCACAAAATCGGCGACGCTTTAGCGACATCGCTAGCGATCTCGCTATATGTGAAGGGGGCTTTATAACCTTCTTTATCTCCATGCTTATCTTGCTACCCCCTACAGACAGAAGCAAAGGGGCAGGCGGAAAAAGATTCTTTAATCGTCTATGTTCTCAATCTTCTTTCTACCCTACAGACAGTAGAAGAAGGGTCAGTTTGTGGCCCTAAGAATTGCACTTACTGTGTACTCCGCTACAACCCCTTTGTAAACTTCATAGAATTCTTCAGCATTGGCTTTCTCCATGGTAAACTGAAACACAAGCAAAGAACAAGATAATCCAAAATCAGATTACATGTTAAGTGTACACTATTCAATTACATCTATTTGTGGAGTAGTGAGAAAGACTCTGGGCTCTTACAAAGACATTGTAAGATAGCACTGAACAGGAAAGTTACACACGGCTTGTAGTAAGGGTAGGTTCACAAAGCGTTATGGCAGTCCGTCTAACGCATGCGTTAGATGGACTGCGCTAACGCTACTCTTCTTTTGATCGCATTTGTGCGATCATGCTAACGCAGCTGCTCCTTCTGCGCTAGCCGTGACGGACCCTCGAACACTGTAGACCGCATCCGAGATCCGTCACAGCATAACGGCACTTTGCTAGCGCATGCTGATTTTGACATGCGCTAGCGATGCGCTAGGCTATGGCAGTCTAAGGCAGCGTTAACGGATGAGTTACATCGCGTTAATGCCGCTTTGTAACGTAATCTGTTAAACGGACTGCCATAACGCAATGTGAACCTGCCCTTACAGAACCTTGTCTTTTGTGTTCTACAACCCCAAAAAGTTGGCACACTAAGTACAATATAAGAAAACAAGAATGCAATGATGTGGAAATCTCTTTCTTATTCTATTCACTACAGAACATATATCACGGATCAGAAGGTGAAAAATGAACTCATTTAGAAATCTTCTGTGTTTTGTGGTTCAGTAATGGTAAAGGGATAGGAGGGCATATTAATTGGCTTTAATAGAAATATGCAAGGGGTCAAATGAGTTGTCTAGCTAAACACTTGCAACTTACTAATGTACTTCAGCTACAAGGGCTGGTTCTGAGTCACAGCAGTTTGTGTTCAAAACAGGAGAGCATTCCCTGTGTCGGCATGTGATGAGCACTTCTCAAATCAATAGCATAGACAATCTCCTTCTCTGTCTATATAATGGCCTGCAAAAGAATTCCCCCCTACCTCCAACTGTGAACAATATCTTTTTCTTTTTATTGTGAAGCAAACAACAAATAAGACAAATTACTTAAAACTTCAGCGTGCATAACTATTCACCCCCCTAAAGTTAGTACTTTCTAGAGCCTCCTTTTGTTGCAATTACACCTGCAATTCACTTTGGATAAGTCTCTTTCCACATGTTGCTACTGGGATTTTTGACCATTCCTAAAGGCAAAATTGCTCCAGCTCCTTCAAGTTAGATGTTTTCCTCTGGTGAACAGCAATCTTCAAGTCTTACCACAGATTCTCAATTGGATTAAGGTCTGGGCTTTGACTAGGCCACTCCAAAACATTTACACATTTCCCCTTAAACCACCTGAGTGTTGCTTTAGAAGTATGCCTTTGGTCATTGACTTGTTGGAAGATGAATCTCTGTCCTAGTCTTAAATCACTTAAAGACTGAAACAAGTTTTGCTAAATAATATCCCTGTATTTTGCACCATCCATTTTTCCCTCGACTCGGACCATTTTCTCTGTCCATGTTGCCGGAAAACACCTCCACAGCACAAAGCTGCCACTACCATGTTTCACTGAGGGAATGGTGTTCTTGAGGTGGTGAGCGGTGTTGGCTTAGCACCAGACATAGCGTCTACCTTGGTGGCCAAAAAGTTACATTTTGGTCTTATCTGACCACAGCACCTTCCTCCATACATTTGGGGCGTCTCCCACACGTCTTTTCGCAAACTCAAAATGAAACAGCTTTTTCTGCTCACTCTTCCAATAAAGGCCACCTCTATGGAGTGTACAGCTTATTGTGGTTGTATGGACAGATATTTTAGTCTCTGCTTGGGAACTCTAAGGTGGACTTCCTTTCACTAAACATGTGACTTATGAAGGCAATTGCATGCAGCAGACATTTTAGAGGCTTCATAGCTAAAGGGGTGAATTAATATGCACATGCCAATTTTTAGTTATTTCATCCCATAACTTTAGTTTATGCCTATATTTTTATCACTTCACTAACTTAGACTATTTAGTGCTGAAGCATCACACACAAATCAGATTACAAAAATATTTAAACACAGGGTAAAATGTAACAACATGGGTAAGAAGCCAAGGAGGTGAATACTTTTGCAAGCCACTGTATATCAGATTGTCTTATTCCGGTTTGCCACCTACATAGACGTTTCCTGAATAGGATAAAAATTAAAAAAAAAAAAAAAAAGCTGCCTTGATCTGTCGAGTGGAGCATGTAACTAAAGATCAGGCCACAATCGATGTCAAGTATACACTGTATACAGATTAGGCAACTTGTATTTTTGATGATTAATTTTATTATTGAATAACTACAGCGCTGTTGGTAAATCGAAAAGGTTAATAAATCTGACACCTGAATATTTAAGTTACAGTGAGGTTTTGTCTTTCTTAGGCTACTTTCACACATCAGTTTTTGTGCATCAGGCGCGATGCGGCGAAAAGTGTAAAAACCGGATCCGGCACCTGTTGCCACCGGATCCGGTTTTTTCCCCATAGAGTTTCATTATCGCCGCATCGCGCCTGATGCCTATGCGGCGTATCCGGTTTTTGCCAGATCCGGCAAAAACAGCCGGTCCGGCATCTGGAAAAAACGTTCTCTGCAACGTTTTTTCTCAGCGCCGGACCGGCTTTTTCCACAGCGCATGCCCGGACTCTGTGAATGTTAACCCCACAAGTGCCCGGTGAGAGAGAGAGAGATCTCTCTCTGTCACCCAGACACTTGTGAGAGATCTCTCTCGCCGGGCACTTGTGGGGTTAACACTCACAGTGTCTGGGTGAGAGAGAGAGATCTCTCTGTGGGGTTAACCCCACAAGTGCCCGGCAAGAGAGAGAGATTCTCTTGCCCGGACACTGAGTGTTAACCCCACATGTCTCTCTCTCTCTCCAACCCCCTCTCCTCTCCCCTCCCCTCTCCTCTCCTACCCTCCCCTCTCCTCTCCTACCCTCCCCTCACCTCCCTTTCAGCAGCTGTCTCTCTCAGCGGCTGTCTCTGTCCACCTCCTGCTGCGGCTCCTTTAAATCACGTCCGAGCCGTATCAGACGCCGCACACACATCCGGTGTCACGGCTGCAGGCCGGATCCGGCGGCCCGGCTTTTCGCCGCACGCCGCCGGACCCCACACACCGGATGTGTGAAAGTAGCCTTAGGAGAATATCTATGTCTGCAGAATTATTGGGCAATTATTAGCGTACAAAGATATTATACAACTACCGTAAATTAAAACGGTCAATTTTCCTAGATCAATTGATTATTTTCTCTTAAAGTGAAAATAACAACAAAACATTTATGACATTTCAAAAACATATCAGTGATCAATATAGATACACTCCTTTTCAATAACCTAGCCATAAGCCTTCTATCCATGGAGTCTGTCAGCTTATTAATCTGTTGACAATAAACATTTTGGGCAGCACCAACCGCAGCCTCTCACACACTGCTCAGCGTTCAGAGAGGTGTACTCTTTTCCTTCACCATAAATCTCACATTTAAGAATGGCCCACAAGTTCTCAATAGGATCTAGGTCAGGTTAGGAAGGGGCCATGTCATTATTCTTTCACTAAAGGGAATCTGTCACCCTATTTTTCACCTATCACCTGCGGCCACTGCCATCAGGGGCTTATCTACAGCATTCTGTAATGCGGTAGATAAGCCCCCGATGTACCCTGAAAGAGAAGAAAAAGGAGTAAGATTATACTCACCCAAGGGCGGTTCGGGTCCGGAGGGAGTCACGGTCCGGCGCCTCCCATCTTGCAGCGATGACGTCCTCTTCATTCCTGCCCATAGCGACTCCGACGCACTGCTCTGCCCTGTTGAGGGCAGAGCAGATTACTGCAGTGTGCAGGCGCCGGAAGAGATCTAGCGCCTGTGCACTGCAGTACTCTGCTCTGCCCTCACCAGGGCAGAGCAGTGCGCCTGCACCGGAGCCGCGACGGGCAGGAATGAATAGGACATCATCGCTGCAAGGTGGGAGGCGCCGGACCGGACTCTCTCCGGACCCGAACCGGACCACCCCCTGGTGAGTATAATCTAACTCATTTTTCTTCTCTTTCAGGGTACATCGGGGGCTTATCTACAGCATTACAGAATGCTGTAGATAAGCCCCTGATGGCGGTGGCCGCAGCTGATAGGCGAAAAATAGGGTGACAGCTTCCCTTTAAGACCTTTACTGGCAGCCAAGCAGTGGAGATTTCGATGCATGTAGTGCGCATTGTCCTACATAAACATTATGGGGTTTTTTTTGTTTGTTTGTTTTTTGTTTTTTTTTTTAAAGATGCAGACTTTTTACTGTACCACTGCTAGAAGAAAGGGTCTTCTAAAAACTGTCCGTAGGTTTGGAAATTAATTTTAAGTCCATCTTCAACTCAAAAAGGTTTAACAATAACAAATCTGCAGGTTGTTGGGCATCTAGGAAATAGCGACCACAATATTGTACAGTTTCACTTGTCTTTCGCTAGGGGGACATGTCAGGGAGTTACAAAAACACTGAACTTTAGGAAGGCAAAGTTTGACCAGCTTAGAGATGCCCTTAATCTGGTTGACTGGGACAATGTCCTCAGAAATAAGAATACAGAAAATAAATGGGAAATGTTTAAGAACATCCTTAATAGGCACTGTAAGCGGTTTATACCTTGTGGGAATAAAAGGGCAAGAAATAGGAAAATATGGCTAAACAAAGAAGAGGGGCAATTAACAGTAAAAAGAAATCATTTAAACTACTAAAGCAGGATGGCACTGTTGAAGCTCTAAAAAACTATAAGGAGAAAAATTCTTTATCTAAAAAAATAATTAAAGCTGCCAAAAAGGATACAGAGAAGCACATTGCTAAGGAGAGTAAAACTAATCCCAAGCTATTCTTCAACGATATCAATAGTAAAAGAATCAAAAGTGAAAGTGTAGGCCCATTAAAAAATTGTGAGGAAAGTATGGTTGTAGATGATGAGGAAAAAGCTAATATATTAAACACCTTCTTCTCCACGGTATTCATGGTGGAAAATGAAATGCTAGGTGAAATGCCGAGAGACAAAGAAACATGGATTTTTGTGAGTACTCACCGTAAAATCCTTTTCTCCGAGATGCTCATTGGGGGACACAGCAAAAAACTACAGTACCTGTGTCCCCCAATGAGACGAAGGAGAAAACCCTATATTAAGGGTCACCAATCTAACCCAAGAAGAGGTGCAAATCTGGCTAAATAAGATTAAAATAGATAAATCTCCGGGTCCGGATGGCATACACCCACGAGTACTAAGAGAACTAAGTAATGTAATAGACAAACCATTATTTCTTATATTTAGAGACTCTATAGCGACGGGGTCTGTTCCACAGGACTGGCGCATAGCAAATGTGGTACCAATATTCAAAAAGGGCTCTAAAAGTTAACTTGGAAATTATAGGCCAGTAAGTCTAACCTCTATTGTTGGTAAAATATTTGAATGGTTTCTGAGGAATGCTATTCTGGATTATCTCAAAGAGAATAACTGTTTAACGCCATATCAGCATGGGTTTATGAGGAATCGCTCCTGTCAAACCAATGTAATCAGTTTTTATGAAGAGGTAAGCTATAGACTGGACCGAGGTGAGTCACTGGATGTGGTATATCTTGATTTTTCCAAAGTGTTTGATAACGTGCCACACAAGAGGTTGGTACACAAAATGAGAATGCTGGGTCTGGGGGAAAATGTGTGTAAATGGGTAAGTAACTGGCTTAGTGATAGAAAGCAGAGGGTGGTTATAAATGGTATATTCTCTAAATGAGTCGCTGTGACCAGTGGGGTACCGCAGGGGTCAGTGTTGGGACCTATTCTCTTCAACATATTTATTAATGATCTGGTAGAAGGTTTGCACAGTAAAATATCGATATTTGCAGATGATACAAAACTATGTAAAGCAGTCAATACAAGAGAAGATAGTATTCTGCTACAGATGGATCTGGATGAGTTGGGAACTTGGGCCGAAAGGTGGCAGATGCAGTTTAACAATGATAAATGTAAGGTTATACACATGGGAAGAAGGAATCAATATCACCACTACACACTGAACGGTAAACCACTGGGTAAATCTGACATGGAGAAGGACTTGGGGATCCTAGTTAATGATAAACTTACCTGGAGCAGCCAGTGCCAGGCAGCGGCTGCCAAGGCAAATAGGATCATGGGTGCATTAAAAGAGGTCTGGATACACATGATGAGAGCATTATACTGCCTCTGTACAAATCTCTGGTTAGACTGTACATGGAGTACTGTGTACAGTTTTGGGCACCGGTGCTCAGGAAGGATATAATGGAACTAGAGCGGGTACAAATGAGGGCAACAAAATTAATAAAGGGGATGGGGGAACTACAATACCCAGAGAGATTAGCAAAATTAGGATTATTTAGTCTAGAAAAAAGATGACTGAGGGGCGATCTAATAACCATGTATAAGTATATAAGGGGACAATACAAATATCTCTCCGAGGATTTGTTTATACCAAGGAAGGTGATGGTCACAAGGGGGAATTCTCTGCGTCTGGAGGAGAAAAGGTTTTTCCACCAACATAGAAGAGGATTCTTTACAGTTAGGGCAGTGAGAATCTGGAATTCCCTGCCTGAGGAGGTGGTGATGGTGAACTCAGTCGAAAGGTTCAAGAGAGGCCTGGATGCCTTCTTGGAGCGTAACAATATTGTATCTTACAGTTATTGTTAGGTTCTTTAGAAGGACGTAGATCTGGGGATTTATTCGGACAGAATTTTATAGGCTGAACTGGATGGACTAATGTATTTTTTCGGCCTTACTAGCTATGTTACTATGTAACTACCTAATCTTTAATAATACCAGCCCATAGCAATACCCCATATCCATCTTTTTGGCATTTGAGTTGAAGTGGAGGTCTGTGCTCATTACTGATCCAGTCACAGGCCCATTCGTGTGGTCCATGAAGACTCACTGTTATCAGCCCAGTATTGACATTTCAGCTTCTGTGTCTTGATCAGTGGTGGTCAGGTCTCAGCCTTTCCTACCTTCGCCATGTCTGTGAGCACTGAACACCTTGTACGTCTGGCCACCAATGAGGTTGCAGTTCTGGAACATGACAGCACTGGTGGATAATGGGTTTCTGGTCTCTTCACGTTTCCATCTTCTCTAATTGTTGGTAGTTAATGTGCGTTTTTTTTGCTCAACACTTTTATTACGACCCTGTTGACTATTTGCAACAAAACTTTTGATGGTTCTGTGATCATGCCCCAATATCTTAGCAATTTCATGAGCGCTACATTCCTCTGTAAGATTTTTAAAAATGTTTGACTTTTCAGTGACATTTAAATCTATTTTTGATCCATTTTGCCTGAGGAAAACAATCTGCCCAATAATTCAGAACACCTTGATTAAGGGTGTTGATGTCCTTAGGCCTCACTCTTCCTCATTACACAAATATCCATCACCTGATCTGCTTCATCCAATAAGCATTCAAGTTTATACAGCTTGGAGTTGGAAAATCTGCATAAAAATGATGATGTGGTCACAATACTGACTTGCCACAATTAGTATTTTATGCTACAGATTTCCCCAAAAATGCAAGGAACCTATTTTAATTAATAGGTAGAGAAATGCTGCAGAAAATCAGCAATATCAAAATCTCACCAAAATCTCATTGTGGCTATGTAGCCTAATAATTCTACAAATTTTCCTGGAGGATTTGTTCGGGTATTCATGCTTATCACAGGCTGTCTACTTGTTTTTTCTAGTACTGGGCCATTTATGTGATTACCCATTTTTATCGCTTTTTCACTAATCTATATCTCTGATATGTGTCTTCTTACTGATAAATAAATATGTATACGTTTGAAATGGATTTGGATTCTATGTTCTCCTCTTTTTTTCTAATCTATACGAGAATCGTCTCCATATAATGAGACTTTATGAGGCATTACCTATGTATTTTATAAATAATGGAATAAGGATGTTTCTTTGGAGTATTCTTTATATACACCGTGTAATAAAATGCTAGTCTGGCGGCGGCCACTTCCACATCAAGACATGAGCGGTGCTGATAATGTTACCTCAGCAGGTGTCATGCATCTGTCCTATAAGGCAGGGGTCCCCAACCGCCGGTCCGCGGCCCAGCACCGGGCCGTTGCAGTGCCCTTGCCGGTCCGCGGACACAAGGGGAGCCGGGGGGCGGTGCAGCAGCTGATACTCACCCTGCATCCCGCGGCGGCTTCGTCCCGCGGCGGCTTCATCCAGCGCTGAGCGGTCACGTGCTACCGCTCATTTAAGGTCATGAATATGGATGCCACTCATCTCCCATAGGCGTGGCGTCCATATTCATGGACCTTAATGAGCGGTATCACGTGACCGCTCCGCACAGGAAGAAGCTGAAGCGCCGCGAGATGCAGGGACGTGCAGCGACGGGAAGGAAGTTCAGCGACGTGAGGGTAAGTATGATGGGGAGGATGGGGGAGCCGAGCGGAGCCATAAGGGAGGGAGAATGGGAGCGGAACCATGTATACAGGGGAGGGAGAATGGGAGCGGAGCCATATATACAGGGGAGGGAGAATGGGAGCGGAGCCATATATACAAGGGAGGGAGAGTGGAAGCAGAGCCATATATACAAGGGAGGGAGAGTGGGAGCGGAGCCATATATACAAGGGAGGGAGAATGGGAGCGGAGCCATATATACAGGGGAGGGAGAGTGGGAGCGGAGCCATATATACAAGGGAGGGAGAGTGGAAGCAGAGCCATATATACAAGGGAGGGAGAGTGGGAGCGGAGCCATATATACAAGGGAGGGAGAATGGGAGCGGAGCCATATATACAAGGGAGGGAGAGTGGGAGTGGAGCCATATATACAAGGGAGGGAGAGTGGGAGCGGAGCCATATATACAAGGGAGGGAGAGTGGGAGCGGAGCCATATATACAGGGGAGGGAGAATGGGAGCGGAGCCATATATACAAGGGAGGGAGAGTGGGAGTGGAGCCATATATACAAGGGAGGGAGAGTGGGAGCGGAGCCATATATACAGGGGAGGGAGAGTGGGAGCGGAGCCATATATACAAGGGAGGGAGAATGGGAGAGGAGCCATATATACAAGGGAGGGAGAGTGGGAGCGGAGCCATATATACAAGGGAGGGAGAGTGGGAGCGGAGCCATATATACAAGGGAGGGAGAGTGGAAGCAGAGCCATATATACAGGGGAGGGAGAGTGGGAGCGGAGCCATATATACAAGGGAGGGAGAGTGGAAGCAGAGCCATATATACAGGGGAGGGAGAGTGGGAGCGGAGCCATATATACAAGGGAGGGAGAATGGGAGCGGAGCCATATATACAAGGGAGGGAGAGTGGAAGCAGAGCCATATATACAGGGGAGGGAGAGTGGGAGCGGTGCCATATATACAGGGGAGGGAGAATGGGAGCGGAGCCATATATACAAGGGAGGGAGAGTGGGAGTGGAGCCATATATACAAGGGAGGGAGAGTGGAAGCAGAGCCATATATACAAGGGAGGGAGAGTGGGAGCGGAGCCATATATACAAGGGAGGGAGAGTGGGAGCGGAGCCATATATACAAGGGAGGGAGAATGGGAGCGGAGCCATATATACAAGGGAGGGAGAGTGGGAGTGGAGCCATATATACAGGGGAGGGAGAGTGGGAGCGGTGCCATATATACAGGGGAGGGAGAATGGGAGCGGAGCCATATATATAAGGGAGGGAGAGTGGGAGCGGAGCCATATATACAGGGGAGGGAGAGTGGGAGTGGAGCCATATATACAAGGGAGGGAGAGTGGGAGTGGAGCCATATATACAAGGGAGGGAGAGTGGGAGCGGAGCCATATATACAGGGGAGGGAGAATGGGAGCGGAGCCATATATACAGGGGAGGGAGAGTGGGAGCGGAGCCATATATACAAGGGAGGGAGAGTGGGAGCGGAGCCATATATACAAGGGAGGGAGAATGGGAGCGGAGCCATATATACAAGGGAGGGAGAGTGGGAGTGGAGCCATATATACTAGGGAGGGAGAATGGGAGCGGAGCCATATATACAGGGGAGGGAGAGTGGGAGCGGAGCCATATATACAAGGGAGGGAGAGTGGGAGCGGAGCCATATATACAAGGGAGGCCGGGAGAGTGGGAGCGGAGCCATGCATACAGGATGGGACAGGGGAGCCATGTATACAGGATAGAAGAGTGGGAGCAGAGCCATGCATACAGGATGGGAGGATGGGAGCGGAGCCATGTATACAGGATGGGAGAGTGGGAGCAGAGCCATGTATACAGGATGGGACAGGGGAGCCATGCATACAACAGGGGGAGCCACACAGAGCTGGACGGGGGGGACCACACATACATTTTCTGATGATTAGAAAATAATCAGCATGTACAGTACTCCAGTACAATTGTTCTTAAGTGCTCAATGCTCCATTTCCTTGTAGGTTCCAATCATCATTAGCAGTGACGGTCATCAGTAGAAGTAGCCCAGTGCTCCCACTGAAACAGAGAAACAAGCCAGGTGCTCACACTCATTCAAAACCTATGGTGAGTTGAGTCACATTAAAAATGTTATAATTAAATGATAAATATGCACTGCTAAACTACAACCGCGTCCATAGCCCCGCCCCCTTATGACCAAAGCCCCGCCCCTGTCACACCTCCATCCCCGCCCTGCCGGGCCATGGAAGAATGGTCTTGGTTCAAGCCGGTCCCTGGTGCAAAAAAGGTTGGGGACCACTGCTATAAGGAATAGGTTACGCACATGTCCTACTAGGTTTGATCAAAATTATGTTAACTAAATACCCTTATTATTACTATTATTACTACCTTCATGCAATTTTTGCAATATATTTTTTTACTTTTTTATTCCAGGATATTTGTTTTGTGTTTTGCTTTTGGTTTTCTCTGTGTAAAGGTCATGTGTTCATATGCAATTACATTTTGCATGCACATTAATTTACTTTTTCTGCTCAGACCCAGTTTCTCATTTGTTTCATTGTGCATTCTGTGCATATAAGGGTGTGACCGCCCTGTTTCTGAGTTGGAAAATCCATCCTGTCTGGCCTATACTATTACTGGTGGTTCAGTCCCTCTGTCCTTGTTCACATTTACGTCACTTGACAAGTGGAAAGGTTTTAAATACAAGAGTTAGGACTGTCACACAAGGGTTGCCGTGACGTGGCGGGATGGCTTCTACATTATTTTGATCAAAATTATGTTAACTAAATACCCTTAATATTACTATTATTACTACCTTCATGCAATTTTTGCAATATATTTTTTTACTTTTTTATTCCAGGATATTTGTTTTGTGTTTTGCTTTTGGTTTTCTCTGTGTAAAGGTCATGTGTTCATATGCAATTACATTTTGCATGCACATTAATTTACTTTTTCTGCTCAGACCCAGTTTCTCATTTATTTTCTACTAGGTATATGCAAACATGATGTCATCAGCTGTGCTCCAGATTTGCCAAGAAACTCGAGTTGATTGCTCTTTTCCTTTTAAAGTGAATCTGTCAGCAGATATGGGCATGTAAGTCAAAGGAAGCTGAATAAAATGATGCCATAGTATCTACGATCCGATGTCTTATTGCAAGGAAATCCCCATTTTTCTTATATGTACATGAGCTGATCAGGATTATGGGAAGGCACTGACCTGTATGAGAATCTGCCTCCTGAGATTATTGTAAATGAAAGGGTGTATTAACAGCATGAGACCTGTAACTAACACAGAACAGTAAAACTGACCTTTTGTCTTCTTACAAACATATATTCTGCAGCTCTCACAGCTCTGCTTTATTGCAACACTGTCTGCCTGTGGGATAGAAGCTGGAGCTGAGAGATGTGTCAGTTATAGCAACACACACCTCTGCAGTGAGATCAGGAGAGCAGAGAGCGGCCATCACATATTACACTGGTAACTCCCCTTTTATAAAAAAATAATCTCTGGAGGCAGATTCTCATATAGATTAGTGTCCACCCATAGTCATGAACAGCTCATATACATATAAGAAAATGGGATTTCATTGGAATAAGACATTGGATCGCAGATATCAAGGAATCATTTTATTCAGCTTTCTAGGACCTACATGTCCATATAGACGGCTTAGGAGGGTTGATCCTAGTGACAGATTCCCTTTAATGTAGACAAACCCATATGTGAAGGATCTGCCAAGAGTTCACATGTATGGTTTAGTAAATACTTGTTTTCTCCATGGCATACCAATTCCGGAGCATCAATTCTTAGAACTGTGTGTTGTACTTCTCCTCCTAGAAAAGTTTGAATGTGTTTAATACTTTAATAACTGAGTGTTATCAGCTGGGGATGTGTCAGTGCACAGTTTGATCTGACTGGACAATGTCAGATTGTGTAAGCACCAACTGATAACACCCGGTTGTTAAGTTACTCCTACATTTCCAGGAGGAATAGCACAATGCAGAAGACCGGAAACGGTGTCATAGATTTGCTCTATCATGGCGAATATATCACAACGACCACAAGACTGGCCCTCTTGAACAGTGGCACACGCATTGATGATATTGATGCGGGTGGTGATTTACTGTATTCATATTGCGCCCCAAGCAGAATGCTGAACTGTTGGAACACAGCAGACAGCAGAAGTTATATCATCCAAGAAAGATGCCGTGATTTTCATGTGTGCATCAAATTCATTATGACTTTTGTGCCATGTTTACACTAGGTTTTTCAGCCATTTTTTAGGCTTGGTCGACAATGTGGGAGAAGTTTACATTATCCAGATGTTTTCGGCTAATTCATCACTTGAGGTGTTTCGAAAAGTTGTAAAAAGTTTGTGTAATTGTACTCCAGTACCACAGTAGAGGACAAAATCTGTCTTTTTTTGCATAGTTAAAGACTAAAATGTGCAATTTTTAAGCTTATTCAAAAGGTTGTGGTACATTTTATTAAAGGGGTAATGTTCCGCCTTACGGAGAGCGACACGTGAAGACTGACATTCCGAGGTGAGGAGGCTTTTAAGCCGCAGTGCTCCACTGGGAAATATGCAAACTGTCTCTTCAGAGAGGAAGAGGACTAGAACTCTATAGTACCACCTACAGGAAGTAGCGATCCTACAAGTCAATATCCACTCTCTAATGAGCCGTGTCAAATGACTTAGGATAAAAGCCAAAACCAAAACCTCAAATTTGCAGACACTGCGTTTTTTGGGGTACTGCACCACGTCAGTGAAAAAAGTGTGAGATCTGGTTTGGCTGTGTGAGAGGCACTGGTGTCTGCAAATTGTCTGCTAACTGAGATTTTGGTTTTGGCTTTTATCCTAAGTCATGTGAGAAGGCTCGTTAGAGAGTCGATATTAACTTTTAGGATTGCTACTCCTATAAGTGGCTCTAGAGTTCTAGTCCTCTTCCGCTCTGAAGAGACAATTTACATTTTATAAAAAAATAATGCAAATATAGCAAAAGGAAACGAAAACCTAATTTGTGTCAAAAATTCTGAAACATTGTTGGCCATTTAGATACATTTTCAAAAAGAAAGACTAGACAAAAATAAATGTTTTAAAAAATGTGCAAATGATGAATCAAGCCTAAAATTTAGAAAACAGTGGTCACACTACCTACCGTAATAATAGAGGGGTGGTGTACACTTTAAATTAACAGCTATATACATTGGAGGCACATAGGCACATATCTGCCATAAGTCTAGCCAGTCAGGATATAGAGAGTGATGTATACAGGTTGAAGCCGATAACCTTAAAAGCTATGATACTACTGTACCATATGTACATAGTCATTTGAATCCACAAGATCTCGGTGACAACATTGCGCCTAGATAAAAACGCAGGAGATGGCATCAGCATCTCTCGATAGTGCAGACTCGGGTTTTGGACCTGCGCCTTCAATTATCATATGTATATTTTTTGTGGCTGGTCTCCTTATAAGTAATCTAACTTTATTTCCACAGCCTAAACAGGTGAGCCAAACCTTAAATTCAAGCCACCTATAATCCAATCCGAAAAGTATTTTTGAACAATGGATCATATTTCAGGACAACCTTTTGTACAGAATTCCACATTTATAGAACACATGATGTACAGTATATCATGTAACGATCATCATGACAATAACCCAGGCAACGCATGTGCTCTAGATTTTCCAATTCCTCGTGGAAAATTGCTCCAGTCGCACCAAAAATCTCTTTATTCTTACATTTCTGAAATGATCTCTCCATGACCAAATAGAATCATTACAGGAATAAGAAAAAGCTGTCAGACATAAGATTGTCCCAAAACCCGAAGAATCAATGTTAGCAAAACTATAGCTCAGCGTGGCCTGAAGATAGGAAGTCATTCAGTCCAGAACAAGATGGCAATCAAATCCATGACCACCTCAAGCCCAATCTTGGCATTTTAGATGAATGAAGCAGAACGAACCATTATCTGCCAGTACTTCGACCCCCTTCAGGGTGCTCGTCTGTTTGCTCTATTACCTCGAAGCTCCTACTTCTGTATTTCAGTGTGATGCCATTTAACCCACCGTGAGTCAGTTCTTCCCTTAGGCCACTGGAAAATGTCATCATTCATAGAAACTTACCATTTGCAGTGCAGATATTTCAAAGCCTGCATTCAATATATGGTTTATGATTTTCCCAGTTAAGCCTGTAAAATAATGAAAGACAAACATAAGTACACTGTATTCTTTGTGCTCATTTCCAGCTTTAAACACTATGCGGACAAATGTATTGGGACCCCTTCCTGTTACAGCTCTAAACATCCCATTCTAAACTAATACGGAGTTGGTTTTCCCTTTGCAGCTAAAACACTGTAATGGGAAGGATTTATTAAAGATTATGGAGTGTGCCTGAGGAAATTTTTACCCATTCGTCCAGAAGATAATTTGTGAGGTCAGACACCAACGTTGGATGAGAGGGCCAGGATCAAAATCTCTATGGGGTTGAGGTTTTGTGTGGGGCAGTCAATGGTTTCCACATCAAAGTCAACCAACCATGCCTCCCTGGACCATGCTGCCATCAATGAACTCTAGTTCAGTGCTTACAAGTTCTTTTCAACAGAGCTTGTAAGCACTGCTGACATTGTTCAGACCAATGGAGTGCACTCATAGCTATCAATCATGACCAGCTGCAGTGTTCCTATGCTTTAACAATGCTGCAGAGGCAAAGCTGCCTTTGCTTGCAGCAATGAGAAGCATACACTTCAGAGCAGCAGCACAATGATGCCGCTGGTCTGGACTGTCAATCAAGTAGAAAAGCACCTCCCCCAACATGCAGGAAGCCAGGAGGCAGAGAACGGTGCACATCTGCAGAAGAGGCTGAGAACAATAGTGTATCTAAAAGGAAGGTGGGGATGACAATGATGCTGCTCGTCCGAACTGTCAATCAAGTAGGAGAGCACCTCCCCCAACATGCAGGAAGCCAGGAGGCAGAGAATGGTGCACATCTGCAGAAGAGGCTCAGAACAATAGTGTATCTAAAAGGAAGGTGGGGATGGCAAAGGTCTTACTTTTCTGTGATCTTTGGTTTTCCATCACAAATATGAACATATTATAATCTAATAAAATGTGCCAGAGCAGAAAAAAAGGGAAAAAACATTTCACAAGAAAGCTGACTTGTATGTCAAATAAAGTTTTTGATTTTACTGAGGACACGTTCTGTATTGTGCTACAATAGGAGGCTCATCAACAGGCTACAGGTTCTAAAAGCATTGCCTAAGCCTCAACTAAGTTAGTGGGCACAGCAGGAGACCATGTTTAGTTCATTGGAATTTTTACCAAATTAACTTTGATTTATTGAAACTTGCCATCAAACAAACATACCCAAATACATGAAAGAAGTGGGTATACAATATAGTGGTTCTAGCTGCGTTACTGCCCGTGCGTAAGTTTTATGCTGAAACATTACAGTATTTCAGAGAAAACATACTTTGAAAAGCCATCTGGTGACCATCGATTTTGAATGACTACTCCAAGAGCCAGGCCTATGTGTGTGTATATGGAGAGATCTCAAAGGTGTGGGGAGCGGGACGGGGAGAAGCCACAGGGGACTGGCATCAAACCATTCATCTGACACGTATGGTCGCCAGATTGGTTTTCAAAGTATGTGTGTGGTAGAGTAGAACATACATGGCTGTAATAATAGATCTCCTGTCAGGTTCCCCTTAAAATTAAAAACTACAGCATTCACAAAATACAATTTATGGGACTTTTTCATTCAACTGTTGCATATCTTTTGTTTAATTTTATGTTTTTGTTTAAATATTTGTATGTTTCCTATATGTCATTGACATACATTTCTCGACTGCTGAAGTCATTCCCAGAGATCCAAAATATGCTAACTAGGACATAATCCTGTTTTACTGATGACTTCCCAAATGTTACAGTAAAGGGAGGGAGGCCGCCTGACTGTGCGTAAGATGAGCTGCAGAATTGTATCCGAAATTAAATACCAGAGGACGCGACTATACTCTTCAACGTTCTCTCCTGAACACAAGGCTATTTTAAGCGTGACAGTCATTTCCAGATAGAAAGGTAAAAGATAGCAACCTAAAAATGGAAAGAAGCTGCTGATATCATAACCACTTCACACACATATGCACAGGAGCAGCGTCGTACTGGGATCAGCGGTGGGAAGCCCTAGCCATGACTCATTCTCCGGAGAGCTGTCAGCAGATTTCCATATTTAATGTGATCTCTAGAATGAAAACGGTCACGACTATCATACGTGTCTTGCATCATAATAGGGAGGTAAACCTTCCAGGCTCATGATCGCCGATAACCTTACATAACATTTCAGCTTAGAAACATTTTGTGAACAATATGTGTAATAAGATGCTCCACAAAAATAACTATTATCACAGTTAAAACTATGAAAAAGCCAGGATTCAGTACCACTAAACCTCACTCACGTTTTTTCTCACCCAGATCAATGCTAAATGAGGCTTAAACTGAGGTCCTATATAATAATAAATAATAATTTTATTCTGTATATCGCCAATATATTCCGCAGCACTTTACAATTAGGCGGTGACATATATAGACAATAAATTCAGCACAAGGTCAGACAGTGTAAACAGTTACATTAGGAGTGAGGGCCCTGATCGCAAGCTTACAATCTCCAAGGAAATAGGAAGGCTTGTTATTTCAGGCCCAGCAATTATAATAAATAGGGATTTTCATATAAAGCTGCATGATCCGGTCATCAGCCAGTGTGTTTAAGTGCAATTATCAGGTACAGTTATTATGTGCATGGAGACAGATGAATAGGAGGAAGTAGATGCTGAATAATGTTTAGAAGGTGGGAACAGGGAAGACTTAGGTTAGTGAGTTGAGGTGATAGACTTGTTTAAAGAGATGCGTTTTTAAAGCACAGTTAAAAACATGGGGGCTAGGTATCAATCAGATAATCTGGGGTAGTGCGTTCCAAAGAATTGGCGCAGCACGGGAGAAGTCTTGGAGATAGAGGTGCGAGGTTTGACCTATGGAGGATGTTAGCCTTAGGTCAGTTTCAGAACAGAAGGAATGTGTAGGGCAATAGAAAGAGAAGGAGGAGAAATAGATTTGTGCAGAACTGTGGAGAGTTTTGTGGTTGAGAGGAGTTTATGTTGTATTCTGTGGCGAATGGGTAACCAGTGTAATGACTGGCTGGCAGAAGGTGGAGGCATCGGTGAAGTGGCTGGACAGAAATATGACCCTGTATGTTGCATCAGGACGGATTGGACAGGAGAGGGTTTAGTAAGAGCGAGACCGATCAGAACAGAGTTGAAGCGCTCCATACGAAAGTGAATAAAAGCGACAGTAAGCATTTTAGCAGTTTTAAAGGTCAGAAAAGGTTGGATTTGGAGAGGTTTTTAAGATGCAGGTGACATGAGTGAGCGAGTGATCGGATATAGGGAATAAAAGAAAGTTGAGAGTCAAATATAACCCTAAGACAGCGGGCGTGCTAATTGGGAGTTATGGTTAAACCCTGCAAGGTAATTTCAATGTCAGGTAGAGTTAGTTTAGTAGAAGGAGGAAACACAAAAAGTTCAGTTTTGGACAGATTCAGTTTCACATAGAGGAACTCTCTTAGGCCCTGAAAAAAGGCATTCCATGGTGTAAAAAGTTGCCTGGATAAGCTCCATTATGAGCAAGTGGAGGTTGAAAATGGTGATATATCATTATGTCACATTATTACATGAAAATTTTTTCACATGCTTGAGAAAACAATGTCACAGTGTGCACTGGGGGTAATTAGTGAGTGAACCGAACCCCTAGCGTCACACCACTATAGTTACAGGTAACACTGTCAATCATGGCTTCTGAATAGCAATGGATATATGATAAGAATGGCCAAGGAAGGAGACTTTGATCAGAGAAGTGATAGAAGTAAATTTCCACTGCCTTGCATAGAAAAGGAAATCATCTACAATACTTTCTAAGTACTAAGGGGCACGTAGTTATACATTAACAAGGTCACACTGGGGACAGACAGTGCTGTTATTCATATACTTCTGTCAGATCAGGAAGTTAATTGGCTCAGAGCCAAAGTGCAAAGCACTGCAACAGGGTAGAATATGCCACTAGGCAATGGAGGGCCAAGTGCATAGGGTGGCATTTTGCAAAGGGGAGGGAGGTGATGCCAAATCCGGGAATTGTTTCGTATTATTCTAAAATTTTCAGGCCTACTCACTTAAATAAAATCAGTGTATCAGCAACATGTGAGAAATAAATAAAACATAACTTTTAGACCAGATGTGATGAAATTGATCAGCTCATGTAATCTTGGGTATGACCGCCCCATATGACCGGATATGTGTGGTACGCAGGTCTGGGTATGATGCACATCATGTGGTATACCCGAATCACTACAGGGACGGTCTGACCAGTCACATGATTAATGTATTAGCTGTTGCATATTAGAGTTGAATCTGAAGGTTAGAGGAGTGTATCATCGGACTGGAAATGACATGTGATTTCCTGCCATAGACTGGATATTCTAAATGTGTTCCACACAACCAGATATGATGCGCTATATGCGTGTCAAGAGAACTGGCGGTGGGACAAACCAGCCAGCTACTGGGTGATGAACAAATATGGAAACACAAACATCTGAAACCAAGTGCGTGATTCGCAGGCACGGTACTGCATAAGGAACGAGCCTCTGACTGGGGAGCCCACATGACTAACGATAATAAAATACTGTCAGTGCCCAATTTCTCCCCTTGCACCACTCCCATTGGTGATGCACAAATTGGGATGCCCTGTCGTTCAATGGTTCTTAAAGGGGAAGGTTTGATGGCCACACCTACAGGGGTTACAGTAACTTCCTTTTTCCTGCGGCTGTCACCTGGAAGCTTTTTCTAGCCTCCGCAATAAAGGAGCTAATTCAACACTTAACGCAACCATGCGGTACAGCTGAAAACAATACAACACTTCAGACAAAAAATATGGAATAACGACTATGTTGATATTTGGTCATTATTGTCAGGATCTGATATATAAATCGCATGGGGGTTCCGCTTGGCGGCGGGATGATGAGTTCTGCAGGCGGCTGACCCTACAGCCCGATCTAGGTTGGAGGTTGAAAGCGACAGATGTGTGGTTGAGGCTGATGCTGTCGCAGAAGCAGCCCCCCTTTTCAGCTGCGACCACTAAATACTCCGCAGACGCAGGTCAACACTCAGTGGTCGTACGAAAACCCGAGGCCTGCTGGCTATTTAACGAGGGAAACTGCCGTTTCCAAACATTATGCAGATTTAGGCATGACTGCTCAGCTTGTGGGTGGGGGGGGGGACACCCAGCTTCAAGATGTACTCGTCAGTCAAACAAAGCGCCAAGGCAGAACCCCAGCGAGCGTAACCGCGATGAGCCCCTGGCTAGATCTCTACCCCAATAAGAAAGCGGCTTGGCAACTACACTCCGGCTTTAGGGATGGTTTTTTTATCTCCTTCAAGATTAGTAGAACATCAACATTGGCCGATAACCAAAAATCAGCTCGAGTTCTCTGAAATTCTAAAACAAAAAATTGAAAAGAAGGTTGAGATTCGTAGAATGGCAGGCCCCTTTCAGTTCCTACCCTTCAAAAATATTAAAATATCGCCATTAGGCATTATTCCGAAAAAGGAACCCAGTAAATATCGGCTTATCCATCATCTGTCTCACCCAAAGGGCGAATCAGTTACCAAGGCTATCCCCCCAGAGGAAGCTTCTGTCACATACGCGTCTTTGGACCAGGCTGTGGAATTAGTCCGTGCAGCCAGGCCCGACGCCCTGCTAGCTAAATCAGACATAGACTCGGCATTCCGCTTATTACCCGTGCACCCCGAATGTTTCCACCTATTAGGATGCAAGGTGGACGAGTACTATTATTTTGATATGTGCCTGTTGATGGGATGTTCTATTTCATGTCACTATTTCGAGCTATTTAGTACTTTCGTGGACTGGGTAGTTCATTATGAAACAGGCAGCAATCTCTGATTCACTACCCCGACGATTTCTTGCTCGTCGGTTCCAAAAATTCTAAACTCTGCTTCATCCTGCTAGAAAAATTTAAATTTACATCACGGCATTTCAGCGTACCCCTATCATTTGAAAAAACAGTCGGACCAGGTAATGTATTGCCTTTCTTGTGCATCGAAATAGACACCAATACGATGGTTTTCTGCTTACCTGCTGAAAAATACAGAAAACACTGCAGATATTAGAAGGCTTCAGTAAAGTTAAAAAATTCACCCTTCAGCAGATGCAGGCCTTACTGGGTCTACTGACATTTCCAGCCGCGTAATGCTGGTCGGCAGAGCCTTCTCTCGCCCATTATTGTTGGCAACCAAAGGCATTTCCCAGTCCGGCCCGGCCATAGAATTAGGCTTATTCGCTTGTTAAAGGCAGACTTGTTAGTATGGAAAACTTTCCTGCAATCGTACAACGGACAAACATGTGTAATGGCTAAAGAAACGTCAAGCAAGGACTTAGGGCTTGCAGTAGGGTGGAATAAAACAGAGGGTTTTGCAGCAATCTACAAAAACCAGTGGTGCAAAAGCAACTGGATGGAGCTATGAACCACATCAAACTGGAGGGCGCGATCCAGCCCTATGGGAAATTTTCCCAATAGTTGAATCAGCTGTTATGGGCTTCTCAGATGAGAAACGCGAACATTCGGTTTCAAACAAAAAATATGAGAACCGCTAAGAGCTTGAACCATATGTCAGCTACATCCTTGCCCATGCTCGCTCTTTTACGCTGGCTAGCGTGGCTATGTTAGGAAAACAATATCTGGTGTTGAGTCACTTTAGTGGCGGAGGTAGAGGATAATCTCATTAACTCACTGTTATTTTCCGATTGACAGACATTTAGATTCCAGCTTCCCAATGCGCAACCTTCGGGTGTTCAGTGTCCGCCATCCCTATGGGACACGGTGGCCAATCACTGATGCCCTTAATCCGTGCCTCCGTTTCACAGGCTACATGGCAGGTTTATGGTAAGGCTTGGGAGGAGTGATGCTCATTAATTCAGGGTACGCCAGTAGACAAGTGCGACCGAGCAAGAGGCGTAGTGACAACAGAATTTTCGGTTCGGCTGAGGGAAAGGGGGGTGTTGGGTACGTCGGCGCAACGGAAATTATCGGGATTAGCCATTTTCTTTCAACTAATGGGGTGGGCTGATGTAACAAAGCTCTTTTTCATCAAGCAAGCCATTAAAGGCTGGAAAAGGCTTCAACCATGTCAAGAAAGTTGTCGCCCTATTTCATTAAGGCTAGGTTCACATCGCGTTAGTGACATCTGTTTAAAGCATGCGATAAACGGATGCGCTAATGCTGATGTCCTTTTTGACTTTTTCTGACCGATTGCGCTAACGAATGAGCTAATGTATATCGCGTTAGCATGCGTTAGCAATAGAGGTCTATGCACAGCGAACGTGTCCGTTCGCTGTGCGCTAGACCTAACGCACCCGAAAAAGCAGTAGACCGCGATCGAAGGTGTGTCAGAAAGTAACGCATCATCACTAACACATGCCGATTTGGACATGCGATAGGATGCGTTACCATAATAGATGCCAATAGGTGTGTTAACGGATCCATTCCATTGCGTTAGTGCCGCATAGCAACAGATCCGTTAAACGGATGGCACCTAACGCAATTTGAACCTAGCCTAAGACTACTGAACAACATTATTTCAATATCACCATTGGTATGCAAATCGCAATACGAGGCAATCCTCATATTTGCAGCTTTCGCTATCGCTTTTCTCGGTGCACTGCGCATTAGCGAGTTGTTACTGCGGTCATAAAATGCGTCGCAAGGCCGTTTAATTAACAAGGTGTGGTGTAGTGACCACGGTGTCCGCTAGGGGGCGCTGTGTGGGTGTCCCAAGACGGACGGATAGCCATGTCCAGGGTGGTAACAGGAGCAGGGTCCTAAATGACCGTTATATATCCCAAGGTGGGTGGCCTTGGGATGAAGGCTTGATTATGTGCTGATCAGCAGAGCTGATCTTTTGTTCCAATGTGTTAGTGAGAAGCCTTCAGGTGATTGGTGAGAGGGGTGGGATCAATCACCTACAAACCCACCTAGGGGTGGGTGTCTAAAACGCCATAGTAAAGTATGTGTATGAATGGTTGAAGGACCTGTGATGAGGTCATAGGCATGTGATCTGGTGGGCGTGGCTACAGACCATATAAGGTGGCCAGGGTAGGTCACATGAGGGAATGCTTGGAACCGGTTGGTCCGTATGGAAGGTCTCGTGCAGGAAGATGTGTCTGCCTTCCTGAGTGCACATGGGGACGCTGTCTATCATGGCTGCACATATCTGAGAGTTCCCAGGAGAGGGAATGAATGTCTGCACTGAGAAGCAGCTATGAGGTAACCCGGACAGGGGATATAACTGTGAGGCTAGAGAGCCTGTGTAACTGGACATAACAAAGCCTGTGTGACCACAGGGATAACAGAGCAGAGCTCTGTCATGGACGCTATGCTGTTTTATATGAACTTTCTGTTGCTGTTCATGGTTTATGATGCCTAATAAACCACATGGATTGTTGGAGTTATATTAGAAACCCGTGCCGGAGCTGGTTATTTGGCTGCCTAGCGAGTGTCCCCTACCTTAATGACAAGCACTACCTTACAATTGGTGGAGAAAGCGGGCAGTGTTGTAGCCTTGTTGCTAGGGGCAATGGTCAAGGACTGCAAAACTCGGTTGCTAAGGGCAACGGTTCCAACAGCACATGTTGCAGTGCTGGCAACACCGAGCCAGGAGGGCTGACGGTCTTGAAAGCCGTGTGATATGCTGACTGGGGTCAGTGGAAGAGATTTATAGGACACCTCTGCGGTAGAGGGGTCCGAGAACCTGCGTGGCCGGCAGCTGACGGTCGTGAAAGCTGTGTGGTATGCTGACCGGGGTCAGAGAAAGAGACTGGTGATTGCTATAGGGTGCCTCTGTGGATAAGAGGTACCCGAGAACCTGTGTGGCCGACACAGGTAACGGACAGGTGTCCGTGTTGTACTGATCAGGGTCAGTGAGAAAGACTGTGTACCTGGAGGGATCAGTGTGCAAGGTCCTGGAGGGTCAGTGTTGGGAGGTTCTGGGAGAAGAATCGGATCCCTGGAGCACGTGCTGTAACGTTGGACCTGGTGAGGCGTGAGTGTTGGACAGTCTCAGGAGGAGACGGATGTCCTGAATAGCACCCGCTGAGCCCCTGGACCTGGTGAGGCCAGTGTGTTGGGAAACCCTGGGAGGAGGGTCGGCTCCCTGAATAGCACCTGGTGCGCCCTGTGTGTTGGACAGTCTCAGGAGGAGACAGACATCTTGAATAGCACGCAGACAGGACATGTGAGTTTTTGTGTTGTGTTTATTTTTCTTTTCCCTCTCAAGTCAGTTTGCGGTGGCTCAGTGGGGTCAAGAAGGTGACAAGCGGCTTGCTGTAACTCGGCGGGGTTACGAAGGTGACAAGCGGCTTGCTGTAACTCGGCGGGGTTACGAAAGTGACACCAGCAGCTGTGTGTGAGCGGCAGCCGGAGGTGTCTGAGATCAGTGACAGCAGGAGCTGTGGTGGTGCCAGCAAGAACTTGTGTGGTATCATACTTAAAGGGCCAGCACAGGCCCAAGAGACAAACTATTTTGTGTAAACTCTGGTCTGAGGAGACCTGTAGAGAGGAGACCTGTAGAAAGGACATGGGGAAATCCCGAAAGGGGGCGTGACCCATATTGGGGTGGTAACCCAAAGGGGGTGGAGTCCCAGTGGGGGGGCGGTGACCCAAATTGGGGTGGTAACCCAAAAAGGGGTGGAGTCCCAGAGGGGGGCGGCAACCCAAATTGGGGTGGTCCAGAAAAGGGCAGCACTGGGTACTCAGTGAACATGTCTGGGGAACCGCAGTGTTCATGTATGACTTTTTCAGAATGTGGGACATTCTTTCCAGAAAACGACAGGCCGCAGGTGTGTACCATGATGTTACACCGAGAAGGAGTCTCTGGACGGTTGGACTCAAAGAGTCAGGTGACTCTGACAGGAACTCCTCTCATTTTCTGTCTGACCGAGAAAATGATCCAGGTTCGCTGTAAACATGGGGTCACTGTGAACTATGCGGTAGACAGAGTAATGTTTGAGGGGTCCGGAGGCACTGAGTACCAGGGTGGCGGTATACCATCAGACTTAGTGTATGCCTTTGAGAGAGGCCGGGACTTTGTTTTGTTTGATGATGTATGGCAGGGGGATGGAGACGTTTCTAATGTTGGGCTAGCAGACATTGAGAGGGTGACGCCTCCTAAAGTGGACAGGTCTGGTGTAGAAGTGACCGAAAGAAGGGGTACATCTGCCCAACGGACGGACCTGACGTCTCGTGACATGACTGGTGGTGAGCTGGTAGATGAGACGACTGGAGTGGACACACGGTCAGAGGGTAACTGAAGGGTTGGGGTGATTGGGGTGACTCAGTCTCTGGGGGTGACTGTGGCTCTGAGAGAAAAAGGGAGCACAGACTAGAAGAGCTATAGAAGGAAGTCACAGAGTTCAAAGATCACCTGGCAATGTGGCAAGGTCTGAATAAGTCCCTCAGAGAAGATGTAGGAGTACTCACAGAAACTGTAAGAGGTCTTCTGCGGGAGAAGAACTGGGATGAAAACTTACAGCGGCCGGGCCCGAGTGATGAACAGAGTAAAGACAAGAAGAAACTGAAAAGTCTGGAAGCAGAGATGATCCATATGCAGGAGGAGCTTGCTGCTGCAGAACATGCTAAAAGGCAAGCACAGCAGGAAAGAGATGAACTGGCTGATGTAATTGCCAACAACAGTGGTACAGGTGCTCTGGCTTTGGAAGAAAAGAGGCTTTTAGAGTCTCGCATCGCACAGCTTGAAGAAGAATTGGAGGAAGAACAAGGCAACGTTGAATTGGCCAATGACAGGCTGAGAAAGGCCACACTTCAGGTTGACCAGAGGAATGCTGACCTGAATGCAGAACGTAGTAATGCTCAGAAGAACGAGAATGCCCGTCAGCAATTAGATCGCCAGAATAAGGAGTTAACAGCAAAGGTTGCACAACTGGAGGAACAACTTGATGCTGAAACTAAAAAGCGACAATCTGCAAGCAAACAAGTACGGCGTACAGAGAAAAAACCGAAGGATGTACTAATGCAAATGGATGATGAAAGGCGTAATTCTGAGCAGTACAAAGACCTGGCAGAGGGAAATAATGTGCGTCTGAAACAGCTGAAGCGCCAGGTGGAAGAAGCAGAGAAAGAGGCTCAACGTGCCAATACGTTGTATTACAGATTACAGCGTGAATTGGAGGATGCTATAGAGACAGTAGGTGCAATGAACCGTGAGGTTAATGCACTGAAAAGCAACTTAGACGTGGTGATCTACCCTTTGTTATAAGACGCATAGACAGAAAAGGAGGTGACGGGGCGCACTGTAGAAGTGTGGTGACAAAACAGTGTCTGATGACGCAGACAGATTGTGACTGGAGGGCCAAAGCCCAGGACCGATATTCTGACCGCTGGGGGCGGGGGAGGCCTAACATAGAGATGAGGCCCTTTGACAGACAAAACAGACGGAGACGGTTCTCTCGGCCTGTGGGGCTAGGTGACATGGGTGCCCGGTCTCGAGATCCTTATGTCGTGTGTTCAACCCCACAAGCTTGAACAGAGTGGGAATGTATGTGGTGTAGTGACCACTGTGTCCGCTAGGGGGTGCTGTGTGGGTGTCCCAGGACGGAAGGATAGCCATGTCCAGAGTCGTAACAGGAGCAGGGTCCTAAATGACCGTTATGTATCCCAAGGTGGGTGGTCTTGGGATGAAGGCTTGATTATGTGCTGATCAGCAGAGCTGATCTTTTGTTCCAATGTGTTAGGGAGAAGCCTTCAGGTGATTGATCCCACCCGTCTCACTAATCACCTACAAACCCACCTAGGGGCGGGTGTCTAAAACGCCATAGTAAAGTATGTGTATGAATGGTTGAAGGACCTGTGATGAGGTCATAGCCATGTGATCCGGTGGGCGTGGCTACGGACCATATAAGGTGGTGTGAAGGAAAGTGGTTTCTCCCATGTCACCAATGTGACGTAACTACACAGGCACAGCTCTCCGGCGCCCCCTTTATCTCTCAGGTCAGTATGCGAACTGCACCTAGATCAAATGGCCGCCGGGGAGGATGTCCTGTTACCTGCTGGGTATTCTAAGATTCGTAATCAGAGTAAAAGCACCAGCCCAAGATTAATTTTATGGTTTAATTGCCTTAAGGGCGCACTAGATAATTACAGAAATTAGAAATATACAGTAAGCTATGCAACTGAATTAGTGGATTTGCAGACAGAGTAAAATATAACAATAACGGTACAAGACTTAGAGATATTAAGCTGGTGGTCAATTTACCAGGTTGTAGGTTGCATATGGATGCCGGGAGCTCTGCAGTCCACAGGTATAAGAATCTTAGTTCCCAGACAGACCCAAAAGCGTGTGCCGCTGCTCCCTTGGCAGATCTGTCCCCAGTTCCTTCTTAGATCATCATCATCTGGTTCTGTGAGAGTCAGTGTCTCTGCCATGTGCTCTCAGTTCTTAAGCATGCTGGGTTCCTCCCCCTGTGTCAGAGGATGGGCTAATAATCTACACCCTTTAGCTCCCTGCAGAATTTATTCCCAATATCTAAGAAAGGGGGTAACTTTCTCCAGGATGATAGGATCAGGACACGAGAGGTACCAGTGAATGCGGTTTGTTTTGCCTGTCATGTGGAGAGCAAACATGGCCCCATTGGGTCACTGTGGAGAGCCAATCTCTATATCTCAGGTCCCAGAGCCCTCACCGACTCAGGAGTCGCACTGTCAGATGCGTAATTTCCTCAGGGTCACGCGGATATTTTTTATGAGTCTGTAACTCGAAAGGTGTGCTCATAATCCATGATCCTAGGATGGAGTTGGATTGGCTGGGAGAGACAATGGATGTGTATTTCTGTGACCAACTGACAGGTATATTCTAATTGAAGCCCCCAGGCACCTTCATGCCTCATGCTGGCGTAGCTCCTACTCAAGCTTTAAAGTTCTGTTTTGGCCTTATCTCATTATCATACTAAAAGACCTTGCTATTCAACATTGGAGCACTAAATCTTGTTTTCTTCAATATGCTTACAGGCCATGGGGGGTAGGAGCAGTTAGCTGCCTGTGATTCTTGTGAACTCAGACAAAATGGCGTCACTGGGACAGGCCAAGCTCAGACATGAGGCGAGCATTATGCCCCATATCCAAAATGGCGGCTGCTCCTTCATCACAGGTGGCCAGGGTAGGTCACATGAGGGAATGCTTGGACCTGGTTGGTCCGTATGGAAGCTCTCGTGCAGGAAGATGTGTCTGCCTTCCTGAGTGCACATGGGGACGCTGTCTATCATGGCTGCATGTGTCTGAGAGTTCCCAGGAGAGGGAATGAATGTCTGCACTGAGAAGCAGCTATGAGGTAACCGGACAGGGGATATAACTGTGAGGCTAGAGAGCCTGTGTAACTGGGCATAACAAAGCCTGTGTGACCACAGGGATAACAGAGCAGAGCTCGGTCATGGACGCTATGCTGTTTTATATGAACTTTCTGTTGCTGTTCATGGTTTATGATGCCTAATAAACCGCATGGACTGTTGGAGTTATATGAGAAACCCATGCCGGAGCTGGTTATTTGGCTACCTAGCGAGTGTGTCCTACCTTAATGACAAGCGCTACCTTACAAAGGACATAGTCATATGCAGCGACGCTCTGTGCATTCGAGTGCGAAAATCCAAATGCGATCCCACATGGGTGCTGGTTAACTCAGCAGATGGCCCAGTATGCCCACTAAAAATAGTCAAAAGATATGCGGTATTAACACATGAAAGCAGATTCTCTCTCTCATACAGACGGGTCCCCTCTTACCAAGTATCAATTTCAGCCAATTTTCGCATTATGCCTAGAAAAATTTGGTGCTAATCCGAAGGAATACGGGACACATTCTTTCCGAATCCTAGCCATCAAAGCAGCTAGGGCAGGAGTATCGGAGGCCAAGGTGCAGAGAATGGGTCGATGGAAATCCGAATGCATCGCCAGATACATAAGACCTGATTTGCTAAAGTAACACATTTTATCTTTTACAGGAGTAAAGTTTGGGTTTTTGGACATTCATACATCTATTGGGCGGCAAAAAGAGCCGAGCAGCGGCCTGGAGGAAAAAGTCTAGGCTTCCCGGGTCTAGAAGTTAACTGGAGAGGGATCAGAGGCCTCCAATGGCAGCAGGTGTTCCAAGAGATAGTTGACATCTCCAGGAGGGCTAAACGCCCGGTGATAATAGTATTACACGTTAGTGGCAATGATCTCGGCAAGAGCAAAATCGCTGATATTTATAAATGGATAACAACAGACATCAAACGTTTTAGCTGTTTATTCACGAATATGGTATTGGTGTGGTCAGATATGATACCACGAGCCGTATGGCGGAGGGCAAGAGATGAAAAAGCCATAGAGCGCGCAAAAAAAAAAATTCAAAGCGAGGATGGCAAAATTCGTGAAGGGAAAATGCGGTATTGTGGTTCGTCACCACCAACTGGAAGGGGATAACATAGCATTATTAAGACCGGACGTAGTTCACCTGACGGACAATGGCCTCGATAAATTTTTGTCTGGCTTGCAGGACGGAGTTGAACAGGCTCTAATGTTGATTGGTGGGGGTCAGAGTCCCGTGTAGGTTATACATAGGATCCTCCATGGCGGAAGTAGTGGAGAAGGGCAAAGGATCGTAACCGCTCGTTGAACAAATTGCCTGTCGATCACGGACAGGATCTCGGCTATGAGCCGCCCGTTAGGAAATGTAATTGCCTTTCGCTGCTTATGTAATTAATAAACTGTGACTGACCTGTTTCAACTCATTTAGGCCTGGCTTTGTTTTCATTACGTGATTGGTGGGAAGGGGGGACGGCACTGTTTAAAGGGGTTGTCCGGGCTTTTCACATAATCTCAGTGCATATCTGGGCTGCAGAATGCTGACAATAAGTAATTTACCTTCTGTGGCCAGTCTGCACAGTTTTCAAGATATGATCTCTTGCTTGTAAGAAAAACGTCTGGGGGGGGGGTGTTCTGGCATTGAAATGAGAACTGGTCATTTCCTCCTCAATAGTTTCACTTTCCATAGATCTCTGCTCAGCGTGTGTCTGGGGGAGGAGCAGCTGCTCTCTGCACTGAGGCTGCTAGAGGGGGAGGATTTGTTACTGTGTGAGGAGGTATAGGCTTGTTCATGTGGTCGGGGAGGGCCTGTTGCTATGGAGGGTGGGGTTGTTGCTATAGAGGGCAGGTTTTAGTAGAGTAGGAGGAAACGACCAGTTCTCATTTCAATGCCAGAACACACCCCCCCGGACGTTTTTCTTACAAGCAAGAGCTGATATCTAGCAAACCCTGCAAACTGGCCACAGAAGGTAAATTACATATTGTCAGCATTCTGCAGCCCAGATATGCACTGAGATTATGTGAAAAGCCCGGACAACCCCTTTAAGACACACGTCTCCACAGTCTAGGTTTTGAGCCATGAAGATGGAGTCTAATTGGAAGAACTTTCATTAAATAGATGTTAAATACATCATCCATTTGAGCGGAGCTAATTGTAATAGGTGCACATCCTAGGATCTGAAATAGATTTACAAGTGCAATACAATTCCCCTGAAGAACCAGAATGAAGTGCGTTGGGAGATACATAGGAAGTGCTCAGGGCGGTTATGCTCAGGTATAGCTGTGGACTGCCCTTGTTAGTGCAGCAGTCTTGGGGAAACCGGGGTCTGATCAGTTTGGAGAGGGAGACTCGTGGAGGCATGGAAAGAGATGCAATGACTCCTCTGGATCTATGGGTGCGATTGTTTCAGTTATCTCCTAACATTAACCAATCAGTTTATTTATGCATGGTATAATATTTTGTAAAATAGCCTTAGAGTATTGTCTATTAGTTATCCCCTTAATAATTTGGATATACTTTTCCTCTGATTGCTTCTCTCCTGATTTTGACTTACAAATACTGATGTAAAATACTGACCAAATACTGAAGGTGTGACTGTGGTCTTAGTCTAATACACGACTATGAAATCATGAACCAAGACTGGCAAACTAAATTGGATCTATTTAATTACAACCAAAACCGCAATGAAAATGATTCAGAGGAGTCTATTCTATTATCACGTTAGGGTGGTAAAAAAGAGGTAATGCTAAATACAGTTGTGGCCAAATGTACTGACACCCCTGCAATTCTGTCAGATAATACTCAGTTTCTTCCGGAAAATGATTGCAAACACAAATTCTTTGGTATTATTAGCTTCATTTAATTTGTCTTAAATGAAAAAACACAAAAGAGAATGAAGCAAAAAGCAAAACATTGATCATTTCACACAAAACTCCAAAAATGGGCCAGACAAAAGTATTGGCACCCTCAGCCTATACTTGGTTGCACAACCTTTAACCAAAATAACTGCGACCAACCGCTTCCGGTAACCATCAATGAGTTTCTTACAATGCTCTGCTCGAATTTTAGACCATTCTTCTTTGGCAAACTGCTCCAGGTCCCTGTTATTTGAAGGGTGCCTTCTCCAAACTGCCATTTTTAGATCTCTCCACAGGTGTTCTATGGGATTCAGGTCTGGACTCATTGCTGGCCACCTTAGAAGTCTCCAGTGCTTTCTCTCAAACCATTTTCTAGTGCTTTTTGAGGTTTGTTTTGGGTCATTGTCCTGCTGGAAGACCCATGACCTCTGAGGGAGACCCAGCTTTCTCACACTGGGCCCTACATTATACTGCAAAATTTGTTGGTAGTCTTCAGACTTCATAATGCCATGCACACGGTCAAGCAGTCCAGTGCCAGAGGCAGCAAAGCAACCCCAAAACATCAGGGAACCTCCGCCATGTTTGACTGTAGGGACCGTGTTCTTTTCTTTGAATGCCTCTTTTTTTCTCCTGTAAACTCTATGTTGATGCCTTTGCCCAAAAAGCTCTACTTTTGTCTCATCTGACCAGAGAACATTCTTCCAAAACGTTTTAGGCTTTTTCAGGTAAGTTTTGGCAAACTCCAGCCTGGCTTTTTTATGTCTCGGGGTAACAAGTGGGGTCTTCCTGGGTCTCCTACCATACAGTCCCTTTTCATTCAGACGCCGACGGATAGTACGGGTTGACACTGTTGTACCCTCGGACTGCAGGGTAGCTTGAACTTGTTTGGATGTTAGTCGAGGTTCTTTATCCAACATCCGCACAATCTTGCGTTGAAATCTCTTGTCAATTTTTCTTTTCCGTCCACATCTAGGGAGGTTAGCCACAGTGCCATGGGCTTTAAACTTCTTGATGACACTGCGCACGGTAGGCACAGGAACATTCAGGTCTTTGGAGATGGAATTGTAGCCTTGAGATTGCTCATGCTTCCTCACAATTTGGTTTCTCAAGACCTCAGACAGTTCTTTGGTCTTCTTTCTTTTCTCCATGCTCAATGTGGCACACACAAGGACACAGGACAGAGGTTGAGTCAACTTTAATCCATGTCAACTGGCTGCAAGTGTGATTTAGTTATTGCCAACACCTGTTAGGTGCCACAGGTAAGTTACAGGTGCTGTTAATTACACAAATTAGAGAAGCATCACATGATTTTTTCGAACAGTGCCAATACTTTTGTCCACCCTCTTTTTTATGTTTGGTGTGGAATTATATCCAATTTGGCTTTAGGACAATTCTTTTTGTGTTTTTTCATTTAAGACAAATTAAATGAAGATAATAATACCAAAGAATTTGTGTCTGCAATCATTTTCTGGAAGAAACTGAGTATTATCTGACAGAATTGCAGGGGTGTCAATACTTTTGGCCACAACTGTAGGTGAATTGTGCTATGGCCAATAGATGGAACGCATTCAAGAAGGCATTTTACACAGAGGCCAAGATAAGAAAGTAGTTACCAAACTAGTTCTAAGTTAATACAAGTATCGATGGAGCAATTAATAAAGACAAAACTACTATACTAATTAACAGAATCGCACTAATTCCTATTGTGCCGTCATTGCGGAATTCAGATTATGGATAGCTAATGCTGGTGGCCAGCGTCATATCACAGTTGATAAAGTCTGAATGAATCAACTTAAAAATTATAATAGTGCCTCTCTTTGAATTATACTTAAAGGGGATGTCAAATAAAGACAACCCTGTTGTCCACAGGCCATACTAAAGTATATGGAGGACCCCTGGTCAGAACTCCCTTTTGTGAGCCAGGGAAAGTTTGTCTACACGATTGACTTTCCCTATAATAGACTTGTGCTATCCATGTATTACAAGTATAAAAAATGTAACACCACATTTAGTGGCTGCCGCAGGGAAAACTTATGGCTGGATGAGGCACATTTTCTGATGAGACAGGACAAAATATTTTTTTTTACATTAGAAAACTATTTCTAAAATCATCATGCCGGAAATTAGAGAGGAATTGTTTATCAATATGAGTATAGAGCAGCTATAGGACAGTTTTATTATATTGCTAGGGTCCTGGGTTCAAATCCCACCAAGGACAACATCTGCAAAGATGCATGGATTCTCTACGTGTTTGCATGTGTTTCCACCCACACTCTAAAAACAAGTTAATAGGGAATTTAGATTGTAAGCCCCGATGTCTGTAAAGTGCTGTGGAATTAACGGTGCTATATAAGTGATGTAAGATAAATATATAGGGACCCAAGTGATAACAGAATAGAATGGAGAATTACATCAGACACTATTGGGCTAAAGAGAAGGATCACTTTTTTAACGCTGTACATGATCTTTTGTAATGTTAGTCTAGGAATAACAGTCTGCAATCACATAATGACCGACGAAATATTGGCATTGAGCGCTGCAAAGGCTGGTTTCACATATCAGTTTTTTGGCGTCAGTCACATTCCGTCGGTGCGACGGATCGACGGGTCCGTCGCAGATTGTGGAAAACTGATGCAACAGATCTGTTTTTCCGATGGATCCGACTAGCGGATTCATTGAATAAAACGGATCCGTCGCGTCCATTTTTTCATCCGTTTCTTCCATTTTTTGACGGATCCGTTTTTAAAAACGCGCACAGACAGATAGATCTATAGATAGATAGACCGATAGTTAGATAGATAGATAGACAGAATCCATACATATATCCATAGATATATCTATGGATATATCTATGGCTATATATCCATGGATATATCTATACAGATATATCCATAGATATATCTATAGTGTAAGGTAGCGCTTGTCATTAAGGTAGGGGATACTACTCGCTAGGCAGCCGATAAATCAGGTCTGGCACAGGTTTCTCAACATAACGCAGTCCATTCGGTTTATTATGCAGCATAAACCAAAGCAATATGCAACAGAAAGTTCATATAAAACAGCATAGCGTCCATGACAGAGCTTCACTCTGTTAACCCTGTGGTCACACAGGCTTCGTTATGTCCGGTACACAGGCTCTCTTAGCCTCACAGTTATATCCCCTCTTCGGGTTACCTCATAGCTGCTTCTCAGTCCAGACGTTCATTCCCTCCAGGGAACTATCAGACACACGTCTCCACGTGCACTCAGGAAGGCAGACACTTCAGCCAGACGAGACCTTCTATACGGACCAACCGGGTCCAAGCATTTACTCATGTGACCTACCCTGGCCACCTTATATGGTCCGCAGCCACGCCCATCGGATCACATGGCTATGACCTCATCACAGGTCCTTCAATCATTCACATACATATACTTTACTATGGCGATCTAGACACCCGCCCCTAGGTGGGTTTGTAGGTGATTGATCCCACCCGTCTCACCAATCACCTGAAGGCTTCTCTCTAACACCTTGGAACAAAAGATCAGCTCTGCTGATCATCACATGATCAACCTTCATCCCAAGGCCACCCACCTTGGGATACATAACGGTCATTTAGGACCCTGCACCTGTTACCACTCTGGACATGGCTATCCGTCCGTCCTGGGACACCCACACAGCGCCCCCTAGCGGACACAGTGGTCACTACACCACATACCTCCCCCCTCTGCTCAAGCTTGTGGGGTTGAACACACAACATCACCCAAGGATCTCGAGACCGGGCACCCATGTCACCTTGCCCCACAGGCCGAGAGAACCGTCTCCGTCTGTTTTGTCTATCGTAGGGCCTCATCTCTACGTTAGGTCTCCCCCGCCCCCAGCGGTCAGAATATCGGTCTTGGGCTTTGGCCCTCCAGTCACAGTCTGTCTGCGTCATCAGACACTGTTTAGTCACCACACTTCTCCAGTGCGCTCCGTCACCTCTTTTCCTGTCTATGTGTCTTGTAACAAATGGCACATCACCACGTCTAAGTTTGATTTTCAGTGCATTAACCTCGTGGTTCATTGCATCTGCTGTCTCTATAGCATTCTCCAGTTCACGCTGAAATCTACAGTACAACGTATTGACACCTTGAGCCTCTTTCTCTGCTTCTTCCAATTGGCGCTTCAGCTGTTTCAGACGCACATTATTTTTCTCCGCCAGGTCTTTGTACTGCTCAGAATTACGCCTTTCATCATCCATGTGCATTAGTACATCCTTCAGTTTTTCTCGGTACGACGTAGTTGTTTTCTTGCAGATTGCCGCTCTTTAGTTTCAGCATCAAGCTGTCCCTCCAGTTGTGCAACCTTTGCTTCTAACTCCTTATTCTGGCGATCTAGTTGCTGAAGGGCATTCTCATTCTTCTGAGCATTTCTACGTTCCGCATTCAGATCAGCATTCATCTGGTCAACCTGAAGTGTGGTCTTTCTCAGCCTGTCATTGGCTAATTCAACGTTGCTTCGTTCTTCCTCCAATTCTTCAAGCTGTGCAATGCGAGACTCTAAACGCCTCTTTTCTTCCAAAGCTAGAGCATCTTTACCACTGTTGTTGGCCATTACATCAGCCAGTTCATCTCTTTCCTGCTGTGCTTGCCTTTTAGCACGCTCTGCAGCAGCAAGCTCCTCCTGCATATGGATCATCTCTACTTCCATACTCTCCAGTTTCTTCTTTCTTCACTCTGTTGATCACTCTGGCCTGGCCGCTGTGAGTCTTCATCCCACTTCTTCTCCCGCAGAAGACCTCTTTCAGTTTCTGAGAGTACTCTTACTTCTTCTCTCAGGGACTTATTCAGACCTTGCCACAATGCCAGGTGACCTTTGAACTCGGAGACTTCCTTCTCTAGCTCTTCTAGTCTGTGCTCCTTTTCTCTCTCAGAGACACAGTCACCCCCAGAGACCGAGTCACACCGATCATCCGAGTGAACCCTCCAGTTACCCTCTGACTGTGTGTCCACTCTAGTCATCTCATCTACCAGCTCACCACCAGTCATGTCACGAGACATCAGGTCCGTCTGTTGGGCAGACGCACCCCTTCCTCCAGTCACTTCTACCTCTGACCTGTCCACGTCAGGAGCCGTCACCGTCTCAATATCTGTTAGCCCAACAGTAGAAAGGTCTCCATCCCCTTGCTGTAGAGGAACTCCCCTCTTCCACAAGCCCGAGAACAGTTTAGAATCCTAGCCTATAACCACTAGACAGGACAGATTTGGGACTATCGCGACATCCTGTCCGGCAATGCCCCAACCTGTCTCAAAGACTACCCTGGCGACCGGGCAACTCTTAGTGCCCCCATGGTTGCAAGTGACCCCCACCTTTCTGCCGGGCATCTCAGGAGCAACCCACACTAGTCACCGGGCTCCCAGGGTCAACCAGACCAACTATATCTTCATTATCTATCTGGAGGCCACACCCCCGTAGCATCGTGCCGGCGGGGTAGTTCACCAGGCAGATAGAACAGACATAGGACATTTGCTCCTGGCAACAGTTCATCTGTACCAGCCTTTTTACATCGGGATGCTCCGCCCCCATTCCCGAGACTCCACCCCCTTTTGGGCAACCATCCCCTTTTGGGACTCCACCCTTTTTGGGTTACCACCCCCATTTGGATCACCGCCTCCCTCTGGGACTCTACCCCTTTCGAGGTTACTACCCCAATTTGGGTCACGCCCCCTTTCAGGATATCCCCATGTCCCTTCTACAGGTCTTCTTAGACCACAGTTCACACAAAAGTTTGTCTCTTGGGCCCGTACTGACCCTTTAAGTACGATACCACACAAGTTCTTGCTGGCACCACCACAGCTCCTGCTGTCACCGATCACCGACACCTCCGGCTGCGGCTCACACACAGCTGCTGGTGTCACCTTCGTAACCCCGCCGAGTTACAGCAAGCCACTTGTCACCTTCGTAACCCCGCCGAGTTACAGGAAGCCGCTTGTTACCTTCTTGACCCCACTGAGCCACCGTAAGCTGACTTGAGAGGGAAAAGAAAAAAAACACAACACAAAACTCACGTGTCCTGTCTGTGTGCTATTCAGGACGTCCGTCTCCTCCTGAGACCGTCCAACACACAGGGCGCACAGAGTGCTATTCAGGGAGCCGACTCTCCTCCCAGGGTTTCCCAACACACCGGCCTCACCAGGTCCAGGGGCTCAGCGGGTGCTATTCAGGACATCCGTCCCTGCCTGAGACTGTCCAACACTCACGCCTCACCAGGTCCAAGGTCACAGCACGTGCTCCAGGGATCCGATTCTTCTCCCAGAACCTCCCAACACTGACCCTCCAGGACCTCGCACACTGAACCCTCCAGGTACAGTCTTTCTCACTGACCCCGGTCAGTACAACACGGACACCTGTCCGTTACCTGTGTCGGCCACACAGGTTCTCGGGTACCTCTTATCCACAGAGGCACCCTATAGCAATCACCAGTCTCTTTCTCTGACCCAGGTCAGCACATTACACGGCTTTCACAACCGTCACCTGCCGGCCATGCATGTTCTCGGACCCCTCTACCGCAGAGGTGTCCTATAAATCTCTTCCACTGACCCCGGTCAGCATATCACACGGCTTTTAAGACCGTCAGCCCTCCTGGCTCAGCGTTGCCAGCACTGCAACATGTGCTGTTGGAACCGTTGCCCTTAGCAACCGAGTTTTGCAGTCCTCGTCCGTTGCCCCTAGCAACAAGGCTACAACACTGCCCTTTGCATTCTCCACCAATCGTAAGGTAGTGCTTGTCATTAAGGTAGGGGATACTCGCTAGGCAGCCGATAAATCAGGTCTGGCACAGGTTTCTCAACATAACGCAGTCCATTCGGTTTATTATGCAGCATAAACCAAAGCAATATGCAACAGAAAGTTCATATAAAACAGCATAGCGTCCATGACAGAGCTTCACTCTGTTAACCCTGTGGTCACACAGGCTTCGTTATGTCCGGTACACAGGCTCTCTTAGCCTCACAGTTATATCCCCTCTCCGGGTTACCTCATAGCTGCTTCTCAGTCCAGACGTTCATTCCCTCCAGGGAACTATCAGACACACGTCTCCACGTGCACTCAGGAAGGCAGACACGTCATCCAGACGAGACCTTCCATACGGACCAACCGGGTCCAAGCATTTACCCATGCGACCTACCCTGGCCACCTTATATGGTCCGTAGCCAAGCCCACCGGATCACATCGCTATGACCTCATCACAGGTCCTTCAATCATTCACACATATACTTTACTATGGCGTTCTAGACACCCGCCCCTAGATGGGTTTGTAGGTGATTGATCTCACCCGTCTCACCAATCACCTGAAGGCTTCTCCCTAACACCTCTGCAGATAACCCTCCAGCAGTGTGTGATCGAAGTTAAGCTTCTCGCTTTACAGCACTACAGGGTGAGAAAATTCTCACAATGTAGTGCCGTAAAATGACAGGTGAACTCAGGTGACCTGTCGGCGGCGGAGTGATACAATGCAGAGGATTATCTCCATCATTGTTTCACTGGAGCCCATGGAGAGCGGTCGAATCAGCCCACGGGAGATCGTCGTGGGACAATCGTATTAATTGGATTACGTCGGACACAGGGAGTATAGAGTTGGTTTATTATTTTAATTTTTTTTCAGGTGATCGATGGCTTCGGGGATTAGCTGTATATGGTAAGTATGAACTATATATGTGTTTTGTTTTTTTTTACATTCAACACATTAGCCGGATGATGGAACTACTATTGTCCCATCATTGGCTAATGTGTCAATCACTGTCAGTGTAGCAGGCATAGCCCAATGGGACTTGCATACACATACACACAAACACACGCAGATCCCCGCACAGACCCCCACACAGACCCACACACGTACACACACATAGCCCGCAGACACCACACATGCACAGTGTCGGCGCATGCGCAGTTAAAAAAAAAATGGAATCCTTTGCCCATAGGCTACCATCCTAGCAAAAATTGGACAGTGACGGATCCGTCGCTGTCCGATTTTTCGACGTAGACAAAAAACGATCCTATGTCCGTTGTAGCCAGCCGACGGACAAAGAATTTCCAACGGATCCGTCGAACGACGGATGAAACGTGTGGCCATCCGTCGCAATCCGTCGCTAATACAAGTCTATGAGAAAAAAACGGATGTCGCGGCATCAGTCGCCGGATCCGTTTTTTTTCAAAAAACTACGTATTGTGACTGATGGCAAAAAAACTGATATGTGAGAGGGGCTAAATGCAGTCAGGATTCACCTGTATTACCTGGACAGAAGGGCCGTCAAGTGACCACATGTATGCAATTTGCATACTTGTGGTCACATATCGACTAGACTCTTCACTGCTAGAACATTAAGATTAAGAAGCAGAAAAGAGTCTACTCGGCATGTGACTGCAAACATGCAAATGATTGCCTACCCGCATAAGGAATTTTGACAGCATGTGCAATGCTATCACCATTCAACAGTCTGCATGCACACAGAATGAAGGCAGAATATTTTTCTCAGACCAGACAACCCCTTTAAGGCTGTACAGCATAATAGTTGCCTTTAATATTCTGTCTGTATTTGTGTATGATGTGTACATACAGGTTTATATCATACAGTATAAGTAAAATTTCTAGACCGCAAACTCCAATACAAAAAAAAAAACAGAACATTTAGATGTGGTCCAGCATAGCTATACAAGTAGTATGTCAATGTCCACACACTAACAAGACTGTTTAACAAACATGGCTGCAATTCATTAGACCCAGCATAATCCAAAGGTAGACATCTATTTATATAATTGACTTGGAATGTTTTCTTTTCCTGTTCTGTCCAGATGTCACCATAGCCCAGAATTCCAAGCGGAGAAAGTTCACAGACGGCCATATTGGGACACCCAAGTGATGCCGAACACCGTTGCACCACACACACACACATGCATGCAGCCTCTTGCGTGATACCACCAGCGGAACACCGTCGCACTACGCCTGCGCGTATTCCGCGCAGGCGCAGTGAATCATTCGGCTGATCCCGGTGGCAGATGTGTGACGTGTCTACAGGCAGAGGAAGCCGGTCACATTAAAGGGGTTTTCCCACGAACGAAAGTTAATTTTAAAAATTGTTTGTGTCTGACCATGTACGGAGCATACCACATCTCCTGGGCAGGGGAGGAAGCAAAAGACAATACTGACATTACAGCAGGGGATCACAGAGGATTCATTTTGTGAGGTAAAATATTTCACTGACTGTTTTTAAACAATATTTTACCTCACAAAATGTATCCTCTGCGATCTCCTGCTGTAATGTCAGTGTTGTCTTTTGCTTCCTCCCCTGCCCAGGAGCTGTGATATGTTCTGTACACGGTCAGACACGGGGTGAGAGAGACAGAGCACAGGGGGAGACAGGTCAAACGGGACAGCACATGAGAGGAGAACACAGCGCAGGAAGGAGAGAGACAGCAGACAAGGGGGATAGCACATGGGATAGACAGGTCAAAGAAGAGAGCACAGACGGGAGAAGTCAGCACATGGGGAAAGAGAGAGTGGATAGGTGGGTGAGCACATGGGGGGGGAGAGATTCTCAACGCTGCAAAGCCTGCCTCTATCGTGACATTACCGCCCTCCCGATGCGATAGCATTGGGCCTCCATCTAGTACATTTTAAATATTTGTTGTGCTTCCTGACACCCTAAACACACGCATGCTTACACTGGCTGAGCATGCATGCGTTCTCAATAAGAAGAGGGTAGTAAGCAGCTCAAGAAAACCTGTTGTGGCAGCTTACCACCCATGAGAACAACAGAATTGGGAGTGTGAAATGTCATCCAGAAAAACTCACCTCCCAATGCAGAAGTGAGTGACGCCCCCCATCGATATCGGGAATTAATACTAGAAGGTCCTCCCATAAGATTAGTCTGTTTGCAGATGACCTTTTCATATCGGTCACAAACCCAGTCGAATCTACTAATGTATTATTAGCACTTCTAGAAAAGTTTAATAAAATGTCTTTCTTTAAGATTAATTCTCTCAAATCCAAAATTATGCCGTTTAACATGGCCCGGGAGGATGTAGAATGGGCTTTGCAAAGAACCAATTTCAAATTAGAAGAAAAAAGCTTACCCTATTTAGGAATTTCCATTACTTCCAACTTACGCTCTATAGTGCCAGTAAATATTAAAACTCTCGAGGCTAACATCTCCAAAGATTTCTCATGTTTTAACTCTTTAGAGCTTACACTTCTGGGCAGGATACTGACAGTTAAATCTATTACTTTACCAAAAATATTGTATATTTTCCGAGCCATCCCTTTAAAATTCCCTTTAAAGCTGATAGATAAGATACAAAACCTGATTAACCTATTCATTTGGGAAAACAAGAGACCATGAATAGCCAGGAACACTCTTTTTCGTAAAAAAATCCATGGGGGCTTGGCTGTCCCAAACATTTGGGCATACCAACAAGCTTATCTAGTTAAACATAGTCACCAATGGTTTACCCAAAAGGATCATCCAACTTGGATGGATCTGGAATTGGCGCAAATTAACTATAGTTCATTACGAGATATTTTTTTTAAATATATTCTTGTCTCTTCTCTGAAAAAGCATAGACATCCTATTTATGATGCTATTTTTGAAGCGTGGAGGAAGTTTGCCAAACTTAAGAAAAATGATAATAGAGTTTCTATTCTTAACAACCTGCCTCTCAAAACGATCACAGTCATATATGATTGCCCAATACCAAATGCCTGGCCTAATCATCATATAAAGAAAATTGGAGATCTCTATGATGGCATATATATCAAGTCTTTCTCTTCTCTTAAGGGCCTGTCACACTAAGCGATATCGCTAGCAATATCGCTATAACGTCACTGGTTTTTGTGACGTTGCAGCAATAATGCTAGCGATATCGCTATGTGTGATACTTACCTCCGACCGGCTCCCCCGCTGATTATCGCTGATCGCGCGAGAACGCCCTGAACGGTTTCTCGTCGTCAGCTTCCTGTGGAGAGACGAGCGACGCGTGGACGCGGGCGGGAGAACATCAGGATCGCCTCGTCTGACAGGTAAGTAGCGACCCACGACCGCTGCTATGTCGCTGGTGAGATCTGCCTGTGTGGCAGCTCACTAGCGACCACTTAGCGATGCACCAGCGATCCTGACCGCGTCATATCGCTGGTCGGGATCGCTGGTGCATCGCTAAGTGTGACAGTACCTTAAGGACAGCTTTCATTTGCCCTCAGGTGAATTCATGTCTTATTTGCTGATTAGAGATAACCTTCAAAAGTTAATAAGCAGTAGAAAGTTAAATTTAGACGTGATTCTCTCATTAGTGGGCAACCCTGCTCTTGAAAATAGATGGGACTCTTAGGCATATTCATCATTGTTTCAATAGAGATACAGTGTTTTCAATGACCAGTTATATGAAAAAAATGGGAGTTAGATCTTAGATCACCCATTTCTGAGGAGCAGTGGAAATATGCCTTTAGGATTTCCAACAGATATACAATTTCTATGGGACTACACGAGACTCATATGAAGGTAGCGCTCCGGTGGTACTACACATCTCATATGAGTGTGGATACTTCTCCATTGTGTTGGAGAGGCTGCCATTGCAATGGAAATTTATTTCATATTTATTGGAGCTGCCCCAAGTTACATACACTCTGGTTACAGGTAAAGATGCATGTCAACTCACTGTCCAAAACCTTTATTGATGTCACCCCCCGTATGGCGCTTTTATCCCTAGACCTAGAGGGTATTAGTCCGACAATCAAATTCGGGATGACGCACATATTCCTTACGGTAAAGAATTTTATAGTGCAGTGGTGGAAGAAGCCGGATGCTCCAATTTTCTTGGATATAGTTAACACACTACGCACCCATAGTATAATGGAGGAAAAAACAGCTATCAATGCAGGTTCATTGAATCACTATCATTTGAAGTGGGAGGTGTGGAATACCAAATATAAATGATTTGTTATATCCTATTTTAAAGTCATGAAGGAATTGTTATCTCCTTCCTTGATGTCATGGATGAATTGTTGTGTCCTATTTTGAAGTCATGAGGGAATTGTTATGTCTTCCATTTTGTGTTTGAAGTCTGGTATATGATGGTAATAATTCTTGTTTGTAATTGTATGATTTCACTATTTGTAAAATGGAGATCTCCATCTTTTGATTCCTTTCCCATTCCCCTTCCCTTTTAAATTGTTAAACTTAGATAAAAATTATTTGAAAAGAAGTGAGTGATGCCGCAGTAACTCTTTAAATCGAAACAATCAGAATTTTAAACAGAGAATCAGAAAAATTATGATGTAAGCATGTATATAGGCTAAAGCAACCTTGTGATGTAGATACCACACTTAAGCATTAGAATGCATTGATCATCTACAGTTACATTGGCCCATTATCACTGGCAAATCTCCCAAATCTCAGCCCAATGGAATGTGCATATGCCTATCGTTTCTCGGAGTGAAATCTAATCGGCTTTGTTGGCCTTTTTTGGCTGTTCCTTTAGAATTCCCCCCACGATAACAGGCACCAGAGATGTGTCCATCCATTTTACAGATTCAGTACTAGATTGTATATTCTTAACTTTTCCCATATCAGGAAGACTTGCGGATGAAAAACACTCCGGACTATTTCAACTACCTATACTGGTGAAAAGGTCGCTACCATTAGCAAAGTGTGAAAAACAAAGTCCATTTCTTTTGTTTTGTTTGCAAAGCAACAGAAAACGTAAAATAAAAAAAATAATATTTAATCTAGTGGCAGAAAATGGCAAAGATACAGAATAAATACCAGAAAAAGCCATGTAAAATACCACTGCATGGATATTTCTGGATAACAGAGGGATTATCATACTCGTGTAAACCATGGTATGTGACATTGGAGTGGTGTGTTGTTTCTGATTTATTTTGCTTGTACTTATGAATACGATGAAGACATAACAGAAAGTATTGAAAATAAATTCCGTAAATTCCAAAAGGATAAAACCCAGAAACCTACCTTCTAATACAGCATGGGGCTTAATAATGCAGCAGGTACAATGTGTGAATTTTGCTGTGTTTTTTGGTCCACGGCCTCCACTTGATGGAAAGAAAAACTCTAACTCCTAGTGGAGGTTAAAAGAAGAAGCATTAATACAACTTCATATGATCACAACTTTTAAGGGAATCAGTCAGTAGGATCAACCCTCCTAACTTGTGTACATGGTCTTGTCGATCATAGGAAGATTAATAAAATGATACCTTGATATTTGCAAATCGGATGTTTTATTCCAGAAAAATCCACATTTTACATGTAAATGATCTGTTAAGATCTATGGGCGGGATACTGACTTGCGTGAGAATCTGCCTCCAGAAATTATTTTAACCCCTTAGTGACAGAGCCAATGTGATACCCAATGACCAAGTCAATTTTTACATTTCTGACCACAGTAACTTGATGAAGTTATAACTCTAGAACGCTTCAACTTATCTCACTGATTCTGAGAATGTTTTTTCGTGACATATTGTACTTAATGTTAGTGGTAAAATTTCTTTGATATGATTTGCGTTTATTTTTGAAAAAAACGGAAATTTGGCAAAAACTTAGAAAATTTTGCAATTTTTAAATTTCTAATTTTTGTACCCTTAAATCAGAGTGGTGTCACACAAAATAGTTAATAAATAACATTTCCCACATGTCTACTTTACAGCAACACAATTTTGGAAACATAATTATTTTTTGTTAGGATGTTATAGGGCATGTTTCCACAGTCAGTATTGGCAGCGCTTTGGACGCAGCTCTGTCCAAAGCGCTGTCGGCTTTTGTACGCGCGGTGATTCCGCATGTGTTCATTGAACCGTGCGAAATCACCGAATCCTATACATAGGACGGTGACATTTATCTTGAGGAAACTGAGCATCTCCTCAAGATAAATAGACATGAGACGCTTCGCATGTCCGGTTACACAGGGAAGCCAGAGGGGCCCCTGCACGAACAGTGGAGATGGGATTTCATAAAATGCCCTCCACTATGCTGTAACATCTGGACGCTGTGGCTGTACGCAGCACAGTGTCCAGTCCGCAGCGTTTACTAACCGTGGCAACATACCCATTAGGGTTAAAAGTTGACCAGTAATTTCTTACTTTTCCAACAAAACCTACAAAAACATTTTTTTAGGGACCATCTCACATTTGAAGTGAGTTTGGGGGGTTGGTCAATATAACAGAAAACACCCAACAGTGACACCATACTAAAAACTGAACCCCTCAAGGTGTGCAAAATCATTCAAGAAGTTTATTAACCCTTCAGGTAATCCACGAGAACTAAAGCAATGTGGAAGGAAAAAATTAACGTTTTACTTTTTTCACAAAAAACTTTCTTTGGAACCAATTTTTTATTTTCACAAGTGTATCAGGAGAAAATGGACCACAAAGTTTGTTGTGCAATTTCTCCTGAGTACGCCGATACCCCATATGTGGAGGAAAGCCACTGTTTGTGCGCATGGCAGGGCTCAGAAGGGAGAGAGCACCATTTCAATTTTTGAACGCAAAATTGGCTGGAATTAATTCTAACTCCAACCCTAACCCTAATCCCAAACCTAACCACAATGCTAACCCCAACACACCCCTAACCTTAATCCCAACACACCCCTAACCCTAATCTCAACACCAACAGTAATCCCAACCATAACCACAATCCTAACCCTAGCCCAACCCTAATTTTATCCCCAACCCTAATTTTAACCCAACCCTAACCCTAACTTTAGCCCAACTCACTTGACCCCAAATCTAACCCTAAAAGGAAAAATGGAAATAAATACATTTTTATCTAACTAAGGGGGTGATAAAGGGACAGTTTGATTTACAATTTTTTATTATTTTGATCACTGTGATAGGGTCTATCACAGTGATCAAAATGAACCAATAGGAAAAATTTCCTATTGTTGCCGGGTGCCGGCCGGCCCAGGGGACTTCACGGGGGCGATGCAGGGACACCAGAGGTACCGGGGAGATCAGGGGACCCTATTTCTCTTTCCTCTGATGTGTTAATAACAGCGATTGTAACATCGGGGTAGCCGAGACCCCAAAAAAATTCCAACTCTGGGGGGAGCTATGCACTTATTTCTCAGTGCCAAGACATAAGTACCCTTAACTGCTGCCGTTAAAAGGCGTATCAGCGGTCCTTAAGGGGTTAAATGAAAAGGAAGTGTTACCATTGCGAGACATGTAATGACTGATAGTCTTTTTCTGACCGACATGTCTCATACTGGAACTGCCCCCTTTCATTTAAATAAGCTCTGGCAAAAGATTTTCTGGGAAATCAGTGTCCGGCCCACAGATCTTAACAGCTCATTTGCATATAAGAAAAATGTGGATTTCTTTGGGAAAATACATCAGTTTGCAGATATCAAGGAATCATTTTAGTCAGCTTTCTATGACTTACGTGCTCATATAGACAGCTTAGGAGGATTGATCCTAGTGACAGATTCCCTTTAAAACAATACTGAACTCTGTAATGACCATATCTACTCAAGGTAAACTCTAAATCTGGGATGCAGAGAAGTTTATTCATCAGCAACTCTGACGTTTTTCTAAAGAAACCATTTTACTAAGGCTTGGACCGGATGATAATTCAGATGTATTATCAGAGCCCGATCCTGTCTATATCTGCATTAGAGGTTTCATTTGGGGCCCCAGTCTAAGATTCTTTCATATTTGATGAAAAAAATAGCGCAATATGAAGAACTTTTTTTCTGCCAAAATGACAGATACTTTGATGGAACCTGACCCAACACCATTATAAGCCAATGGGATTTGTTGGATTCTCCTGGCATCGGACAATTAATGGACCCTTATCTGAAGCTTTAGACCAAAGCAGAAAAACAGAATTCACAAAGCAGATGTCAACTATCCCGGCAGAATTTTTGCTTTCTTGGCCTTTTTCAGAGAATATTTTTGAGAACAGACATATAATGAGAATTAACAATCACATTGATAGTCTGTCCAGGTCTGACCAAGGTTATTTATACTATTAAACAACCTACACTGCTCAAAAAAATAAAGGGAACACTTAAATAGCACAATGTAACTCCAAGTCAATAACACTTCTGTGAAATTAACCTGTCCAGTTATAAAGCAAGAATGATTATCAATCAGTTTCTACTGCTGTTGTACAAATGGAACAGACAACAGGTAGAAATGATACGTAATCAGCAAGACAAACCCTATAAAGGAGTGGTTCTGTAGGGGGTGACCACAGACCATTTCTCTGTTCATATTCTTTTTAGCTGTTGTTTTGGTCACTTTTGCATTTTGTCACTGTTGTAACACCTAGAGGTACAGTAGCAACCCACAGAAGTTGCACAGGTAGTGCAGCTTATTCAGGATGGCACATCAATGTGACCTGTGGCAAGAAGGGTAGCTGTGTCTGTCTGCACAATGTCTAGAGCAGGGAGCAGATACCAGGAGATAGGTCAGTACACAAAGAGATATGGAGGGAGCCATAGAAGGGCAACAACCCAGCAGCACAGCAGCAGGACCATTACCTTCTCCTTTCTGCAAGGAGGAAAAAGAGGAGCAGTGCCACAGCTTTTTAAAATGACCTCCAGCGGGCCACTAACATCCATGTGTCTGCTCAAATTGTTAAAAACAGACTCCATGAGGGTGGTATGAGAGCCCGACATCCACAAGTGGGTACTGAGCTTACAGCCCAACACCATGCAGGGCGATTTGAATTTGCCAGTGATCACCAAAATTGGCAGATTCGACATTGTCGCCATGTGCTCTTCACGGCTGAGAGGAGAATCACACTGACAACATGTCACAGATGTGACAGAGTCTGGAAACACCGTGGATAACATTCTGCTGCCTGGATCATCCTCAAGCATGACCGCTTTGGCAATGGGTCAGTAATGGTGTGGGAGGACATTTCTTTGGAGGGCTGCACAGTCCTCCATATGCTAGCCAAAGATACCCTGACTGCCATTAGATACCAGCATGAGATCCTCAGACCCACTGTAAGACCATATGCATTTGCACTGGGCCCTTGATACCTTCTGATGCATGACATTGCTAGGCCTCATGTATTTGAAGTGTTTCAGCAGTTCCTGCATGATGAAGGCGTTGATATTGTGGACTCACATGCTCGTTCCCAAGACCTGAATCCAATCGAGCACATCTGGGACATCATGTCTCATTCCATTCATCCACACCACGTTGAACCACAGACTGTCCAGGAGTTGACTGATGCTTTAATCCAGGTCTGGGAGGAGATCCCTCAGGAGAACATCCGCCACCTCATCAGGAGCATGCCCAGGCGTTGTAGGGAGGTCATACAGGCACGAGGAGGCCACACACACTACTGAGCATCATTTTCTTGTCTTGAGGCATTTATTTTTAGATCATCTTGTAATTTGATTTTCCACTTTGATTTTGAGTATCATTCCAATTCCAGACCTCCATGGGATATTAATTTTGATCTACATTGATCATTTTTATCTTTTATTGTTCACAATGCATTCCACTATGAAATGAGCAAAGATTTGCAACTGAAACATTTAATTCAGTGATACCTAGGATCGGGTATTTTAGAGTTCCCTTTATTTTTTTGAGCAGTGTAGCTAGTTCAGTGCACATAGGCTGCCATTGATCTCAGCAGCACAGAAAAGGGCAATTTGCTGATGAGAATCATCATCACCTTTGCAGCATAAAATATGATTTCACCTTACGAACAAGCTTTTTGCTTGTTTATAGGGTGATCACCAGCCTGTTTAGAGTGCACGATAAACCTGCAGTATAAATGAACCTTCAAAGTCTGAAAAGCGACATACAATTCCAATCAGATCGGCATAAAATGTTCTAGCTCCATTGAATGAGATTGTTATAATAGTAGCAATATTATAATAGTAATAACAATAAAAGAAGAAAGCCAATAGTGGTGTCAGGTGGGAACATATGTTCTTAGGAGTAAATTCTTGGACTTTAGGTGCGCTGCCAGACAAATTCCATAGCCACACAAGGTTAAAAAATTAACCCTTTATTCCCTTTATTCCCCTAGAATCTTTGTTGCGGTCAACGATGTGGACCGTTGGACGTGCAGCAGGCTGACATACTGATAATACAGGCTTTACTCTATCTTGGAAAGGGTGAGTATAAATACCTTTTAATTCATACGATTTACCCAGATAAGACCCTATTGCCCTCTTGTCTCAACCCTTTAGTGTATACAACAGGTGGGAACATATGGCACTAGACCGAGAACAAGTTTTTGGGTTCTCATCCAACAAATATGTTGGAATACAAATGCAAAGTTTAGGCCGATTCTCTATTTGCTCCGTTCCCCGACCAGCCACCCCGGTTGGTACGGTCATCCATCTTATCCGGAAAATCCATGCCGCACTCCTCAAAACTCATACAGACACACTGCGGCATGGATTTTCCGGATAAGACGGATGACTGTACCAACCGGGGGAGCTGGTCGGGGAACGGAACAAATCGAGAGACGAAGGTGGTGAGTAGACAGTGTCTGATGACGCAGTCAGACTGTAACAGGAGGGTCAAAGATCTGGACCGATATTTTTCCGCTGGGGGCGGGGGAGGCCGAACGTAGAGAGGAGGCTGTATGACAGATGGAAAAGGTTCTCTCAACCTGTGGGACAAGGTGTAATGAGTGCCCGGTCTCGAGAGCCTGATGTAATGTTGTGTGTTCAACCCCACAAGTTTGAACAGAGGGGGGAGGTATGTGGTGTATTAACCACTGTGTCCGCTAGGGGGCGCTGTGTGGAGGTCCCAGGAGAAGGGATGAATGGCAGAGTGCTGAGTGGCCGTTATGTATCTCAAAGTGGGTGGCTTTGAGATGGAGACTTATGTATGTGTGATCAGCAAGGACATTGATGAGGTGCTGCATTAATATATGAGGGAGAAGTCTCCAGGTAACTAGAGAGTTGGGGGGGCCTGGTTACCTACAAACCCACCCAGGGGGTGTGTTTAAAGCATGATTGTAAACAGTGTGAAGATGCCTGAAGGACCTGTGATGAGGTCAGAGTCATGTGACCCAGTGGGCGTGGCTATGAACGATATAATGTGGCCGGGGTGAGTCACAAGGGGTGAATGGAGGGACCTGGTTGGTCCACAGCAGAAGGCCCCGTGCGCAGGATTGTCTCCTGGCTAACAGCCTGTGTGTGGCTGTGTGTGTAATGGCTGCCAGAGCTTGAGAGTTCCCTGGAGGGATAAGGACGTCTGCAGCCTGAATGAAGGAACCATGTGGAGACCCTGACGTGGGTGAGATAAATGAGGTTAGAAAGTCTCCTAAGCATAACCTGTATGATCACAGGCTTAACAGAGGGAAGCTCTGTAATGGACGCTATGCTGTGATGAACTTTATGTTGATTGCTTTGGATTATGCTGGTGAAATGAACTGTATAGTGCTGCTGTGGCTCTATGATGGTGAATAAACCGCAAGGACTATGTTTTGAGTTTATGGAAAACCTGTGCCGGATCTGGTTTTGATCTCTGCCTAGCGAGGATCCCCTAAGTAAATGACAGCGCTACCTCACAATATACATTTCTATCTCTATGACACTTAACTTCTAAAATAGGGAAGGACACTTATTCTCCAAGGGCTCAAGTTGGGGTATAAAAAGTTCAAACAATAAAAAAGCCTATACTCACATATTGGATGGGTGCCGCTCCTCCTCACCTTGCTACCATGTCTCACGTCAATCTTGAATCTCAACATTCGGAGGGGGAGTCACATTACAACGCTGGTCAACTGTAGCCTTCACATTTCGTCCCAAGAGGAAATCTTAGCTGGTTTCCGGTTCTGTTGAAATGAAAAGGGTGCAGCATTCACGTGACGCCCCCTCCAGATGTCGGTACCCAAGGGACACAGTAGAGAGTATGGAAAAGTGACTTCAGTAAATGATTTTTTTTTATTACCCCAACCTGGGTCCATTAAGAATACATTTTTAAAGAAGATGTAAACCACTTCAAGATACCCTACATTGATATAGATTTTGTGCGTCAGAATGAAGAATAAACCTCAGAGCATAAGCCATGCAACATTTCTAAGCAAAGAGCAATAACAGAGTTAAGACCAGCTAATCTGAGTTCTGGCATACCAATTTATTTGTATGAATTGATGAATCAAAAATCCTTTCAGGCTACGTGGGAAAAAAAATGAAGACAATGATATATATTTTATTTAACCACACACCTCGTGCTTGCTGATACAGTACATTGACAGCTATATAACATGTACGTCACATGCGCTCAGCATGGCTCTGGAGTAAATGGAGGTCATTTGCAAATAGCTTTTTCCTTGAACTGTAATCGTGAGTAAAAAAAACTAAATGCTGGGTTATCTTGGTAAGTGCATAAATGAATATCATCACACATCTAATTTCCCGCTATATAGTGTGAACTGAACACCCGTGTAATATGCAGGGGCCTAACTACAGTGGGTGCTGGACTTGCAGTCACACACGGGCCATGGAGCCATGGGAGGGGGTACAAAAAGGTCTCATTGGTCCATATGAAAAGACCAATACTAGTAAAAAACTGTGAAATTTGGAGGCTGTTGGAGATTTTACATTGGAGTCTACAAGCTTCAAGTTACGCCACTGCTAACATGTGTAATGATCAGAAATCTTCTACTCACACACCCCACTATACAGTTGCAATCAAAAGTATTTAAAGATGCACTCCTCCTCCGCCCATCAAAGTTGTCATCCTCTTAATAAAGTGCAATTATCCTATTATATAGCACTGTGTACTTACAATTGCTCATTTTGCCTTTCTACCCAGATGGTTCTTCTCTTTTCACTGCTCTACATATAAATAGGAAGTCACTGTCCCTGCAGAAATCATTCCCCTCTTCAACTGCTGACCCTGCCGCTCCACTCCTCCCCCTGCCAGGGACATTTGCAGTGACTTATGACTCATACAGGGAAAATTGACCTCATGTGTCTATATAGAGCTTGGAAGGATCCAGCTAGTCAGTTTTTAATCACCCAATCTCATAGACCTAATGGATCCTTTGTTGGGTAAAGAGAATGGGGCATCAGACTGTGCTGCTCACCAGTCAGAATGATGAACCAGGGGAGTCTACGCATTTCATAGTGATCACACCACTTCCTCAGGACAGTCTATTTTTCTATTGTATCCACTTGGACTCCCCTGGTTCATCATTCTGACAGATGAGCAGCGCAGTCTGATGCCCCATTCTCTTTACCCAACAAGGAATCATCACATCGGGGCTTGCAGCCGCCACCAATGCTAAGTACAATGGTTGTGTCTCATGCAATCACAATAGGTGAGTGAATTTGAATTATCTAACATTCCCTTGATCTTGGATAAGACCCTATGTGTGCTTTATAGTCCTTCTAGCTATCTATAAATCTAACGGAAAAAGAGAAGAATTAATTGGGTAGAAGGGTAAAATGAGTAATTCTAAGTACACAGTGCTATATAATATGATGATTGCAATATATTAAGAGGATAACAATTTTGATGGGAGGAGGAATGTTTCTTTAACCCCCACTGCAAATAAAATTTATTAGCAAAATTTAAAATCATTCTGCTGTTTGCAATAAACTTCTGCTAGCTACTTATGTGCCTGTTAATTAGGAACCTTCACACGTTCAGTATGTGGTCAGTATTTTAAATACAGAAGTGGTGATGTGTTTATTTTATACTTTTCCTCTGATTTTTCCTCTCCTGGTTTTGGCTTACAAATACTGATGTAAAATAGTGATCAAATACTGAATGTGAGAATGTGGCCTAATGGTCCATTGTATGTGCCCCTACAGTCAGGCAGCTAAAAATTATGTTTGTACACCACTCTTCCTCAGTTCAATGGGCATATATGGACCAAATTTGGTGACTGCTGTGAGCTTATTAATCCTGTCGTAACAATTAAAGGGAATCTGTCACCTCATTTTGGCAGTCTATGTAAATGATTTCGGTCCAGTCCGATGGGCAGTGTTTTGTGTCCTTTCCTCCACCCCTCCTTGGCCGCTGTCCGCAATATTTCTGTGAATTTCCGTACTTGGCCTCCATATTAAGCGTGTGTGCATTGCAATCAGGACTCGCGCACGCGCAGTATGCTTTGCCAAACTGCGGGCAAAGCTGAAAAGCATTAGTGCACATGAGCAGGTGAACTATGTCCCGGAAGTATTTAGCTGTGTTCCGGGACACAGTTCACCGGCACATATGCACCAATGCTTTTTGACTTTGTCCGCAGTTGGGCAAAGTATACTGCGCGTGCGCAAGTCCAGATTGCAATGCACATGCGCGTAATATGGAGGTCAAGTATGGAAATTCACAGAAATATTGCGGACAGCAGCCAAGGAGGGGTTGAGGAAAGGACCCGAAACACCGCCCATCGGACCGGACCCAGGTCATTTAAATACCACGCCAAAATGAGGTGATAGATTCCCTTTAAAGGAAGTGGTGTCAAGTTTACAAGGTCACAACAGGGGCAAAGGTTTGGTCCGTACACAGCATCTTACCATTTGATGCTGCATGCCATACAGGGAGAGTGGTGTACAAAGATTTTTAGCAGTATGCCTGAATGCAGGAACACATGAAACGGGTCGTCAGGATCCTAATTAGGGTACAAATAAGGTGCTACTTTCCAATTTGGCCCATCAATCCCACTATTAGAAGCATATCTTTTGTCTCTCTGTTTTTGTGTTATATTCCGAGTATTAGGGAGCATAGTGGAGACGGGATTTCATGAAATCCCCTCCACTATGCAGGAACATCTGGCCGCTGCGGATTAAACGCTGAGGCAGGACGCAGCAAATACTGAATGTTTCCGGACCATGGAAACATAGCATTATACATTTTATTGCAAGAAAGTAAAGAAATCATGCACAGTACACCTTGCTACATTGTATTTGCCATCACCCCCCGAAAGAAAGCGGCATTGTGTTACTAGGGATTCCAAGCAGGGGTCTCCCTCCATCACATTCATATACCCTGTAACAGTGCATATCTACCATGGGGTTTTTTTGCTGTTAAACAACCCTTTAAAGGGAACCTGTCACGGCTGGCACCTGCCTGCAGAAGAATTTTTTTTTTTTTAAGTATATACAGATATTCATTATGCAAACTAGAGTGCAGGTCAGTGAGGGTCCAGTGACCTGCCAGCAGTCTGCATTATGAATACCTTATCGGAGCACCACATGCAGATCCACCCTCCAGACCCGCCTTATAGCATGAGCATATCATTAGCACAAAACTGAAAATAAAGATTAAAGAACAAAGATAAGACGGATTTCATCACCCCAGGTATTGTCATTTTAATCAGTGTAATGGCGCCAACCTGACAATGTCTGTAGGTTACTGTGCACAATCCTGCTGACAAGTTCCCTTTAAGAACTGTACACATGTCTAGAAACCATTTAATGATGTCGATTAGTACTGGGAGGCTTTTAGTGCTTATTACCCTTCCACAAGGTATAGGATTCTGGGAATGAGTAATTCTACTACTAGTTTTCTACTTGCTACAGCACACAAAGAACCTTTCTTATGGATGTAGGAGTCTATTTAAGGAAACTGGTTTCTCCTCTTAGATATCTACAATGCACGATCAAGTTTCCTCACTGACAATGTAGACACTACACTAATATTTATACAGCATTAACCCCTTAGTGACAGCCAATTTTGACCTTAACGACCAAGCTAAATTTGATAATTCTGACCAGTGTCACTTTATCAGGTAATAACTCTGAAACGCTTTAACGTTTAGCATTTCCCCCATGTCTACTTCACATCAGTACAATTTTTGTAACAAATTTTTTTTTGTTTGGAAGTTATAAGGGAGAAAAGTTGACCAGCGATTTCTCATTTTTCCAACAAAATTTAATTTTTTTTGTAAGGACCACATTACATTTGATGTGACTTTGATGAGTCCAAAAATACCCCCAAAAGACTGCAGCCCTCAAGGTGCTCAAAACCACATTCAAGAAGTTTATTAACCCTTCACTTGCTTCACAGGAACTGAAACAACCTGGAAGGAAGAAATGAACACTTAAGTTTTTTTTTTTACAAAAATTCTAAATTCAGACTCAATTTTTTTTTATTTTCACAAGGGTAACAAGAGAAATGGACCACAAAATTTGTTGTGCAATTTCTTCTGAGTACGCCGATACCCCATATGTGGGAGAAAACCACTGTTTGGGCGCACGGCAGGGCTTCGAAGGAGCACCTTTTTTAACGCAAAATTGGCTGGAATTGAGAGCAGACGCCTTGCTGGTTTGGAGAGCCCCTGATGTGCCCAAATAGTGGACCCCCCACAAGTGACCCCATTTTGGAAACTACACCCCTTAAAGATTTCCCCTAAAGATTTTATCCAGTGGTATAGTGAGCATTTTGAACCCACATATAGGACACAAAATTTGATATAATATTAGGTCATCATATTGAAAAAGCTATTTTTTTCACAAAAGTCTTGCTCTAGCCCCAAATTGCTCACTTTTACCAGAGATAACACCAAAAGTGGACCCCACAATTTGTTACCCACTTTCTTACGAGCACAGTGATACGCCACATGTAGTCAAAAAGTTCTGTTTGGGCAAATGGTAAGGTTCGGAACGGAAGGGGCACAATGTGAATTTTGGAACACAAATTTGGCTCTATTTGGAATAGATTGTCATATTTGCATAGATTGTGTGGTTCAAGAGCAACAGTAATCCCCTATAAATGTCTTTTTGTAAATTATACCCTGCAATGTATTTAGGGAGTATGTTAGTGCTATATAAAAATAAAGATTATTATTATGGCGTTAATGCCTCAAAAGTTTGAACATTTAAAATTCCAATTTTTTTCACTGTCTCTTCTGAATCATTGTTGTATGTTCTGAGGAACACACCTCAGTTTTAAACTTTTTATTTTTTACTTTTTATTTCAGGATATTTGTGCTTTTTGTTTTCTCTGGTTAATGGTCATGTGTTAATATGCACTTACATTGTGCATACACATTAATTTACTTTCTCAGTTCAGACTCCAGTTTTTTATTCATTTCATTGTGCATTCTTTGCATATAAGGGTGTGACCACCCTCTTTCTGAGCTGGGAAATCCATCCTGTCTGGCCTAAGCTTTTACTAGTGGTTCAGTCGCTCGATCCTTGTTCACATTCACGTCACTTGGCAAGTGAAAAGGTTTTAAATACTAGAGTAGGACTCTCCCACAAGGGTTGCCGTGACGTGGCGGGATGGCTTGTACATTATTTTGATCAAAATTATGTTTACTAAATACCCTTATTTTTATTATTATTATTATTATAACTTTTATGCATTATTTGCCGTTTATTTTTTACTTTTTATTTCAGGATATTTGTGCTTTTTGCTTTTTGTTTTCTCTGGTTAATTATCATGTGTTAATATACACTTACATTGTGCATACACATTAATTTACTTTCTCAGTTCAGACTCCAGTTTTTTTATCCAGTCCTCTATGGTCCAATCCTTATGGTCCTTGGCAAACTTCAACCTGGCTCTCCTTTGCTTCTCATTGATGAAAGACTTTTTTCTAGCTTTACATGACTTGAGTCCTGCCTCTAGGAGTCTGATACGAACCATTCTTGCTGTGCACTTCACCCCAGCTGCCATTTGCCATTCCTTTTGTAGGTCACTTGATGTCATCCTGCGGTTGTTGAGTGACATTCGAATAAGAGGACGGTCACCTCGGTCAGTGGAGAGTTGTTTTCACCCTCTGCCGGTCTGTAGATTTGTTGTCTCAATGTCTGCTGCTTGACCTTGTTGTAATGGACTGCCGTCTTAGAAATTTTAAGGATGGAGGCAACATGACAATCACTGTATCCCTCTGTTAGTAAAGCCGGAATTAAACCCTTCTTTTCCTCACTCAAGACTTTTCTTTTCAACTCCTTTGGCATGGTTAAAAGTTATTTTTTTCATCCATATTACTTTTGGGATATCACTAACACTTGTTTTGCCATCCAGCTTGTCCTATTGCAAGAGGATTGTGAACACCACAGGAGGGTTTTTTATACTTTCCTTTGTTAAATAAGATTTGGTTCAGGTGATCACTTAATCAGAAGCACATTAAGTAGAATGAGGTGTACTCTGGTTGGAATTCAACTGACACTGGAATGGAATGGCTGTCAGACATGTAGAGAAGCTGATTTTTATAAAACTGTGCAGTGATCTCTTAATTTCTGCCAGAGCTGTATAAGATATTTGTAAAAAAAAAAACTAATTGTAAGATGTGTGGTAGGTCTCAAAACAGGGGTAGATACAAAGGCCTGGTTGTGATGGGCACATGGGGCAATAGTACCAGGAATCACTCCTACTGTGCTTCCTAAAAACCCGGCATTTTTTTTAGCTACTTTTAGGTGGTAGTGGCAGGAACAGGGCAAAGAAAGTGGTGCTCTGCAAGTCTGTGGACATCCTCAGAAATGAAGGCTTCCACCTGTGCCATCAAGTCAAATATGAGACACTCAACAATTTTCTCCTGGAACTGGAGGAAAGTGAGAGCTCCTTGGAATTTTTTCTGTTTGTCCCTGCTGGCGCCCTTGTCTCTGACCCTCACAGTGGTGCCAGCATGCAGTGTGGTCAGCAAGTAGATGTCCTTCCTGTCTTTCCACTTCACTGTAAGAAGTTGGTAGCTTGCAACTGAGTATGACGCCCCCTTTTCCAAACGTCTGGACTCCAACTGTGACAGAAATCCCACTTAGCTTTCCCTGACTGTCCCACAGGCCCCTGTATTTGTAGCGTGGAGGGATTTATATAGGGGGATGCTCGTGTAATAGTTGTTGGTATACACGTAGTACCCTTGATGGAGAAAGGGTGTCATTAGCTCCCAGACAAGTTTACCTGGGATGCCTATTGTCTGGGGGCAGTTTGGGGGGTTAATTTGGAGGTATCTACCTTTATATATTAGGAAAGTTATTGTGTACCCTGATGTGTTCTTGCACATTTTGTACAGTTTGAAGCCATATTTGCCTTGCTTGTAGGGGATGAGTTGGCGGAATGTCAGACGGCCCTTGAAACGCATCAAGGACTCGTCGTCTGCCACATTTTGCTCTTAGGTATAGGAATTTAGAAATGAATGTTGTAGGAGAGAAATTAGGGGTCTCAACTTGTTTAGGAGATCATAGTTGGGGTCATTTCTTGGGGGGGGCTTGGGAACTGTTACTAAAATGGAGGAATTTCATTAGGACTTCATAAAAGGGCTCGGGACATGATGGCTGCAAATATAGGGGTGCTGTGTACAGAGTTTGTTGCCCAGTAGGAGCGGAGTTTGTTGTTTTTTTTTTTTTTTTCTTACTAATGCCATGTTCAGGGACATTTGTGGGGATCCAGGAACAGAAATGAAAGGCAGTGAAATTTTGGGAAATGTATTGTCGAGTACATAAACTGGTTCTGTTGGCAAACAATTTTAAGGCTTCTGAGGTAACGAAAATTTTGAAAACAATCAAGGGGGCGAAAATTGGTGATATCAATTTTTTTCCAGGGGCTGCTAAAAAAAGGGGGAATTTGAGGGGAAAATGGACTGTCATGATACCACAGCGATGGGGGACTGTAGTACTTGGTCCTACCTCTGAAGCTTCAGCAGTGATGACCGACTCTGTAAGCATCGGATTGTGGGTTCCCGTGGAGGAAGAGGAGTCTTCACTCACTGAAAATTATTCAGATGCAGATTCAGTATCACTGCAGCTGTCATGGCAAAACAGGCTGTACGCCTGCTCCATACAATCCGCGGGCCATTGCTTTATTTTATACGCCTGCCTGACAAAAAACTAAACCTACTCTAACACTACCAGACCTAAAATCAATCTAACCCTAATATTTTTTTTATAGATTTTTTTTTACTTTTGAAAAACTGTACTCCTAGCTCTAAGAAGCCTAACCCTAGTAACCCTAACTGCAAAGAATGAATAAAATAAAATGTATTAAAAAAAACTAATGTAATCTGACAGGGGGAATGATACAGAGCGGGAAGGGGGAGGGGGGAATCAATGAGGTTTAGGAGATTTACAGATAGATGCGGAGGTAGAAATTTGATTATTTTTTTACTTTTTCTTCACTGACAGGGCAAAACTCAGACGTAGTGTATCACTCTTCTCTCCCAGAAGAACTACAAGGACAGAAGAAAGAGGCACAGCCCAAGTGCTGCCATATTTACTAATATTGGGGGGGGGGCTTGTGATCACGGCGATAAGGTCTATCATACTAAACAAAAAACATTAGCCAATAAGAAAATTCTTAGCAGTTTCGGGATGCAGACAGGCATATCTTGGCAATCGCACTGCGCATGCGGTCGCCATTTTCTCAGAAGAAGGAGGGGGATTACAGATCTGGTACCTACTGTACAGTGGGGGGCTCAGGGACTCCATTTCTCTCTTCACTGATATGTTAGATCATATCAGAGGAGAGAGAAATCAATTTTAAATCAGAATTATTTTATTTATTCATATATATACAGTGGGGCAAAAAAGTATTTAGTCAGTCAGCAATAGTGCAAGTTCCACCACTTAAAAAGATGAGAGGCGTCTGTAATTTACATCATAGGTAGACCTCAACTATGGGAGACAAACTGAGAAAAAAAAATCCAGAAAATCACATTGTCTGTTTTTTTTTCATTTTATTTGCATATTATGGTGGAAAATAAGTATTTGGTCAGAAACAAAATTTCATCTCAATACTTTGTGATATATCCTTTGTTGGCAATGACAGAGGTCAAACGTTTTCTGTAAGTCTTCACAAGGTTGCCACACACTGTTGTTGGTATGTTGGCCCATTCCTCCATGCAGATCTCCTCTAGAGCAGTGATGTTTTTGGCTTTTCGCTTGGCAACACGGACTTTCAACTCCCTCCAAAGGATTTCTATAGGGTTGAGATCTGAAGACTGGCTAGGCCACTCCAGGACCTTGAAATGCTTCTTACGAAGCCACTCCTTCGTTGCCCTGGCGGTGTGCTTTGGATCATTGTCATGTTGAAAGACCCAGCCACGTTTCATATTCAATGCCCTTGCTGATGGAAGGAGGTTTGCACTCAAAATCTCACGATACATGGCCCCATTCATTCTTTCATGTACCCGGATCAGTCGTCCTGGCCCCTTTGCAGAGAAACAGCCCCAAAGCATGATGTTTCCACCACCATGCTTTACAGTAGGTATGGTCTTTGATGGATGCAACTCAGTATTCTTTTTCCTCCAAACACGACAAGTTGTGTTTCTACCAAACAGTTCCAGTTTGGTTTCATCAGACCATAGGACATTCTCCCAAAACTCCTCTGGATCATCCAAATGCTCTCTAGCAAACTTCAGACGGGCCCGGACATGTACAGGCTTAAGCAGTGGGACACGTCTGGCACTGCAGGATCTGAGTCCATGGTGGCGTAGTGTGTTACTTATGGTAGGCCTTGTTACATTGGTCCCAGCTCTCTGCAGTTCATTCACTAGGTCCCCCCGCGTGGTTCTGGGATTTTTGCTCACCGTTCTTGTGATCATTCTGACCCCACGGGGTGGGATTTTGCGTGGAGCACCAGATCGAGGGAGATTATCAGTGGTCTTGTATGTCTTCCATTTTCTAATTATTGCTCCCACAGTTGATTTCTTCACTCCAAGCTGGTTGGCTATTGCAGATTCAGTCTTCCCAGCCTGGTGCAGGGCTACAATTTTGTTTCTGGTGTCCTTTGACAGCTCTTTGGTCTTCACCATAGTGGAGTTTGGAGTCAGACTGTTTGAGGGTGTGCACAGGTGTCTTTTTATACTGATAACAAGTTTAAACAGGTGCCATTACTACAGGTAATGAGTGGAGGAAAGAGGAGACTCTTAAAGAAGAAGTTACAAGTCTGTGAGAGCCAGAAATCTTGATTGCTTGTTTCTGACCAAATACTTATTTTCCACCATAATATGCAAATAAAATGAAAAAAAAACAGACAATGTGATTTTCTGGATTTTTTTTTCTCAGTTTGTCTCCCATAGTTGAGGTCTACCTATGATGTAAATTACAGACGCCTCTCATCTTTTTAAGTGGTGGAACTTGCACTATTGCTGACTGACTAAATACTTTTTTGCCCCACTGTATATATATACAGTCATATGTAAAAGTTTGGGCACCCTATTAATGTTAACCTTTTTTCTTTATAACAATTTTGGTTTTTGCAACAGCTATTTCAGTTTCATATATCTAATAACTGATGGACTCAGTTATATTTCTGGATTCAAATGAGGTTTATTGTACTAACAGAAAATGTGCAATCTGAATTTAAACAAAATTTGACGGCTGCAAAAGTATGGGCACCCTTATCATTTTCTTGATTTGAACACTCCTAACTACTTTTTACTGACTTCCTGAAGCACTAAATTTTTTTTGTAACCTCATTAAGCTTTGAACTTCATAGCCAGGTGTATCAAATCATGAGAAAAGGTATTTAAAGTGGCCACTTGCAAGTAGTTCTCCTATTTGATTCTCCTATGAAGAGTGGCATCATGGGCTCCTCAAAACAACTCTCAAATGATCTGAAAACAAAGATTATTCAACATAGCTTTTCAGGGGAAGGATACAAAAAGTTGTCTCAGAGATTTAACCTGTCAGTTTCCACTGTGAGGAACATAGTAAGGAAATGGAAGAACACAGGTACAGTTCTTGTTAAGCCCAGAAGTGGCAGGCCAAGAAAGATATCAGAAAGGCAGAGAAGAAGAATGGTGAGAACAGTCAAGGACAGTCCACAGACCACCTCCAAAGACCTGCAGCATCATCTTGCTGCAGATGGTGACACTGTGCATCGGTCAACAATACAGCGCACTTTGCACAAGAAGAAGCTGTATGGGAGAGTGATGCGAAAGAAGCCGTTTCTGCAAGCACGCCACAAACAGTCGCCTGAGGTATGCAAAAGCACATTTGGACAAGCCAGTTACATTTTGGAAGAAGGTCCTGCGGACTGATGAAACAAAGATTGAGTTGTTTGGTCATACAAAAAAGCGTTATGCATGCGCTGTATTGTTGACCGATGCACAGTGACACCATCTGCAGCAAGATGATGCTGCAGGTCTTTAGAGGTGGTCTGTGGATTGTCCTTGACTGTTCTCACCATTCTTCTTCTCTGCCTTTCTGATATTTTTCTTGGCCTGCCACTTCTGGGCTTAACAAGAACTGTACCTGTGTTCTTCCATTTCCTTACTATGTTCCTCACAGTGGAAACTGACAGGTTAAATCTCTGAGACAACTTTTTGTATCCTTCCCCTGAAAAGCTATGTTGAATAATCTTTGTTTTCAGATCATTTGAGAGTTGTTTTGAGGAGCCCATGATGCCACTCTTCATAGGAGAATCAAATAGGAGAACTACTTGCAAGTGGCCACCTTAAATATCTTTTCTCATGATTTGATACACCTGGCTATGAAGTTCAAAGCTCAATGAGGTTACAAAACCAATTTAGTGCTTCAGGAAGTCAGTAAAAAGTAGTTAGGAGTGTTCAAATCAAGAAAATGATAAGGGTGCCCATACATTTGCACGGTCAAATTTTGTTTAAATGCAGATTGCACATTTTCTGTTAGTACAATAAACCTCATTTGAATCCAGAAATATAACTGAGTCCATCAGTTATTAGATATATGAAACTGAAATAGCTGTTGCAAAAACCAAAATTGTTGTAAAGAAAAAAGGTTAACATTAATAGGGGTGCCCAAACTTTTACATATGACTGTATATATATATATATATATATATATATATATATATATATATATATATATATATATATATTCGTTGTTATGGTGAATAATGGTGATCACGGGACGGGACGGTAAAAACCGGCACTGATCACGTTCTCCAGAGTTCCAGGTGAGACAACAGAGATTTTCCAATGCTGGGGGGCGCTATACCCTTATTTCTCAATGCCACTAAAAAGTGGCGGTGAGGAATAAGGCCCCTTAACTGCTGCCGTTAAAAGGAAAAACGTTAATGGAAAAGGAGACAAGAAGATAGAAAAATAATAAATGTTCCTGGAGGCACAGTTGGAAGCAGAGATCATAAATACCAAAAAAGTAATAAATTACAAATATATAAAAGTTAATTAACTAAACCCTATTACAATACAAATATCAGAAGCAGAAACAACTATTAAAAAAAAAACCAAACAAACCATAAAACCCCCCAAAAAGGAAAAAGACAGTGTGGTCATTGGTAAATTACACCATGGGAAGACAGTAATAAGAGATATTAAATTAATCCAAAAACAAATAGGTAAAGTGCTTGCAAAACCGGTGTCTGGCTATGATTTCCGTTACGGCAGGTCATAACAGCGAAAGGCGCTGTACTAAAGACGCTTATCATGAAGGGCATGGAAGATTGTGAGATCGCAGTAGTCAGTAAAAATAGCCTTATGTTTTCGGTTTGGAGAAACAACTTGTTACATTATTTGTCTTCAGGTATATAAATAGCTGTCATTTGGTTTAAACAGTAGAAAGTTTGGAAATTTAGCTAATAAAGCTCATTTGCAATCAGAGTTGAATACTTTTGATTACAACTGCGCACAGCATCCAGCTAGGTTTCTGCCGGACACTATTTTTTTTAAAGTTCTTAATAATAGTCAAAGGGATTTCAAAACCTCCAACGCCGTATAGAGCAATTTCATTCTCTAGGGCATGCACTTTTGCTTTTAGGGAGAAACATAAAAAAGGTATGGAAGCTTCATTTTCTAAAATATCAAGGCTTCTTATCATCAAAGGCAGGATTACAATGGCAGAGAACATCTCTAGCCATAGCTGATAACACAGGATCCACCATTTACATCAGGTGTTGTCACAGCGGACCCTGCTTCCCTTCCCTTCACAATGACCTTTGCACACGCTCATAAGATGCTTCACTAGAAAAAATAGGGTCCAAGTATGTTCACTGTGGCTAATGTACTTGTGAATTACCTGAAACAACAAGCATTTAGGGTATGTGCACATGCTGCGGATTCTGCTGCGGTTCCGCAGCGTTTTTGGCCCTGCGGATCCGCAGCAGTTCCGCAGACATGGTACAGTACCATGTTATCCTATGGGTTTTCAAAACCGCTGTGCTCACGCTGCCGTTTTTTCCGCTCGGTTTTGCTGCGGTTTACAAACCGCAGCATGTCAATTCTTTCTGCGGATTCCGCAGCGGTTTGGCACCTGTTCCATTGTCCAGGTGTCAAACCGCAGGAAAACCGCAGGTCAATTTACCTGCGGATCTGCGCGGAAAAACCCGCAGGTGAATCCACAGCGTGTGCACATAGCCTTAGTGTCTAAAAAAAACCCCTAAAGGTCAGATTGAACATGTCAACATTTTCTATTTTTTTTTATTTTAAATACAAATTGTGAAATTGAAAAAAAAAAAAAACGAAAATGAAAAACAAACATTGCACACACCCTAAAAAAAAAAGCCTGATTTAAACAATAGATGATTTTCTGAAGATAGCGTACATGTAACATACAGCCAGGTTCCTACCGCAATGGCCGAGATCGAGAGAACTCCAATACCAGCCATTTTACCCCTTAGAAGCACAGTAATCTGGTGTATTAACTAGTCAGAAAAAAAATTCTACTTTATTATGTTAAAAATAGCCCTAAAGATTGCCACATCTGTATGAACCACATCCACCCAGTGTACGCTGTGAGAAGCAATGCAGGAAGTAATATATTTTGTTTATATTGAATTCCAAAAAATCGTGGAATAAAAAAAATAATCAAAATGTCATATGCACCCTCCAAAAAATGACAACTCATTTAAAAAAAAACAAGCTCTCACAGAGCACCGTCAACAGATAAAAGAAAATAATGAGTATCTCAATGTGGTGAATTTTAACAAAAAAAAAAAATTAAAAAATTTTATACAGCAAAAGCAGTAAAACATAAAACAACTATATTGTTTTTGTTTTGCTATAACCAAAGTGACCAACAGTTAAAGGCGTTTTCTGGTCACAGACCATAGGGTAGTTCATCAACATGTGATCTGTGGGGAGCCAACACCTAGCACCTCCGCTGATCAGCTGTTATTTGCTCTGACAGCCGCTGGGTGTAGAGACTTGCCAAAATATATGAAATTGTTCTGCAGTACACGTCAGCATCTGCTGCACATTGAATGGAGCGGCACCTTGCAGCCCCGAATAAAGTGGTCACAACCTATAGCCAGTAGAGCAAGTAAGAGATGAAGGGTATTGGACCTCCACCGATCAGATGCTGATGACCTATCTTATGGATAGGTTATCAATACTCTCATACTGGATAAAGACAACCCCTTTACGTATGACTTTCATAAGGTGAAGATTAAAAAAATAAAAAATGTCCTCACCATGAATGCCAAAACTGGCTGTAAGGTGAAAAAAAAATATATATAGGCAAAATACAATACTTAGCATCTTGATCATGAGGCGCACTTACTCTGGCAGCTGAAGCCATAGAGTCAGAACCATGAGCGGCATTTTTTGTTCCATCGGTGCCAAATTTGGCTCTTATGCTTTCTGGGGATTCACTTCGGGCTATACTACAGTTTGTTGGACCTAGTAATTTTCTCCAAGCAGAAACAGCATCATCTCCAATTACTTCCATTGCTACTATGGGTCCGCTTGTCATGAAATTAATAAGGTCACTGAAAAATAAAGAGGATTTTAACATTATATTTCAAAAAATATATATATTTAAAAGAAAAAGATAAATGCCAGAAAAGAAAAAAAAACACAACAATGCAAGCTGAAATTTTGCAAATATATTATAAAAATAAACAAGATGAAAGGATGAAAAGTTATACACTTTCCTGTAGTAAAGCCCCCGTTACACATAGCGATATTGCTAGCAATATCGCTGTAAAGTCACCGATTTTGTGACCCAGCAGCGATATTGCTAGCGATATCGCTACATGTGATACTTACCTCCGACCGGCTCCCCCGCTGGTTATCGCTGATCGCGCGAGAAGGTCCTGGACCATTCCTCGTCATCAGCTTCCTGCAGCGCTTCCTGCTGTGACGACGAGCGACGCGTGGACGCGGGCGGGAGGACGTCAGGATCGCCGCATCTGACAGGTAAGTAGCGACACCCGACCTCTGCGATGTCGCTGGTGAGATCTGCCTGTGTGGCAGCTCACTAGCGACCACTTAGCGATGCACCAGCGATCCATATCGTTGTCGGGATCGCTGGTGCATCGCTATGTGTAACGTTACCCTGAGGCATAGAAATCATGCACAATACACCTCGCTACTTTGTGTTTGCTGTAACTCCCACTTAGAATGCAGTGTTGTGTTAGTGGGGTCCCCATAGGAGATACAGCCACCACCTTTCAGCCCTCATATACAGAATACTAATATGCTGTATACTTGCCCCAGATCTGGCCTGCAACAAAAGAAAAACACCTTTTATTATACTCAACTGGGGGGTGGTCGGGTCTGATGGGTGTCGCTAGTCCTGGTCCGGCGCCTCCCTTTCGATGCTGTCCTCCTTCATGTGGAAAATGAGTGCTACATCATCCATGCCAGTTACCCGGCATCGCGCTCCTGCACATGCATACTTCTCTAGGGCACAGTAAAGTACTGCAGTGCGCATGCGCCGGGGCTCTTTGACCTTTCCAGGCACATGCTCACTGCAGTCCTTTGCTTTGCCCTGGTCAGGGCAGAGAAGTACACCTGTGCAGGAGTGTGATGCCGGGGAACACTGTTTGGATTAATTCGAACTCGTCATCTACATGAAAGATGACATCAAAAGCAGAATTGAGGCGGTGAACCAGGACCAGCCACACTTATGGGACCTGACTGCCCTCAGGTGAGTATAATAAAAAGAGTTTTCTTCTGTTGCAGGCCAGATCTGAGGCATATACACTGCTTATTAGTATGCTGTATGTCAGGCCTGAAAGACAGTGGCCATATCTCATATGGAACAAACGTGGAGACTGATTCTCTTTAAGAACTGTATACATATCTAGGAGACATTTCAGTAAATTGATTATGTAGTGGGAGGCTTTTCCGGCTTACTACTAGTGATGATCGAGCGTGCTCGGATAAGGTGTTATCCGAGCACACTCTTGTCCTAATAGAGTATTTTTGGCGTGCTCGAAAAAAAAATGCTCACGTAGCCGCAGCTGCATGTCTCGCGGCTGTTTGACAGCCGGCAACACATGCAGGGATTGCCTGTTTTTTTTCAAACACACCAAAAGTACTCAAATAGGACACGAGCATGCTCAATAACTCCTTACCCGAGAACGCCCACTCCTCACTACTTATTACCCTTCCACAAGGTATAGGATTCTGGGAATGAGTCATTCTACTACTAGTTTTCTACTCGCTACAGCACACAAAGAACCTTTCTTATGGATGTAGGAGTCTATTTAAGGAAACTGGTTTCTCCTCTTAGATATCTACAATGCACGATCAAGTTTCCTCACTGAAAACGTAGACTTAAATCATTAAATCATTCGGTCATTTTACCAAAGACGGAGTGTAAACTTACATACTCATATATATCATTATATCATATGCTTAGAATTAGAATGCATGAATTATTGGAAATTAACATTTGCAAACACTTTTAAATAACTCAACATGCAATGTTAATTCAATAATTATCTTTTCTACATAAATACACTGTGTGCAATTATTAGGCAATTTAGTTTTATTATTGAACAACTACAGTGCTGTCAGTCAGTCCAAAAGCTTAATAAACCTGTATAGGTAAGAAAGTAAAAGTGAGGATTTGTCTTTCTTAGGAGAATATCTGTGTGCAGAATTATTGGGCAAAATTTAGTTTATAGAAATACTGTGCAACTAAGTGAAAAAATTTAAATTTTTCCATGATAATTTCTCATTTTCATCTGTTATAGTGAGAATAATAACCAAACAACTCAAAATGTACAAAATACATTTCTGACATTTACAAAAAAAAAAACAAACAAACAATCTAGGAACCCATCTTCTCAATATCAGACATAAACGTTCCATCCAAGGAGTGCGTCAGTTTCTTAATCTTAATTTGTTGAGGTCTGTAGGACAGAAGAACACGATAGGGCAATACCGCGACAGAAATGTGAATGGGTGAGAGTGATGGCGGTGCTCACCTGGGGTGGTTATGAATACACAACACCAATAAGAGTCTTAGAATCCGTGGCTGGAGTAAAAATTCTTCCTGATAGCCATTCACTTTAGTGGAGAGATCACGGTACCTGGGTTGTGCTGGCGGAAATGAAGAAAGAAGTTTTTATTAACAAATGCATTTCGGTGCCAGACAAGTGCCTTTTTTAAGGTAAAAAAAAAAATCATTTTTTTCCTTGAAAAAAAGGCTTCAGTCCAGTGTCGAAATGCATTGGATTCATTATCCTGCTGCCCAGGTACTGTGATCTTTCCACTAAAGTGAGCTTCTTAATCTTTTGATGATCAACTTTTTGGCCACCATTAGGCCTTCTGGTACACACACAAAAAAAATAAACCAATTTATCCTTCACAAGATGGGGAGTCAACATAAGATCACATGACAGACAAAATCAGGAACAAGTATCAGTGGAAGGGTGTGTAGACTATTGATATCCATGACATACAAATGTAACATAATGCTTTCCTACTGTAAAGTCTCTTGCCATTGATAAGTCCATTGTGTGCAAAGAACGAGAGTTTAGTGGCTCTTTCTTTACCATACAGGTTACTAAGATCAGTAGTCCATTATCCCACTACTTTAAGATCAAGAGGAAAACACCCAGTCCTGCTTTCTCTGCTAAAGGTCACAAACAACATATATAAAAGAATAGATACCCACATCTTAAACATCTTGGTGCAGACCATGGAAATCCAGTGTGCAAATATAGCTGGAATATTCATATTTAGAGGTTAGGCAAAATTAGGGTACAGTGAATGTAGTTTTCAAACTGGCAGGTTTCCTCTCTTTGCTCGAGGTATCAGATGTAATTGTACAGCACAAGCCATACACACTAGCTGACTGTCAGCCTAAAGATGCTTCTGCCGATCATTCAGCGGTCTCGGCCCACGCTCCTATACACAGACGCGCTCGCTCACCCAAGTGCTCCTGTATTCGCTATGACATGTTGGCCGGGGCTTATCTCAGGGAGAACAATGCGATCGACAATCTGAAATCGAACGTGCGCAATCGACATCTCTCCTGACCATCAATATCGGCGGGTTCAGGTGACATATGTCTAATGTTTATGGGGGCCCTCAAAGTGCAACCGTCATTTTAATTTGTATTTAATAAATCAATCGTAGATGTGAGAATAAGCAACTTTGCAATATATATTACAAAGAAATTTGATTCTTTCTCTTCAAAAACGTTATCTAGATTTTCAATTCGGAGGTAAAATCTGTATTCAGTGAAAACAGACTTTCCCGTTACTGAGATAGGAGATGGCAGCTGCTACTGATAAGATTCTATGTAGACAGAGGAGCTCTCCCTGTATCTCATCCATCCGTCCATCTATATAGAATTGTGTCCGTAGCAGCTGCCATCTCCTATCTCAGTAATGTAACAGTCGGTCTTCACTGAATACAGATTTTAAGTCAGAATTGAGAATTTTGATAATGACTCCCAATTGTGGAAGAGGAAGACGCAAACTTCTCTGATAAGATATAGTATAAAGTGTCTCACTTTCATGTGCACTATTGATTTGTGAAATAAAATTAAAACGACGGTTACTCTTTACGCATCTTTCGGCCATCAGCCATCCAATGTGTAGGGCCGGTTTAGATGACCTCATTGGTCAGAAAGAACCAATTGTCTACAACACTGAATCTAAACATGCATAACACGTACCCCAAGGGGACTTCCCATGGCTGCTATGCTGTATGAACTGTGATAGAGCAGACGACACCAGTAACGGCTAATGCTAGAGCTGCAACTACCCTGCACTTGGACCAAAGGTGGTTGGAAGGAGCAAAGAGAGGTTGGAGGCCATGCTGGAGGAGCAAGTAGATCTGTGTACTGGAAAGCTGCAGCAAAGGCATGACAAAACAAAACAGGCTGAAACTGTGAAAAGGAAGCATGGTACTGAAGCTAGTACCATCTTCATACCTCAAAACAGTGCAACATTCTGCACGCTGACGAATGACTGTGGGGAGGTAGGCCTTACAGATAGAGTTGATGCTTGAAGGACCAACTCTCACTGGTAGCTCTCAACTTTAAGGTTATTATATAACAGATTTTGTACACTATGGTGTCTGGTCTTGGGGTCTGTATACAGTAGGGTCAAGTTTGTGGGTCTCTTTGCTGCTAGAGGTTAAGAAGTCAGGTCATAGTGCTTATCCATCACACCATGGCACCAATAGCACAGGTTCCATTGACTTAAGAGTTGGGGCCTGTACAGCATCGAGGTGTCCGCCACTTTGACAGGCAGAACGCTATGCAATTCACTCATGGCTAATTATTACAATTGATTGTTTCATTGGGGTGTACAGCTTGAACAGTCACTTACTAGGTTTACCTGGCCCAAAAAGAAAGAGAAACACGGTGAAACAAAGTTGCCATCAGCTCACCTTTGCTGTGGTTTTGAGCTGTACGTTTCCCTCTTAAAGGCAGACATGACAACGGAGAAATCATGTAATAGTATTGGGGAGGCCGGCAACTTTCCTTGCTGATCACCAAGAGTTTCAGCTGACAAAATGGAGGAGACGTGGTTGCCCACATTTTTGACAGCCGATATTGCACAGATACTGATGTACAGTATGTATTCATGAACAGGGTTGAATACTTGTCACAAGGTGTACAATACAATTAAGGAAACCTCCTTTTTTCTTGTTTGGGATGGTGAAGCTGGGAGGTGACTGCACGCCATTACCATCAGGTCTGAATTGATCCTTTTAACATGGCATGTAGTAGATGGCAGGTTACACTTACCTACGTCAGAGTTTGCCACAGGAGTAGTTAGCTGCACAAAGGAATCCTCATGTGGGAATGTTACATATTTGTCAATGCTTTAAATGACAACTTTAGTTCGGAGGACAAAGAGCGCATTGTCACCTCTCGATATGAATAAAGGTCTATGTCACACTGAGCCACAGTGTCCTCTTTAGCTTAATAAATGTAACTTTGTAAATCTGTCAGCATACCTTGTGCCTCGTTTAACAGAATTACTATTCAACAGAAACTGTGCCTTCAAACTCCAGTTCCAGGCTTTTTAATTATTTACCACAATGACATTGAGCAGAACAGAATGTCTGCTAGAGGGCACTGACGCCGAGTGACATACGTAGCGAGCTATACCATAATTACGGCGTGTACAGAAGGCACTACAGCATGGATTGTGCTGACATATCACTGACTTCTGCCCTCGGAGACATGCTGAGGAACATCGTCAACCTAATCTATAACATTAGTATCATCCATTTATTCACAAAACCAGATCCTGCGAGCTGTGACAAGAGAGGCGTAATAGGGCTTCAAGTCTAGTGTTAGGCTGAAGGAGGTCTTCCTACATTGTGCAGGATGACTGGGCCATTATTTCTATTATAGGCATTTATAGCATCTCACCTGCCAGGATGGGGGTCCTGAAACCCCTCTTAACTGATTCACACAACCATTGAATAATGCTTTCCCCCATCTGCTATAATTGACAGATTACACTCACCTCTCATCAATGGCAGTTACAGAAACTGTTGAGTAAGAAGCATTCATAGATTGTGCCTCGATGACCAGAATTACTACGTGACTATTCCACAAAGGCTTCACTACTTCATTCATTATGGAGAACGGACTCCCTCCGAATTAGTAAAACATGGATGCTGGATTCCTTTTCTCCCGAGAGGTGGGGGTCATAAAGATGGGAACTTGTACCTGTCATGCATTTCAGGCCCACCAACTCATTTTTCTTGATAAATTTAACATGAGTTTTACTACAACCAAAAACCCTAACAGAGTATTTTCTTTTGCCACAATACTACTGCAAAAAGTAACATAGTACTCAACAATGTAAAAATGACAATGCTACACACATGTTGAGTCTTTTGTTATTTCTTTTACCACTTCAGTGTTCGGAAACCGTGAAGCGGTTTGAAGAAGTTGTATGTTCACTCTTTGGGCATCTTCTGCTTAGGAAGTCGCTCACCACCAAAGCCACTACTGGCGGAACTGCCACAAGAAACTACAGCAAAGCTGCCAGAGAAGCCGCATCACGAAAAAGTCTGCCAGAGTCTTCCTTGAGTGGCTTCAGCTAGAAAAACTAGGCAGCTCTGCCTCTAGAAAAACAGACATCGTGTGCACATACCCCATGCCTATGTACATAATGTGTCTTTTTCAGGAGCCTTACTCCTGGAACCCACCTGGAATGCGCTGCGAAACTGCAGCAAAAAGTGACCATAATGCACAGCGATGTAAAAATAACATTGCTGTGCACACATTCAGTCTTTTGTTACTTATTTTAGCCACTTCGGTGTTCGAAAACTAGGAAGCCGTTCACTAGTTATAGTTTAAATTTCAGAAACGAGTCGCTTGACTGGTGGTTTTGTCGGCATTTTTGTGGTGTGTTTTCTCTATAATGTAACCTATAACAAGTGAGCAGCTTCTTAGACGCATGGATTGCGACCATACTACTTCTTGTAATTACTTCATGCATTCTGAACACTGAAGTGGTTAAAAGAATTAACAAAAGACAGAACGTGCGCATGCATATGTCATTTTCATATTGCTGTGCTATTCATTATTTGCAACATTGTTTCTGCCTGGAATCCAACTGAAAAAGCCATTGTGTGTATTTCCCCTTAATGGTTCGCATGGTTTTTTCGGGCAGGTTTGGAGCTGGTCCATTGCAAAAACCACCAGAAAAAGCTCAAAAGAATCTTTTTCTTCTTTTCTATGGAAAAAAACGACTTGTTGTGCATATGTTCAGGCTTATGAGCAATTTTTACCCACTGCCAAGCAGTTAAAAGAAGTGATCTGACCCTCCTTCAGGCGGTTTCTGCTTGAGAGATGATTCATTACAATATAACTCAATGAGAAGGTCAAAAAACCTGTTTGGCCTCATTGATCGACAGATTTAAAAAAAAAAATCACAGAAAGGCTCTCTACCACAAAATGCTCCCATCCTCCTTACACAGACACAGAACCACACAGTACAACTTTTTATGATGTTTCCAGACCTCGAATAATTACAACCACCAAGATGGTGCACCGAAAAGATCAGTGGTAATGGCACAGCTTGGCTGCTCCAGGGCTCCATCACAAAAACTAAACATGGGCTCCTTAGTTCCCTACTAATGACCATGGGAGATTGCGATGGTCACATAATCCGAAACCATTCCCCGCTTCAATAACGAGAAGTAGTCATGGAAAAGATAAATGGGGATAAAGTGGACTTTTAGGAATATATAAAATATGATCGGTTTGTTTTTTAACCTTGTCATAGGTTATGCGATTTCTCCTACAGCAAATACAAAGGGGAAATTCTTAAAGGTGTTGATCTCTTTCAGACAAGGTTCTGCCCTCGCTGTAGTTTGTTAAAGAATAAGAAACCGTGCTGTATTCACCTTCCCCGGGTGCACTGGCAAATCTCCGCCATTGCACATGAGATCCCAAGGTCTCGCATTGGCTGCAGCGCTGATGTCATGTAGAGAGCGAGCTAGCCAATCAGAGAGCTCAGCAGCTCTGAAGGGGGCGTTCAGCCTACATGGGCAGAGCCACTGAGCGCACTTGACTGGCTGCAGCGGTATCAAGGTGGTGTCAGCGCCGCACACCATAAAGCAATAGTGGAGACCTGCCGATGGACCCGGGTAGGTGAGTAAAGCGTGGTTTGTTATGACTTAAAAAGTACAGTCATGCAGAACAGTGCCTGTAAAGGAACAAGCCCTCTGACCCATGGAGACCGAAGTGATTTTGGAGGCAGCAGCGTGTTTTTTCATTTTTACATTTCTGCCTTCGGAGGGTAATAGCTTTGTATATTTTTCTCACAGTAGCTGAATGAGTTCTTGTTGCATGCATGAGGTGAAGTATTACATAATGGCACTATTTTTGGGTACATGTAATGAAAAAAGTAAAATTCAATTCAATGTGCGGTATAAATGGCATATTAACTGTACTTGGTGAGCTGATATGATTATGAGTACTATGGGTGCATAAAGCTGTCATCAGAAGAAAAGGGGGTACTTTAAGGAATCAAAAGTGTTACGCATTCTGGTTTCGTTCACAACTTGTTCCCATATGTGTCCTTTTAAGGTTTTGCTGCCTTCAGCCTGAATCTACAATGTACACATTCCAATGAGATCAAAGAAAACCACTGCATGAACTGGTGTGTCCAAAATTTGACCAGTACTGCATATGGTTCTATCATGTTATAACGAGTTGGATACCCAAAGACAGTACATGACAATGTTTAGGCATATCCATTTTGATTGGTACTGTAATCCGCTCAATCTGACATTCTCAACTATTCTTTTTCTAAACCTATGGTTTTACCTGAGATATTATGGTCTTAGTTCAGATTCATCCCAATGCACAAATAAAGATAGTTCACTGACAGACTGAACCTTGCTTCATGGAAATCTGTCCGCAGGTTTTTGCTATGTAATCTGAAGACAGCACGAGATAGAGGCTGAGACGCAGAATTCATGGATATGTCACTTGTCAAAGTGTGTGCTGTTGCTTACAAAAAGTGATCGTTTCATCACTAAAAAATTAATATTGCCGAACTAGTCCGGCAACCACCTCCTGTGATAAACAGCTCACTGTCTATGGACTTTGCACATACCGAGCCTGTTGTGGGTGGGGTTAGCTGTGGGTGGGGGCAGCTTGCTCAGCTCGGCTTCATTCTAAATCTAAAAGCTCTGATTGCGTGAGAACTGCTGCACCCAGTAAACTAAGTGATACATTGTTGCTTCTCTGCTTACATTATGCCACTCTCAGATGAGGTAGCAAAAACCTGCTGCCACAATCCCTTTAAGAAACAGTTTATTAATATGTATTATTTGTCACTACAATTACTTACTTAAAAAACGATTTTGACTGATGTTCACTGTAGAAGTCAATGGCTTCAGCACTAAAATGCAAACCACGAAACAGTTAATACATACTCAGGTCAAACACACTGTAAATGCAATACATAGGCAATGAAAATGCTTCACGTTTATGAGTAAAAATCTATATAACTAATTAACATGATACTGGAGCCTAGAGATGCTGTAATTGCACATAATCCTTTGTCATCAATATTACTACAGAATTGGGGGACTGCTAAACATAGGGGCGCATTGCGCATGGATGTGCACGATGCGCTGCGCTAAAAAACACTAATGTGAAACCAGCCTAAGCTGACATGGCTCTCAGAATAATTTGGAGTCATGTCTTTAAACAGCTTTATACGATTACCCTTCGTAAATGCCATAAACAATAATAGGTCCATATGTCTGAAACCATTAAAAAAAAAAAAAGAAAAGATTATTCATGGGAGCAGCAGCAATAAAACAAAAGCAACACCTGGACATGTTTGGCCTGGTGGCAAGTACACTTTAAAAACAGCAAGTCAGATATTAAAGTAAACCTCTTGGGTCCCACTAGCCCCCAAAGTCCCAAAATGTTCCTACCAAATTAAAGAAGCACACTCCCATCAAAATTTTTACCCTCTTAATATATTGCAGTCAGCATATTATATAGCATTGTATACTTACAATTGCTCATTTTTCCTTTCTACCCAGATAATTCTTCTCTTTGCTCTGTGTAGAAACAGGAAGTCTCTTGTCTCTGCATATTTCATTGAGCTTTGAAACTTCCGTCCAGCTCCTCCACCCTGTCCCCCCTGCCAGGGACTTTTCTGTGGCTCATGACTTGGGGCACCGTCACACTTGGCGACGTACCAGCGATCCTGACAACGATGCGACCTGTAGGGATCGCTGGTCCGTCGCTACAAAGTCGCTGGTGAGACGTCACACAGTCAGATCTCAACAGCAACGCAGCAACGATACGATGGTCATTGGGACCCTGTCTCTCAGATGCATGCTGAGGGACCCTGTCAAACACAGCGATGCATGCTGGCCAGTGGGACACCAGCGATCAAAAAATGGCCCAAGACATTCGAGCACGATCAGCGACATCGCAGCAGAGGCCCGATCGCCACTATGTGTCACACGTAGTGTTGAGCATTCCGATATTGCAAATATCGGGTATCGTCCGATATTCGTTGTATCGGAGTTCCGATACCGAGTTCCGATATTTTTACAATATCGAATACCGGAATCGGAAGTTCCCATAATGCAATGAGACAGTTGTGTTAGCCATGTTAACTAATGGCATGGCTGTGATTGGCTGCTGAAATGATGTCATCATGATGCGCGGTCTGTGCGGGCCTGCCGGGGGTCTGTGCGGGCCTGCCGGGGGTCTGTGCAGGCCTGCCGGGGGTCTGTGCAGGCCTGCCGGGGGTCTGTGCGGGCCTGCCGGGGGACTGTGCAGGCTGCCGGGGGTCTGTGCGGGCTGCCGGGGGTCTGTGCGGGCCTGCCGGGGGTTGTGTGTGTGTGTGCAGGCATCGTCCGATGGGACTACAAGTCCCATCGGGCGATGCCTGCTACAATGATAGTGATTGACACATTAGCCAATGATGGGACAGTAGTAGTTCCAGCTAATGTGTTGAATGTAAAAAATATATATATATATATATATATATATATATATATATATATATATACACACACTACATACATACTACATATATACTACATTCATACAACATACATATATACTACATATATACTACATTCATACAACATACATACATACATACATACTACATACATACTACATTCCTACAACATACATACTACATACTACATACATACTACATATATACTACATTCATACAACGTGTGACACTCGTGGATTTCTGCGGATCAGGGAGTATATTGGTTGTTTGTTATTTTAATATTTTTTACAGATGACACTTGCTTCGGGGATCAAAGTGACAAGTGATGGTGAGTATGTACTCTATGTTAAATGTACTGTATGTCTATATGTACAGTATGAATTGTATTAATGTATGAATGTATTGTATGTAGTATGTATGTTGTATGTCTGTAGCATGCTTTATGTATGTTGTATGTCTGTAGTATGTATGTAGTATGTACTATGTATGTATGTTGTATGAATGTAGTGTATATGTAGTATGTATGTAGTATGTATGTATGTTGTAAGAATGTAGTATATACAGTATGTAGTATGTATTATGTATGTAGTATATATGAAGTATGTATGTAGCACGTATGTATGTTGTATATATGTATGTATGTTGTATGAATGTAGTATATATGTAGTATGTATGTAGTATGTATGTATGTTGTATGAATGTAGTATATATGTAGTATGTATGTATGTTGTATGAATGTAGTATATATGTAGTATGTATGTATTATGTAGTATGTATGTATGTTCTATGAATGTAGTATGTATGTAGTATGTTGTATGAATGTAGTATATATGAAGTATGTATGTAGTATGTAGGTATGTTGTATGAATGTAGTATATATGTAGTATGTATGTAGTATATATGTAGTATATATGTAGTATGTATGTAGTATGTATGTATGTTGTATGAATGTTGTATATATGTAGTATGTATGTAGTATGTATGTAGTATGTATGTTGTATATATGTAGTATGTATGTATGTATGTATGTATGTAGTATGTATGTAGTATGTATGTATGTTGTATGAATGTTGTATATATGTAGTATGTATGTAGTATGTATGTTTTTTTTGTTTTTTACATTCAACACATTAGCCGGATGATGGGACTACTACTGTCCCATAATTGGCTAATGTGTCAATCACTGTCATTGTAGCAGGCATAGCCCGATGGGACTTGTAGTCCCATTGGACGATGCCTGCACACACACACGACCCCCGGCAGGCCCGTACAGACCCCCGGCAGGCCCGCACAGACCCCCGGCAGGCCCGCACAGACCCCCGGCAGGCCCGCACAGACCCCCGGCAGGCCCACACAGACCCCCGGCAGGCCCGCACAGACCCCCGAGAGGCCCGTACAGACCCCGCCCGCACACACACACACACACACACAGTATCCGCCCACGCACCGCCCACACTCTTCCCCCCTCCCGAACTGGATGTGCAAGTAAAGAAAGGGTTTATTTTCATTCCGATATTTGTGCTCCATCGACTTGCATGGGTTTCCGGTATCGGAATCGTCGATACCCGATATTTTTGGGGTATCGGTCCGATCCAATCCGATCCGATATTTCCCGTTATCGGAAGGTATCGCACAACACTCGTCACATGTAGCGAGATCGCAGGCGAGATCGCTGTTGCGTCACAAAATTGGTGACGCAACAGCGATCTCGCTATGTGAGACGGGGGCTTTGTGCAGGCAAAATTAACCTCCTGTTTTTACATAGAGCTTAGAAGGATTCAGCTAGTCAATTTTTAAAACACATGATTTCATAGATCTAATGGAAAAGAAAAGAACTAGCTGGGTAGAAAGGCAAAATGAGCAATTGTAAGTACACAGTGCTATATAATATGATGATTGCAATATCTTAAGAGGATAAAAACTTTGTTGATGGGAGGAGGAGAAATGCTTCTTTAATAAAGTACTTTGGGTTTGTTTGTTTTTTCAACTAAACTAATTAGGTCCAATAAGTTTTGTGTTGGGCAACTAAAAACACTGCCAGACATTTCAATGGAGGAAAACTTCCTGGACAACGACTTTTTAAATAAAGTAGTCCTTCTGATAAAAACACTGTTTATTCACCTATCGTACCAGTGTCTGCACCAGGTCTCCCCTTGGGCTCGTGTATACTGCAGACAATCAGTGCCTGCCATTACTTCTGTTTCCTGAGGCTCGTCCAAAGGTGTGAAGTGAGAGTACCGGAACCATCAGCAGCCGCTCATTGGCTGCAGGCCTACTGGTAACTGTACCAGATCGAGAGGTGCTTGATTTTAGAAAGGGGACTTCTTTACTTAAGAAACAGTTTTCCAGGTAGTAGACAATCCCGTTAAGGTTAAATTCTGTATCTGATAAAATGACAATATGTCACCAAGGATTGTTTAAAAAAAAAATGCCAAGAGAGCAATATACAGATTGTACTGCAGTAGGCAATGAGCCAACGAGTGAGGATGCCAAGGTGTGGCGGTGTCAGAAGGGCATTTTATGTGGCATCGGTATCCTGTCACTGCTCTTCCTATCACTATGTCTCTACTCATTAGCCGACATCTGGACATTCTTTATACTAAATGACAGATATATAAATGGATCATCTACTTTTCCAATGCTATGCCTCTTGTCGTGTAATATGTGTACAGCAGACATACATTCATAGATCTAGCACATATCACAATGACAGATACTGGGTTCCTTTAATCTGCAGCGCATCAGTCACCAGAAAAGGCCCCGGTGTCTCCTGCGCTAATAGATCTGCTGCTAATTGGCCCCCAATGTATTCAGGGGAGACCTGAGCATCCAGGTGCCCAATATGCTACATGAGTAGGGGTTTATGCTGCCTTTTATATATTGCACAAAGTAAAAAAGTATGTGTCTAATGGACATTTGTATCGGAAAAAATCTCACAGCAGTAGGAAGCATAATTTTTTTAGCAACAATAATAATGGCATTAATATTTAACAAGAATTGTTTACTGGCATCATAACTAATCAGTGCCTCCCTGTAATCATTGCTCTTATTTTAAGTCGGGTGTAAAGTTTAAAACCAGTGACGTTTTAGCGATATTGCTAGCGATATCGCTTAGTGTAAAACCCCCTTTAGGTGAGATGGGATCTGTACTGCAAGTCTCCTTATCTACAGAGGAAATTTTCTTAGCCCTAAGGTTCAATTACCCAGCGAGATAAAGTGCAGGATAATCTAAATGGAGACATTGTATTGTGCTCAGAAATGCAACTGCTCTTGGCAGGATTCCCTAGTCCTCTAAGCCGGTGTTAGGAGCTGCTGCATAGGTCAGAATTCGGAAGCCAAGAGTGCCTATACACAAGCTATATGCAAACCGCCTCTTCAGAGAGGAAGAGGGCTAGAACTCTATAGCACCACCTGGAAGCAGCGATCCTACAAGTCACTATCGACCCTTTAACAAGCCTTGAAATGTGACTTAGGATAAAAGCCAAATCAGAGTCTCAATTTGCAGACACAATGTTTCAGGGTATTGCCCCTCGTCAGTGCAAAGTATGAGAACTGATTTGTCTCGGTGAGAGGCTAAGACTGGAATCAGTGTAAGGTTTGGCTCTGGCATGCCAAGGTAAGGAGGCTTATTTGCTGAGCAATGCTCCTCTGGGAAATTTAATATGCAAATTGCTTCTTCGGTGAGGAAGAGGGCTTGAACTCTATAGTGCCACCTGTTGGAAGCAGTGATCCTACAAGACTCATTAAATGGTCGACAGTGACTTGTATGAATGCTGCTTCCAACAGGTCAGGTGGTGCTATAGAGTTCAAGTCCTCTTCCTCTCTGAAGATGCAATTTGCATATTAAATTTCCCAGAGAAACATTGTATGGTGAATAAACCTCCTCACCTTGGCATGTGTATAGTGGCTCTGGTATGCCATCAACCAATGGAGAGTTCAGCCAACAGCTGTCTTTGCTAAGCCCCATACACACGAAAGCTTGGACTTGTTGGAAATGTTTAGCAACAGCATAGCCCCATTGAGGATTGGGAGACAAAATTCAAAATGCTCGATACTTCTAGCACCCGAAAATCATCTGTCAGGGAAGAATCAGCAGCAAGCACATGAGATGGTTGGCTCAAAAGTGTTGCATGAAAGGGGAGCCACATGGGCGCCAGGTTCTATTAGGGCACAACATTTCAGGCCAACCCCTGCACTAACTCTCCGGGGCACGACTGTCGGGCCTGCGGCCGGAGAATTGGATTAGAAAAGCATGTACACATAGCACATGTACTGCACTGTGCTCTCCCACAACTCTCTGCCTCTAATTACATTGGCAATTTTGAGAGAGGAGAGATACAGACACACAGGGAGAGTTGTCCCACATTGAAAAAAGTGTATTAGCAAAAAACTAAAATTACTATAAATTTTACATTTTACACAATTTTTCTAACACTAATTAGTGTTAGGTTTAGGGCTAAAGTACCGTAATAAAAAATATAAATAAATGTAATAAAAAAGTAAAAAGTAGACAAATATATTATGCATACTTTTTATTTTAAAATTTTATGTCAGTTTTCAGCAAAAAGCAGAAAGAAAATAAGAGGCAAAAGGACAAACTTACATCATTATTTTATCGAATTATAAAATGTGCTTGAGAGATAAGTGGTTCAATATTAGACTGGTGGGAGAGAATAAGTGCCCCAAAACACATTAGACCACACCTGGAAAAAGCACGGCACGTGTGTCGGACTGAGACAGCCAGAGCGCCGGATGTGGCCGAGACAGCCGTGGGGCTGGAAACCAGAGGGTCCACGGGCCACAAAGTGCCCGCCAGCTCACGGATTCCATAGGCACTGACTGCATTGGTTGAGAAGGGGCCTCTGGCCACTTCCTCCACCAATCAGCATGTGAAACAGCTGACACGATGACATAATTTCATTGCGTCAGCTGTGTACTGCAGATAGTGTATATAGGGAGGCTGTGTGGGGCTCATGCAGTATATGGGGAGGCTGTGTGGGGCTCATGCAGTATATGGGGAGGCTGTGTGGGGCTCATGCAGTATATGGGGAGGCTGTGTGGGGCTCATGCAGTATATGGGGAGGCTGTGTGGGGCTCATGCAGTATATGGGGAGGCTGTGTGGAGCTCATGCAGTATATGGGGAGGCTGTGTGGGGCTCATGCAGTATATGGGGAGGCTGTGTGGGGCTCATGCAGTATATGGGGAGGCTGTGTGGGGCTCATGCAGTATATGGGGAGGATGTGTGGGGCTCATGCAGTATATGGGGAGGATGTGTGGGGCTCATGCAGTATATGGGGAGGCTGTGTGGGGCTCATGCAGAATATGGGGAGGCTGTGTGGAGCTCATGCAGTATATGGGGAGGCTGTGTGGGGCTCATGCAGTATATGGGGAGGCTGTGTGGGGCTCATGCAGTATATGGGGAGGCTGTGTGGGGCTCATGCAGTATATGGGGAGGTTGTGTGGGGCTCATGCAGTATATGGGGAGGCTGTGTGGGGCTCATGCAGTATATGGGGAGGTTGTGTGGGGCTCATGCAGTATATGGGGAGGCTGTGTGGGGCTCATGCAGTATATGGGGAGGATGTGTGGGGCTCATGCAGTATATGGGGAGGCTGTGTGGGGCTCATGCAGTATATGGGGAGGTTGTGTGGGTCTCATACAGTAAATACAGTAAATATAGGGAGGCTGTGTGGCGCTCATGCTGTATATATAGGGAGGCTGTGTGGGGCTCATGCAGTATATAGAGAGGCTGTGTGGAGCTCATGCAGTATATACACTCACTGGCCACTTTATTAGGTACACCATGCTAGTAAGGGGTTGGACCCCCTTTTGCCTTCAGAACTGCCTCAATTCTTCGTGGCAGAGATTCAACAAGGTGCTGGAAGCATTCCTCAGAGATTTTGGACCATATTGACATGATGGCATCACACAGTTGGCGCAGATTTGTCGGCTGCACATCCCTGATGCGAATCTCCCGTTCCACCACATCCCAAAGATGCTCTATTGGATTGAGATCTGGTGACTGAGGAGGCCATTTGAGTACAGTAAACTCATTGTCATGTTCAAGAAACCAATCTGAGATGATTCGAGCTTTATGACATGGCGCATTATCCTGCTGAAAGTAGCCATCAGATGTTGGGTACATTGTGGTCATAAAGGGATGGACATGGTCAGCAACAATACTCAGGTAGGCTGTGGCGTTGCAACGATGCTCAATTGGTACCAAGGGGCCCAAAGAGTGCCCAGAAAAAATTCCCCACTCCATGACACCACCACCACCAGCCTGAACCGTTGATACAAGGCAGGATGGATCCATGCTTTCATGTTGTTTACGCCAAATTCTGACCCTACCATCCGAATGTCGCAGCAGAAATCGAGACTCATCAGACCAGGCAACGTTTTTCCAATCTTCTACTGTCCAATTTCGATGAGCTTGTGCAAATTGTAGCCTCAGTTTCCTGTTCTTAGCTGAGAGGAGTGGTACCCAGTCTCTCATGTGGCCCCTTGGGACAATTAATTGCCCACCCCTGCATTAGACTAATGTTGGCTGAACCAACCGATATCAACAGGTTCAGCCGACTGTCTAATATGTATGGACAAAATAATGTGTTTGCATATAAAAGCAAAGAACACATTCAGGGACTGATTCCCCAGCCAAGATATACTGATGCTCCCACTAGAAAGAATGAAGGTGCAGGTGACCACGCTTCCTTAGAGCATCAGCTTTTCTTAAGTAGTGCAATGCAGCAAACTTTGTCAGGTTTGTTTCTGCCACAATCAAAGTGAAAAGCTTGCTCAGATGAAAAAGGAAAAGCTTTTTCATTTCAGAAAACTTTTTTGTACAATACGTACGGCAAATGACAAGTATAATAATAAAAAGCACTTTTCTCTAAACCTTCATAAATTCCACTATTTATTTCTCCTTCTCCATTAATCTTTCTCCTGAAGTAGGCCATTTCTCAAACACATACTCACCGAGACAAAAAAACCATTTTGGCTTTGGTAATAGTAAATCCGATATCTAGAACTGCTTCAATAATTGAGCCCATTTTTGGAACAGCATCAGGTTTGATCATAGCCAGAGTCCTAAGAAATGAGAAAATAGGTTAGGAAATTCTTTTACTATGTAGCCAACCGTTAGTGGTCTGAAAATTATAAAAGGAAATATGAAAATATTACAAAAAAGTAAAATAAGATTTTGTACATATATATTGTGACAGGGTCACTGGCGCCGTATGTGAGGGGAGATATGTGTCCTGAAGGTTATTATCCTGTGTGATGTGAAACCCATAGTTTCCCTCCAGCATAATATGCACTGAGAGTAAATCAACAGTTACCAGGGTCTGGGTTTTGGCGAGTGGGTAAGAGATGGGAGGGACGCCTACTCACCATATCTCCACCTCAAGGGTGTGGATGGAGGGAGTTAAATGTCCAGCCAGTGGTTTTTTTCTGTCTGGTCTGTTTGGAGGAAGGAAGCCTCCCGGCTGACGCTCCGGTGGGAGTTGCAGTAGGCTTGTCCCAGAAGGCTGGAGCCCTACTGGGAAGGACTTTGTATGGACTTTTTATGAAGAAGTAAACCACCCAGAGTTTGTATATAAAGTGTTCCTGTGTCTACCTCAGGAAGCAGCTGAGTGAGCCGAACTTCCACAATATACACAGTGGGGGAAATAAGTATTTGATCCCTTGCTGATTTTGAAAGTTTGCCCACTGACAAAGACATGAACAGACAATAATTTGAAGGGTAGGTTAATTTTAACATTGAGAGATAGAATATGAAAAATAAAATCTAGAAAATCACATTGTAAAAATGATATAAATATATTTGCATTTTGCAGTGAGAAATAAGTTTTTGATCCTCTACCAACCATTGAGAGTTCTGGTTCCAACAGACCAGTCATACGCTCCTAATCAACTTGTTATCTGCATTAAAGACAGCGGTCTTACATAGTCACCTTTATAAAAGACCTATCCACACACTCAATTAATCAGTCAGACTCTAAAGTCTACAACATGGGAAAGACCAAAGAGTTTTCTAAGGATGTCAGGGACAAGATCATAGACCTGCACAAAGCTGGAATGGGCTACAAAACCATACGTAAGATGCTGGGTGAGAAGTAGACAACAGTTGGTGCAATAGTAAGATAATGGAAGAAATACAAAATGACTGTCAATTGACATCGATCTGGGGCACCAAGCAAAATCTCACCTTGTGGGGTATCCTTGATCATGAGGAAGGTGAGAGATCAACCTAAAACTACACAGGCGGAACGTGTTAATGATCTCAAGGCAGCAGGGACCAAAGTCACCAAGAAAACCATTGGTAACACATTACGCCATAAAGGATTAAAATACTGCAGTGCCCGCAAGGTCCCACTGCTCGAGAAGGCACATGAGCAGGCCCATCTGAAGTTTGCCAATGAACACCTGGATGATTCTGTGAGTGATTGGGAGAAGGTGCTGTGGTCAGATGAGACAAAAACTGAGGTCTTTGGCATTAACTCAACTCGCCGCATTTGGAGGAAGAGAAATGCTGCCGCTGCCTATGACCCAAAGAACACCGTCCCCACTGTCAAGCATGGAGGTGGAAACATTATGTTTTGGGGGTGTTTCACTGCTAAGGGCACAGGACTACTTCACTGCATCAATGGGAGAATGGATGGAGTCGTGTACCGTAAAATCCTGAGTGACAACCTCCTTCCCTCCACCAGGACATTAAAATTGGGTCGTGGTTGGGTCTTCCAGCAAGACAATGACCCAAAACATACAGCCAAGGCAAGAAAGCAATGACTCAAAAAGAAGCACATTAAGGTCATGGAGTGGCCTAGCCAGTCTCCAGACCTTAATCCCATAGAAAACTTAGGAGGGAGTTGAAGCTCCGAGTTGCCAAGCGACAACCTCAAAATCTTAATGATTTAGAAATGATCTGAAAAGAGGAGTGGACCAAAATTCCTCCTGACATGTGCGCAAACCTCATCATCAAAAACTACAAAAAATGTCTGACAGCTGTGCTTGCCAACAAGGGTTTTACCAACAAGTATTAAGTCTTGTTTGCCAAAGAGATCAAATACTTATTTCTCACTGCAAAATGCAAATAAATTTATATAATTTAAAACAATGTGATTTTCATGATTTTTTTTTTGATATTCTATCTTGCAATGTTAAAATTAATCTACCCTTAAAATTATAGACTGTTCATGATCAAATACTTATTTCACCCACTATGTATGCATGTATGTATGTATGTATGTATGTATGTATATATATATATATTTACACTGCTCAAAAAAATAAAGGGAACACACAAATAACACATCTTAGATCTGAATGGCTGAAATATTATCATTTAATACTTTGTCCTGTACAAAGTTGAATGTGCTGACAACAAAATCACACAAAAATCATCAATGGAAATCAAAATTCATAAATTCATTAACCAATGGAGGCCTGGATTTGGAGTCACACACAAAATTAAAGTGGAATGTAATGTCCTTAAAACAAGTCAAATTGAGGCTCCACGTGCCTGTGTGACCTCCCTACAACGCCTGGTGTTGTGAGTTCATTTTCTGGTCTACCAGTTGTGAGTTCTCCTTCCAGGCTCCCTCTGGTGGTAACAGGAGGTAGTGAGGCTGATTTAATCAGTAGAGATCTGCCACCTGATAATGAGGATGACGATTGGACCTCAGGAATTTCAGACTGGATTTAAGTCAGCCGACGCCCTATCCTGGTGCTGGTGATTTCTTCTGGCTTTTCAGCTCTTGGTGTTCAGCTCTGTTCCAGTCATTTCAAGCTAAGTTTTTCTGCTAATGTTCACACTTGTTTTTGTTGGTCTATTCAGTTTTTTGTGTGGTCAGCCAGCCCCGGCTGGGGCTGTGCTGAATTTCCACTCTTATTTATCTGTATTTGCCAATTTGCTTTTTGTCCCCTATTAGAGTGGCCTCTTTTTGCTCTGTCTCAGAATATTTCAGAGTGCTGATATAGTGGGAGAAGTCTAGTGACTTCAGGGTTAATTTTGTTATCTGAAGTGTTGGACATTATTTTTGTAGGGTTTTTGGCAAATTGCAGACAGTGTCTTTCATTCCTGTCCTTTCTAGTTAGTTTGGGCTCCATCGTTTGCTCAGCCTATTTTCCTGCCTGTGTTTGTGTTTTCATCTTGTTTCACCGTCAATACATGTGTGGGGGCTGTCTTTCCTTTGGGGTCTGCTCTGGGCCAGTTAGTTTTCACCTTTCTTGCTTTAGGCTTATTTAGTCCTCCGGCTGTGACAAGGCGTCTAGGATCATCGTGGGAATGCTCCACAGCTGCTGCAGTTGTGTGGTTAGGATCAGGGATCTGCATAGTTACCAACCTCTCTGGTTTTTTCTGGGACTTAGCTTGTTTTGTTTTTTCCTCCTCGGTGACCCATTCATAACAGCCTGGACATGCTCCTGAGGTGGTGGATGACCTCCTGATTGATCTCCTCCCACACCTGGACTAAAGTATCCGCCAACTCCTGGACAGTCTGTGGTGCAACGTGACGTTGGTGGATGGAGCGAGACATGATGTCCCAGATGTGCTCAATCGGATTCAGGTCTGGGGAACGGGTGGGCCAGTCCATAGCTTCAATGCCTTCATCTCGCAAGAATTGCTGACACACTCCAGCCAATGAGGTCTGGCATTGTCCTGCATTAGGAGGAACCCAGGGCCAACCGCAGCAGCATATGGTCTCTCAAGGGGTCCGAGGATCTCATCTCGGTACCTAATGGCAGTCAGGCTACCTCTGGCGAGCACATGGAGGGCTGTGCGGCACTCCAAAGAAATGCCACTCCACACCATTACTGACCCACTGCCAAAACAGTCATGCTGAAGGATGTTGCAGGCAGCAGATCGCTCTCCACGGCGTCTCCAGACTCTGCCATGTCTGTCACATGTGCTTAGTGTGAACCTGCTTTCATCTTTGAAGAGCACAGGGCACCAGTGGCGAATTTGCCAATCCTGGTGTTCTGTGGCAAATGCCAAGTGTCCTGCACGATGTTGGGCTCTGAGCACAACCCCCATCTGTGGATGTCGGGCCCTCAAACCATCCTCATGGAGTCGGTTTCTAGCCGTTTGTGCAGACACATGCACATTTGTGGCCTGCTGGAGATCATTTTGCAGGGCTCTGGCAGTGCTCGTCCTGTTCCTCCTTGCACAAAGGCGGAGGTAGCGGTCCTGCTGCTGGGTTGTTGCTCTCCTACGACCCCCTCCACGTCTCCTGCTGTACTGGCCTCTCTGCTGGTAGCGCCTCCAGCCTCTGGACACTACGCTGACAGACACAGCAAACCTTCTTGCCACAGCTCGCATTGATTTGCCATCCTGGATGAGCTGCCCTACCTGAGCAACTTGTGTGGGTTGTAGAACCAACATTCAAAAATGACCAAAACATCAGCCAGAAAGCATTGGTACTGAGATGTGGTCTGTGGTCCCCACCTGCAGAACCACTCCTTTATTAAGGGTGTCTTGATAATTGCCAATAATTTCCATCTGTTGTCTATTCCATTTGCACAACAGCATGTGAAATTGATTGTCAATCAGTGTTGCTTCCTAAGTGGACAGTTTGATTTCACAGAAGTTTGATTTACTTGGAGTTATATTCTGTTGTTTACGTGTTCCCTTTATTTTTTTGAGCAGTGTATATTGTGGAAATATTCATACCCTGTGAACTTTTCCACTTTTATTCACATTACACCCACACACTTAAATGTATTTTATTGGGATTTCATGTGATATACGGTGCCAATACTAAGTAGCAAGTATTTGGGAAGTGTAAAGAAAATGATACAGTGGCATGTTAAGCTTTGGATACCTCTGGTCAAAATTACTATGGTTAAACAAGTTGAAGATTGTCATATTTGTTTTTTCATGTTCAAAATTACAAAAAGGAAAATGGGTTGATGCAAAAGTTTAGGCACCCTTGGGGATTTGTGTGCTCAGATAACTTTGATCAAGGTTTCATACATTAGTTAGCCTGTTAGGGTTATAGCTTGTTCACCATCATTGTTAGGTAAGGCCAGGTGATGCAAATTTTCCAGCTTTATAGAAACTCAGCCTCTTCTAACCTTGGGCCAAAAACAACAGCCATGGGTTCTTCTAAGCAGCTGCCTAGCACTCTGAAAATGAAAATGGTGGAGGCCCACAAAGCAGGAGGAGGCTGTAGGAAGCTATCAAAGTGTTTTCAAATTGCCGTTTCCTGAGTTCAAATGTAATTAAGAAACGGCAGTTAACAGGAACAGTGGTGGTCAAGATAAGGTTTGGAAGACTAAGCACATTTTCAACGAAAGCTGGTCGTAGGATTGCTAGAGAGGCAAATCAGAACCCTTGATTGACTCCAAAAGACTTTCAGAAAGATTCTGGAGTTGTGGTACAAGGTTCCACTGTTCAGAGTCATCCACACAAATATGACCTTCATGGCAAAGTCATCAGAGGAAAACCTCTCCTGTGTCCTCACCATAAAATTCAGGGTCAGAAGTATGCAAAAGAACATCTAAACAAGCCAGGTGCATTATGGAAACAAGTCCTGTGGACGGTGAGGTTAAAATAGAACTTTTTAGCCACAATGATCAAAGGTATGTGTGGATAAAAAAAAGGGCACAGAATTTCAGGAAAAGAACACCTTGCCAACTATTTAAGCATGGGGGTGGATCAATCATGCTTTTGAGTCATGTTGCAGACAAAGGCACGTGGAAAATTTCACGGGTAGAGGGAAGAACAGATTCAATGAAATTTCAACAAATTCTTAATGCAAACATAACACCATCTGTAAAAAAGCTGAAGTTGAAAAGAGAGTGGCTGCTACAAATGGATAATGATCCTAAACACACGTCTAAATCCACAATAGACTAACTCAAAAGGCGCAATCTGAAGATTTTCCAATAGCCCTCATAGTCCCCCGATCTGAACATCATTGAAAATCTGTGGCTAGACCTCAAAATAGCAGTGCGTGCAAGACAACCCAGGAATCTCACAGAACTGGAAACATTTTCCAAGGAGGAATGGATGAAAATCCCTCAAACAAGAATGGAAAGACTCTTGAGACTCGTTATACTTGCAAAAGAGGCTGCTACTAGGTACTAACCATAAAATACAAATTTAACGTATCTTTAACTTTAGGCCTTTTAGAGATCATTGTACCTTTGCTTAACTCGTCACAAACAATAAAAGTAATTTTGACCAGGGGTGCCGAAACTTTTACATGCCACTGTATAAAAGCAGATGGAGGCTAATAAGGGGATGAAGATGCCGTTCTCCCAAGGGGATCTTCCTCTCTTGTTCCCTGCTGTGCTAAGTCACATCGGGTTGGTGGTTTTCAGAAGAGAGGGGTGAAGGGCCCAAAGTGAGGTATGGCACAGAGTATGTTGAAAGAACTGAAGTGCAAGACTGTGTTAAGCTATCTTATTCTCCACGTTGAAAAGTGACTGGCTGAAATGGAGGTGCAGCGATAGCATGCGGTGATGATGAGACCGCCATTTAGGCGGAAAGTGTGGCTGGCGCGTGGGGGAACATAAAGTGGAGACAATATCTGATAGACAAACTATATTTGAAAGACTAAAACCTGCTCTGTGTTTTGGAGACACTCCTGGTTTTGACGTACAAATAAATGAAATGCTGACCAAAAATACAGACATGTGAATACAGCCTAAGATATAAGAGAAGGCGAAGAAACCCCTTCTGACAAGCCTACAACCTACACTAACCATGGTTACCTAAAATAGAGACTAACGACGCAAACTGTCCGACATAACATCGCACTCAGAGCAGAGAGGAGAGTTTTCCGAAATGCTAGGACTCTTTCCCAATAGCATTTTACTTTATTAATATGTAAGCCATGCATAAAAATTATAATTGTGTAGCCATTCTTTAGAAACATTGTACATACCAACCTGTAGCCGAGAAGGACAAAAAAAACACAATAAAAAAAAGTCAGATGTTTACATAGGGAGAGGGGCTGTATGGCTGCATACAATGGTAAGCTTGGATAAAAAGTATACTCAAACTGATGGAATAACGGCCCGAGATCGCCTGTTTAATATATACAGGAGCCAAACGCTTTTATTAAAAATGCATCTCTGCAAGAGACATAGCCGACTGACCCAACTTGTTAGGAATGTGACAAACAAAACAGGATTAAACAGTAAGCCGATTTTATCTTCTGATGCCGTATATGAAGCCGGGGGCCGAAAATGAAAATATTAAGACTATCTTTATTTACAAGAAACATGAGAAAAGTACAACCGGCACTGGGCAGGATTAATGGGCAACACTCACTTCTCCTTTTTACTGCCAACTTTACGGGCGGTGTATTGGTCTCCATAGTCGACTAGATGAAGCTGACGTGAAAAGACATTTATTTTATTTCCAACATAGAAGTCTTCTTTCCGCAATGTGTCGTACTTGGTTCGTCTCAGGAAAACACGATGATTTTTTACATCATACTGTGGAAATAAAAATATATCTTAGTCCTGAGGTGTATATACAAGGGATAAGAAATGCAAGAAGCAGGTGCTATTGGAATCATTACAACCTTTGAACAAGGCCAGGGTGGGTTTCAGGGCTCATTCACACATCGGTTTTTCACATACCATTGCTATCTATGTTTTTCATGGATAACACTCGCACCAGTGATAGGCTGTGGGGCTGTGCACAAGACAGTGATTTTTTTTTGTGGACCAAGTGGTCTGTGCACGACCATGATCCGAGTGTTGGATCCAACATGGCAATGAAAGTCTATGGGTCTGTGAAAAAACGGGACAGTATTTGGATGCAGAGTCCTGTCGGGTTTTTCACTGTAAAACCTCAGTCAGTATTTGGTCAGTAAGTCAAGAGGGAAACTCACAGAGACAAACTATATTTGAAAGCCTGAAACCTGCCCCGTGTTTTGGAGACACTCCTGGTTTTGACGCACAAATGCAGTTGAAATACTGACCAAAAATACTGACGTGTGAATAAAGCCCAATAGATAGGAGACGGTGGGGAAACATCTTTCTTCTCATCATTAAATAAACCTATGAAACTCTGACTAAAGTCTGATTAAACTCCGATTAAACTCTGATAAAAATGTTTTCAGTAGTTAAGAGATGAATTCCAAACACCACATACCGTATTTTTCGGATTATAAGACACTCCGGATTATAAGTAATAGAAAAACTGACGGCACATCTAGAACTAGTCTGAATAGGTGCATACCAAAAGGTAACTTACATATTAAATAGAAAATGGTAGCACACCAAATATGAAATATGTGAAATAAGAATAGCAAAATGGCTTTAGTAATACATTTCATAATGGCTTTTGTAAGGCATATCAAATATGAAATAAGTGAAACATGAATAGCATAATGGCTTTTTTAATCTAGAAAAACATATGAGATACTTAGCACAAAATTTGGCCAAAAGATGTGAGCCCATTCACCAACGACAAGGTGATCTCAGATTGAATGGGTCCCTATACTGACTGCCTGGTGTGAACTGAACTCTGGCTAGTAACATGATAAATCCTGTATATATAGGACGATAGGAACCAAAACATGTGATTGAATGCGATTAAAATCACCACTTGATGAAGGGCGGAGTGCTCAGTCAGAAAAACAGTAGCATATTTGATATGCCTTACAAAAGCCATTATGAAATGTATTACTAAAGCCATTTTGCTATTCTTATTTCACATATTTCATATTTGGTGTGCTACCATTTTCTATTTAATATGTAAGTTACCTTTTGGTATGCACCTATTCAGACTAGTTCTAGATGTGCCGTCAGTTTTTCTATTACTTGTATACTGTTTTTCTGACTGAGCACTCCGCCCTTCATCAAGTGGTGATTTTAATCGCATTCAATCACATGTTTTGGTTCCTATCGTCCTATATATACAGACTTTATCATGTTACTAGCCAGAGGTCAGTTCACACTAGGCAGTCAGTATAGGGACCCATTCAATCTGAGATCACCTTGTCGTTGGTGAATGGGCTCACATCTTTTGGCCAAATTTTGTGCTAAGTATCTCATATGTTTTTCTAGATTACAAAAGCCATTATGCTATTCATGTTTCACTTATTTCATATTTGATATGCCTTACAAAAGCCATTATGAAATGTATTACTAAAGCCACTCCGGATTATAAGACACACCCCAAATTTTGCTGAGAAAAATAGGAAAAAAACTTTTTTCTTTAATAAAATGGTGATGCTTCTTATAATCCATGCATCTTATTGCTTACCAGGGGTAGTGGCTGCGGTGAAGTGGGGCCCCAGGGTCACTGCTGGAGGAGGCAAGAGTGAAGCGTTGCTGCAGGCCACAGGCTGGGATGAGGGGGTGTTCCGATGTGCGGCACAACGCTGCGGGTGTCCAGTGTCGCTGCTACCCTGTGTCCCGGTGGCGGTGCTGCGCTGTGTTCCCGGTGGTGGTGCTGTGCTGTGCCCCTGTGCTGAAGGGGGCTCTGCCAACATTTTGTGTAAGGCCAGAGCCCCCGGCAGTTCATCCATGGTTTCCTGTGCGTTGGACTGCAGGAAAATGGACGCCGGGAGGTGGCGCATGCGCAGATGGAGATCTCAGCACTGAGATCTCGGGAGATGAGATTTCAGCGCTAACGATGAGCAGTGGGATGACATATTATCCTTGATTCCCAGCTGTCCACTAGTGAAGTGCAAAGGCTGTCACAGATGTACCTGCTGCATCGGGTATACAAGACTCCCAAATTTTTGCATAAAATTGGAGTGAGAGAGGATGACTTGTGTCCGAGATGCGGTACGGGCCCTGACGATTTGCTACATATGTTTTGGTCATGTGGTTCCATCGAGAATTTCTGGACCCAAATCATAGACCACATAAATATGATGTTTGGGGTTGTGATTCCTATGCATCCTCTGGTTTGTGTCTTGGGTTTTGTGCATGGGGTTGCGGAAGATGCATACATAAGGTTGGCACTTAAAAGAACGTTATATCAAGCCAGGAAAATTGCAGCAGCACACTGGTTGGACAGGGAGCCACCTATGTTTAGGGAACTTATGGAAAAAATGAATCTTCTGCTACGTTTGGAAGAAAGAATATATCAAAAGAGGAGAGCCCTGCGTAAATTCTGTAAACTATGGGAGGACTGGAAAATTCACTAAGGCTTGGATATTATGTCCTTACTTGAGGGTGCTGGGTAATATTATTACTTGTGTCGAGCGAGATATGTCCGATTAAGGTCTTTGGTTCCATAATGTCCTTCGTGTTTCAGGTGAAAGCTAAAGAACTTGGAGACTTGGGACTTATCTTTTATAATGTTTATTTGCACATGAGTGTACAGATTGCTGTATTCAGCTAAAATATGTAATAAGATAATTGCTAATTGCTATGTGGTCTGGAACAAGGAGGGGGACGGGGTTTGGAGGGGTGTTGTCTTTTGTTGTATGTTGAAAAATTCAATACAAATTTATCTGATTAAAAAAAACTGATGAAAATCACTGATGAAACTTCGTCCATTCTTCTTCTACATCATAAAAAATGAAGCTTGATTGAGGGTCATGTGATCGTCCTTCTTAGAGCTCAATCAGACGTCATTTTTTTTTTTCATACAAGAAAGACTTTCAAAAGTGTTAATTTAGAAAACTCATCTTCATCCACGGTAGAATGTTCCCGAGAGGCTGATTTGGCTATTCCTCATTTGGCTAGGCATGGATGTGTGACTGGGTACTCTAAATGGTGTGAAGGTTTATCTCGTGGTTCACAGCACATGGATGAAGAGAGCCTTACAAAGGCAGACAATGACTACATTTACACGGAATGAAACTGACTGTATTCGACTAGATCTTCTTTTGGGACGTCTAACAATCCAACAATCATTGACATCAAACAGACACTAGTGACCAAAAGTTTTGCACTTTTTATTGAAAGTGTGATTACTTCTGTATGGTTCTGATGATGACATTTTCCCGATGATGAATTGAAAGTGCATGAAGTGGTCATCATGCAAGACCTTAATATTAACCAAAATGCTTTAGAATATTGGTATGATCACTTAATTAAAGAAAACTGACTGCCAAAAGTTTAGCATATGCTATCACTGCACCACAACGACAGGGCATTGAAGCCACTAGAGTATTCAAGACATCCGGAGGGATCTTGCTCCATACCATTTCCAAATCTACAAACAATTCCTCTTTATTGCTATAGGTACAGACCCCAACTTGTCACCCTAACTCATCTCAAAGGTGCTCTATAGGGTTTAAATCAGATGATTGTCTTGACCATTGCAACAGGCGAACTTTTTTTTTTTTAATAACCATTTTTGACTAAACTGTTGTCCAAGAATTTCCAGCCTCTGCCTACTACGGTTTTACCATACGGCAGCATTACATTCTCCAGTATATCCTTGCACATGGTAGCATTCATATTTCCATCAATTCTATGCAGATGACCTAAGGTAGATACAAAAAAGCATCCCCAAACCATGACATTGCCACCACCATGTTTCACTGTAGGTGGTACCTTAAAACATTACTTTTTCCAACTGGGCGGTATACAGTATATATAGTGCTTGCCATCACTACCAAACAGACTGAACTAGGATTAATCCGACCACAACACCTTAGACCAATCTTACTCTTTCCATTGGCTGTGTTGTTTGGCTAACTCATGTTGAACCTTCCAGTTCTTTGCAGAGATGAAAGGCTTCTTGACTGGAATTTGTGCATTCAACCTTACTGCTCTTAGCAGTTGCACCACAGTTTGGTGACTCACTTTGACCGCATATTAGAATCATAGAATCAAAGAATCGTAGAGTTGGAAGGGACCTCCTGGGCCATCTGGTCCAACCCCCTGCTCAAAGCAGGATTCGCTAAATCATCCCAGTCAGATGTCTGTCCAGCCTCTGTTTGAAGACTTCCATTGAAGGAGAACTCACCACTTCTCGTGGCAGCTTGTTCCACTCATTGATCACTCTGTCAAAAAGTTTTTTCTAATATCTAATCTGTGTCTCCTCCCATTCAGTTTCATCCCATTGCTTCTCATCTTTCCTTGTGCAAATGAGAATAAAGTTGATCCTTCTGCAATGTGACAGCCCTTCAGATATTTGTAGACAGCTATTAAGTCTCCTCTCAGTCTTCTCTTTTGCAAACTAAACATTCCCAAATCCTGCAACCTTTCCTCATAAGACATGGTTTGCAGACCGGTCACCATTCTGGTCGCTCTTTTCTGAACTTGCTCCAGTTTGTTGATGTTTTTTTTTTAAAATGTGGTGCCCAAAACTGTACATAGTATTCCAGATGAGGTCTGACCAAAGAGGAGTAGAGGGAAATAATGACTTCACGTGATCTAGACTGTATGCTTCTGTTAATACATCCTAGAATTGCATTTGCCTTTTTTGCTGCTGCATCACACTGTTGACTCACATTCAGTCTGTGATCTATTAGTATACCAAGTCTTTTTCACATGTGCTGTTGCTTAGCCCTATTCCTCCCATTCTGTATATGCTTTTTTCATTTTTATTGCCCAGATGTAGTACTTTGCATTTTTCCCTGTTAAAAACCATTCTGTTAGTTGCTGCCCACTTCTCCAGTTTATTTATATCTTTTTGAATCCTCTCTCTCTTCTCTAGTATTAGCTATCCCTCCTAGCTTTGTGTCATCAGCAAATTTAATCAGTTTACCCTCAATTCCTTCATCTAAATCATTCATAAAGATGTTGAACAATACAGGGCCCAGGACAGAGCCCTGTGGTACCCCACTTGAGACATTCTTCCAGCTGGATGTGCAGCCATTTACGACCACTCTTTGGGTCCGATCACTAAGCCAGTTATGAATCCACCTAACAGTTGCCTTGTCCATTCCATACTTAGTCATTTTTTCAATAAGGATTGTATGAGATACTTTGTCATTAATTTTGTGCAAAATCTGTGCAACACCTTTATGGACAACTATGGATGAAGTTTTCCATGGACGTCCACTCCAGATTTGTCAACTGTTCCATAACTTTCTTTTTCTTTCTTTATTATACACTAGCTGAAGAGCTCGGCGCTGCCCGGGCATAGTAACTAACTACGCCACACCCACCCCACCCACGTCACATGGCCACATTCACTATTCTATCCCACATCATCCCGTCAGCCAGAGCTACCGGACTAATATCCCATACCGTCCCGTCAGCCAGAGCCACCAGACTACTAATATCCCACATCATCCCATCAGCCATAGCCACTGGACTACCCCTAATATCCCACATCATCCCATCACAGCCGCCATACTACTACCCCTAATATCCCACATCGTCCCGTCAGCCAGAGCCACCGGACAACTACCCCTAATATCCCACATCATCCCATCACAGCCGCTGGACTACAACCCCTAATATCCCACATCATACGGTCAGCCAGAGCCACCGGAATACTACCCCTAATATCCCTCATCGTTACATATAAAAAGCTGAGTGTAGAGCCCCGCCCACTCCACATAGCCACATTCACTATAATATCCCACATTATTCCGTCAGCCAGAGCTACCGGACTACTATCCCTAATATCCCACATCATCCCGTCAAAGCCAGTAAAAGTAGAATAATGAAATTGCACAGAAACATGGTTCACTAAGATCCCAGGTCAACTTGTAATTTGTCCGGCTGAGTTGCTCATGGATGTACAGCATCTGTATGCAATATAGTATCATATTTAATGGGTTGTTATGGGAAAAGCATTACGTGTTATATGGGTATATTCAAGTGAATTATGGGGAAAGTAGCACTTTAAAAAAAACTCACAGCATCAGAGCACAGTAACACATCAATAATGCATAAAAGTGTCTGTGAGAAAATATTAAATCCACATGACATTTAATATGTGCACTTTCCTACATTCATGTGTGTCACTTAATGATACCACACGGGACGGGGGGATTCATTTCTGTCATGTACTCACTGCTCCTTTCTGGGGAACAGATGATGGCTGGAGCTTATGTTCCTGGGGATGCTAGATTTCTCCTACCATGTCAGTGTCTGCTGAGGTGTTGTCAAGTGGGAAAACTTAGGCATAGCAACCAATCATAGCTCAGCTACTTTTAACCAGTTCTGGTGAAATGAGAGATGCTTAGTGATTGGTTGCAAGGAAAACTGTTGGTCATAGCAACCAGTCACAGCTTAGCTTCTTTTGAACAGCTCTGGTCAAATGAAAGATGCTTCGTGATTGGTTGGTGATACACACACACATTGATTTTTATATATAGAGATGACACTTGACATTATACATGACACTTGACAGTGAGAACAGTTGAATTCCGTAGCTACCTCTTTTTGGCTTTTGCCTGACTTCACTTTCAGAATAATAAGGTTCCTGACATCTGGTGATAAATTTGGCTCTCTCTTGTCTGGCAAAAGCCGCCCTCCATACGCAGCAATTGCCCAAAGAATCATTTTAATCTTTGACAATGACATCTTGCCAACTCATTACAACGACCCACAGTGCTACATCTCTTCACATCGTAATTTGAATATAAACCATCACAATTATTCACCCCTTGGAAACCTCAGCATCCACTATAACATTGTAATTAAAGAGTAGTTCTCATCTTCAGCATACAAATAAAAAAAGAATTCCATTAAGAGTCTAACCCGCGGCTTTCCAAATAAGATTCTTGCGATGATTTGCAAATGTAAACAGTGAAAATTCACCTTTTTGAACCGTTTTTCAATGGTGGCACTAGTTTTTTCAGTACGCATTATTATGTTAATACAATCAAAATACTGCAGCCATGCATGTCAGCAACATAAAAACAGAAATGAATCTGCATGCTGAAAATAAGAAATGAGATACATTTTGGGGCACTATTAGCATATTATAAGGGAATAGGAAATGAAAACCGAGGCGCATTCTCATTCTATAAATCAGCCTGATCTTTCTAGCGAGATCTGATCACCACAGTACATACTGCAATAGTAATCAAATAAAGTTATATTTAACATTTATGCTTATTAAAAAAAATGTTATATGGTTAGGTCATAGATAAGATATGAACAAGTGCAGTGTTTCCAGACCGGTTCTGTAGCTAAAAATAGCAAAAGTTTTCCTGTACTTGGGCCAAATAATAAAATCTGGACACTGATGTTGTGAATTTGGTACAAGTATTACCCATCATTGGCAATACAGCAAGTCATCGATGTACAGTCGGAGGAATATAATGGATGGGAATCCAACAATGCCAAGATGGGAACTCACAGTCATTTCAACCCCAGTGCGGTTTGGGAGCAGAGTGGCATCAGAAAAAAGTCAGTGAGCCCTAGTTCTAGGCATAAGTCACTGTCCTAATGGTTAAGTCCCAGACTTTGATGGCTTATACCATCAATATATATCTATTCTAGGTAAGGAACCTTTCCACACTAGGAGATGGAAATCTTTTCTTTCTAGCTGCACTGTGTGACCTTGTGTATTTTGGGGAAGATTTGTTTGGATTTCCATTATATTTTCTTTATGGGCCATTTACATTTGTTCTCCACTAAGGCTATGTGCACACGCTGCGGTTTTTGCTGCGGTCCCGCTGCGGTTTTGGCCCTGTGGAACCGCAGCAGTTCCGCAGACATGGTACTTTACCATGTTAGCCTATGGGTTTTCAAAACCGCAGTGCTCACGCTGCGGTTTTTTCCGCGCGGTTTTGCTGCGTTTTTTTTTCCGCAGCATGTCAATTATTTCTGTGGATTCTGCTGCGGTTTCACACCTTTAACATAGTAGAGGTGTGAAACCGCAGGGCAAAACCGCAGGCCAAACCGCAGCAAAACCGTAGGTCACTTTACCTGCGGTTTTACCTGTGTTTCCGCGCGGAAAAAAACGCAGCGGAATCCGCAACATGTGCACATAGCCTTAACAACACTTCAAAAGAGTAAGCATACTCAATATTGGCAGATGACTGGTAAAAGTGCTCCCCGTCACATCCCATAAAACTCACCATTTCCACAGAACCATCCTTGGGATAGTATAGGAGCTGGTAACGCCTCTGCAGAGCGGCATTTGGATCATACCATTCAGCGGTGAACACATATCTGTCTTCTTCACTCTATCAGCAAAACACGTATAGAAACCAGTTAGATCAGCAATGTCCATCATTAAGGAAAAGAGAAACTATATACATTTTTCTGTTGAACCAAAATTCGAAACCAGAGTCTGATTCTCATTAGTTGATAATCAGTAAATTTACATTGAAAATTGCTTGTGTCATTTTCAAGTTCTTTCAGTGACCATTGTGGCTTTTCTTACTTTAACAGAAAGCTTCCTACTATCTCTAGTTCCTTGTGTTATCTCGACATACTCGAAATGGCACAAAATGTCTGCCCTGCCGAGCCTAATAGCAGTTTTACATGAGACAGTCCAAGCCAGTGACAACCACCAATCCGATACATAAATCTTCGGTACTTTATGGACCTGTTTACACAGGCTAAATAAACATTGCACACGCACAGACAGATTGTAAATACGACCGTTCTGTGCACATAGACAATCATGTTACCGCCATCACATCTCCTATTTAGATGGGGCAATAAGGTGCCGATAATCAAGATTTTGTGTGCGCCCAAAAGTCATCACACCTAACCAAAAATTGATTGGCAGCCTGTTTAGAAGGGTTATTTCAGTTTAGTCGGAACGATTGTTACTACAAACACGCCTTGTTCTCCACCTACAATTGTTTATTCTGCTGTGACGTCTAACAATGCAGAAAAAAACATAATAGCAAACAGTCAGGTAAAAGTATATAAGAGAGGGAGCAAAAAAACAACAACTTGTATCATGCTAGTGCAAACCATAAAAAGAAAGTGCCTGGTTGGCTTGTCTGGCAAAGCCGCACTCCATCTGTAGCACCTGACCAAACAAGCATTTTAATCTTTGACGCTGACATCTTGCCGACTCCTTACAACGACCCGTAGTTCTCCATCTCTTCCCATCATAATTTCGATATAAACCACCGCAATTATTGACACCTTTGAAACCTCAGCATTTACTGTACCATAATAATGAAAGCATAGCCGTAATCTTCTGAATAAAAACAAAGTATAACATTACGGCTTCACCATTCTTATTTACATGGTGCAATGTTCTGCTGATAAGCACAAAATTCATCACACCGAACCAACAAGTGATTGCCGGCCTGTTGAAAAGGTGTTAATTTGGAATGACTGTTACTACAAATACTCCTCGATCCCTAGCCACAATTATAGTATATAATCCATATATAACATTAGCTAGCTTTGTTACAAAAAAAAAAAAAAAGGCAAAACATTTTTGTAAAGGTATATGGGACCTGGCTACATTGGTTACACAATGGTAATGTTACACTGCGCCCTTTAGCAAATATTCCCCAGACATCACTGATAATGTAGAAGTACACCACCATGTTAATATCTGGAAACAAATCAGGTTTGGATCTTTGCGTTCTCAAATATTTGTCCTATAGACTACAGATAATTTAGTATACAAGAGACAGAACTAAGAGGTCATCTACAGGACAAAGAGAGGAGACATGGCCACAAGTGCTCTTCGCCTGTCATGCACTGACCATCACCAGGCTATCCCTTTAACCTAGGACCGTGCTTCTCAACTGTAGGGCTGGACTCAGCAGTGTGGTGCCCATGAGGTGTGGGTAAGGCAGTTTTCAGAGAGGAGATTAGAAGCTGCACAGCCCTTTCCATTGCTACAGCAATCTCTAGTTTAAGCCTGAACCTAATTCGGCCCGCCGAAGGTTATTGTGTGGCCTGCAGGGGTGACTAGGAGACCCTTCTTTTTTATATTCAAACTAGATGGAGGCCCAATGCTATCGCATTGGGAGGGCAGTAATGTCACGATGGGTGCAGGCTTTGCAGTGTTGAGAATCTCTCCCCTCCATATGTGCTCACCCACATATCCACTCTCTCTTTCCCCATGTGCTGACTTCTCCCGTCTGTGCTCTCTTCTTTGACCTGTCTACCCCATGTGCTATCCCCCTTGTCTGCTGTCTATCCTTCCTGTGCTCTGTTCTCCCCTCATGTGCTGTCCCATTTGACCTGTCTCCCCCTGTGCTCTGTCTCTCTCACCCCTGTGTCTGACCATGTACAGAACATACCACATCTCCTGGGCAGGGGAGGAAGCAAAAGACAATACTGACATTACAGCAGGAGATCGCAGAGGATACATTTTGTGAGGTGAAATATAGTTTAAAAACAGTCAGTGAAATATTTTACCTCAAAAAATGAATCCTCTGTGATCCCCTGCTGTAATGTTAGTATTGTCTTTTGCTTCCTCCCCTGCCCAGGAGATGTGGTATGCTCCGCACACGGTCAGACACAGACAATTTTTATAATGAACTTTCATTCGTGGGAAAACCTCTTTAATGTGACCGGCTTCCTCTGCCTGTAGACAAGTCGCGCATCTGCCGCCAAAATCAGCCGAATGATTCACTGCGCCTGCCCAGAATTCGCGCAGGTGCAGTACGATGGTGTTCCGCTGGTAGTACCGTGCAAGAGGCTGCGTGAGTGTGACTGTGAGAGTGTGAATGTGTGAGAGTGTGAGTGTGTGTGAGTGTGGTGCGTACAGCATATAGAGTGTGTGTGGGTGGTGCGACGGTGTTCCACTGGTGGTACCGCGCAATAGGTTGGTACCAGCAGCAGTTTCCATATTGAGACACCCATCACTTGGGTTTTCCCAATATGGCGGTCATTGAACTTCCTCTGCTTGCAATTCTGGGATATGGTGACCTCTGGACAGAACAGGAAATGAAAACATTCCAAGTCAATTATATAAATAGATATATTCACGCCTGAAACACTAAGGCAGAGGATCGCTCGTCAGTCCTGGCCTCAACGTGCAGCGGCGTGATGAGGGTAGCACACGGCTGACGTCATCACACTACTGCCGGCAACTAAGAGGAGAAGAGGCTGTGCGGCCAATAGTAAGCGCACCATGAAGGAGACAAATATCAAATGCCTTATTATTGTGGATGAGGGGGAAGAGGTTTAATGTTACAGTGAGGACATATAATCCAGGTGAATAATGTGAAAGGAGGCATAGTGTTGCGAGAGGTAGTGGTGGGGGGTACTTTATTCAGACAGGTAGTCTGTGTGGGGGGAAATTTTGGAAAGGGGCAGTATGCGTGTGGGGATATTTTGGAGAAAGGCAGTCTGGAGACATATTTTGCATTGTGGGGGGGATATTTTGGAAAGGGACCGTGTGTGGGGTGGGTATTTTGGAGAGAGGAAGTGTGGGGGGGGATATTTTGGAGAGGGGTACTGTGTGTGAGAGGGATATTTTGGAAAGGGACGGTGTGGGGCGGGATAACTTTGAAAGGGGCAGCGTAAGGAGAAAGTTTTGGAGAGGGGCAGTGTACGGATGAGATTTTGCAGAGGGGCAGTGTGTAGGGGGGATATTCTGCAGAGAGGCAAAGTAGGAGGGATATTTTGAGCAGGAAGCACAGGCAATTATCAGGGGCACAGCATGGGAGATACAGTGACCCTAAAAATAAAAGTATCGGAAAGTGTTGCTGAAGACGGAGAAGAGGGAATTCTGCAGAGACGAGTTATGGGCATGAAATCTCATCATGGCATCTGTTGATGCATGGAGACAAAAGGGATGGTAAGAGCTTCAATCAGAAAAGATGCTGCCTATAAGGTACCTGGGTGCAAATGTCTATTTGTTATACTGCCTGGGTCTCATCAGTGCTGTGGTTCCTTTATGATCCACAGTCTCATTATTAACAACAACTCCCAGTATCTCCATCTCATTGTTAAAGGCATAATGGGAGTTGTAGGATCATGCGATAGTATTGTATATGGGGCTGACCTGACATTGCAATTGGTCATCGCTGTACTAAGCTTACTAATGTATTCATGTGCAAATAGTGGTTCTAGTGCTGCATTCATGTACTGGCGGTGGTTCTGGCACTGCATTCGTGTGTTGGTTCTGATCTTGTACACATGTAGCAATCTTTGGCATATTTGGCGACATTCTGCTCAGATTCTGCTTCAAAAACTAAGGGTAAGTTAGCGTATGTTCACCTTATTTTTTGGAGCAGAAACGGAGCAGGATCTCTCCAAAGCCTCCTCAAATATTCACAACTTGGTTCATGCTCACAATGAGCTTTTATTGCGTTTTACAGTACCATCAAAGTAGAAGGGATATATAGAAATATCATGTCCATACGCTTCTTTTTTACGCTGTGTAAACACACCCGTGGTGCAATGTTTCAATCCGCAGCATTTTAACTTGTGGGTACGCCGAGTTTTCTGTGCAAAATTTCCACATAGACTTAAATTAGATGTGGAAAATCCGCAAAACACTCATATCTGTTTTTAATGCCTTTACGCAGCGTATACGTATTACAAAAAGCATATATTTTTTATTTAAAGGGGTTTTCCCAAGAATAATGTACATTTTAATCAATAGATCTTGGAATAATAACAAGTTCCACAATTGGATTTGATGAAAAAAAAAAATGTTCCTGTGCAGAGATAATCTTATAAATGTGTCCCTGCTGTGCACTGTGTAATGGCCGCGTCTGACCGTGCATAAACATGGTCTGATCATACCACAGCTCCTGGGCAGGGGAGAAGCAAAAGAGCATACAGACAGAGCAGATTGGGATTGCATCTGATTCTTTTTGAAGAAAAATGGGCTGCATAGTCGAGTCGCCAGAAGAAAGACATTATTGCGTAAATGCCACAAAGTATCTCACCTACACTTCGCAAAACAGCACAGAGACAAGCCTCAATACATCTGGAACAAGGTAATTTGGAGTTATGAGACCAAAATTGAATTTTTTGGCCTCAACCATAAACGTTACATTTGGAGAGAGGTCAACAAGGCCAATGATGAAAGGAACACCATTCCTTCTGTAAAGCATGGAGGTGGATCGCTGATGTTTTGGGGGATATGTGAGCTACAAAGGCACAGGAAATTTGGTCAAGGTTGAAGGAAAGATGAATGCAGCACGTTATCAGCCAATACTGGAGGCAAATTTGCAATCATCAGCCCAGAAGCTGCGTATGGGACATACTTGGATGTTCCAACATGACAACGATCCAAAACACAAGGCCAAGTTGTCCTGTCATTGGCTATGGCAGAACAAAGTGAAGGTTCTGGAGCAGCCATATTAATCTCCTGACCTCAATATCATTGAGCCACTCTAGGGAGATCTCAAGTGCGTAGTTCATGCTAGACAGCCCAGGAATTTACAGGAACTGGAGGCTTTTTTGCCAAGAAGACTGGGCAGCTTTACCATCTGAGAAAATAAAGAACCTCATCCACAACTACCACAAAAGACTTCAAGCTGTCATTGATGTTAGAGAGGGCAATACACGGTATTAAGAAATGAGTAATGTGAACTTTTGATCTGGGTGATTTGGATGTTTTGAGTTGTCATTTTGATTTAAAAAGAAAAAACACAGCAGTTTGACAATAAATGGCTTCACCCAACCACTAACCATGAGTGGAGAACAAGTTTTGGTGTTATCATTCATATTCTCTGAAAAAAGGCCAAGAAAGCAAAAATTCTGCTGGGCTATGTAAACTTTTGAGCACAACTGTATGTTACTGATAATCACCAAGGATGACCATATACTTTAAAAGGCATGGGTAAATTCAATGGCCCTGTATTAAGATATAACACATTGTGGGGCTATAAACTTCTTGTGGCCTATCTGCAAATGATTGTTGGACATTTCTACAATGACTGGGAGGTGAGTGTGGGTTAAAAGGTTATTTAGCAGGAGGGAGTCAGCAGTCCTGGCAGCATTAAATAGTCAGGGAATGTGCAGCTCTGCGGCTGATTTCCATTACAGCTCAGCCGCTGCTGCAGACCGCTAACTATCCGAGCTGTGAAGAAATGCAAGATGGACATGAGGAGCACCACACTGAGGATACCCCTACATGACATGTATAGTCCTGCTTCTACCAAGACCCAGCTGGGGCAAACCAACCCAGCGTCTCATTATGTTCTCACTCTTCTCATTACATTTTATAGGCCTGTAAACAAGTCAGCAGACTTTGGTGCTTTGTACCTGTCTATTCTTACAAGCGTTGATTTTTATATACTATAGAACAAGAAGACATGCAGTTTAATGCAGACCTGACATAAAATCAGAAAAAGTACCGTAAACTTTATGTCTGTGTCACAAGACCTCAGCATAGGGCAGTCATATGAGCCAAGCCACAATTGGTAGAGTTCAGAGTTCCAATACATAAAAGGTTCCCGTTTTTTTAGCAACTTAATTAAGCATTCCCGTTATTTTTTTGATCATATAAACCTATGAAAATGTTAATGTAGTGGGTGTTCATATGGTCAGTGATCGATCTCTGGTTTCCAGCGTGGTTCTGGTCCTCTGCTGAGTCACGTGACGCCTCTCCTGTCTCGTTGGCTCACACCGCGCCTTATGTGATAGTCAGAAGTCGCTTTCCCACTGTACACTTAAAGAGCTTCAGAACAAGGCTCATACGACCGTAGATACTCTCATCCGAGAGAATCGGGTCGATTATGCTAACGACACTCTGATTAAAGACTGATCAGAGTTTGATCCAAGTGACAAGCTAGTGAGATCCGATTCTCTCAGATGACAAGACAGAGAACAAAGTTTCTGCTTCTTCTCCAGTCTGTGAGTTGGTAGAAATCCGACGGCACTTGGATGTCATCTGAGTGCAGTCCGATGCTTTCCACGCACCCATAGACTTGAATTGGTGACCGGCATCCGATTTCAGAGGGAAATCGCGATATGCTGCGATTTTTTTTTTTTTTCATTGACAGATTCTGCCACAGATTGAATAAGACTGGTCCGAGTCTTAACCCATAAAAAATTGGATTGCATGCATCCCATGTACATGTGAGCAAACGCTAAAAGCAACTTCCAGTTCACAAATAGACCCAGCGCTGGACACCGGAGAAGACAGAAATCATGAGTATATTAACACCACACAACACTACCATTACACAGGTTTAGGGAATAATGGGAGTGCTTCATTAAAGCAATTTAAGCCTGTACAATATACATAGGCTCTACTCACGGAAACCATAAAGCTGTACCAGATTTGCTGCAAGACAGATGTCACCAGCACACTATAGACCCCTGTGCCTCACAATGCGGTTTATTAGTTTTTTCCACCAAGAACTGCATCTTTAGAATAACCAGTCCAATGCCTGTGACCTCTGCCATTTAGCAAAATGAATGGATAGTTTTAACAGATGGCCGGGGTCACACTTGCGTGAAACTCGCACGAGTCTCGCATCTCAATACCCGGAAGCTGCACAGAAATACATGCAGCCGCACACTCCGATCTCGAGTGCCGGCGGCAATGTCGGGTATTGAGATGAGAGTCTCGTGCGAGTTCCTCGCAAGTGTGACCCCGGCCGAAGGGTCAATATGCGACAGTCCTCTCATTCTGCAGATCTATGGAGGTCCCACAGATACACCCCCCAGTCATACACTGATGGGCTATTTTAAAACCCTGTATATGCAGTGGGGGGAGGATTGGTGGACCCCTTATGCCCTTGCCTTGTACCGTGTCTGTCTTGAGAGCACTCTCAGCAGTCTAGTTTCTGGCCCTTGCCTTGTATTAGAAGCCATATTAGCTCTATACCTGCTCACACAACGGCAGGCCACAGAGTCTGTCTTGTCTGCATATAGTGCATCAAGTGCAATGTTACAGAGAGCCAGTACCCTTCCCTGTCATCGACAATGTGACTTATTCATGACAGATGCTAATCAAATGATCACTGGAGGTCTACCTCACGAGACACAAATTAATCCAGAGACCAAATGGCCAACAATTTGAGTTTTAGTGAGCACAAACAACCATCCCTCCTATATACAGCAGATAGAGCAGTGTTCACACATGCTCACTACTGCATTATTTTTAAACAGGATTCATAGAATTATAGAATGTTAGGGTTGGAAGGGACTTCAAGGGTCATTGTGTCCAACCCTCTGCTCAATGCAGGATTCACTAAACCATCTCAGACAGATGTCTGTCCAGCCTCTGTTTGAAGACTTCCATTGAAGGAGAACTCACCACCTCTTGTGGCAGCCTGTACCTCATTGATCACCCTCATTGTCAAAGTTTTTTCTTATATTTAATCTGTATCTTCTCCCTTTCAGTTTCATCCCATTGCTTCTCGGGTTTCCATGTGCAAATGAGAAAAAGGATGACCCCTCTATACTGTGACATCCCTTTAGATATTAGTAGACAGCTATTAAGTCTCCTCTTAGCCTTTTTTTGCAAGCTAAATATTCCCAGTTCCTTTAACCAGTCCTTGTAGTACATACTTTGCAGTCCTCTCACCATTCTGGTATCTGTTCCCTGAACTTGCTGAAGTTTTTCAATGTCTTTTTAAAATGTGGTTCCCAAAACTGAACACAGTATTCCAGATGAGGTCTGACCAAGGAGATAATTACTTCACTTGATCCAGGGTCTATGCTTCTTTTAATACATCCTAGATCTGTGTTGGTCGTTTTGCTGCTGCATCACACTGTTGACTGAGGTGCATCCTGTGATCTATTAGTAAACCCAAGTTTTTCACACGTGCTGTTGCTTAGTTCAATTCCTCCCATTTTGTAGATGTCATTTTCTTTTTTCTTGCCCAGATGTAGAATCTTGCATTCCTCCCTGTTAAATCCCATTTTATTAGTCGCTGCCCATTGTTCAAGCTTATCTAGATCCTTCTGAATAATTCTCTGTCTTGTCTGTCTTGTGTTAGCTATCCCAACTAGCTTTGCATCGTCTGTATAGTTTATTACTTTACTTTCAGTTCCCTTGTCTAGCTCATTTATAAAAATGTTAAACAACACTGGGGCCGTGACTGAGCTTTGTAGTACCTCACTTGAAACACTCTTCCAATTGGATGTGCAACCATTTTTTACCACTGAGTACGATCACGGAGCCAGTTATGAATCCACCTAACCGCAGCCTTGTCAACTCCATACATGGTCATTTGTTCAATAAGGATAGTATGAGATACTTTATGAAATGCTTCAATTATCACATATCTAATTGATGATATGTGTTGTATACAGTCTACATAGTGGAAAACTATCGGGATCCGTAAGCCAAAACTGTGTCTCAAACAAGCATTATAGTAACTGAAAATAGTACAGCGCGAGAACGCAGAGGTTTAATGGTATAACCATGGAAATATATCTTAGAAATGCATTCTTCACCACTAATCAGCTAGTAACCTTCAACCGGTTGATACCAGGGAGTGTCAGAAATAAGTAGCTTGCATGAATGTTCCAAAGTGCATATTACAGGGTGCATTGTAAGAACATAATGAACTCAGAAATGTATTACCTTTACAGGCAGAATATATAATGGGTAGCTGCAACTATCTTAATGAGAAATAAAAGTACGCAGTAGTAAAATAGGAAAGCAGTAGATTCCGGTTTTACATATATTGTTATGATAAATGTCTAAAATATTTTTTTTAGGTAAAGTATTATTAATGATTAACATGTGAACTCCTAGGACATAGTTAAAATCCAATAACAGAAGGTTCAGCGGGATCAGTAGTTCCCATACTGTCCAAACAGGTCACTAAAGGAACAAAAATCTGCAGCTACTATACATTTCGCTGTGTTTGCATCTCCAAAGGTGTCCACATTTTCAGATATCAGGTCTTGGCAGATCCACTCCCAGCTTGTGCTCCACACAAGTGTGTCGGACCGGGGTGCCAAAAGTCCAACCAGCAACACTGATTCTGGAGGTCCACCTACAGCTATACTCAAATATGACCTGGTCCCACTGGGAAGGTACTAATGTTTTTTGTAAACAGTTCTGATCCTTAGTGGTCATAAAAGTAGCTTAAAAGGAGATAGTCTAAGGCTGGTTTCAGATTTGAGGACGGCAAAGCTGCGTTTAGGCGATGCGGCGACCTGCGGCTAACGCAACATGGTGCAATTTGTTGCGGTCGCCGCATCGTCAAAAAGACGCACGCGAACGCATCCGCACGGCTTGCGTACCCAATGTTAAAGATAGGTACACAGGCCGCATGCAGACGTAGGCGGAGCTGAACGGAGGAGGTGTGGCAGTGGGTGGAGCTTCACAGAGGATCCCCGCAGCCCTGCCGAACGCTAGTGTGAAACTAGCCTAAGCAAAACTATGCTTTGAAGTAAATGCAACTCCATTTAGGACTGGTTGTCCATATGTGGTCAAAAAAACCATTTTGAGGCACAGTAGTACAAAGCTCAGAAGGGAAAGACCGCCATATTGTAGTGCAGATTTTGCTGTTATGGCTTGAGGGTGCCGTGTCACACTGGCAGAGCCCCTGAGGTGACAGAACAGCAGAACCCCCAATAACTGACCCTATTGTACAAACTACACCTCAATGAATTCATATAAGGGTGCAGTGATCATATTGACACCACAGGAGCGTCACAGAATCCTATACCATTGGACAGTGAAGAAAGAAAAATTACATTTTTTTCACAAAAATGTTGTTTTAGCCCCTGATATTCCATTTTCACACAGGGCTGTGCAGTACTGCTTAGCCACAGGGCGAGAATCAGGAGGGACGGAGCTTTGATTAATTCTTGGAACAATTTACTAGAATAGTTTTCGGATTCCATATACAGAGGCCCCAAGTTCCAGATCAGCAGAATCCTTCTCAAGTGATCCTATTTTGGAAATTACACCCCTCTGGGAATTTGTTTCTAGAAAACACCCATGGAGTCAAAATCGTCACTACACCTGTTGTTAAAGGTATTTGCAAACAAAAAAGAAACTCAGAGTATCAAACACCATATATAAATCGTATTAAATTTATTAAATATATTCATGAATATTGATTACATTATAAAAAGTTATATACCGTAAACAAATTAGCGATCTGAAGGACACAAGACATAAAGTCCAACACAGTTACAATAGCAATAGATCGGGAATAATGAGATGATATAAAATATCTTGTAGCAACACTTGCTATTATAACACTCCACTAGTATCAAACATATGATAGAAGCATCTATATGCCACTCTGGGAACATTGGCGCATTCCTGTTGATTGCTGCTGTGTGTCGCTGGGGCTCGGATCACTTATGTGATTCTTGTGGTTCTTTGTGATTCTTGGCGGTGACCCTCAGGTTGCGTCATGCTGGGAGATAAAGGTTGCTATGGTGCCAGTTGCCCCGTGAACCTGTGCGCATGCCCATGACGCGTATGGGCGGGAGTGTTTTTCCTGGCGTCCATGGTGTGGCGTGTGAGACTCGGGTTGCCATGTTTGCGGCTTGGGTGCTTGCGCACCACACTGGAGGCCGGGAGGGACGTCACATCCGGCCCTGCGTGTGTCATTTACATGCGCCGCTCACTATGTTCATGACGTTATGGGTGGGAATAACTGTTCTTGTGCCTGTGGTATGAGTGAGATGATGGTTGCTATGGTAGCAGCGCGGTCATGTGCGCACTCTATTAGAGACCGGGAAGTTATGTTTAATCCGGCCCTGCGTGACTCATCTATATGCGCCGCTCATTATACCATGAATTGGTACAGCTGTATGGGATATATATATATATATATATATATATATATATATATATACACTCACTGGCCACTTTATTAGGTACACTTGTCCAACTGTGTGTTAAGACTTAATTTCTAATCAGCCAATCACATGGCGGCAACTCAGTGCATTTAGGCATGTAGACATGGTCAAGACAATCTCCTGCAGTTCAAACCAAGCATCAGTATGGGGAAGAAAGGTGATTTGAGTGCCTTTGAACGTGGCATGATTGTTGGTGCCAGAAGGGCTGGTCTGAGAATTTCAGAAACTGCTGATCTACTGGGATTTTCACGCACAACCATCTCTAGGGTTTACAGAGAATGGTCCGAAAAAGAAAAAAAATCCAGTGAGCGGCAGTTCTGTGGCCGGAAATGCCATGTTGATGCCAGAGGTCAGAGGAGAATGGGCAGACTGGTTCGAGCTGATAGAAAGGCAACAGTGACTCAAATTGCCACCCGTTACAACCAAGGTAGGCAGAAGAGCATCTCTGAACGCACAGTGCGTCGAACTTTGAGGCAGATGGGCTACAGCAGCAGAAGACCACACTGGGTACCACTCCTCTCAGCTAAGAACAGGAAACTGAGGCTAAAATTTGCACAAGCTCATCGAAATTGGACAGTAGAAGATTGGAAAAACGTTGCCTGGTCTGATGAGTCTCGATTTCTGCTGCGACATTCGGATGGTAGGGTCAGAATTTGGCGTAAACAACATGAAAGCATGGATCCATCCTGCCTTGTATCAACGGTTCAGGCTGGTGGTGGTGGTGTCATGGTGTGGGGAATTTTTTCTGGGCACTCTTTGGGCCCCTTGGTACCAATTGAGCATCGTTGCAACGCCACAGCCTACCTGAGTATTGTTGCTGACCATGTCCATCCCTTTATGACCACAATGTACCCAACATCTGATGGCTACTTTCAGCAGGATAATGCGCCATGTCATAAAGCTCGAATCATCTCAGATTGGTTTCTTGAACATGACAATGAGTTTACTGTACTCAAATGGCCTCCTCAGTCACCAGATCTCAATCCAATAGAGCATCTTTGGGATGTGGTGGAACGGGAGATTCGCATCAGGGATGTGCAGCCGACAAATCTGCGCCAACTGTGTGATGCCATCATGTCAATATGGTCCAAAATCTCTGAGGAATGCTTCCAGCACCTTGTTGAATCTCTGCCACGAAGAATTGAGGCAGTTCTGAAGGCAAAAGGGGGTCCAACCCCTTACTAGCATGGTGTACCTAATAAAGTGGCCAGTGAGTGTATATATATATATATATATATATATATATATATATATATATATATATATTTATATATATTTATACACACACAGTCATATGTTAAAGTTTGGGCACCCCTATTAATGTTAACCTTTTTTCTTTATAACAATTTTGGTTTTTGCAACAGCTATTTCCGTTTCATATATCTAATAACTGATGGACTCAGTTATATTTCTGGATTCAAATGAGGTTTATTGTACTAACAGAAAATGTGCAATCTGCATTTAAACAAAATTTGACTGGTGCAAAAGTATGGGCACTTCAACATAAAAGTGACATTAATATTTTGTAGATCCTCCTTTTGCAAAAATAACAGCCTCTAGTCGCTTCGTGTAGCTATTAATGAGTTCCTGGATCCTGGATGAAGGTATTTGTGACCATTCCTGTTTACAAAACAATTCCAGTTCAGTTAAGTTTGATGGTCGCCGAGCATGGACAGCTTGCTTCAAATCATCCCACAGATGTTCAATGATATTCAGGTCTGGGGACTGGAATGGCCATTCCAGAACATTGTAATTGTTCCTCTGCATGAATGCCTGAGTAGATTTGGAGCTGTGTTTTGGATCATTGTCTTGCTGAAATATCCATCCTCTGCGTAACTTCAACTTTGTCACTGATTCTTGCACATTATTGTCAAGAATCTGCTGATACTGAGTTGAATCCATGCGACCCTCAGCTCTAACAAGATTCCCGATGCCGGCATTGGCCACACAGCCCCAAAGCATGATGGAACCTCCACCAAATTTTACTGTGGGTAGCAAGTGTTTTTCTTGGAATGCTGTTTTTTTTTAGCCTCCATGCATAACACCTTTTTGCATGACCAAACAACTCAATCTTTGTTTCATCAGTCCACAGGACCTTCTTCCAAAATGTAACTGGCTTGTCCAAATGTGCTTTTGCAAACCTCATGCGACTCGGTTTGTGGCGTGCTTGCAGAAACGGCTTCTTTCGCATCACTCTCTCATACAGCTTCTCCTTGTGCAAAGTGCGCTGTATTGTTGACCGATGCACAGTGACACCATCTGCAGCAAGATGATGCTGCAGGTCTTTGGAGGTGGTCTGTGGATTGTCCTTGACTGTTCTCACCATTCTTCTTCTCTGCCTTTCTGTTATTTTTCTTGGCCTGCCACTTCTGGGCTTAACAAGAACTGTACCTGTGTTCTTCCATTTCCTTACTATGTTCCTCGCAGTGGAAACTGACAGGTTAAATCTCTGAGACAACTTTTTGCATCCTTCCCCTGAAAAGCTATGTTGAATAATCTTTGTTTTCAGATCATTTGAGAGTTGTTTTGAGGAGCCCATGATGCCCCTCTTCATAGGAGAATCAAATAGGAGAACTACTTGCAAGTGGCCACCTTAAATACCTTTTCTCATGATTTGATACACCTGGCTATTAAGTTCAAAGCTCAATGAGGTTACAAAACCAATTTAGTGCTTCAGGAAGTCAGTAAAAAGTAGTTAGGAGTGTTCAAATCAAGAAAATGATAAGGGTGCCCATACTTTTGCACCGGTCAAATTTTGTTTAAATGCAGATTGCACATTTTCTGTTAGAACAATAAACCTCATTTGAATCCAGAAATATAACTGAGTCCATCAGTTATTAGATATATGAAACATAAATAGCTCTTGCAAAAACCAAAATTGTTATAATGAAAAAAGGTTAACATTAATAGGGGTGCCCAAACTTTAACATATGACTGTATGAACAAATACACACACTGACGCACAGCCCCATGAGGAAGTCCACGCGAAACGCGTGTTGGGGCTGCATGGTGTGACCAGTTACAAAGATCTATTCGGGTGAAACTTCTCCTAGTATTGGATTTTTATTGTTAGGCTCTTTTGGGTTTATTATTAGAGTGGTATTATGCTGAATATGTGAACCCAGAGTGGCATATAGATGCTTCAATCATATGTTTGATACTAGTGGAGTGTTATAATAGCAAGTGTTGCTACAAGATATTTTATATCATCTCATTATTCCCGATCTATTGCTATTGTAACTGTGTTGGACTTTATGTCTTGTGTCCTTCACATCGCTAATTTGTTTATATAACTTTTTATAATGTAATCAATATTAATGAATATATTTAATAAATTTAATACAATTTATACATGGTGTTTGATACTCCTGAGTTTCTTTTTTGTTTGCAAGAATTTATTGGAGTATACCTGTTGATTGTTTTTACTGTAACTTTCAATTTTAACCCCTTCTTTTCTGGAACTTTTTATCTGTTGTTAAAGGTACTCTGTCAGCACAGAATGACTGTTCAAACCAAGTCCCGACTCTCGGTGCTTCATGGCGGGGCCAGTCATTAAAATACATCTTCCCACTATCTCCATCTTCCCCTTTTTGATTGACAACTATGGCTTCATAGGGACGGAGAAGAGAGGAGACAGATGGAAACCAAGCAGGGAAGGTGTATATAAATGATTGGCCACGCCGTTAAGCACTGAGCGCCTGTACTTGGTTTGAACAGTCACTCTGTGCTGACAGTCCCTATAACAAAATGTGTTGTGACAATTTTGACTCCATGGGTATTTTCTAAAAACAAACAAGAAAAAACAAAAATGGAAAGCGCACATAGGGTGTATTGTCTAGAAGAACCACAATAGCAAGCAAGCCCAATCAGTTAGACTCACCTGCTGAAGTTGTGTGAGTCACAACAAACTGGGAATCACTCATAAAGGTCCGGTCGTCGCTGGTATCCTGCTGATAGTAAATGAAACAAATCCAAAGTGGAAAAAAGAGCCGGGCTGAATAAACCGCGCTGACCAGAAAAAAACGCACCTTCGGCAGTCCATATAATAAAAAACTTCTTTAATAAGCCTACGCGTTTCGTGGCAAAACCAGCCACTTCATCAGGGCTATGTATGCCTATGAACATAAACAAAAGAGCTGAGCCTGTTAAGGTCACAAGCACTCAGAGTAGTTACGCACACGGTATAAGGTCACAGGAATAGCCAAAGATGGCAGTACTAAGTCCTTCTAGACCTATCGTGTGTAGCGTCGCAGCCGCGAACGCTTAAGTGGGCTGCTACTGCAGCGCGGCATAGGACACTGCCGCTATACGACAATGCTAGACGCAAGCGCAATGTCGGACGCTAGCACCTGTGGACAATGAAGCAGAGGCACGCTGGCGCTGGTACTGAACTCAATCCCTCACACAAGCGCAATATCAAAGGGTAGGGGTTTTAATGAGTCATTCACCAGAATCATGAATTCATCGTCATTCACACAGCAGTAAGTATAGTCTATACTAGCGCATGGCGGAACAGCCATGTGTGCCTTTTATAGCAGCCGGGACCTTCTGCACGCCTCCAGATCTCTGAGATGGGAGCAGGACCTGAGCACATGACTCCCAATCTCCAATGGGAGCTTGTCCCATGAGCATGCTCAGTAAGAGGACAGAAGGACTTAGTCTCAGGAGAGATTTGCTGCAACGCATTCTCCTCTGCAATCTCCTCTGCAGTGGATAAAGAGCAGGAGACTGCAGAATGTGAGGGTCTGGATTCCTGCATAGTAACCGCACAAACCTGACTCCTAACATAGATGTTGCTGCATGAAAATTGCAAATCTGCCAGTGTAGTGCCCATACATTATAGTGCCCAGCTTGTGCTTCTGGAGACATGGACCCAGTAAGGCTCTCATCACTATAGCACTCACAAACATGTGGATGCTAAATGTGGCTTAGGCACACTATGGGGCTTAAAAGAATTTGATTATGGAGAGCAGAACTCGCTGGATTTCGTTTGGGTGGAGCTATAGTCCTTTTCCAGAGCCTTTGTACTACCAGTAATGTGGAAGCCTCCTATATTTCCACTGACAGATGATGGAACTGATGTCATGTTTCAGGATTCAATCAGGCAGTCTTGCGGTTGTCTGGCAGCGTCTCTGTTCAGTGAGCCACTGGAGATCTTGTTGCTGTCCGGGTACTGATTTCGCTTTACCTTTTGTCACTCCTTTCTTACAGCAGGCATTTTCCATTTGCTATTCGGCCTATGTATCCTATCAGTCTGGAGGGGCTTCTATTTAAACCTCACTGCTTCCTCTGTTCCCTGCTGGAGAAAGCTTACATCTACCCAGTTAGGTGGTGAAGGAGTAGTCCTTATTTGTGACAGTTAATTGATGTTTACTCTAGGAGCTTTCTGTGTGGTTTCTGTAGAGTGTGTATTTCCTTATCCTCTCCCATTTTGTTGGTTGATCCTACTGTTCCCTTATTTTGCACTTGTTGTTTGATCATTTTTTGTACGATTGCAGCTTCCTTTCATCCAGTCTATTTTCCCTGTCTGTCCAGTTTGTGCTGTTTCTTGTCAGTCCCATACATCCCTTGGTGGGGGAAGAATTAGTTCAGTGTGCATTCAGGAGCATAGTAGGGTTGGAGACCCAGGGCTCTCTACCTTCAACAGTACCCCAAGGACAGGGATAGTCAGGGTCTCAGCTCCAGGAACAGTTGCAAGCCCCTGCCCTTACTTCAGACTCGCACATCGTGACACCTGAGTGGGGGACTTGTATTTTTTTTTGCGGATGGAGTTGAAGTTTTTTTTATTGGGAGCATTTTACATAACACTTTGGTTCACATTTATCCTGCGCTCTATGTTGAGAACTTACTTTGGGGTTTACGTCTAAATCTCCAAATGACGTGTTTCAGATTAAACCCCCCTATAATGAGCCAGCAGAGTTACTCTGGACTCTGTCTGGCCTATGTTCAGCGGTGTCCTTCTTTTCAGAAGTGCACAAAACTTTGGCTGACCGCGTTTTTATCCACACTTGAAAAGATGGACAACACTGGATCATAGGCCAGACTGTGGCCAGATCTGTCTCATTATAAGGAATCTTCCATTGGGGGTTCCATCTGAATCACATATTTCAGATAGTTATACACTGAAACTCCAATGCAAGCGCTCAGTGTAGAACACAGGATAAATGTGAGTCGAGCCTTAAGGCGATCTTTGGGAGGCAGAAGGAACAAATTAACAGCAGATGAAGAATCGATTTTATTCATTTTTCATGCTGTATCTTATGCAATATAAGTGATAAGGTGACTTCATTCTCTGGGTCGATGTGATTACATCGATACCTTTTTTATGTTTTGTTTTTTTTTAAAGTGCATCGCCATATTGGGAAAGCTATAACTTTTCCATATTTCAGCCAAAAGTCATGTGAGTGCTTGTTTTTTGTGCAACGAGTTGACGTTTTTATTGGTACCATTTTTTGGGCACATAACATTTTTTGGGAGGCAAAATGAACAAAATCCAGAAATTCAGGAAAATGTTATTTTTTTTATGCTTACCACTGTGTGATAAAAGTGATAAGGCAGCTTTATTCTTCGTGTCAGTACGATTACAGCAATAAAATATTTATATAATTTTTTTTTAATGTTTTGACGCTTTTATACAATAAAAACTATTTCACAACAAAAAAAATAATGTTATTTGCATTGCTTTATTCTGAGAGCTCTAGATTTATTATTTTTCCTCGGACGGAGATGTATGGCGGCTTTTTTTTTCGTAAAAGATGACGTTTTCAGCAATACCATTTTTATTTACATTCGACTTTTTGCTTGCGTTTTTTGCACTTTTTGTTCGGTGGTATGATGAAAAAGAAAATGGCAAAAAAAAAATATTCTTTTTTTTTTACGGTGTTCACTCAAAGGGTTAACTCACACGACATTTTTATAGGTCAGGTCGTTCCAGATACGGCAATACCAAATATGTGTACTTTATTTTTGTTTTTCGTTAATACATGTATTTATGGATTCAAAGGGTGCTCATTAAAGATTTCCCCTGACCCACTTCGATTTATCACAGGACGCTGAAACGGCGCATGTGTAAATTACATAAGTCTCTATAAGTTACGTGCCAATTTGCAACTCAGAACGGTTACGGTCTTGATTTTTCAGTGCTGAAGTGGTGTGAGGTTTGATAAGGCTGGGTTCACATTGCGTTAGGGGCAATCCACTAGCGGGATCCGTTAGATAGCGGCGCTAACGCTATCTAACGGATCCGTTAGCGCACCCATTACCCGCAATGTTACTAACGCATACGTTAGCAAGTATGCGTTAATTCCTGACGCATCCTCGAACGCCGCTTGCAGCATTTTTGGGTGCGTTGGCATTAACGCACAGCGAACTGACCCGTTCGCTGTGCATAGGAATGTATGGGCTAACGCATGGTAGCACTAGGTACCGGAGCGCTACCATGCGTTAACGCATACAGTTAGCGTTATGGCGCTAAAGATACCAAAAATGACATTAGCGTTAGCGCATCCGATGCCCTAACGCAATGTGTTCCTAGCCTTATGGACCCATTGGAATAAAGAACAGTCATCAAGTTCCTTTACTTGAAAGGTGGCACACAAAAGGAGATGTTCGATGAGATGAAAGAGGTCTATGGTGATGATTCCCCATCATATGATGAAGTCAAGAACTAGCATCATCAATTCAAGTGTGGTCGGACAAACAGCTCCAATTCCAGGGCGACCCCACTCTGCTATTGAAGAACACACCATCCAGCAAGTGGAGGTTGTCATTTTTTAAAATGGCCGCGTAACCATTCCTCACCTAGCCCAAAATGTCAAGATTAGTGTGGGGTCCATGTAAAAAATCATTCAAGACCATCTTCACATGCATAAGGTATCCACTCGCTGGGTTCCCCGGCTGCTTTTCAGAAGCAGGAATGAGTTGAATGCGCTCAGGCTCTATTGACAAAATGCCATGCAAACCAATAGGAATTTTTCAACAGACCAATCACACAGGATCAAAACTAGGTTCATCACTATTCTCCTGAGACTAAAGTCCAGTCAATGCAATGTAAGCATCATGACTCACTGCTTCCAAAGAAGGCACATTCCTAATGCTGGAGTCACACATAGCGACTCACCAGCGATCCTGACAACGATATCAATGTGTCAGGATCGCTGGTGAATCGCTATGTGATCGCTGGTGAGCTGTCAAACAGACAGCTTCACCAGCGATCAGCACCAGCGACGCCCAGCTGATGCAGGAACCTGGTAACTGACGTACACATCGGGTATCCAAGGGACGCCATTTCTCTGTAACACTGCCTAGATCGCCCGTTGGTCTACATGTGCAAACAGCCACAATGGATGCAGAGGTCCAAAGGCCAGAGGGACTGCGGAAGTAGAAGAACTGGATCACAAAAGGGAAAAAAGGTGATCAGTAATTGTTTTTTAGTTTTTTTAACACTGGCCGCCTGGTTTTATTTGTCAAAAGCCGTATAACCCAATTAAAACCACAAAGACGTAGGCAGGGCTTAGGACCCGGTGTTTTGTGGCTCACTGTGCCCATAGGCTTTTCTGTTTGGCAGAGTGGGTCATGCCTTCTGCAGTCCTCCTACGTTCTGGCAATATCATTCATACTTTTTCTTATCATTTATAAACTCGCTCAATCTTGTTTAGCAACAATTCGCTGCCAGGATATTATTTGTATTTCACTCTACATGTTTGGTTTTCATTTCATGCAAGACTAAAGTGAGAGGGATAATCAAATTCTGACGGAGAGATCACAAATACTAAGTAAAGGAGGACGCTTCTGCAGATCTTCTGGGAACACCATTTTATCTGGCATTTGTCTTTTCACTGCAATGTGATGTATGGGAATTATTTGGAGGTTTTTTTTCATATTTTGTTAGATCCTATACCTAAATTATCTGGAGACGTGCATGTGGCAAACCACAACCGATCCACAAGATATGTGATAAATGTCAAACTGTTGGGGTTCCCACCGATCACAAGAATGGGGGTCCCATATGAATGGAGCAGTGATACTCAGCTGACTACAGTCCTACATACTTTGATGTCACAACGCGTCTGACAGGATGGGAGCAGCTAATGCACAGTAAGTCTAAGATTGGGGTCTGTGAGGGGAGTCCTGAGCAGGGGAACCCGTCTGTGTGGTCATGTGCCCAAGTAAGACTTAAGAACATAGACAAATCATTGATCGGTTTTGGCTGCAGCAGTCAGATGACTAAGAGATTGCGCCAGTGCAATATCCACCGACATCGCTTCTGGGCCTCTGCCGCGATTTCTCTGTGAAACCGTACAGAGCAAGAAAAGAATAATTGAATGGCATACGGACCATGAGTATAGCATCCAATATTTACAGATGCATTACAATTCTGCTAGATGGGACACTGCAAATGGTCCAGTAAAAGACTACTACAGTCATGGCCAAAAGTATTGACACCCCTGCAATTCTGTCAGATAATACTCAGTTTCTTCCTGAAAATGATTGCAAACACAAATTCTTTGGTATTATTATCTTCATTTAATTTGTCTTAAATGAAAAAACACAAAAAGAATTGTCCTAAAGCCAAATTGGATATAATTCCACACCAAACATAACAAAGAGGGTGGACAAAAGTATTGGCACTGTTTGAAAAATCATGTGATGCTTCTCTAATTTGTGTAGTTAACAGCACCTGTAACTAACCTGTGGCACCTAACAGGTGTTGGCAATAACTAAATCACACTTGCAGCCAGTTGACATGGATTAAAGTTGACTCAACCTCTGTCCTGTGTCCTTGTGTGTACCACATTGAGCATGGAGAAAAGAAAGAAGACCAAAGAACTGTCTGAGGACTTGAGAAACCAAATTGTGAGGAAGCATGAGCAATTTCAAGGCTACAAGTCCATCTCCAAAGACCTGAATGTTCCTGTGTCTACCGTGCACAGTGTCATCAAGAAGTTTAAAGCCCATGGCACTGTGGATAACCTCCCTAGATGTGGCCGGAAAAGAAAAATTGACAAGAGATTTCAACGCAAGATTGTGCGGATGTTGGATAAAGAACCTCCACTAACATCCAAACAAGTTCAAGCTGCCCTGCAGTCCGAGGGTACAACGGTGTCAACCCGTACAATCCGTCGGCGTCTGAATGAAAAGGGACTGTATGGTAGGAGACCCAGGAAGACTCCACTTCTTACCCCGAGACATAAAAAAGCCAGGCTGGAGTTTGCCAAAACTTACCTGAAAAAGCCTAAAACATTTTGGAAGAATGTTCTCTGGTCAGATGAGACAAAAGTAGAGCTTTTAGGGCAAAAGCATCAACATAGAGTTTACAGGAGAAAAAAGAGGCATTCAAAGAAAAGTACACGGTACCTACAGTCAAACATGGCGGAGGTTCCCTGATGTTTTGGGGTTGCTTTGCTGCCTCTGGCACTGGACTGCTTGACCATGTGCATGGCATTATGAAGTCTGAAGACTACCAACAAATTTTGCAGCATAATGTAGGGCCCAGTGTGAGAAAGCTGGGTCTCCCTCAGAGGTCATGGGTCTTCCAGCAGGACAATGACCCAAAACACACTTCAAAAAGCACTAGAAAATGGTTTGAGAGAAAGCACTGGAGACATCTAAGGTGGCCAGCAATGAGTCCAGACCTGAATCCCATAGAACACCTGTGGAGAGATCTAAAAATGGCAGTTTGGAGAAGGCGCCCTTCAAATATCAGGGACCTCGAGTAGTTTGCCAAAGAAGAATGGTCTAAAATTCCAGCAGAGCATTGTAAGAAACTCATTGATGGTTACCGGAAGCGGTTGGTCGCAGTTATTTTGGCTAAAGGTTGTGCAACCAAGTATTAGGCTGAGGGTGCCAATACTTTTGTCCGGCCCATTTTTGGAGTTTTGTGTGAAATGATCAATGTTTTGCTTTTTGCTTCATTCTCTTTTGTGTTTTTTCATTTAAGACAAATTAAATGAAGCTAATAATACCAAAGAATTTGTGTTTGCAATCATTTTCAGGAAGAAACTGAATATTATCTGACAGAATTGCAGGGGTGTCAATACTTTTGGCCATGACTGTAGCTGCTGAGGAAAAAAACAGATTGCCTATATACAGCAGAGAAAAAACGTGTCCCACTCTCCTGGATGAGGAGACCGATACATACGGACGTGGGAGCGAACCCTAAGGCTGTGTGCACACGCTGCGGAAAAGGTGCGGATTCATCTGCGCGGATTTTGTACAATCCGCAGGTGAAACCGCAGGTCAAAAGACCTGCGGTTTTACCTGCGGATTGCTCTGCGGTTTTGCCCTGCGGTTTTTCATCTCCTCAATGGAGGAGATGGCAAACCGCAGGAGAATCCGCAGAAAGAATTGACATGTCAATTCTTTCTGCGGATTGAAAACCGCAGATAATCCGCGCGGAAAATTCCGCACCGTCTGCACTGCGGTTTTTGATTCCCATAGGGAATCATTGTACTGTACACCGCAGCAGAAACTGCTGCGGATCCGCAGCGGCCAAAACCGCTGCGGAACCGCAGCAAAATCCGCAGCGTGTGCACACAGCCTAAAGAGAAGTCCAGCACAATAGCGTCATCTCCCCTGGGATGAATGGAGGTGAATAGTAGTCACTTCATACATTTAGATTCCCTCCTTTATGTTTGGGAAGCGTGTAATCCAGTCACATGTGCCTTCATGACCTGGCCTACTTGGAAGCAGTCATCTAGCAGGGCGCGCCTGCTGTGTTCAGGTAGGAATCATAGCGCCCTCCACACAGATCTGAACATTCACTGCTCAAGGCACAAGATATCAAAACTTTTCATGAATTTTGAGATGCTATCAATGCAGATTATTAATTTAGCATTTTGCTGCTGTAGGCATTTTATATGTTAACATATGGTTTGAAATGTCAGTATTCGTGTGGTGTGGAATGGGAGGGCTAGCTCAGCTACCACTGCCACGGCAGGGCTCTGGCTGGAGAGGCAAACTTGATGACTTTTTAACATGGGCACTATAACTGTAACTCATATAACACTTAGGAAAGGGACAATGTATCTTCCTTTGGTAGGCCTACCTTGATCTACCTTTGGTAGGCCTACCTTGATCAACCTTCAGTAGGCCTACCTTGATCTACCTTCGGAAGGCCTATCTTGATCTACCTTTGGTAGGCCTACCTTGATCTACCTTCGGAAGGCCTATCTTGATCTACCTTTGGTAGGCCTACCTTGATCTACCTTTGGTAGGCCTACCTGGATCTACCTTTGGTAGGCCTACCTGGATCTACCTTTGGTAGGCCTGCCTTGATCTACCTTTGGTAGGCCTACCTTGATCTACCTTTGGTAGGCCTACCTGGATCTACCTTTGGTAGGCCTACCTGGATCTACCTTTGGTAGGCCTACCTGGATCTACCTTTGGTAGGCCTATGTTTCATAATTTCCCAACTTTCTCTGTAAATTATATGTTAAAATTGATCAAATTTGAAAATAAACTGGAAAAAGTACATTATAAACCAAGCCATAGAGTTTGTAAATGCAATTAGACATAATTTATAATTCAACACTTTTTACCACAATTCTGCAGATATTGATATATGAGAAAAAGACCTCACACTTCAGCCTTCTGGAAAACAATTACATACCACACAAACAGAGAAGAAATGCACAACAGACTCTTTCGAGAAGTTCAAACGTGTTCTCAGGCGCTGCAATGCATTATTAGTAATTATGTGGGATTACCATGTCACATGAATAGGATTATGGAGAAAATAAGTAGATCTATGCTACAGAAACATGCAAATTGAATGTTATAATTCAATTCAGATTCTGAGCGTTAAGTGACAGTTTTACTGTGTCTGAAATGCTTATATCTTCTCTTCTGTATGTATTCTTGATGGCAGCATATGACATTTTCTTTCCTCTAACACAAGAGAATGGTAGAACTTACAGACTACAGCTGGTGAAACCACTCCGTTGGCTTCATAGAAGGTCAGGAATGTGAGTAGATCAAGGTGGTCAAAGCGTTAATACGTATTCCTTACTGGCACTAACTAGTGTATAGTTAGAGAAAGTAGGCTGAAGGTTCACCACAGCTTAGAGGGATAACTCAGTCTCGAGCTCTATTAGTCCTACATGACGGGATTGCCTGCCCAGGGCACACAGAGGCATTATGATCACTTGCCTGTCCCGTCAGGACTGAACCTTCTGAAGGGCCAGCATCAATAAAGTAACACAAGGTTTTGGAATGTACTAAAATCATAAACGAGAACCTGTAAAACAAACCTGAATAAAAGAAATATATGCATAACGGGCGTACCGGCACAGAAACAATGAAAGCGGCCTTGGTCTTTTACATTAAATTTTATACAGGTCCATGAACGCTTCTGACTTCTGTAAACCAATATGGAAAGATAATCCCCAAAGCCCTACACCACCTAAAGCCTGATAATTCAAGTCTGGATGGATACAAATACAATGTAAAGGACATGGACCGCACAACCCAAACACATACATTGATCTAATGCCGTGAGGCAAAAGTGTACAAAACTGAACGTGAAGTTCTTCATTCTGATCAGACTGCATGAAGCCCCCTGCCACGTCACAGTGAACCTCTCAGTGGGTTCCTAACTTATTACAGCCTTAACGGTGAGGCACCATGCGACAACCACCGTCGCAGTGGTCCAATTAACCTCCTTTAAAGAAGTAGAAGAGTCAGCACCTGTCGCTTCATCTGAGTGATGTATTTATCAGAACAATCTCCTGCAGCAGATTGTCCTCAGAGTTAGCGTTCACTCACACTGCTGTATATTCTCATGTGAGAGAATCGGGCAGAACATACTAATGTCACTCAGATCAAACTCTGATGAGAGAATCTTATCACAGGTGCAGAGAAGATGGACAACTTAATTTATTCATCTTCTCCATGGTCTCTGTGAGCGTACATCGGACTGCACTCGGATGACATCAGAATGCCGTCCGATGTTTCATAGGCACTTATACACTTGTATGGGTGCACATGATCCGATAATCGGAGGAACTCGTAGCATGCGGAGATTGTTTTCTCATACTGAATCAGATCTGCACTGCCCCATTGTATAATATTGGTCCACGTACTATCCGATAAAACATCACATAGCACTCGGCCGTGTTATATGTCAGGGTGAGTGAGCCCTTAGGGAGACACAGGTACACAGCTGACCCTCTCACTGCCATCATCTGTACTCCAAATAAGTATTTTCTGATATCAATGCAGCTAAAGGCAGACAAATAAACTAAGGGAAAGTAGGGGTTTGGAAGTCCCTTAAATGTTTGTTTTTTTATAGGAATGAAGACAAATCCCCTGATAAAGTGATTTGTAAAGTTTCATAACTTTCTATATTATTAAAAAAAGGATAGTTATTCGTCTTTAAGTATAATTTAGAGAACAGCAGCTAATCTTTATTTAAAAGGAACCTGTCAGGCGATTCATGCCATCAAAATTGCAGGCAGCATGAATCAGTCTGACTGTGCGCCATAGTGTTTTAAAGAACTTATAATGTAAAGACTAGTCTGGCTCTGCACTGGGCCGGATCTTCCCAGCGCTGCCACAGATGATTGACAGGTCTCTCCCTGTGTACATGCAAGGGCGAGACCTGGCAGTTACCTGCAGCGGCCATGGGAAGGGCCACACTAATCTTGTATCTGGTTGTGTTCTCTAGCCAGACCTTTAAAGTAAAGCATTTCAGAGAAAAATCTACCTGGCTAAAATCAATCATGCAGCCCGGCTCTGATTCATGCTGCCTGTGGTTTGGGCAGCATGAATGTATGGTGACTTCTACATACAAGAGATTCAAGATCTATGTTACACTCTATAAAAAGGAGAAAAGATACAGAAAGTGTTGTTCCTGGAAAATAAGCTGATCGCAGGCTGTCCCACAGTGATTAGCTGTAATCTGCAGGAGAATCGGACACGAGGTTACAGCCCCCTGTAGTGCCAACTCGGGGGAAATGAACCTTAGACCAATGGAGAGCGTGGATGTGATCCACACAGAAAAGGTGATGGGCCAGAGTCATCATTTGGTCTTTTTTTGTCCCTTTTCTTTTTTGTCTTGTTATATTAGTGTACAAAATCATGAACTTGGCACATGTAGCACATAACTTTTGAACAACGTAAAACATGGTCTTTTTTTTTCTGCTCCTAATCGTTTTTCTGACTTTTTAATCCAAATGCACATTTTGCAAAAAAAAAAAAAAAAATGATGATTTACATAGAATCGTTCCAGGATTGGATTGGATTACATTTGTGCCAAAGTTGGAAACTTTTTGAAAAGTAGTAAATGATAAATCAGGTGAAACTATCTGGAAACCCAAAACTCCATGTGCAGAGTGGAACTAAAAGAAAAGAAAAGACAAACAGGGAACCACATATAAAATACACTTAAAATGAGGAGCAAATAGAAAAGTGAAGGTGATATTCACTTTATATTATAGCAGAAACCTGCGGGTCCAGAAAAGGAAACGTGGCGCCCCTGAGGGTTCAGTCGCCACAAAGGTACTGCACCTCCTCCTGAGGTGTAGTATCCCACTCCTCAGGTAAGATGGTAACACCTGACCAGACTCCAGCACAGACACCTTGGAACAGCAGAGCACCCTTTATGGCAGCTGCTTTGGTTCATGAAGGGTGCTGGGTGGAGCTTAGAAACACTAGTGGGGAAAGCTGACAGGAAGTTAGGTCAGAATCCCCAGAGAGGGGGAGAAAGACTGTTCCCCCACTGGGGGAAGGAGGGAGAGGACATATATGCAGCAGCCTCCTGTGAGCTGGAGCTGCTAGCAAGGAAAGAGAGAAACATCAGTTGTTCAGAAGGAAGGTAGATAAGAACGGAACATGAGGAGGAGAGAGACTCAGGACTAGGGCTAGAGCAGAGCCCTCCCAAAGCCGGGCGCCGGTATCCGAGGCTGTGTGTGATACTAATGATCCTACAGCAGAAACCGGAGGAATAGGAGTTGTGACCACTTTATTCCCACCTAACACTCGAAGACACAGCAGCAATGTGTGTGAGCCGGGACATGATGGTATGGAGTCCCCGAAGTAGGCTACAGCTGCCTGTCATGCGAGTGGAGTTATAAGTAACAGCAAGAGGAACGTGAGTGTAATTCATAACTACAAGTACTTCAGATTAGAGCTAGAAAGGAGACATTCAGAAGAAGCACACGGAAGGGAGTGCTGGAAGGGTGTATTCCATCTGCCTGGGAGTTGGCTGAGCCCCTGACCTGGAGGACGCGGCACTGAAGCGGGTATCTGTCTATGACAGAAACGTGAGTAAAGTATCGGAACTGCATTCAGCTGTGTCATTGCCTTCTTCCTGCGCCAACCTACTCAGCACTGATACATCTCTGTGCCTAACACTACACCATCTACTACTACTGCCCTGGGACTACAGCTCTGCCTGTGGAGAGCTATTACATCTTTGCTGCACCATACCATCGGTCCCAGAGGACATATCCACAATCCCAGAGGCCCGTACCCATATACCCATCATACATATCCACCATACCATAGGCCCGTGCCCATATACCCATCATACACATCTTCCATCCCATAGTCGAGTGCCCATATACCCATCACACATCCTCCATCCCATAGTCCCATGCCCATATACCCATCATACATATTCTCCATCCCATAGTCCCATGCCCATATACCCATCATAAATATTCGCCATCCCATAGTCGAGTGCCCATATACCCATCACACATCCTTCATCTCATAGTCCCATGCCCATATACCCATCATACATATCCTCCATCCCATAGTCCCGTGCCCATATTCCCATCATACATATCCGCCATCCCATAGTCCCGTGCCCATATACCCGTCATACATATCCTCCATGCCATAGTCCAGTGCCCATATACCCATCACACATCCTCCATCCCATGGTCAACCATTATGACATCATAATGAGCGGCGGGGCTTGCAACCTATGATGAATCAGCGTCGCCATGGCAACCATTATGAGGGATGTGTGATGGGTATATGGGCACTCGACTATGGGATGGCGAATATGTATGATGGGTATATGGGCACGGGCCTATGGGATGGAGGATGTGTGATGGGTATATGGGCATGGGACTATGGGATGGAGGATGTGTGATGGGTATATGGGCACTCGACTATGGGATGTATGATGGGTATATGGGTACGGGCCTATGGGATGGAGGATATGTATGACGGGCATATGGGCACGGGCCTATGGGATGGAGGATAATTATAATTTGCTATAACTAACCACAGTTAGTGTATATATATATATATTCGATATTACATAGTGTATTACATATTTACATATTACAATTTATTACAGTTTTTTTGTATTCTAAAGTTGTATTCCAATAAATATATATTATGTTCTATCTAAATATCTTGATTATTGTATCATAAAATGATTAAGGCTGTGTGCCCGCGATGCGATTTTTAAGTGTTTTTGCCGCGATTTTCGGCGCGAAAACGTTTAAAAATCGTGTACAGACCGCCCCCCATGCATTCCTATGGCATTCCGCACATGCTGTGCTAATGCTGCGCTTTTTTCCGCGGCGGAATCGCATCGCGGAAAAAATCGCAGCATGATCATTCTTTTGTGCGGAATCGCAAAGAATTGTCATGATTCCGCACCCATAGGAATGCATGAGAATCGCTTACTTCCCGCATGTGGCTATGCCCACCATGCGGGAAGTTAAGCGTCTCATGTGCGGTTGGTACCCACGGTGTGGAGGAGAGGAGACTGTCCTCCAGGCCCTGGGTACCATACCCCTGTAAAAAAAAAAAAAGAATAAAAAATAAAAAATTGGGGTATATTTACCTTCCGACGTCCTGCGCTGCATTCCCGGCCTAAGCATTCCCAGTATTGCCTTGCGGCAAGGTCCAGTGATGACGTGGTCTCGCGAGATCGCTATAGTAACGCGAGACCAACATCATCACAGGTCTCGCAAGGCATCGCTGGGAATGCTGAGGCCCGGGATGGCAGCGCAGGACGTCGGAAGGTAAATATACCCCGATTTTTTATTTTTTAGCATTTTTAACATTTTATCTTTTACTATTGAGGCCGCATTGGCGGCCTCAATAGTAAAAAGCTGCTCACACTTGTCAAACACTATGTTTGACGAGTGTGACCAACCTGTCAATCACTTTCAAGCGATGCTTCAAATTGCTTGGAAAGTGCTTGAATACCGCACACGAAAATCGCGGCAAAATCACGAACATAATCGCGGTGAAATCGCACGGAAAAAAACGCGCGATTTCTGGGAAGGAGTCCGGTTTTCAGTGTGCGTTTTAACACGCAACGTGGGCACATAGCCTAAATGTCTGATGTTCACATTGTACTACAATACATTTTTCACTTAAATATAAACAATATATGTGGGAGTCGGAGTCGTGGAGTCGGAGTCAGTGTAAGGGAAATTGAGGAGTCGGAGTCGCAGGCTTGGCTTTCCGACTCCACAGCCCTGGTAGGCACGGAAAGTATTCAGACCCTTTTAAATTTTTCACTTTTTCACAAAATTTTTAAATTTTTCAAGAAAAACTGAGATATCACATGGTCATAAGTACTCAGACCCTTTGCTCAGTATTGAGTAGAAGCACCCTTTTGAGCTAGGACAGCCATAAGTCTTCTTGGGAGTTGATGCAATAAGTTTTAAATCTGGATTTGGGATCCTCTGCCATTCTTCCTTGCAGATCCTCTCCAGTTACATCAGGATGGATGGTGAACGTTGGTGGACAGCCATTTTCAGGTCTCTCCAGAGATTCTCAATTGGGTTTAGGTCAGGGCTCTGGCTGGGCCAGTCAAAAATGGTCACAGAGTTGTTCTGAAGCCAGTTCTTTGTTATTTTAGCTGTGCGCTTAGGGTCATTGTCTTGTTGGAAGGTAAACCTTCCGCCAAGTCTGAGGTCCAGAGCACTCTGGAAGAGGTTTTCATCCGGGATATCCCCATAGCATGATGCTGCCACCACCATTTTTCACTGTTGAGATTGTATTGGGCAGGTGATGAGAAGTACCTGGTTTTCTCCACACATACCGCTTAGAATTATCACCAAAAAGTTTTAGCTCATCAGACCAGAGAATCTTAGTCTGGGAGTCCTTCATGTGTTTTTTTTAAGCAAACTCTATGCAGGCTTTCATAGGTCTGGCACTGAGGAGAGGCTTCCTTTGGGCCACTCTGCCATAAAGGCCCGACTGGTGGAGGGCTGCAGTGATAGTTGACTTTGTAGAACTTTCTCCCACCTCCCTACTGCATCTGTGGAGCGCAGCCACAGTGATCTTCGGGTTCTTCTTTACCTATCTCACCACGGCTCTTCTCCCATGATTGCTCAGTTGGGCTGGACAGCCAGGTCTAGGAATGCTTCTGGTGGTCCAAAACTTCTTCCATTTAAGGACTATGGAGGCCACTGTGCTCTTAGGAACCTTGAGTACTGCAGAAATTGTTTTGTAACCTTGACCAGATGTGTGCCTTGCCACAATTCTGTCTCTGAGCTCCTTAGCCAGTTCCTTTGACCTCATGATTCTCATTTGGTCTGACATGCACCGTGAGCTGTGAGGTCTTACATAAACAGGTGATTGCCTTTACAAATCAAGTCCAATCAGTTTAATTAAACACAGCTGGACTCCAATGAAGGAGCAGAACCATCTCAAGGAGGATCACAAGAAAATGGACAGCATGTGACTTAAATATGAGTGTCTGAGCAAAGAATCTGAATACTTACAGTGCCTTGCGAAAGTATTCGGCCCCCTGGAACTTTTCAACCTTTTCCCACATATCATGCTTCAAACATAACGATACCAAATGTAAATTTTTGGTGAAGAATCAACAACAAGTGGGACACAATTGTGAAGTTGATCGAAATTTCTTGGTTATTCAAAATTTTTGTGGAAATTCAAAACTGAAAAGTGGGGCGTGCAGTATTATTCGGCTCCTTTACTTTCAGTGCAGCAAACTCAATCGAGATGTTCATTATGGATCTCTCAATGATCCAATGTTGTCCTAAATGACTAATGATGATAAATATAATCCACCTGTGTGTAATCAAGTCTCCGTATAAAGGCACCTGCTCTGTGATAGTCTCAGGGTTCTGTTTGAAGCACAGAGAGCATTATGAAGACCAAGGAACACAACAGGCAGGTCCGTTATACTGTTGTGGAGAAGTTTAAAGCCGGATTTGGATACAAAATGATTTCCAAAACTTTACATATCCCAAGGAGCACTGTGCAAGCGATCATATTGAAATGAAAGGAGTATCATACCACTGCAAATCTACCAAGACCCGGCTGTCCCTCTAAACTTTCATCTCAAACAAAGAGAAGACTGATCAGAGATGCAGCCAAGAGGCCCATGATCACTCTGGATGAACTGCAGAGAGCTACAGCTGAAATGGGACAGTCTGTCCATAGGACAACAATCAATCGTACACTGCACAAATCTGGTCTTTATGGAAGAGTGGCAAGAAGAAAGCCATTTCTCAAAGATATCCATAAAAAGTGTCGTTAAAAGTTTGCAACAAGCCACCTGGGAGACACACCAAACAAGTGAAAGAAGGTGCTCTGGTCAGATGAAACCAAAATCGAACTTTTTGGCAACAATGCAAAACGATATGTTTGGCGTTAAGGCAACACAGCTCATCACCCTGAACACACCATCCCCACTGTCAAACATAGTGGTGGCAGCATCATGGTTTGGGCCTGCTTTTCTTCAGCAGGAACAGGGAAGATGGTTAAAATTGATGGGAAGATGGATGGAGCCAAATACAGGACCATTCTTGAAGAAAACCTGTTGGAGTCTGCAAAAGACCTGAGACTGAGACGGAGATTTGTCTTCCAACAACACAATGATCCCAAACATAAAGCAAAATCTACAGTGGAATGGTTCACAAATTAACGTATCCAGGTGTTAGAATGGCCAGTCAAAGTCCAGACCTGAATCCAATCGAGAATCTATGGAAAGAGCTGAAAACTGCTGTTCACAAACGATCTCCATCAAACCTCACTGAGCTCGAGCTGTTTGCCAAGGAAGAATGGGCAAGAATTTCAGTCTCTCGATGTACAAAACTGATAGAGACATACCCCAAGCGACTTGCAGCTGTAATCGCAGCAAAAGGTGGCGCAACAAAGTATTGAGTTAAAGGGACCAAATAATATTGCACGCCCCACTTTTCAGTTTTTGAATTTCCACAAAAATTTAAAATAACCAATAAATTTCGTTCAACTTCACAATTGTGTCCCACTTGTTGTTGATTCTTCACCAAAAATTTACATTTGGTATCTTTATGTTTGAAGCATGATATGTGGGAAAAGGTTGAAAAGTTCCAGGGGGGGCGAATACTTTTGCAAGGCACTGTATGACCATGTGATATTTCAGATTTTCTTTTTTAATAAATTTGCAAAATTTCTACATTTGTTTTTTTCATTCAAGATGTTGTGCAGAGTGTACATTAATGAGAAAAAAATGAACTTTTTTGAATTTACCAAATAGCTGCAATGAAACAAAGAGTGAAAAATTTAAAGGGGTCTGAATACTTTCCGTACCCACTGTAACAACTGTGAGTACGAAAAGAGGCATAGATGCTCATCATGAGGAGAACATAGTTATGTCTCTTTACAAGTCACTAGTGCGGCCACATTTAGAATACTGTGTATAATTTTGGTCTCCGATGTATAAGAAGGACATGGCTAAACAAGAGAGGGTGCAGAGAAGAGCGACAGGTTATTAAGGGAATGGATGGACTGCCATACCAAGATGGTTATTAAATTTGGGGTTATTCAGTTTAAAAAAAACAAAGGTTTAGTGGGCAATCTTATTACAATGAACAAATACATGAGAGGGCAACACAGAGATCTTTCTAATGATATTTTTACACCTAGGCCTACAATAGGGACAAGAGGAAAGAAGGTTTCATCGTAATCACAGACAGATTCTTTACAGTGAGAGCAGTGAGACTATGGAACTCTCTGCCGTATTACTGTATGTTGCAATGGCTCATTCACTAGTAAAACGCAAGAAAGGTCTGGATGCCTTTCTTGAAAAATATAATATTTTACAGGTTATGGCCATCTGATTCTGTGATGGGGCGTTGAGCCAGTGAATTAGTCTGTGGCCATTCGTGGTCCCAAACAAATTTTTCTGCTAATAAGAAGCTATTAGTGTCTGCCCCATGGGGTTTTTGCCTTCCTCTGGATCAACATAGGTTAAACTCGATGGACTTATGTCTACAGTCAACCTTAAAAACTATTAAGCTAGTTTGGAGCAAACAAAACAGAAACTCAACAAATGCAAACAATGTATCGGGTTTTGTGGTCGAGGTCCCTATGGAATGCCTAAATGGGTATTTAAAATAGTATTTTTAAATCCAGCCTACTAGAATTCCTACCCGTGACTATGTTTTATGGACATGCATGAATACATAAGATGACAGCTAGATGGTGAGTGCCAGTATATCTATTATCTTATGATAAATAGATGAATATGTCATATCGATACTGAGCACCACCTTGTTGTATCAGATCCCTATCCCTGAAGATATTAGATGCATGCACAGTGCATGCGCTGGGGGGGGGGTTAAGTCTGCAGTCACACTTTGGACTGGACTACCCCTCTAAGAAGGCCAGTGGTGGAAGGGTAACATGAACTTTTGTTAATTTTATTCCAGCCCTGAGACTTGCTTATCTAATCACCCCTATTCCTCTAGTCAGTCCGTTCATCAGATTGGGAATGATGAAAAGAAATATCTATTTTAGTCAGGGCTTTCTGCGACTTGTACCCCTGACATGATTACAGATCAGTCTTTGGGATTTATAAAAAGATTTATCTGAGGCTGTAAAAAATCTGGATAAGTGCCATTCTGTTACCAGTTCCAGTGAAACATAAAATCTCACAATAGTTGCACAACTCCATTACTTGGGACTTTGTACCTACTCAGGCATTTCAAAGCTAATAGTGTAAGACTTCAAGGTCAGGTACAGAAACGTCAGTCATTCTACTCATTTGTCCTTAAGGTGGGAACATAAGCTTTAAGGTTCTTCACCTTGCTAAGGGTTGTATGAAGGACATTCCAACCTCCCAGCATCCTTTGATAGTACAGGTAAAAATAGCTATCATAGAACATAATGTCAAAAAACATCACAGAAAAAAAAGATGCAGCCTCACCATCACCAGGTCAGATTACCAATGCTCTAGCAGGATGCAGCAGACCCCTCTAGCCATTTATAATATTACTATTAGGACTCGCAATTGTGAGGTCACTTGGCATGGGTTGTGAGCTTACCTATTTTGGCCAAAATATTGACCAATACCTCATGTAATGTATCTATCTTGCACATTATTCATCTTTTCCATCCCCATCCTGTTATACATGGGCTCCATCACACTTGCACACATAACCCATTCTACTTACCTTCCCTGCGCTCCCTCGCAGCGTCCTGTTCTGATTTCAGCTTGTAAGCAGCGAATGGCAGAGATGTAATTCGCTGCTTACATGCAGAGGTCAGCTGCCAGAATACTCACTGCTCCCCACGCCCGGGACTATGATCGTGTGGTGCAGTGAACATTCATCTTGTTTAATAGCAGGCACACTGTAAGCCGCAACCGCCAGCTGCCTGCAGCAGCTGGGCAATCACGTCTGCCCGCTATTAAAGAAGATGAATATTCACTGCTCCATGCGCCCATAGCCTCTTGGTGCTGGCTTTAGTGCATAGATGTGTGAGGAACTATGGGTGTGAGGAGCAGTGAATATTCATTTTCTTTAACAGCGGGCACAAGTGTTAGCCGCAGAAGTCGGCTCCAATCTCTTGTAACAAGCTCGTCGGCCGCGGCGGCTCCCCCAATCCCCCTCCCATCCACAGTCGGCACATTCGAACTAAAAAATGCACCCCACATTTTCCTCCAAAGTTTTGGATGATAGAAGTGTGTCTTATAGTCTGAAAAATACCATATACAGAGATCGGCAGCCAGCCTGATCCAACAATATGGGCATCATCAATACGCTCTAAGTCAGACACAGTGCCACACCTGTATCTGGGTGACTGGCGTACTATGCAAACCTCATCTGGGTGCATGTAATACTACATAGCCACCTCCACCGTGAATTGGTTGTTAGGTTTGTGGGTGGCTGTAGATCAGTATTTTGCACCTGTGTTTCCCTTGCCTTTATCAAGGAGGTCTACTGCATCCTGCTAGTGCATTGGTAATCTGACCTGGTGTTAGCAAGGCTGTATCTTTTTTCTGTAATTTTTTTTTTTCTTCAGATAAAAATATTGCTAAGTTCAGTTCACACAAAGCAAAGGACATCTCCTGGCAGATAAAATTGCAATCACTTATTAATGTAAGATCAGAATTTCTCCCCAGACAGAGCAACACTAGACCAAAATCACATGTCAGTATTCTTCAATGAGCCCGCCAGCTCCCGACTGCACAATCCAGTTCACAAACCTTTGTTCACTTTTATGCTTTATTAAGAGATAAGGTCAATACAGGCCCCTTTATATGTACTCTAAAGATTACATTTTTTTTCCGGCTAATTATTTTACCAGAGCACACCACATGATTACATATGATAGGACAACATAGGGTTAAAAGGCCCCCAGACACTTTAGCCAACAGTCATCAGTACTTTGCCGATTTTGGTGGGACCAGCTCACTATCTTAGGTGTATTGGGGCCTTTCAGCTATCCATCAATATATTTGGTTGGGAGAAAGGAGAATTACTGACCTTCAAACAAAGCCTGATCTTTTTGTTCTCAGGGAAGACAAGCCACCATCACAGGTGTATAGCAGTGGTTTACTGCCCTCACCAAACAAAAATACGTCATTGACCTAGAAAAGCTAAGTCAAGTCCCAGAGACGGCTCTAACTTGCTGCTGCATAGCCACAGATTCAGGAGCAAGTTTAGTGGGATCTGTCCTACCGAACCCTGGCTTGTTTGCACTGGGTCTATGAGCCTCCAATCCCCATTCTCATGAATGGTCCTCTACACGTAATTGACAGCAGCTTCAGTCAAACAGGGATCTGCAAAGTTCCATTCTCCTGATTAGTGGGGATCAAGTGGTGGGACCCTACTGACCTACCTGGTGAAGAATTGATTATTTGGTAACTTATGTAGGGAACCATCAGGTAAAGTACTGTATGGCAGGTATGTATCACCGAGGTGGTTGGCCTCTCTGATGCAAGTCCTGCAATTAAGTACACGAGTAACAACCGGTTAATGAGGGGATTGTTTTTTAAGTGGGCATGATTTTGGGTCCTGGATTACGGAGCAACCAAAAGAAACAGGGTGGAAAAAGTCGCTCCTATACATTCCAACTCGAGGATGCTCGTCTAATAAGCAGCTGGGCTAGCACAACAGTGTATGTAGTGCTTGGAGAGGGGAAAAGACAGTTAATAGTGGAAATCTCTGCCAGAGCCTGAGAGGTGGATCAAAAGTGAATGGGTGGGACTGTTTTGAAACGTTTTGACTACCCAGTGAAAGGACTGTTTGTTATTTGCTTGTGCCAGAAAAAGGCTGTTCTTTTCATTTGAGCGCTGTGGAAGTTTATGAAGTATAAGGGTATGTGCACACGATCCGCAGTTGCCGCGGGTTTGACGATGCATATTCATGCAGCGTCCAACCCGCAGCAGCCAGATGTTACAGCATAGTGGATGGGATTTCAAGAAATCTCATGCCCACTATGCGTCCTCAGATGCCCGAGGACACAGACGTGCTTTCCAGACTGCAACACGTCAATTTCTCTTGCGGAGCCACTAGTATCTGCAAGAGAAATTTCACGAATAGAATACACTGAATTCAGTAAATCCGCACAGTTCAGTGAACACCTGCGGATTTATCTGTGTTCAATAGACGGCAGCGCTTTGGATGTAGCGATCATGCGATGTGTCAAAAGCGCTGCTACTGCCGGATCGTGGGCACCCGGCCTAACAAATCTTACACTGCGTAACACAAAAACTCAGTGCCTGTGTGTGCCCTAAGAGCTACCAGAGTGTTAGAATCCCTATCCTCGGTATTAATTCCAATATTGCTGACAGATCTATTTTCTACTAGAAGAAGCATTCCAAACTTAGGCCATAATTTTATTTTTCATTGTTTATTTCCTTCCAAAAACTAAGCTACTTTCTAAACAGTCTTCATTAATAATTTTTCACCACTTTGCTGCTGCAGAGCATTGGTAAGTCTCTTTTTTAGCGAAGTGATCTACAAAAAAACATACAAATCCTCCAGAGCTCCTACTTGGTTCTGCTATCTCTCTCTGCTGTCTCTGTACTTTCTCTCAGTCTTAAAGAAACTATCAGGAAAGAGGGAAGTAGACTTATCTTCACAGTGTAAAGTGGAGAGAAAGCATCTATAGCTCACGGAGGGCAGAGAAAATGGGCTGTATATAAGGAGGAAAGCACTTGGAGAGAATAAGTGCAGAATAGAAGCTGTGCTGATATATGAGCAGTGAAGAAAGCTCTGGATACACACAGACCTCACATCCAGCCTATATTACTGGGAGTGACTGTCACAAGAAAAAAAAATCTGATGCTAGGTTACAGCTGCAAACTGCATACAAGGGGGTCTGAAAATGAATGAGGGAAAGACTGCAGACTGAAACTTATTGCAATTAGGTTAACTGAACGTAACAACTAACGCAAGTAAAAATCTTTTTTTCCAATGTCAAAGGTGTCCATAGCCTTTAAAAGGGTTGCTCCCTGTCACTAAATGAATGTCAATGGCTGCAGGTTATCATAAAAACAACAAACCAAGCTGTACTTGCCTTCTCTAGGTCTGCTGGCGAGTCTCTGCTACTGCTCCCGGTGCTGAGCAGTGGCTGCGGCATTGACCTCACATCCACAGTGTATTGACTGATTGCTGCGCTGTTGACATGATGTCAATGCCGTAGCCAATGACAGACACCGGGAGCAATGGCTGAGACAGGCCGGTGGACTAGGGGAAGGAGAGTATAATGCGGTTTGTGACTTTATAATAAAGTGCACCCTTTAATTCTTACTACGTTTCATTGGGATTGTGTCACCTGGGCCATCCCTTACCATACGCCCCATTACAGTATACAGAAGTCATAGCAAAATCTTCCACTTTGGACTCTAGCACTATTAGTTAGAAGAGAGCGGCTATAAAGAATGACTATTTAGATTTTAATAACGTAATACACTCCTTTTAAATAAAGATTAGCATAAAATATTACACAGAATATGTTTTTAATTCAAATGTCCCTAAAGGAAAAAACTCCGATCTACTGATAAGGAATAGGGGGCATGACCTTTCCAAATCACTGTTTTGTGCCTCCTTTTACACCTATCCAGGGAACCATTCACACCTTTTATGGGACCAGCCTCTCTATGAAGTACTATGAAGTATTTCTCTTGCACCCCCTGCACAGATTTCTGTCCCTACAATCAGTGTGGCGGGTGTGCCCCCTATTGAAAGAAAAGGGGAAGGACAGGGAAAATGGCACAAGTGTGAAGGTGAAGTGTGAAGTAAAAGGGTCTCATAAATCATTTACTATGTCTCCTGGAACAATCAGGATTAACAGTTCACACAATGACATGATATCTTGTCCATGGATGCCCTTTGTCCTTTAGATTTATGCAAGGGAGATAAAATTTGAACCCATTTTACAACATTAAAAGTCAGTAACACTTTACCTGCTGGAGGTTTGTTAGGCAAGCTTCACCGGGCAATAACACAAACCACCACAGAAGACGTGTGTGAGGTCAGGCTATGTGCACACGCTGCGGTTTTTGCTGCGGTTCTGCTGCGGTTTTGGCCGCAGCAGTTCTGCAGACAGTGTACAGTAGCATGTCATCCTATGTGATTTACAATCTGCTGTGCACATGCTGCGGATTTTTAACTGCGGAAAAGTTGCAGTTTTAAATCTGCAGAAAGAAAGGACATGTCACTTCTTTTCTGCGGATTCTGCTGCGGTTTACCATCTCCTCCATTGTAGAGATGATAAACCGCAGGGAAAACTGCAGGCCAATCCGTAGGTAGAACCGCAGGTCATTAGATAAAAAATCTGCAGACCAATCCGCAGTGTGTGCACTTAGCCTAAGAGTATCTACCCATAAGTGGTCTTCACATGTAAAAGGACAGACACCTTTCATGGCATTCTTTTTACTTAAATGCATGTAATTTGGGATAAAAATAATGATTTTTTGCAATTGGATATAATTAACAAATGTGCACAATTTCCTCTGTTAATTTATGCAGCTCTAGAATGAGTTAGGCTAAGTGCACACGTAGCAGAAAATTTCTGCTGGAAAACCTGACTCCCTTCCCAGAAACCGTGTATTTTCCGCGCGGTTTTTATGCGTTTTTTTCCGCACATTTTCAATATGCATAGAAATAGCCAGAAATGCGGAAAAATCCGCGAAATTAATGAGCATGCTGCGTTTTTGGTTTTTTCGCGGAAAAAACGCATCAGTATGCGCAAAAAGTGCAAAATGCATAGAAATGAATGGGAAGCTTATTTTTAGCGGTTTTATTGGAAAATCCGCCAAAAAAATGCTGTGTGTGAACACAGCCTTACTGTAACTGATATGGTTAGATGAGATCTCTGACTGAGGATCTAAGGAAGAACGTTTCTCCTAGTGAAGATGGATTAAGGAAACTTATAGGCCACAAAGTGCTGCTCTAGGAATATAAATATGTAAAGAATCTCTTCACAAGGAAGAGGACTTGATCTCTGGTGCCACCCATTGGATGTAGGAATCCTAAAAGTCATTATTGACTTTTTACAATACAACCAACAGGTGATCTCTTGATACTGAGATCAAGTCCTCTTCCTCTCTGAAGAGGCTATTTGCATATCTAGATTCCCTGAGGAGCATGGCATGGACTAGAAGTCTCCTTACACCGGTTTGGCACTCTCCACAAGGAGAAATGTTCCCCCTGAGGGTCCCGTCACACATAGCGACGCACCAGCGATCCCGACAACGATATGACCTTGTTAGGATTGCTGGTGTGTCGCCAAACAGGCAGATCTCAGCAGCGATCAGGACAGCGACGACGCCGGTAACAAGTGCGCACATCGCTTAGTTACCCGCTGTGTACCTTAGATACCAGCGCACTGGTGCAGGGAGCTGGTAACCAAGGTAAACAGTGGGTTTCTAAGCGCCACACGGCGCTTAGAAACCCAGTTTACCTTGGATAACAGCTCCCAGCACGCTGATCACTGGTCTCCCGCCTGCCACACGCAGCGATGCGTGCTGGCCAGCGGGAGACCAACGATCAAAAAAAGTCCAGGGCTTTCCAGAGCGATCAGCGATACCCGTGGGGGGGGCGGTCGCTGATACCTGTCACACACAGCGAGATTGCTGGTGAGATCGCTGTTGCGTCACAAAACTTGTGACTCAGCAGCGATCTCGCTGTGTGTGACGGGGGCTTTAGACCCTGACTCAGGGGCCTCTCATCTAGCCATATCAGATCTCCTGCTTTACACTCATGAGGGACAACACCCTAGAATACGTGTCTGTAAATGGAGTTTCTGGTTTGACTTCTTATCCTAAATCGCGTGGCAAAGCTTGTTAAAGGGTCGATATTGACTTGTAGGATTGCTTCCTACAATAGGTGGCGCCAGAGATCTTCCTCTCTGAAGAGGCTATTTGTATACTGAATGCTATGGAGTCCTGTCTCAAAGCATTGCTACTGTGCCAGCTCTGGTGGACTGCTAAGTGTCAGTGAGCCATGGGAATAAATAACGCCACAGTAGTGGCGCCAGATATCATTTCTAATATGGTACTACATTAGTCTAGATTAATACAGGATTGCATCAGCTCAGCTCACTAATGGAGGTCACACACCGACTCTGCAGCACTGAATTGGCTGCCTTGAACAACTATTAACTAAATGCACGCAACAGATAGAAGTGTAGGTGTTTCTACACAAAGTAAGAGTTAGCCATTCTTTTTTTTTTTAATAACCTTTACCAGAATATTTTTATTATTTAGGAAAAAATAAATATATTTTGATGGAAAGGCTTTATTATGTTACCTAATGAAGTATTTGAAGAAGGTATCTCATAAGGACATTATGGAGGGGAGTCTGCAGCTGGCGAGACCCCTCTAACAGCCAGAGGGGAGAGACGCCAATAAAGATGGACTTGCCTTGGCCACCCAAGCCTAACCGTGTCGATTATTCATGATGTGGATTACAATCAAATAATTTCATTATAAAGTGTTGTGTTTTAGCACTTGGAGAAGAGACAATCCCCGGAGGGTTATTTTGTGCTGCCACCTTATTATAGAGTCTCAGAAACAAATCATGGATCAGGCAATCAATGAAAGTCCGAGGCTCCCGAGAGAAGGTGGAAGCTCTGTGTCTTCAATCACCTCGTACATTAGCGCCATGTAGACAGGACCTGACGGGATGCAGCCGCTCCCCGGTGATCACATGACCGGAGAGTATGTAGAATGAAGAACGGACGTATTGGGCCGGATTCATCAAGGATGGCATTATGCTGCGTGCACCGGAGTCATTAAAAAGGGGAGGCCTCTTAGGAAGTTTGGCGCATCTTTTAGCCACTGCGCACGTCATAAGAAATGTACTCTAGTCAGGGGCTTTACTGCATGCCTGGCATCACAAACCACTTATGGCAGATATTGGGATGAATTTGTCGGGTGCACTTAGCCATTCCCTCTACCCCAAAGACTGAGCGCCACCATCTTTTTACAAAGTTTGCAGTGCTGGCCAAGACTGACATAAAACCAGAAAAGGCAAACATTTTGTAATAATTAAGCTAGAAAACTGCTCTCCTTAATAAAAAAAAAGACCTCAAAATGTTTGGGGTTTTTTTTGCTAGTGTATAAAAATAATAAATCATTAAATTATACTTAAAGAGGATTTTCAAGAAACAAAATAAAAAATTAACCATTACCCAATTGAAAATGTCACCGGTAGACCCTGCCTGATGATGTGCCGTGCATGTGACTGCTATAGCCAATCACTGGCTCAGCAGGGATGAATCATGAGACGGCTCAGGCCTGGAATTATCTGCAGTAATGTCATGTACAGCAGGGAAAGACTGGTGAAAACAGATGGTCGCTGCGGGTTGGACGCTGCAGAAGTACGCAGCGCCAAACCCGCAGCAGTTCCTGATCGTGGGCACATACTCTGAGGTACCAATGAAGAAGCTTCAGGAGAAACACCGCCTGAGAGTTCCTGAAGCTTTTCCCTGTAACACAACGTGGCGCCTCTAAAAGATGCCGCGTGCACATCCCCTAATGTTGTACTTAGAGCCGACTTCCATGATTACAAAAAAAAGTTTCTATAACTTAAAAGGAATGCAAAAATGTCACGTACAGGCGTTACTGACCCAGGTGAGGTCATAGATGAGATTTTGCTCAAGAGTCCATGGAAGAGACGCTTACACCTGAGATAGGAGCATTGTGGAGCTGCATCTTTAACAGGGCTGACACGGGTATAAGGCACTGTACCATTAAAGGGAGTCCGTCAGCAGGTTTTTGCTATGTAATCTGAAGACAGCATGATGTTGGGGCTGAGACTCTGATTTCACCGATGTGACATTGATTAGACTCTGTGCTGTTGTTGAGATACAATGAAGGTTTTATCACCAGGAGGTTATCACTGCTTGGATGACAGTACACCCAAGTCCTGGTCCAACCATGCCCCACCTTCTGAAAAGCTACTCACTGTCAGCTTTCTGAGCTCTGCTTTAGTCTACATCTAAAAACCCTGATAGTTTACTGGGTGAAGCAGTTGTGCCACAAAGTGACACGTCACTGGATTCATGGTCTCTTTTCCTATATTATGCTGCTCTCAGAGGAGGTAGCAAAACCGGGTGATAGATTCCCTTTAAGGCTATTGTATGCAGCCTCTCTGTATAGCATTGCCTTTGCAGTGGCTGGCTGGCAGCCACCTGACCTAGAGAGTGGTATTATCGGCTATATAATGCTATTAAAACGCTGGTAGGTGTTGATCCACTGCTCCACTGACCGGATTTACCCTGGAGGGGTGTAACTAAGTCACAACCTTGTCTTCACTAGTGCCTCTGATAGGGAGAATAGGCTTTGGCCACCGGATAGCCACCAGGTGCTACTCCAGGGCAATGTCCGGGGACATGCAGCAGCTGCCTCATGGGTCAGAGCACGTATACGAGGTATAGAAGGGGCGAGAAAGAACTGTAGTCAGACAGTCCGGATTAGGGGCAGACAGCACAGGTTCAGGATACGCAGCGGAGGTCAGGAGCGGAGAGATCAGAGAGGACAGTAGACAAGCTGGGTGAGTAACGGGATAGATAAACAACCAACACCTTGACTGGGACCGAGATGCCAACAGTAAACTAGAACCTAAGCTCAAGTAATGATGTGGAGGGCATCGCTCTCTAATATAGCACCTGCTGGTTGGAGGTTGGGTGGGGAATGCCGGGAGTGATGAGGCAAGCAGAAGGGCAGCATTGCAAGAAGATGGGAGGTGCCGGCCCAGGACCTGTGAAACACGTGGGACCGGACCACACCGGACCGCCCCCCCCCCCGGGTGAGTATAATAAAAGTTATGTTTCTTATCTTTCAGGCCGCATAGGGGCTTATTTACAGCATGATAGAATGTTGGAGATAAGTCCTGAAAGGCAACGGCTGTTTTATATTGGCCAAAACTGCTGACAGGTTCCCTTTAAGCTATTATTATTTTACATGGGGGAAATATCATGATTGAGTTGGGGTTGTCCGAGCAGTGGACATACTTAATGTGTGCAATTACCCTTAAAGGGTATTTTCAGCAGAATTACTGGAGTGTTGGCAGCAGAAATGCTGCATAAAATACTGTCATTTTTTGTATGCGTTTTTTAATGCATTTTTTTACCCAGTCTTTAGAATGTGTAAAAATGCTAGAAAAACACTCAAAGAAATGACATGCAGCAGATATGAAACGGCTTCAAATCTGCAAAAAAACAAAATCACAGTGGGCATGAGATTTCAGGTGTCTCATTCACTTTGCTGGCGCAATAAAACACCAAGTTGTTTTTTGCAGGAAAAACAAGATAAAAATGTGACGTGAACATACATAGGAATTAACTTGCCACATTGAGTGTATACTAACGATTCCTTTGGTGAATGCCTTTCATAGTTGGTCTGTGAATGTCGTCTTGGACATCAATGCTATAAGCTAAAATGAGAAGTCAGACTAGAAGACCGATGAGTGTCTTCAGAGATCTGCGGCCTGCGCTGGACGCCTAGTGACAGGATGCAGATCTCTCATCTGTCCAGAGAAGGGGTTGGTGATCTACAGGACATGATCAGACATTACCAATGTCTACAGTACAGTCTGCCTCTGTACGGTACAGCAGGAAGATTTGGCTGTTAATGCAGCACAGGATTTCACCTCTAAATGAATGTCATTGTTACAGTCGGGTTAGGAAGGAACAGAAAGTGCTGCAGTGCCACCTGGCAGCGTGCTGAGGGGTGCAGAAACCGACCGGACACTTGGAGGAAGTACATCCATTACTACACTGCATCTGGAGGTTTCCCTCACAAAAACACCTGCGTCTTCTGAGAAGCTTTCAGCAAAAATCTCCTGTTTCTAAAGAGGAATTATTCAGAACTGATGCTGGTCAGGAGGGAGAATAATTAAGTGAGAACTCGGCCTGACACAACAGGTACGATTACTCATTTTTCATGTACTTGGGAGAGATCCGGGTCCTCAGACTCCCACTGATCGAAGAAAGCAGAGTGAAGAAGAGGGGTATGGGCTCAGCAGAAAGCGTGGGTGCAGGTGTTCATGGAGGAGCGGAGTTTCTGCCTAGTCAGGTTCAAGCAGTTATCATGGTATAACTAAGGCTACTTAGGCTGGGTTCACACGTAGCGGAACTCTTGCGGAAATTACCGCGAAAATTCCGGAATTCCATTCCGCTGGAAAATCGCATTTTAAATTCCCGCGATTTTCCCGCGGAAAAACTAGCATTTTGCAAGCGTAATTAGCTTGCAGAATTGCTAGCGTTTTCCAAGCGATCTGGAGCATCGCTTGGAGAACTGATTGACAGGTTGGTCACACTCGTCAAACATAGTGTTTGACGAGGGTGACCAACTTTTTACTATTGAGGCTGCCTATGCGGCATCAATAGTAAAAGATAGAATGTAAAAAATAATAATAAAAAAAAATATATTGTTATTCTCACCTTCCGGCGTCCCGCGCAGCCTTCCCGCCTCTTTCCACGCTCCCGGTCCCAGTAATCCTTTGCGACAATTACCGCGATGACGTCCGTTCTCGCGGGATCACGACGTCTCGCGGTCATTCGCGATGACGTCGCGCGAATGACCGTGAGACTTCGCGATCCCACGAGAACGGACGTCATCACTGGCAAAGGATGACTGGGAGCGTGGAGAGAGGCGGGAAGGCTGCGCGGGACGCCGGAAGGTGAGAATAACAATATTTTTTATTTTAAATTCTATTTTTTACAGGGATATGGTACCCAGAGGACAGTCTCCTCTCCTCCGGACCGTGCGTACCATCCGCAAATGTTCTGCTTACTTTCCGCATGGTGTGCACAGCCACATGCGGAAAGTAAGCAGAACAATGCATTCCTATGGGTGCGGGATTGCCGCGATTCCACGAAATTAATGAGCATGCTGCGTTTTTTTACCTTGAAGCGATTCCGCCGTGGTAAAAACTGCAGCATTAGCACAGCATTGCGGAATCCCATAGGAATGAATGGGATGCTTATTTTTCACGTTTTCGCGGCAAAATCGCGCGGTTAAAACCGCCGCGAAAAAAACGCCACGTGTGAACTCAGCTTATCACTTAACGGGTTTTTTGCAGCCCGTTATTGTGAGCCTTTCTTACGTGCCATATCGCCACAAAAAGGCGGTCTGCCGCAATAACGGACCGCAAAAAACTTGTGGTTTGCCGTTTTTCGGTTTTCTAATACTATGGAAGAAGAATTGCAACAAAGAAAAAAAAACAAAAACGGCGTTTCGCAAAGGTGCACGTAAAAAACAAACTTCCATTTTTTGCAGGCCCATAGAAATCTATTGGGGCCGCAAAAACGGCCAGCAAAAACACGGTATGTATAAAAGAAGCCTAATAGCGCTCTGCAGATCCCTGTCTGGATGCAGCGGCGGTCGCTCTTTGGGGCTGCCAAATAAAGCTTAGGTTGTTCTCTACCATCTCCAGCAGTGCAATACAGAATGAATGGGGTCGCGGTGCGCATATCTGACCACCACTCCATACAGACAGGGCTCTGCAAGTAATCAAGGATTAGTCCTATCCTTAGAAGTTAATCATTTCCATTTCATGTGTCATTTTGCAGAAAATTAGGCTTAATTTCCACCTGTGCTATACACAAATCGATAATGGAGGTGGCGACGCTGCAAAGCAAAGTTAAAGGGGTTGTCCCCTACCCAGACAACCCATTGTAAAATAAGAACAACAGACACTCACCTCCTGCATCAGCTCCACTTCAGTGATGTCAGCGTCAGGGCACCCATGTGACATGTTATGCCATGTGAGCCCTGCTGCCAATCAGTGGCTGCTATTGGACTGCTGTGCGCTCACGTCTTCGCAGCGCCCTTGAGGGGGCGGAGTATCTGCTATTTTTGTTTTACAGAGGGGACTATTTTATTTAAAAAGGGGTTGCTCAGGTAGGTTTTCCTAATATAAACTAAACTATTTGATATGGATGACAACAGGTCACCACGAATATTGTACCTGCACTGTTGAAGTGCAGGCGATCTATGCTCGGCCATACTAAGTCCAGAGAATAGTCCTGCGCATGTTCCTGGGACAGACTTCACTTCCAGATTCCAGCGGATTATAGGACTTTGCTCTGCTCCTAGTAGGCCTGCGCTTCAACTGCACATATACAAGACTCGCGGTAATCTAGGGATGACGTAGGACACATCCACCACATCAATCAAGCCAGGAGGACGGCAGCTACAAAGATGGAGGAGGTGCCAAGAAAAGAAAATCTTGGTTGTCTCCGTTTGGGGGAATTCCACCCCCTTGACCTATAGACATTGAACATAGCCTATACGTCTGATGAAGGCTCTTTACCTGGAATGTTATCCTAATACTGTACTTATCACGGTATAACCAATGGATATGACAATCTGACAATAAATCCTATGTGAAGCATCTCCAAGTGTCTTTAGGTGAGCAGTGCCTTCACTATGTCTACTATTGGTCTACAAGAGCTCAGAGGTTGGCTCAAGAAAAACTAGCCTACTTCTCAAGCTAACTATTTCCCTGGGTGTGTCACCTATCTGTTTGATTACTATCATATCAAGCACTGATAAGATTTTGGTGATAAAAAAATGACTGACAGGTAACCTAAAACACAGATGGATTAAAGAGGTTGTCTAGGACTTATTTTTTTTTTACTATGGGCCTAAAACTAACAGAAGCAACTTCCTGCCTGTTGAAACCGACACTGGCTCACAGTGGTCAATAACTGCTCCTGCCGGCGATTCGGCTGTTCGAAGTCAACAGAGAAGCTCTTCCTCTTCCGAGCTGCTCTGTCAATGGGGCATAACTGCCAGCATCATGCTGATAGACAGCCGGCATCCTGCAGTTAGGCAGCAGCGAGCTAGCTGTCAATCAGCATGACGTCAAACAGTCACAGCCTGTCAGCAGAGCAGATGAAACAAAAGTTAATTGTAATCAATAGATCTTGGAATAATAATAATTTACACAATTGGGTGGGTTTAAATAAAATGTTCCAGTGCAGAGATAACCTTATAAATGTGTCCCAGCTTCTGGCTGTGTTCCTGAGAAATGTTACCCCTTTCTCAACAGCAATGGCATCCAGTTCTCTAATAGTCTTGGGTTGTCAAGAGATTGGGCCAAAAACAAAGAGAAGAGCTCACTGCCTTCTACAAACAAGGAAAATGATACAAAAATATATATATATAAAAAAAAAGCACTAAATGTTACAAGAGGTGCAGTTTAAGCATAGCTCACAATTTTAAGTTAAAGGATCAGTGGTTATACTCCCTAGATATGACAGAAAGAGGTAGTTGTCATCCGATTCCCGGGGAGACAGGTGGTTAGTAACCCTTAATTGACTGCAAAAAAAAAACCTACAGCAAGAGTTTGTGGCAGCTGGCACTGAGGTTTCAGTTTGAACAGTAATGCGCCTACTAAAAACTGGAGACCTCCATTCCTGAACTCCTGATCAAAAAATTACAGAAAATTTAGCTCCAAAATGCTCAAAACCAAATAAATAAGGTATATAAGTTTTGGGATTCCATTCTGAGGAGTGATGAAACAAAAGTGTAACATTTTTTGGCATATGCATCAACGTTATGGCTGAAAAAGGAGAAGCGAAGAACATGCTGAAACTAACATAATGCCTACACTGAAGCATAGCGGTGGCTCGATGTTGCCTACAGAGAATCATGGTGGTGGATCAGCGATGCCCTGAGACTGCATTGCTTCCTCTAGCACTGGAAACCTGCAGCATGTGGTGGGTAGGATGGATTCAATCAAGTATCAGGAAGTCCTAAAAGAAAACTTTATGTCCTCTGTGATGAAGCTCACGCTTGGGTGTCATTGGACCTTCCAATGGGACAATGATCCCAAGCATACTTAAAAGTCTACCAAGGCCTGCGTGTCTCTGTGTCTCTCTCTCTTCCAGACTCGTGTTCCTTTAAATTTCATTCCCTAGCGACTAAAGCGGATCCGTACAGAAAACGGATCCGGTGGCATCTGTTTGTCACAAAACGGAAACTCTGGCGGATTTTGACTGACGCCAGAAAACTGAAGTGTGAAAAAGGCCTTAGAATAGCTGGTTAACAGGTGCTTTACTAAGTATTAAAGACAGTTGTGATGAAGGGGTGAATAAATCGGAGACTGCAGTAGTCATTAGTAAAGTCCACTTTACTGTTCAAATTAGGAGTTTTTTTTAAGTATTTTTGTTTTTCCTGAAGAGGTTTTGAATAACATCTTGACCAAAAGAACAGTGCGAGTCACATCTTTGAAGTGGCTCCTTATGGAATAAACGCATTGTTTTCGATCACCTCAAAAAACTGTGTGAACATGGCCGTACAAGTTCTTCTGTCAGAACGAGCTGTCTGATGGATTCTCAGTTACGGGATATTGTTGGATGGTGCTTGCAACCACAAGCAGTTTTGAGATATTAACACTTTTCATTTATTTACAGCTTGTTACCTAGGAGACCGACCACCGCAGCTGTCTAGCCTGCAAGTACTGCACTTAAGCTGGCTGTGAATAGACGGTAACAGCGCTCTCCAGCGATCTTAGCCAGCTTCAAAACACTAATTACAAGCTTAATGGGAAGGAGCTTGTAAGCACTACACATGCTCTGAGGTCTAGCAGCGATGGTCGGTCTCCAAGGCAATGAGCCTAAACAAAAGAAAAAAAAGGGTTAATATCTCAAGAATCGCTGAAAAATTTAATAAGCAGTAAATTGCAAAACAGGATACATTTACAAGCACTAGCCGGCAGAAGATCCGTCTATTACAATGGGAACACCCATTTAACTCAAATTTGGCAATTTGCAATGAAACAATTAAGTCTGAAAAACCCAAACGGTGCAAATGTTTTAATGTAAAACAAATCTAAATATTATTTATAACCAAAAACACATAAAAAATTGTCCTGAAGTCACACAAATCCTTTATCAGATCTAATGTTAATGACTTCAGGTGACTCAGGTGTAGGATCCCAACACAAAGCAGCGGTCATGTGACAAGACGTGACGGCAGGCCTATGTGGTCACATGATGTCACATCACCATGGTTTAGTGCAGCGGCGGCCACAGAGACAGAAGAGGGTGCAGGGGCGGCCACAGAGACAGAAGAGGGTGCAGGGGCGGCCACAGAGACAGAAGAGGGTGCAGGGGCAGTCGCAGAGACAGAAGAGGGTGCAGGGGCAGTCGCAGAGACAGAAGAGGGTGCAGGGGCAGCCGCAGAGACAGAAGAGGGTGCAGGGGCGGCCACAGAGACAGAAGAGGGTGCAGGGGCGGCCACAGAGACAAAAGAGGGTGCAGGGGCGGCCACAGAGACAAAAGAGGGTGCAGGGGCGGCCACAGAGACAAAAGAGGGTGCAGGGGCGGCCACAGAGACAAAAGAGGGTGCAGGGGCGGCCACAGAGACAAAAGAGGGTGCAGGGGCGGCCACAGAGACAAAAGAGGGTGCAGGGGCGGCCACAGAGACTGAAGAGGGTGCAGGGGCGGCCACAGAGACAGAAGAGGGTGCAGGGGCGGCCACAGAGACAGAAGAGGGTGCAGGGGCGGCCACAGAGACAGAAGAGGGTGCAGGGGCGGCCACAGAGACAGAAGAGGGTGCAGGGGCGGCCACAGAGACAGAAGAGGGTGCAGGGGCGGCCACAGAGACAGAAGAGGGTGCAGGGGCGGCCACAGAGGCAGAAGAGGGTGCAGGGCCGGCCACAGAGGCAGAAGAGGGTGCAGGGGCGGCCACAGAGGCAGAAGAGGGTGCAGGGGCGGCCACAGAGGCAGAAGAGGGTGCAGGGGCGGCCACAGAGGCAGAAGAGGGTGCAGGGGCGGCCACAGAGGCAGAAGAGGGTGCAGGGGCGGCCACAGAGGCAGAAGAGGGTGCAGGGGCGGCCACAGAGGCAGAAGAGGGTGCAGGGGCGGCCACAGAGGCAGAAGAGGGTGCAGGGGCGGCCACAGAGGCAGAAGAGGGTGCAGGGGCGGCCACAGAGGCAGAAGAGGGTGCAGGGGCGGCCACAGAGGCAGAAGAGGGTGCAGGGGCGGCCACAGAGGCAGAAGAGGGTGCAGGGGCGGCCACAGAGGCAGAAGAGGGTGCAGGGGCGGCCACAGAGGCAGAAGAGGTTGCAGGGGCGGCCACAGAGACAGAAGAGGTTGCAGGGGCGGCCACAGAGACAGAAGAGGTTGCAGGGGCGGCCACAGAGACAGAGAGGATGCAGGGGGGGGGCACAGAGACAGAAGAGGATGCAGGGGGGGGGCACAGAGACAGAAGAGGATGCAGGGGGGGCCACAGAGACAGAAGAGGGTGCAGGGGGGGGCCACAGAGACAGAAGAGGGTGCAGGGGCGGCCACAGAGGCAGAAGAGGGTGCAGGGGCGGCCACAGAGGCAGAAGAGGGTGCAGGGGCGGCCACAGAGGCAGAAGAGGGTGCAGGGGCGGCCACAGAGGCAGAAGAGGGTGCAGGGGCGGCCACAGAGGCAGAAGAGGGTGCAGGGGCGGCCACAGAGGCAGAAGAGGGTGCAGGGGCGGCCACAGAAGCAGAAGAGGGTGCAGGGGCGGCCACAGAGGCAGAAGAGGGTGCAGGGGCGGCCGCAGAGACAGAAGAGGGTGCCGGGGTGGACAAAGAGACAGAAAAGGATGTCGGGGCGGATATAGAGACAGAACAGAGTGCCACGGGCACAGACGGTATATGGACCCTTTGCAGTCCAATAACGCCCCTTTATGCATCTGTAACAGAAGCTGCGGTTTGCTGCTCTTAAGGTGGAGGTGGGCACCTCTATAAGTGGACCCCAGCTTGTACCAACAGTTCGTCTGCCACAGCAACTGGTTCTACTAGTTCTAACACTGGACTTAGGGCGACCAGCTGGGAAGAGCAAGACAGAAACTGGATCACATTTTGTTTAAAAAAAAAAAAAAAGTAATATTGTAGACAATCCATTTAATTCTTTAGTGCTCATTTCACTAAGCTGTGCTATACACAGAGTCCATGTCCTCAGGGGTAGGAGCTGGAGTCACCAGTACTCAGCACTCACCATGCTCAGCACTCCCGTGTATCCCCCCATTCTCTCTATTAGGGGGGCCCCAGTACTCACCATGCTCTGCACTCCCATGTATCCCCCCATTCTCTCTATTAGGGGGGCCCCAGCACTAACCATGCTCTGCACTCCCGTTTATCCCCCCCCATTCTCTCTATTAGGGGGGCCCCACGGCTCACCATGCTCTGCACTCCCGTGTATCCCCCCATTCTCTCTATTAGGGGGCCCCAGTGCTCACCATGCTCTGCACTCCCGTGTATCCCCCCATTCTCTCTATTAGGGGGCCCCAGTGCTCACCATGCTCTGCACTCCCGTGTATCCCCCCATTCTCTCTATTAGGGGGGCCCCACGGCTCACCATGCTCTGCACTCCCTTGTATACCCCCATTCTCTCCATTAGGGGGCCCCAGCACTCACCATGCTCAGCTCCTCTCTGCTGCCCTGCTGTCTGTCACCCGGCACTGGACGCCAACAGCAGTTGTCCTGGGTCTCCCTGGCAACCACCAGACACCGAAGGGAAATTAGCCCCGCCCAATAGACGCACAGCGTCCCACAGACGCACTGTCTGAAGCCCCTCCCGGAAGTGACGCACGGCTACGCTGACGGCGTGCTGCTTATAGCAACACAGAGCAGCTGACGTCTTCCCGTGGACACGTAAGTCGTCCCCTCTGCGACCCTAGCGAGACGCTCGTTCACACTCCTTCCTCCGCCTAATGGTGGCCTGTGAGTTCTGTCAGTCGGGACGCCGTGACTTCTACTCCATGTTAGTTCCGGACTCCATGGATCCCTGAGTGTAGTAATACCGCAGCGGCCGCTCCTCACAGTGATGCATTGTTGCTGTGCTGGGCATTGGGTATATACGTATAGGGGATGTCTAGGCTTTATAAAGCAATGGCCATAAGTCATGGGGGTGATAACCTGGCTATATCCCACATACAGAGGGTGTAATGGACTGGGGGGCAGCTCTCCGCAACGGGCTGGGGGGGCAGCTCTCCGCAACGGGCTGGGGGGGCAGCTCTCCGCAACGGGCTGGGGGGGCAGCTCTCCGCAACGGGCTGGGGGGGCAGCTCTCCGCAACGGGCTGGGGGGGCAGCTCTCCGCAACGGGCTGGGGGGGCAGCTCTCCGCAACGGGCTGGGGGGGGCAGCTCTCCGCAACGGGCTGGGGGGGGCAGCTCTCCGCAACGGGCTGGGGGGGGCAGCTCTCTGCACCGTGCTGGGGGGGGGGGGGCAGCTCTCTGCACCGTGCTGGGGGGGGGGGGGCAGCTCTCTGCACCGTGCTGGGGGGGGGGCAGCTCTCTGCACCGTGCTGGGGGGGGGGGCAGCTCTCTGCACCGTGCTGGGGGGGGGGGGGCAGCTCTCCGCACCGTGCTGGGGGGGGGGGGGGCAGCTCTCCGCACCGTGCTGGGGGGGGGGGGGGCAGCTCTCCGCACCGGGCTGGGGGGGCAGCACTCTGCACCGGGCTGGGGGGGCAGCACTCTGCACCGGGCTGGGGGGGGCGGCGCTCTGCACCGTCCTACTGGGATTCTTATTTTGTGTTTTATTTTTTTTTAACTCTTATCATGTCTCTACTAGTCATGTGACCACAAGCTGCTCGGATGGTTTTGGTTGCATTGCTGTCGCATGACTGTCACCATGTAGCCCAAGCCGCCTCCTGCCAAGTACGACATTAAACGCTGCCTCCAGCACAATCTACTGGTGGACATTATTAAATCCCCAGAATCGGTGAGAACGTCGATCCACTGATTACAGCAGGAGCAGTAGATTTTTCCACCAGCTTCTGATCCCACAAGTGGCAGGATGACGTGTAGATCTGTCGTGGAGCACAAGCTCATGGCTGTTGTATACATAATAGGGCAGGGCTTAAAAAAATCTGACCAATGCAAAGAATTTTTACTCACAGAAAACAATGAAAAACAAAAAAAGATTCCTGTATAATCAAGGGTTTAAAGGGAGTCTGTCACCCCAAAATGCAAATTAAGCTAATGAAACAGCTTTGTATATAAAAAGATCATACAAGTAATATATATATATATATATATAGTGCTGTAACTATTCTTAAAACTTGTTTTATTCTATATGAGAGTCCCCTTGGCAGGGTCAGGAGCTTGGTGCACCTTTACGCCCCTTCAATGTGCATGCGAGCAGATACCAGACTGGTGATGCGTGAACCTTAATTGTGGTGTCGCATATACCCTGACTGAAGCAGTCAGCGGTGTGCAGACTGTGGGAGTGATACCCCATTTCATCAGTGAAGGCAGCTGATGCCCCCAGAAGTGTAACAAGCGGCTTCAGAGTGCAGACTGCCAACAGATCGGGTCCATGTTCCGCCGGTATTTAGTGCGTCACAGAATAGATTAATATCCTGATCTCTTCTGCGTTCTACTGAAGAAAGAAGGGGCACGTAACTGATCCCCTCTGAAGCCGCTCAGAGCACTTCTGGGTGTATCGGGTAAGCCAGAGGTGGCAGCTGATGGGAAGCAGTAATGAAAGCGAGGGCCTGTCCCCTCACTGTTCTCTGCAGATTCCTTCATAGTCAGTGTGCCCGCAGCACAGTTGGGGTGTCTGGCAGCTCTCGCTCTGGGCGCAGTGTTGGCCAGGGTCACACAACCGTTTGTTTGGCCAAAGTGCGATTAAACATCGGATCACACTCTGAACAATGTTAGTCTATGGAGCCATGCACGTGTTTTAACTCGGACTGAGCCGGTAAAAGTTTCAGCATGCCTTGAGTTTCAGCCGATATTCAGATCGCAGTTAGCCATGCAAGTCAACAGGTGTGTTGAAATCATCGGACCGCACTCGGATGACAGCTCCGTGAAGACTGTGATAATCTCCAGTATTAGGTTAGAGTTTAGGCCAACCTAGGTGAGAAGACATCCAGCCCAACTTATCAGAAGAATGGAACAGAGAACATCCAAGTGTCAAAATGAAGAAAATCTTTGTGATGGCCTCACGCATACAGCGGTCTTGAAGTTCTAAGGTTTATTTTTCAAGTACATGGAGACATATTATCCAGTGTTAATATATTGGGTGTTTGTATTGTATGCACTCAAATCCACTGTAAGCATTGCAGACCCTTTTTCACTCTCAGGACCACCCCGAGGGAGGTCTCATGGTGTAAAAACTGTATAGTAATTTACAAAAAGTGTGTGTGGTTAGAATTAAATTATATGAATAAACCTTGTATTCAATGACCAACATAATTTTTTTTTTTTTTTTTTTTTTAATTCAAAAGTTATGGCAATTGATCAGTTAATGGGGTTGTTCCACAAAAAAAAAGTACATTTAACACTTTCATCAATAGAGCTTGATGGTAATAAGTTCCATGAACTGGATGGAGCAGCTCTGCAGGGTCAGACACAGCCATTACAGAGCACATAGGAGGGGCACATTTATAAGATTATTTCAACACAGGAACGTTTTTTTTAAAGCGCTCCCATCTGTGTTTTGCTTGTTTTATTATGTGCATGTAATGTAGTGTGTGTATTAATAGACAGGGTGTGAAATAAGTATTGAACACGTCACCGGTTTTCTAAGTAATTATATTTCTAAAAGTGCTATTGACACGAAATTCTCTCCAGATGTCAGTAAGAACCCATCCTTTCCACAGGCAAAGAAAACAAAGCATAGATGTCTATAAATGAAAAGAGAACCTGTTGCGTGAAAAAATGCTATTAAGCTGCAGATATGGGGTTAGTCTGTATGTTAATAAGTATTCTGAACCTACTTGGCGCCGACACTTGGACCCCTCACTGCCACGTGAACTATATTCCTTCCAATAGCGTTCGGATTTCAGTCACAGGCGGCGCCAACACGGGTTCAGTCACGGTTTTTGCATATGGAGCAGCGGGTGTAACTGCGCCCCTGTCACTGACTGGGGTGTGGTTACCAGGGCTGTGGAGTCGGAGTCGGTGCTCATTTTGGTGGAGTTGGAGTCGGTATAAAATGGACCGACTCCTAAAATATATAATAAATTGGGTACAGTAATTCAATGCAGGATGTGCTGAATATTTTTTCATAGGAGTTTGGGAAAGTTATGAAATGTCCTATAAATGGCTGTTATATTCCTGATCTAAGGCTACATTCACACACAGCGTTTTTCCTGTGTTTTTTGAGGATACGTTTTTCAGCTGCAAAAGCTGATCATCTTTTTAAAAAACTGCATCACCTGAAAGGTTTTTGAGCTCATAGATAATGTTTTCAATAGCAAAATCAGATTAGAAATCTGCTCTATCTATCCATTTATCCATATCTGTCTATCCATATCGTATCTGTACCAAAAAGAATGAAAACCGGGTAGTACACCAATATATATTCTGTTCTATATAAATATCTTGATTATTGGATCATAAAAATGATTAAATGTCTGAGGTTCACATTGTACTACAATAAATTTTTCACTTAAATATAAGCAATATGTGTGGGAGTCGGAGTCGTGGAGTCGGAGTTGGAGTCGGAGTCGGTGTAAGGGAAATTGAGGAGTCGGAGTCGCAGGTTTGGCTTACCGACTCCACAGCCCTGGTGGTTACAGCAACCACTCTCCAAACAGCGGTGACTGAAGTGGCTCCAGTGCCATGAGTGAAACCCAAACGTTGTCGGGAGGAATAAAGATAATTTCCTGCCGGCAGCTGGGGTCTAAGTACCAGTGCTGGGCAGGTTCAGAACGCTATTAACCTGCAGAATAACCCCATATCTGCACGCTAAGCTTGTTCGCATGACCGGTTCCCTTTAAGTTATGTATAATGAGAAATGACACAGGGTAGAAGTATTAACCCCTTCACGACCTTTGACGCTACGTAGGCATAATGAAAAGTCATACCAGAACGACCCATGACGCCTATGTGGCGTCATGACTTTAAAGCCCCCCTGCGGGTCGGGTGACCTAGGTCACTGAAAGGTCACCCGACCCGCAGATACAGGGGGCTTTGTTCTTCACCACAGGGGGCGTGGCTTCGCCCCCACGTGGCTATGATCGCTCTGATTGGCTGTTAAAAGTGAAACAGCCAATCAGAGCGATAGTAATATTTCATCAATGAAAATTGATTAAATATTACAATCCAGCCATGGCCGATGCTGCTGTAGCATCGGACATGGCTGGAGACATCGATTCCACCCCCCCCACCGGCGATCGCCCCCCCGCAACTGAATGACAGCTGCAATCTGCCGCCGTTGTCATCATCTGCCCCCCTCCCATTCCCTCTGCTCCCCGCCAGCCTCCGATCCCCCCTCACCCCCCCCCCGGTACCTCCTGAGTCCCCCCGTCCCTCCTGGTGTCCCTCGGGTCCGGATGATGGGCGCCGCCATCTTGGAAAATGGCGGGCGCATGCGCAGTGCGCCCGCCCGAATCTGCCGGCTGCAGATTCCATTCTTTCATTTTGATCACTCTCACAGTGATCAAAATGAAAGAAAAAGTAAATAAACCCCCCGATTATCACCCCCATAGGTAGGCACAACTAATAAAATAAAGAAAATATTTTTATTTTTCCATTAGGGTTAGGATTGAAAAGAGGGTTAGGGTTGGAAAGAGGGTTAGGGTTGGAAAGAGGGATAGGGTTAGGGTTGGAAAGAGGGTTAGGGTTGGAAAGAGGGTTAGGGTGGAATTAGGGTTAGGGTGGAATTAGGGTTAGCGTTGGAATTAGGGATAGGCTTGTGGTTAGGGATGTGTTGGGGTTAGGGCTGTGGTTAGGGGTGTGTTGGGGTTAGGGTTGGAGTTAGAATTGAGGGGTTTCCATTGTTTAGGCACATCAGGGGGTCTCCAAACGCGACATGGTGCAACCATTGATTCCAGACAATTTTGCGTTCAAAAAGTCAAACGGTGCTCCCTCCCTTCCAAGCCCCGTGTGCCCAAACAGTGGTTTACCCCAACATATGGGGTATCAGCGTACTCAGGAAAAATTGCACAACAACTTTTGGGGACTAATTTCTCCTGTTACCCTTGGGAAAATAAAAATTTGGGGGGGCTAAAAAGTTATTTTTGGGGAAAAAAATGATTTTTTCATTTTCACGTCTCTGCATTATAAACTTCTGTGAAGCACTTGGGGGTTCAAAGTGCTCACAACACATCTTACATACGTTCCTTGGAAGGTCTAGTTTCCAAAATGGGGTCACTTGTGGGGGGTTTCCACTGTTTAGACACATCAGGGGCTCTGCAAACGTAATGACGACCGCAGACTATTCCATCAAAGTCTGCATTTCAAAACGTCACTACTTCCATTCCGAGCCCTGACGTGTGCCCAAACAATGGTTCCCCCCCACATATGGGGTACCAGCGTACTAAGGACAAACTGGACAACAACTTTTGGGGTCCAATTTCTCCTGTTACCCTTGTGAAAATAAAAAATTGCGAGCTAAAAAATCATTTTTTGAGGAAAAAAAAATTATTTTTTATTTTCATGGCTCTGCGTTATAATCTTTTGTGAAGCACTTGGGGGTTCAATGTGCTCACCACACATCTAGGCAACTTCCTTATGGGGTCTAGTTTCCAAAATGGGGTCACATGTGGGGGGTTTCCACAGTTTAGGTACATCAACGGCTCTGCAAATGTAACATGATGCCCGCAGACCATGCCATCAAAGTCAGCATTTCAAAATGTCACTACTTCCCTTCCGAGCCCTGACGTGTGCCCAAACAGTGGTTCCCCCCACATATGGGGTACCAGCTTACTCAGGACAAACTGTACAACAACTTTTGGGGTCCAGTTCATCCTGTTACTCTTGTGAAAAAAAATTGCGGGCTAAAAATCTTTTTTTTTTTGAGGGAAAAAAATGATTTTTTATTTTCACGGCTCTGCGTTATAAACTTCTGTGAAGCTCTTGGGGGTTCAAGGTGCTCACCACACATCTAGATAAGTTCCTTGGAGGGTCTAGTTTCCAAAATGAGGTCACATGCGGGGGGTTTCTACTGTTTAGGCACACAGGGGCTCAGCAAATGTAACATGACACCCTCAGACCATGCCATCAAAGTCAGCATTTCAAAATGTCACTACCTCCCTGCTGAGCCCCGACGTGTGCCCAAACAGTGGTCCCCCCACCATTGTACTCCGGACTAACTGTACAACAACTTTTGGGGTCCAGTTTATCCTGGTACCCCTGTGAAAATAAAAAATTGCGGACTAAAAATATTTTTTTAAGAAAAAAAAATATTTTTTATTTTCACGGCTCTGCGTTATAAACTTCTGTGAAGCACCTGGGGGTTCAAAGTGCTCACTATGCATCTAGATAAGTTCCTTAGGGGGTCTAGTTTCCATAATGGGGTCATTTGTGGGGGAGCTCCAAAGTTTAGGCACACAGGGGCTCTCCAAACACGCCATGGTGTCCGCTAACGATTGGAGCTAATTTTCATTTCAAAAAGTCAAATGGCACTCCTTCCCTTCTGAGTCCTGCCGTGCGCCCAAACAGTGGTTCCCCCCCACATATGGGGTACCAGCGTACTCAGGACAAACTGGACAACAACTTTTGTGGTCCAATTTCTCCTGTTACCCTTGTGAAAATAAAAAATAGCGTGCTAAAAAATCATTTTTGAGGAAAAAAAATGATTTTTTATTTTCACTGCTCTACGTTATAAACTTTTGTGAAGCACTTGGGGGTTCAAAGTGCGCCCTAAACATCTAGATAAGTTCCTTAAGGGGTCTAGTTTCCAAAATGGTGTCACTTGTGGGGGAGCTCCAATGTTTAGGTACACAGGGGCTCTCCAAACGCGACATGGTGTCCGATAACGATTGGAGCGAATTTTCAATTCAAAAAGTCAAATGGAGCTCCTTCCCTTCCGGGCCCTGCCGTGCACCCAAACAGTGGTTCCCCCCCACATATGGGGTACCAGCGTACTCAGGACAAACTGGACAACAACTTTTGTGGTCCAATTTCTCCTGTTACCCTTGTGAAAATAAAAAATAGCGTGCTAAAAAATCATTTTTGAGGAAAAAAAATGATTTTTTATTTTCACTGCTCTACGTTATAAACTTTTGTGAAGCACTTGGGGGTTCAAAGTGCTCCCTACACATCTAGATAAGTTCCTTAAGGGGTCTAGTTTCCAAAATGGTGTCACTTGTGGGGGAGCTCCAATGTTTAGGTACACAGGGGCTCTCCAAACGCGACATGGTGTCCGATAACGATTGGAGCGAATTTTCAATTCAAAAAGTCAAATGGTGCTCCTTCCCTTCCGGGCCCTGCCGTGCGCCCAAACAGTGGTTTATGACCACATATGAGGTATTGGTGTACTCAGGAGAAATTGTCCAACAAATTTTAGGATCCATTTTATCCTGTTGCCCACGTGAAAATGAAAAAAACTGAGGCTAAAAGATAATTTTTGTGAAAAAAAAGTACTTTTTTTTTTTACGGATCAATTTGTGAAGCACCTGGGGGTTCAAAGCGATCACTATGCATCTAGATAAGTTTCTTGGGGGGGTCTAGTTTCCGAAATGGGGTCACTTGTGGGGAAGCTCCAGTGCTTAGGCGCACAGCGACTCTCCAAACGCGACATGGCAAGCGCTAAATATTCCAGCATATTTTCCATTCAAAAAGTCAAATGTGCTCCTTCCCTTCCGAGCCCTGCCGTGCACCTAAACAGTGGTTTATGACCACATATGAGGTATCGGTGTACTCAGGAGAAATTGCCCAACAAATTTTAGGATCCATTTTATCCTGTAGCCCATGTGAAAATGAAAAAAATTAATGATAAAATAAAATTTGTGTTGCAAAAAATAAAATGTCCATTTTTTCCTTCCACGTTGCTTTAGTTCCTGTGAAGCACCTGAAGGGTTAATAATCTCCTAGAATGTAGTTTTGAGTAGCTTGAGGGGTGCAGTTTTTAGAATGGTGTCACTTTTGGGTATTTTCTGCCATATAGACCCCTTAAAGTGACTTCAAATGTGAGGTGGTCCCTAAAAAAAATGGTTTTGTAAATATTGTTGTAAAAATGAGAAATTGCTTGTCAACTTTTAACCCTTATAACTTCCTAACAAAAAAAAAAATTGCTTCCAAAATTGTGCTGATGTAAAGTAAAAAAGTAAACGTGGGAAATGTTATTTAGTAACTATTTTTTGTCACATCACTCTCTGGTTTAACAGAATAAAAATTCAAAATTTGAAAATTGCGAAATTTTCAAAATTTTCGCCAAATTTCTGATTTTTTCACAAATAAACGCAAAAATTATCGACTTAAGTTTACCACTAACATGAAGCCCAATATGTCACGAAAAACAATCTCAGAATCGCTAAGATGCGTTGAAGCTTTCCAGAGTTATTACCTCATAAAGGGACACTGGTCAGAATTGCAAAAAATGGCCAGGTCAAAATAGGCTGGGTCATGAAGGGGTTAAACACGCTTGCTGAAGTTTATTTAATGCTTTGTAGGAAAACCTTTGTTGGTGATGACAGCTTCAGGACGCTTCCTGTATGGAGAAACTAGTTGCATGCATTGCTCAGGTGTCATTTTGTTGCTTTCTTCCACACAGTGAGTTTTTTTACCGCAGTATTTCTTGATCTAGATCAGGATTGTTTCAATCAGAGGAAAACTATAAAGGTACTGTCACACTTAGCGATGAACCAGCGATCCCGACCAGCGATATGACGCGGTCAGGATCGCTGGTACATCGCTAAGTAGTCGCTAGTGAGGTGCCACATAGGCAGATCTCACTAGCGACATCGCTGGGGACGGGGGTCGCTACTTACCTGTCACACCAGGCGATCCTGCGTCCTCCCGCCCGGCTCCACGCGTCGCTCGTCTTCACAACAGGAAGCGCCACAGGAAGCTGACGACGAGAAACAGTCCTGAACGTTCTCGCGCGATCAGCGATAATCAGCGGGGGAGCCGGTCGTAGGTAAGTATCAGACACAGCGATATCGCTAGCAATATCGCTATAACGTCACTAGTTATAGCGATATTGCTAGCGATATCTCTTAGTGTGACATGCCCTTAATAGAATCACATCACGGCTTCTGCATTTTTCACCCAGTCCTGTTTTTGGCTTACAAATAATAAGGTAAAAAACTCCCCAACTACTCAAAGTGTGCACATGGCCTAAAAGTTCTGTGGGTTCCCAATATGAACTCTTGATTTTTAGTTCCTTTCATAAATTTTCTGTTGGCTTCAGGTCAGGTGATTGGCTCGGCCATTCTAACAACTTTATTTTCTTTCTTTAAAACCAATTGAGAGTTTCCTTGGCTATGTGTTTGGGAACATTGTCTTGCTGAAGTGTCCACCCTCGTTTCATCTTTATCATCTTGATCAGGGGTCCTCAAACTTTTTAAACAGGGGGCCAGATCGCGGTCCCTCAGACCATTGGAGGGCCGGAATATAGTTTAAAAAAAATTATGAATAAATTCATGTGCATACTGCACATATCTTATTTAGAAGTAATAAAACAAAAATAGGAACAAATACAATATTAAAAATGAAGTTAAATCATCAAACTTACCGATTTTTTGGGTTCTTCGAATATCCTACACTTCGAGTCAATTTTTTCTCTTTCTTGATATCATTGTTTCCTAGGGATTCAAAATTGCTATAAGTAAAATACCAACATATATACAGCGCTACAAAACCAATATACCAGCAATAAAATTGCCCACACAGAGACATACAGACTGCACTGACCATCAATGCTGCCTGATCAGCGCCCATCAATGCAGCCTGATCAGCGCCCATCAATGCAGCCTGATCAGTGCCCATCAATGCAGTCTGATCAGTGCCCATCAGCGCAGCCTGATCAGTGCCCATCAGCGCAGCCTGATCAGTGCCCATCAGCGCAGCCTGATCAGTGCCCATCAATGCAGCCTGATCAGTGCCCATCAATGCAGCCTGATCAGTGCCCATCAGTGCAGCCTGATCAGTGCCCATCAATGGAGCCTGAGCAGTGCCCATCAGCGCAGCCTGATCAGTGCCCATCAATGCAGCCTTATCAGTGCCCATCAATGCAGCCTGATCAGTGCCCATCAATGGAGCCTGATCAGTGCCCATCAGCGCAGCCTGATCAGTGCCCATCAATGCAGCCTGAGCAGTGCCCATCAGCGCAGCCTGATCAGTGCCCATCAGTGCAGCCTGATCAGTGCCCATCAGCGCAGCCTGGTCAGTGCACATCAATACAGCCTGATCAGTGCACATCAATACAGCCTGATCAGTGCCTATCAATGCAGCCTCACCAGTGCCCATATTGGTGGAACTCCACTTTTACCTCAGGCTCAGACTGGTGTGGTGCAAGAATCCCCAATAGGCAGCATTGGTCCCTAAAGGGCAGGTAAATGTCCCCAATAGGCAGGTAAATGTTCCCAATAGATAGCACAGGTCCCCGATAAGCAGCACAGGTCCCCAATAGACAGGTAAATGTCCCCAATAGGCAGGTAAATGTCCCCAATAGGCAGCAAAGGTCCCCATTAGGAGGCACAGGTCCCCAATAGGCAGGTAAATGTCCCCAATACGCAGCACAGGTCCCCAATAGGCAGGTAAATGTCCCCAATAGGCAGCATAGGTCCCCAATAGGCAGGTAAATGTCCCCAATAGGTAGCACAGGTCCCCAATAGGCAGGTAAATGTCCCCATTAGGCAGCACAGGTCCCCATTAGGCAGGTAAATGTCCCCATTAGGCAGCACAGGTCCCCATTAGGCAGCACAGGTCCCCAATAGGCAGCACAGGTCCCCATTAGGCAGCACAGGTCCCCAGTAGGCAGGTAAATGTCCCCAATAGGCAGCACAGGTCCCCATTAGGCAGCACAAGTCCCCAATAGACAGGTAGATGTCCCCAATAGGCAGCACAGGTCCCCTATAGGCAGGTAAATGTCTCCAATAGGCAGCACAGGTCCCCATTAGGCAGCACAGGTCCGCAATTGGCAGGTAAATGTCCCCAGTAGGCAGCACAGGTCCCCAATAGGCAGGTAAATGTCCCCATTAGGCAGCACAGGTCCCCAATAGGCAGGCAAATGTCCCCATTAGGCAGCACATGTCCCCATTAGGCAGGTAAATGACCCCAATAGGACCCGGCATTAAAAAAAAAAAAAAAAAAGTACTCTCCTATGTCCCCCACTGCTCTGAAGAGGCGCCCGCTCATCTCGGTCTTCTTCCTACACAGGCGGCGTGACGTCATCAGGCCGCGCAGGCGGCGTGATGACAATCACGCCGTCTGTGTGCACTGTGCTCTGCTGCATACGGAGGGCTGCGTAACGCCTTTCCTCGGCACCTCGTCCCGCCGGCATTGAACAGTGCAGTTCACGAGTTCAATGTCGGCCTGGCGGGGGGCCGGATAAAAGTCCTTGGCGGGCCGCATGTGGCCCGCGGGCCGTAGTTTGAGGACCCCTGATCTTGATAGATGTTTGTCCATTCATCCTTCAGTCATATGAATTTTGCCAGTGCCATATGTTGTAAAACCACCCCACACCATGATGTTCAATCCTCAGAACTTTACTGTTGGTATGGTGGTCTTGTGGTGATGTACAGTGCCTTTTGGCCTCTAAATATGGTATGTATTGTGCTATCCAAAGAGTTCAATTTTGTTCTCCTATGACTAGATTATGTTCTCCCAGCCTTGCCTAAATGCTGTTGAGCAAACTTTAAACACTATTGAACATACTTTTTGTTCAGCATTTGCATCTTGCATAGGGAACGTGTATTCAGTTCATGGAGGTTGAATGCATTACTTATTGTTTTCTTATTGTACCTGCTGATTCCAAGTCTTTAGGGGGTTTTACACATAGCGATATCGCTATAACGTCACCGATTTTGTGACGTTATAGCGATAATCACTAGCAATATCGCTATGTGTGATACTTACCTCCGACCGGCTCCCCCGCTGGTTATCGCTGATCGCGCGAGAATGTCCGGCTCCATTTCTTGTCGTCTGCTTCCTGCTTTGATGACGAGCGACGCTGGACGCGGGCGGGAGGACGCCAGGATCGCTGTGTGTGAAAGGTGAGTATCGTGCGCTGCGTCGCTGCTGCATCGCTGTGAGATCTGCCTGTGTGAAAGCTCACTAGTGATCATTTAGCGATGCACCAGCGATCCAAAGATCGCAATGAGGATCGGCTCACATTTATCCTGCGAACTACGCTGAGCGCTTACACAGGGTTCCGTGTAAATCTCTGAATTACACGATTTAGTGGAGCCCCCAGTGGAAGATTCCCTATAATAAGGCAAATGGAGACACTGTGGACACCCACTGGCCTATGATCCGGCGGTGTCAGTCTTTTAAAGGGAATCTGTCTCCCCATTTTTGGCCTATAAACTGCGGACACCGCCATCAGGAACTTATCTACAGCATTCTGTAATGCTGTTGATAAGCCCCCGATGTAACCTGAAAGAGAAGAAAAACGAGTTATACTCACCCCGGCGTCCGGTCCGATGGGTGTCGCGGTCCGGTGCCTCCCATCTTCTAGAGATAACGTCCTCCTTACTTCTGCCGCGGCTCCGGCATAGGAGTACTTTATCTGCCCTGTTGAGGGCAGAGTAAAGTTCTGCATTGCGCAGGCGCCTGACCTCTCCTGGCTCAAAAGGGAGAGGACATTTTGATTTTGGAGTGCTGAATTTGCTAGTTTTCTTTTGGAGTGCGAGGAGCCAGAGTGGTTTTCCAGATCCTTTTTGCTACCAGTAGCCTGGAATCTTCCTGTATTTCCATTGACAGATGAAGGTCCTGAATGGGGACTTTCTTTTTTTTGTGGATTGATTTGAAGCTTTTGTTAGGAACATTTTACATAACGTTTGGGATTACATTTATCCTGCGCACTACGCTGAGTCCTTACCTTGAGGTTTCCATCTAAATATCTGAGTGACGTGATTCAGATGAAACTCCCCGAAGGATCCATTCACTATAATGAGGCAGCAGAGTTACTCTGGACTCCGTCTGGCCTCTGTTCAGCGGTGTCCTTTTCAGAAGTGTGCAAAACTGCTTTCATGCACGCCTAAAAAGACAGAAGCCGCCAGATCACAGGTCCTACAAGGTCGACAGTGCTTCCATCTGTCTCATTATAGGGAATCATCCTCCGAGTGTTCCGTCTGTATGGCATATCTCAGAGAGTTACACAGAAACCCCCGTGTGAGTACTGAGAGTAGAGTGGCAGGATAAATGTGAGCTAAGCCTTACTGCGATCTTTGGGAGACAGAATGACCCAAGCAGCAGGTGAAGAATTGGTTTTATTCACTTTTTACGCTGTTCCTCTTGCAGCATAAGCAATTAGATGACTTTATTCTTCGGGTCGGTGCGATTACAGCAATACCAGATTTATATACTGTAAGTTTTCTTATGTTTGTCTGCTGTCACACACTAAAAAGATGCTTTTTTTTTCTCAAAAACAAGTTTTTGCATCACCATATTTTGAGTTATTTTTTAATATTGCTGCCGACAGAGTTATGTGAAGGCTTGTTTTTTTGCGGAATGAGACAGTTTTTGTTGGTACCATTTTCTGTCACATGACATTTTTTGATCACTTTCTATTATGATTTTTGGGAAGTGAAAAAAAAGAGATTGCATTTCTAGATGAGCTGTGCTGATAAGACTCCTACGCAAAAAGACTGAATGCTGTCAAAAATTCAAAGGTTACTTTAACAAAGTATAAGTTTATAAGTATATTGATATGTTTCAAGATTTCAGACATGTTATCATTTGTAGAAGAAAGAACACCAGCGTTAAATTAACATGAACCCATGTAAACGGCAACTCAAAAACAATTACAACAAAGGAGAAACAGAGTCCAAAAATTTGCCAGAATATATGCACAAAAAATATTTATTAAAACTAGCCCAACAATAAACTGCAAAAACTAATATTATTCATTGCTTATAAACAATAAATATATGGGTTCCATCATATACAATGTGACTGTATCCATGGGTGTAGCAAATAACCGAAGATACAGGACGAGATCAAGGCTGTGTGCACACGATGCTTTTTTTGAGCGTTTCCGCAGCGTTTGAGCCGGCTCAGACGCTGCAGAAACGCTTAAAAGATGCATCAAATTAATTAGCATGCGTTTAGAAATCGCGTGTCAAAAAACGCGTCAAAAATCGCGGAAAAAGACGCGCGATTTCTGGGAAGGGGATCCTTTTCCTGAGCGTTTAAAAACCCTAGCGTGGGCACTATGTGCCCACGCTAGGGTTTTTAAACGCTCAGGAAAAGGATCCCTTCCCAGAAATCGCACGTCTTTTTGATTTTTGACGCGTTTTTGAGGCGTTTTTTGACACGCGATTTCTGGGATCATTGGGGATGGCTAAAAACGCTGAGCAATGCGGAAATTAATGAGCATGCTGCATTTTTAGCCGCTAAGCGATTCCTGAGCGGTTAAAAACGCATGCATTGGCACAGAAAGCCAAAAATGCATCTTTTAAGCGTTTCTGCAGCGTCTGATCTGGCTCAAACGCTGCGGAAACGCTTAAAAAAACGCATCGTGTGCACACAACCTTAGGCTATGTGCCCACGTAGCGATTTTTAAGCGTTTTTGCCGCGATTTTCGGCACGAAAACGCAGCGAAAACGTTTAAAAATCGTGTACAGAACGCCCCCCATGCATTCCTATGGGATTCCGCACATGCTGTGCTAATGCAAAATTGCCGCGATTCCGCACCCATAGGAATGCATGAGAATCGCTTACTTCCCGCATGTGGCTATGCCCACCATGCGGGAAGTTAAGCTTCTCATGTGCGGTTGGTACCCACGGTGTGGAGGAGAGGAGACTGTCCTCCAGGCCCTGGGTACCATACCCCTGTAAAAAAAAGAATAAAAAATAAAAATTCGGGGTATATTTACCTTCCGGCGTCCCGCGCTGCATTCCCGGCCTAAGCGTTCCCAGTAATGCCTTGCGGCAAGGCCCTGTAATGACGTAGTCTCGTGTGACTCTAGCGGTCTCGCGAGATCCCTATAGTAACACGAGGCTACGTCATCACAGGTCTCGCAAGGCATTACTGGGAACGCCCTCAACCTCAATAAGAAAAAAACAGAGAAACCAAGGATAATGCAAATAAACATTCAATATCCCCAATATCATGTGCACATGCTTTTAAATATAGTGAGCTGCTCTAAAGTGCATCTGTGTCATAGTATTCCTATTTCACTCTGTATAGAACATTTTAACAGGTGTCATGAAAGTCAAGATCAGGAATAATTGCCCATTGAAGTGGAAAATCTCGCCTAGACCCCAGTCACATACCCCGACGTGCATTTCGCGTTCAAATGTTGTCGCTTCCTCACTTTAGAGCAGCTCACTATATTTAAAGGCATATGCACCTGATATTGGGGATATCCTTAAATGTTTATTTGCATTATCATTGATTTCTCTGTTTTTTTCTTACTGAATCTCATCCTGTATCTTCGGTTATTTGCTACACCCGTGGATACAGTTCATTGTATATGATGGAACCCATATATTGTTTATAAGCAATGAATAATATAGTTTTTGCAATTTATTGTTAGGCTACTTATCAATAAATATTAATTTTGTGCATATATTCTGGAAAATTTTTGGACTCTTTGTTTCTCCTTTGTTGTGATCTTATCATTCCTGCTTTCTTTATTCATCAAGTATGTACATATCACAAGCTGCTGGTTCTTAAAGCCTAACTAAAATGAATGTGTTGGTTCTGTTATGTACCTGTATCCCCACTTTCTGTCAATCCAAAGAGCCTGTTTACAAAGCCGATGTCCATTTTGGGTGGCTGAACAACCAGAGGCACATACTCATTACATTGAGAGGCTCGGCACTTTCCCCCCCACCGGTGTACCTCTCACACAGTTGCGTGGTGCCAAATGTGTGCTCGGAGTGTGGGGTGGACCACCTCTCTCAGTGGAACTCATGCATCACCCCTCATCCCACTAGTGACTTCAGGGTTACCAAGGATTTCTCCAAGGATGATAGTATTAGGTCTCCTGCCAGTAGTGGAGGTAACAGTGGAGGTAAAGCAGAAATCTGGTTTGGTGTGATACTCTTTAATACTGAACTTATCTCTTGCAATGTTCTCTTTTGTGGTTGTATTATTCCCTAAGAGCAATACCTTCTGCCATCACTTTGGTTGGGAGATGAAGCTCTCTTCATCATGGGAGATACACTTCAAAGAGTTACTAAACTTTTGATAATTTTTTTAGGCTTTTTTTAATTGGCTTCTGATCAATGAGGGTCTGAGTCCTGATTGATAGAAAGCCTATTGAACCCATACTCTACTCTTTGCACCTCTCAACAGTCTTTTGAGCATTTGTGGAGGATCTAATGACCCTGACCAGTAAATTCAAGGGCCTAAGAGGGAAAAAATGGTCAAAATGTTAGTTGCTCCTTAATAGAGCTGAGCTTAAAAGCAGAAATAACTGATTAAATTGAAGAAGAGGTAAGGCATACACTTATGATAAATGTTTATCTTCCGTAACAGTAATTCTAGTGTACCAAAGCAGATATGTATCCATTTCTTTGTCGTTTTAATAGAAAAATATTTTTTCTCAATTTTGTGTTTTTTTTTATTTTTTCAGATAGTAATCAGGTTCATCGGTCAGTTGGATAAAACTGTGAAGACACCATGACAAGTAAGTATTATAATGTTAGTTTTTAGGTCTTTCTTTAGCTTGTGGGTTTATTGCCTGTGCACATGGTCACACTAAGGCAGGTTTCACACATCTCTGTTTCATGGTCTGTACTATGACCAAGATGCATGGACGGGACACGGGTTTCCTGTCCCAAATTCGGCAGCCTTATATATGCCTATCAGGCTGACAAGTTCATGCATCGTGGTCTAGACGTGTGAAACCAACTTAAAGAGTGGAAAACAATTGCATCATTTTGCACTTCGTAGCAGTTTTTTTAGCAATTTTTGGGGACCTAAGGACCCTGACAAGTAAAGGGAACCTGTCACCTCCAGAAAAGCTGTTTATCTGCAGATATAGTGGTAATCTGTAGGTAAATAGTATTTAAATCATTATAGGCTGCTTTAGTGGAAGCCCGCCTACAGGGAGAAATAAAGTTATATTCTCCCTGCAGCTGCTCGCTTCTAGTCATTGGGTCGGTGCGGGGAGCTGTAACAGTCACGGCTGTCAGTGAGCACTGTAATCTCGCCTCCTGCACCGCCACTGTAGTCTGCTCTGTACAGACACCCTGTAGAGCTGGCTGGCAGTCAGTGTGCAGGGAAGCGATGACAGCGTGGTAATTGTGTAGTGAGGGGTGACTGTAATAGCCCCCTGCATTGCAGCCAATGACTGGAAGCGAGTGACTACAAGGAGAATATAACTTAATTTTCTCCCTGTAACCACACATCCCGTAAACCAGCCTAACTTGGTTTAAACAATATTTACCTGCACATCCACATTATATCTGTTAAAAAATAATGGTTTTGTAGAAGATAGGATTCCCTTTGAAGCGTTGTACCAAGTGAGCAAGTTATCATCTGTCCACAGGATATGTAATTACTGGCTGATCACTTGAGATCCCACTCTTGGGACCCTTTAAGGTAGAGAACTGGAAGATTGTGAGGCCCTACCTGAACATAGTGGCAGATCAGCATGGGCAAAATTGGTCAATTTATTATCTGTAGGACTGTTGGCGATATCGTGAAAGACCATATTCACCAGAACTTGAAAAAGTTGTTAGTGGAGCATCATAGACCTGAATGTCCAAGGGCACATGGATTCGTAAAAAAAAGGTGATAAGCCCTATTGACTTGTATGGTTATGGGTACCTGTATAAAACATCACATGGATGGGAAAAACTGTCCTGTGAATATTGCCAAGTGAGAGTGACAATTATCTTGTGAAGCTAGCTTCAGACTTTATACATACAGACAAGTTGTGAAAAAAGAAAGCCCTGGAGACTGAGAGTGTTATTTCACATGGTCCTTTCAAATGTGTGTGAGCCTCCAATATGGAGCACAAAGAAATTAGTAACTGAGTGGAAATAATATTACTATTTTTCTTACATTGAATTCTTGTATTCTTTTTTAGCCATGTCCGCTTCTCCGCCGATCCGCGGGACCGGGGATGGGATGGAAACACAGACGTTAAAATCCGTAGAAGTCACAACATCGCACACAAAAACTGCTCACAGCCCAAAAAGAAAAAGTTCGCCAGCACCGTCCATAAGTCCCGGTGTACTTCAGCTGGGCAAAATACAGACAGAAAAAGCAATCGAGATAGAGGCAGTCCGTCTAGTCATCCCAAAATCAGCAATAACCCACACCGTTCTGACTAAGCAGGCGAAGTCACACGAGGTCAGTGCACATAGTAAAGCAGAAGTGGTGGGCTGTGTCACTGAACCATGGAAACAACTCTCAGAAATGAAAAGCACTTTGGAAAAATTGAAAAATTCAGAGAGGAGATTACTACAAGATAAAGAAGGTCTCTGTAACCAACTGAAGGTGCAGACTGAGGTAAGTAGGCCTCCGCAGCACAGAATAAAGAGACGTGACGCTGCTAAACTGGAGAACCTTTAATGGCAGCTCGCAACTCTAATTTTACTGCCTACATATAGTGGACCATGGTGTGAGGAAGAGGTCTCAGAGAGGGCAGGCGAGCTTGGATCACAATTCTTTTCAGCAGGCGTGGAAATAGAAAATGGACATTTACAGAACCCAGCAAAGGGAAAAGAAATGCAGGTTACATGTACAAGCGCTGGCTGTGAGTTTAATATTTTAACACGCGGTCTCCGGTGTTTTATTCATCTTTACTTCGCTCTCAGATCTCTTGCCAGCCAGTCAGCCTTCATGGCTCTTATGCACATTGAACCAATCTCCAAAGCATTAGAGACAGTGTCTCTATCAGTGACAGCTAAAATTTCCCTAGGTCTCTTTATCTGCGCACAGACCCAGCCAGCCAGGCTTTACCTATTATAGTGGCAGCTCTTGGTGAAATATATCATCGCATAACGATTATTCAGGCAAATTACCATGTTCTTTGTATAAAAACAGCTCCACCAGTTTGTATAAAGTGACCCTCCGTTCTGGCACATGGGGGGGGGGTCCCAACTAGGTGACCCTGATATATGAGATCTATTTACACCAATAGAGTATGTGGCCAGGGACAGTCTACACGTGACAGCTTCTGATAATTCTAAGTATTTGTACTAGTGGTCAAGGCTATATTAGTACCCAGACTTCAGAGATAGCGCTGGTCACATCGCAGTTAGGGTGTAGTCAGACGGCCATATAAGTTGGACCGAGATAGGAGCGCAGTGCACAAACTGGCCGGTGGCTCTCCCTTCCCGAGCTTGACAGCTGCATAGAAATGCATGAAGCAGTCACGCTCTGGTCTGGAGCGCCTCCGGATAGTCTGTGCACTTTGTTCTGATCCCAGTCCAATTTATACAGCCGTCTTAACTGCGCCCTTATACTGTAAGATGCCCATAGGCATTACATGTATGTGTAGATGCTTACTATGTTTTTTGGTAATTGGGGGTGAAGTTTAAATTTTTTGTTATGGTATAAACAGTGGCAGGCAGACATTTGAAAATGTGTTGCTATAGCATGGGAAAGGCATTAACTTATACAAAGAGTACAGTGGCATTTTTTCAGTACGGTAATAATACCTTGTAACTTTGTAGATCTACCAGCTAGCTATATGCAACTGACCGCGCTTGAACTTGAGTTTAATTGTATTCGTCCATTGAGGATGAATACGTTTTATTATGTAAGGTGCTGCATGTAACCAAAGCTTCTCTGCGCAGTGGATGTTGTCATGTCTGATAAGAGTGACATTGTTTCCCATGTGACCCTTCTTCTGAAGTTCAGTATAGGAGTTTATGATGTGTGACAGGAAGGTCACACCGAGAAGAGCACAGATTACCTCCTCTCATGAGGCCATGAATCATCGACTGTTTCTTCAGGGGTTTTTTTTTTCTTCTTTTACACTATTCATCAGTTGCTGTCCTTTTTTCTATGGTTATAACAGTTCAGTTGTGATATGTCTTCAGTTAAATTGGTCTTCCACTACTGGACAAGAGGACCTTTTACCAAATTTTTTATGTTCAACTGGACACAAGTTGGAATAGTGGCTGCAGAGTAAAATAAAAAAATTTTATTTCAGCTTTCCGTTGTGGAGATATTGGCAATCAAATTATTTGGCACCATATGAGTAAAGTTTTGTTAAGTCGAAGTGAGTGTTACCACCAGGTAATTTTCAATGGTGGGTGGGTACTTCTCCCTCTATCACTAAAGCAGGCAGCAACACAGCAGAAAAAGAACACTCCCCCACCATAGGTTAGGTTTCTCAGAGTGGAGTGTGTGATGTAATGACTCAGCCATGATCTCCTGGTCTGACCTCGTGCATAATTAGAAAGTGCAACTGAGTTTAGCTGTGTCACATTACAAACCTTTCTACCAGCTCTCCTTTTCTCATAGCATTGTCAGATCTGCTGTACTGCCCCTTCCTCACACTGTGTATAAGGCGATGAGTCATACTTATGTCTGTTGTCCACACAGCATCTTATATTTGCTCTGCAGTGAGAACAGAGAAGGCTGCCATTACATCTCACAGAGGAGTAGCTTGTTGACCTCCCATTGGAGAGTGATTACAAGTTGAGTCATTTCCAGACAGGCAGTGTTGGAGAGGGGCAGTACAGCAGAGATGACAGTGCTATAAGAAGAAGAGAGCTGATAGAAGGGTTTGTAATGTGACACAGCTAAATTCAGCTGTGCTGCCCCTTCTTCCACGTAAAACGTATTTGAAGGTCTGATCTCCCAGCATTTTATAATCATGCAGTAGGTTAAACCATGAGATCAGAGTTGTATCATTACATCTCACACACTGAGAAACCGAAGCTATAGTGGTGGCTGTGTTTCTTCTATGTTGCTGCCTGCTTATGACTGGGCAAATCTTACTGGGAGAAGTACACTCTCCCAGAGATAACTCTGCTAACGCCCACTTAGACTTAAAAAAAAAAAAAATCACTCTACTTCAAAGGAAAGGCGAAAAAAAATGTTTTATTCTTCACTGCAGCCACAATTACATTGTCGTCCGGTTCTGAAAAATTTGGTGAGAGGTCCTTTTTAAATGCTTAAGTCCCACAGATAACTAAACATATTCTCATCTCCCAGATAGACGCCTTTCCAGCAAATTTGACACTGGGTTTCCTGGCTGTCACGTAACGTTATGGGCTGCAGTCTCCACAATTCCATCTGATGGAAGTTTGAAGGCTGCAACCTACCAGTGGCTGCTGATTGGCTGCAGTGGTCATGTAACGTAACAACAATCTGCAGCCACTAATTGGAATGTGGTTTATTATAGTAATTTTCCTTCTTTTCAAAGGTTAACAGAGAGTTGAAGAAGTTGCTGGTGGCCTCTGTTGGTGATGACTTGCAGTATCATTTTGAGCGCATCGCTCGAGAAAAGAACCAACTCATTTTAGAGAATGAAGCGTTGTCTCGGAATACGGCCCAGCTCTCAGAACAGCTAGAACGCATGTCAATTCAGTGTGACGTATGGAGAAGCAAGTTTCTTGCCAGCCGGTAAGTCAGATCATACAGATTGTGTATATTATGTCATGAATTCTAATCTGTTGTTGTTATTATGTGAAGTTCCTGCAAAATGATTTTAATATATCTTTTCTTTTATTGTAGGGTTATGGCAGATGAATTAACCAACATACGGGCAAATCTTCAGAGGCAGAATAGAGAGACCCAAAGTGCGCTTCAGGATTTATTAAGTGAAAGGGACCAGTATCGGCAAGAAATGTCTGAAACACAAAAGTAAGATTTATTTTTATTTATTTGTTTTAACCCCTTCCCGACTTTGGACGCACCCAGTACGTCCTGGTTTG